>NC_133413.1:7992500-8592500 GCF_049350105.2 Macaca mulatta
CTATACTTTAACTCCCTCCCCCTCAACATTTAGACTTTTTTTGGTCTCAATGTATGTCTTTTTATATTGCTTATCTCTTAACAAATTATTTCATTATTTTCAATAGATTTGCCTTTAAGTATTCATACTAGAGATATGAGAGATCTACATACCACAATGATAGTATTACAGTATTCTAAAATTGTCTGTGTACTTACTTTTACCAATTAGTTTTATACCTTCAGATGTTTTCTTATGGCATGTTGGCATCCTTTTCTTAAAGACGAAAGAATTTCCTTTTATAATTTTGTATTAAGACAGACAGGTCTGGTAATGAATTTCCTCAGTTTTTGTTTGTCAGGCACAATTTTATTTCTACTCAGTATATGAAAGATAGCTTTGCTGGGTACAGTATTCTCGGTGGGAAGATTTTTTTCCTGAACCTACCCCCCAGCACTTTGAGCATATCATCCCTCTCCTTGTTGGTCTGTAGGATTTCCACTGAGAAGTTTGTAGCCAGAAGAATTGGAGCTCCTTTATGTGTAATTTGCTTGTTTCTTCTTGCTGCTTCTAGAATCCTCTCTTTGTCCTTTGAGAGTTTAGACTACATGCCTTATGATAGTCTTCTTTGTGTTGAATCTGTTTGATGATCTTTGACTTTCCTGTACCTAGATATTTATATCTTCCCCTACATTTGGAAAGTTTTCTTTCTTATTATTTATTTAAGTTTTGTAGCCCTTGCACTCTCTCAGCTCCCTTTTGAAGGTCAATGACTTTTAGATTTGCTCTTTTGAGGTACTTTCTATATTTACTTGGTATTCTTCATTCTTTTTCCCTTTTTTTCTTCTCTTACTTTGTATTTCAAATAACCTGCATTGAGCTTACTGAATTTTTTTTACTTGATCAATTCTGTTATTGAGAGTCTGATAGTTTTTTGCCAGGGAGTTTATTTCTCAGTTCCAAGATTTCTGTTTGATTTTTAGACAACTATTTTGATCTCCTTGCTAAATTTTTCTGCTACATTTCTGAATTACTTTTCTGTGTCATCACAAAGTTTGCTGAGTTTCCTAAAAACTGCTGTTTTGAATTATTGAACATTGCCATGTTCTTAGGATTGGTCACTGGCTCCTTTGTCCATCGGGGGAGGTCTTCATTTTCTGTTTACTATTGTTTCTTATGCAATATCAGGTGTACCGAAGATGAAAGGATGAGTTTCCATGTACCAGGCCTCCATTTCTTCAGCTCTCAAATCTAGATAATTGTCTCTTTCCTACCTCATGTGTAGTAGGGAAAGGAATTGGTGTGATGCCTAACACAATGGCGGCAATGAATGGATATTAACCAATATTACCATATTTCCTTGATCCTAAGATGGTCGCTGTCATATATATATATATATATATATGTATATAGTTTCCATCACTGAATACCTCAGGCTGGGTAACTTATAAAGAAAATACACTTTTTCTCACAACTCTGAAGGCTGGTAAGTCTGAGGTTTAGAGGCTGCATCTGTTGAGGGCCTTCTTGCTGATAAGGAGTCTCTGCAGTCCTCAGTGGTACAGGGCATCACATGGTGAGTCTGGACACACTGAGAGGAACTGGCTTTTACAACAGACTCACAGCAGACTTACTCTTGTGACATTCTACTAACATGTTAGTTCATGAATGGGTTAATCCATTCAGGGGCATAGAGCCCTCAAGACCCCAGCACCTCTTAAAGACCCCACGTTTTAATAGTGTTATATTGAGGATTCATTTCAACATGAACTTTTGGAGGACATACTCAAATTATAGTAATACCAATTACATAATTATATAAGTTTATCAAAATAAATACAAGCAAAACCACTATCAGATTACTTTTACACATAGATGTAAGATGGATCAAAAGCTTCAGAAGCAAGGCTGGGTGTAGGGGCTCAAACGTGTAATCCCAGCAGTTTGGGAGGCCAAGGTGGGTGCATCACCTGAGATTGGGAGTTTGCTACCAGCCTGGACAACATGGTGAAACCCTGTTACTGCTACAAGTATAAAAAATTGGCCGGGCGCGGTGGCTCAAGCCTGTAATCCCAGCACTTTGGGAGGCCAAGACGGGCGGATCACGAGGTCAGGAGATGGAGACCATCCTGGCTAACACAGTGAAACCCCGTCTCTACTAAAAAATACAAAAAAAAACTAGCCAGGCGAGGTGGCGGGCGCCTGTAGTCCCAGCTACTCGGGAGGCTGAGGCAGGAGAATGGCGCGAACCCGGGAGGCGGAGCTTGCAGTGAGCTGAGATCCGGCCACTGCACTCCAGCCTGGGCGACAGAGCGGGACTCCGTCTCAAAAAAAAAAAAAAAAAAAAAAAAAAAAAAAAAATTAGCTGGGCGTGGTTGCATATGCCTGTAGTACCAGCTACTTGGGAGGCCAAGGCATGAGAATCGCTTAAACCTGAGAGGCAGAGGTTGGAGTTGGCTGAGATCACACCACTGTACTCCAGCCTGGGTAACAGAGTGAGAGTCTGTCTTGTAAAAACAAAACAAAACAAAACAAAAGACAGTTTCAAGCATTTAATCTATGAAAAACATGATATAGAATATGATAGAACTAGGATATTGTTGAAGTCCTTCTAAAGAACTGGAACGAGAGTGAAATACAGAGACTTAGAAGATTGCTCAGTAAAACGGAAGGTCCAGTGTGATGGTTAATTTTATGTGTCAACTTGGTTGGTTTGCAGTGGACCAGATATTTGGTCATACATGAATCTGGGTATTTATGTAAGTGTGTCTTATTGGATGTGATTAACATTTAAGTTGGTGGACTTTCCGTGAAGTAGATTGTCTTGTTTCATGTCGGTGGTCCTCATCCAATCCGCTGAAGGCTTGAAAAGGGAAAAGGTTGACCTTCCCTGGACAAGAAAGAATTCTGCCAGCAGACAGGCTCCAGACTTGAACTGCAAGTTTGACTCTTCCCTGGGCCTCCAGTATGATGGCCCATCCTGGAGATTTTTGATTTTCTAGCTCCTTAGTCACATGAGGCATTTTCTTGAAAACAATCTCTCTATACATACACATTATTTTGGTTCTGTTTCTCTGGAGATCCCTGACCAAGACACACAGTTTAGATAGACGCTTGATTTGTGTGGTCACCGGAATTTTCTGCAGCAGAGAACAGGAAGATCTGCAGTTAGACTGACTGGGGTTGGGACATGAGAATGAGGATGTGTGGGATGGAAACACGAGGAGATATATGCAGGACACAGTTGAAATGAGAGTGACGTGCCTTGTATCAGGCCTTTTTTTTAGGTCCATGCTGAGCCAAGAATTTCCATTAACAGTTAGAAAAAGCCTCCCATTGCCTGAAGGAAGGGTGAAGAACATCTTCTGTTTATCTTGGTTTTTGCATAACCTGCTCTCCTCCTGACCAGAGACTTGATGCTCAATGTAATAGCTTTGGGTCTGAGGAAACATTTATTTTGTTTCTTACTGTAAGTTTTAGTCACAGTAGAGAGTAGGGTATTCTTCCCCATGACCTTGGAGTCCTACTCCTTGGAAGTTATTCATTTCCCCTGATCCCCTAATGCTAATATAAGACAAGAGTCTTAGCTTCAAGGGAAAACTGGATATTGAAGAGATCTGCCTGGAAAACCTAGAGTTGTTTATACTGTAGCTGCTCTGACTGGAGCAGCAGAGCCTCTAACAAACCCCCACTTTGTAGCTGATGTATACATAAAGGCTGATGAGGAACAGGAGATACTATTCAAGATTCTTATAAAAACAGAACCCATTGGCCCAGCACAGTGGTTCATGCCTGTAATCCCAGCATTTTGGGAGGCCGAGGTGGGGACATCATTCAAGGTTAGGAGTTCGAGACCAGCCTGGCCAACATGGTGAAACCCCATCTCTAATAGAAATATGAAAATGAGCTGTTCGCATTGGCACTTGCCTGTAGTCCTAGCTACTCGGGAGGGTAAGGCAGAGGAATCACTTGAACCTGGAAGTGGAGATTGCAGTGAGCCAAGATCGTGCCACTGCACTCCAGCCTGGGCGACAGAGGAAGACTCCATCTCAAACCAAACCAAACAAAACAAAACACCCAAAAAACAAAAAGCAGAACACATCAAAAAGAAAGGGCAGAGACCAAATAACCAGTCAGTTTTGGCTGTGAGTAAAGCAGTTAAATAGAGGAGCATCACGGTGACTTTTAGGCAACCAGGTGAGACCTGGAAAATCCTTCCCTTTCACCTATAGGCCAACCTGGCCTAAGTTCACAGACTGTAGAGTGACTTTATCTTCCCAAAAGATGTCCTTGTATTCAGCATCTGAGGTCTCTCCACTACCCGTTCTGGTTCCTGCTGCCAGAGAGCCTCGCCTCTTGGGTGGTGCATGAGAATACTCGCCCTCCTCTACCGTGCTCTCTTGCTGGCCCTCCAGTTCCAGGACCAGGTGTGACAGCAAGAGTGGAAGAGAGTCCTGCTCAGAAGGGTTGCTGAGGCAGAGAACCAGCCCCGACCACGTATCTCCCAGTAAAGTGGAGAGTTCTCACTAAGGACCATCAGATGAGGAAAGGCAGCACCAGCCTGCACTAGCTTGGTAGGTTCTTTAGTATTGAAAGGGCTTTTGTGCACAGAGGAAAATCTGATCACTATTTACACTAAATTTAAACCAGTTCTTGAGTATTAAATATTGATACAACGGTGGGTATTTAAATTCCCTTCATCTACACTGATATCATACATTTAGTATGCCCGGTTTTTTTTAGACATATCTAACACCTTCATGAATAGATAAACATATTCCTGAACGATGATCCCAAACTTATTCATTCATTATACCAAAAGTGATATAGAAGGGCCCATATTATGGATTTGATATCTTTTCTTATTTGTTTTGATTTTACTCCTTCCTATTATTTTCTTGATCTTCCGAGACCCCAGATTACTAAATGAGGTTGCAAGTCTAGGGTCAAATAGCTGACCCTTGATCAGGAAACAGTGCTTTGTATGTGTCTAAGATGAATCGAAGTCAGACTACTTGTTATTTATTATCAGGCTGATACTTTTTGTTGTTGTTGTAATGAAAATGTTTCTTTGGTTTTTTTTTTTTTGTCATGTCATGGCACTGTTCAGTCCCTGTCTTTTATATAAATTTTAATTCTAGAAACTTGCCTTTCTCACAAATATGTTGTTCTTAAGTTTTTGCACCGCTGTAAGTGTATCGTCAATTGTCTTATCATTATGATTATTGACTTGGTTCATCGGCATAATTAAAAACATATTAACATATATTTTCTCACTAGCATTTTATTAAAATGAGTATAGCTTTATTATAATGAATAGAATTCATATGCTTGAAGGGATGGAGAGTTGAGACCAACTCCTTCATTAAACATTGGTCTAATTAAGCTTTTGGGGACCAGTAAAGGACCATTTGTCTCATTGATTATTGGGCCTCATCCTTTATGGTCACCAGTTTCTGAGCTCTTCTTCTATCTGGTTATTAATTGAATCACTGATGCTTGTCAGTCTTTCCTGTTTTTGGCACAGTTTTAACTTTTTCCTTGTTAAACTTTATTTTATTCTATCTTGTTCATACAGTTATATATCACTTACCAAAATAGAGTGAAATAAAGCTTAATGTATAGCATATATATTTAACACATCTGCTTAAAATTTCAAAAATTATGTATAGCAATGCTTTCCCACTTTTTAAAATTAAAGGACAAGTGAACCTAGCCCATCAGATCTATCTTTCCTTTGAGCCAACAACCACTTTTTGCCTCTCATTGTAAACTTCATTGTTTGAGAATCATTAGGAATGCATTGAACTTTTAAGTTTCAAACTATTCCAATTAACACTTATATCCTGTCAGGCATGGTGGCTCAAGGATGAAATCCTAGCATTATGGGAGGCTGAGGAGGACAGATCACTTAAGCTCAGGAGTTCAAGACCAATCTGGGCAACATGGTGAAACCCTGTCTCTCCAAAAAGTACAAAACATTAGCAGGGTGTGGTGGCACATGCCTGTAGTCCCAGCTACTCAAGAGGCTGAGGTAGGAGGATCATTCAAGCACAGGAGGTCAAGGCTGCAGTGAGCAGAGATTGCACCATTGTATTCCAGCTCAGGTGGCTAAGAGAGACACTGTCTCAAACAACAACAACAGCAACAAACCCAATTTTATTCATTTTTGCTATTTCGTTATTGCTCTATGATGCTCGAATAGTGCATTATTGGAATGCAAAGACCAGTTAACTTAATGTGGATCAGAATTGTCTATACAAAGGAACCGTACAATCCACCATATAAAAAAGCAAAAGGGAAGAAAAGGAAAAAGAAAAGAAAATTTAAAAAGTCAAACACACTAAGTTTAATGCTTGAACTTTATTTGGAGAGAAAAATTTAGAAAGACACAAGGTACACAGAGTGAAGTGTTTTTTCTTTTTCAGGACCTTGGATTGAATCTTGCACTGTTTTGTTTTCTATCTAGGAAGCTCAGCGACAGCAGAGTCTCAAGATGCGGCCATTGATGTTGCAACTCCCGGAGTTGGACTCACGCCTCAAACAACGGGATCGGCATTGGCAGGTGTGTCTTGCCTGAGAACCTGTGGAAAGAAGAGAGGGTCAGGCACAGGGAGGGAGGTGGGGAAAAGGACAGGCAGAGCCAGACTAACTGAGATAGTCTAAACAAGAGATACTGTATCAGTCATGTTAGGATGGAGAAAATTCTTGTCTTTGTCAGAAATGACAAGAAATCGTACTAGCTATGTGTTAGTCATGCAAGATCATAGCTCTTTCCCCATCTGATTCTATTCAAGACATGTTAATTACCTGCTCCCTGGTAAAACAATATACCTCTCAACCCCAGGGTTACCTACTCTTCATTCTGCTTAATCCATACCCCTAATCTAGACCTCCATGTATGATCTGCATGTCCTAACAAGGCTCCCTAATGCACCTGCATCCGTTTCTGAGATGCTGCATTGTGCATGCTCATGTCATGTACTCAAGTACTTTGGTGCTCAAGGAGTCTTTGAAGACCTTCCAAATTCAAATTCTTCATTCTCTCTCTCTCTCTCTCTTTTTTTTTTTTTTTTAACATTTTACTTATTTACTTATTTTAATTGACAAATAATAATTGTGTATATGTATGAGACACAATATGATGTTTGGATCTAAGTATGTATTGCAGAAAGATTTAATCAAGCCTATTAGCCTACATTGAAACACACCCATAGGTTCCTCTCTAGGTTCTAAAAGCTTTACCAATGGACAAAGTAAAATATTCTCTCTATAACTAAGTCTACCCATTTAGACCTACAAATAACAAGTCAGTGTAGCTCTTTCTATCTTAACAGTAGCAAATTTCACAGAAATATCTTGAAACTAAAAGTCTTAGAAGAAAGAAAATCTTTTAGATGTGTTCGGTTCTCACTGATTAATTCAGAGATGAGAAAATCAAGGTCCAGGAAGATTAAGTAAAGTCACTCAAGTGAGGTAGACTTTTCCACACTTGATACCAGAGCCTGTTTCCAATCCTTTTGTTCTAGATTTTGCAGATCTGCAAGATTGATGTCTCCTACCTGAGGCTCTAAGAGTAGAGAGTCCATTTTCTTCAAAGGAGACAGCAAGGTCCTGGTCGTCTTCCCCAGGCTGCTCCTGGGTTGCAGCGTCATCAGCTGTTTCCTGGAGTGACTTAGCCTGAGCCAGCAGGGCGAAAAGGAGAATGGTAGCAAGGATGGCGAGGGTCCTCATGGCTGGGGTCCCCTGGAGGAGGGAGAGCAGGAGTGGATGTGTGGAGAGTGAGGAGTGAGCCTGGATTTATAGCTCTGCTGGGAGAAGGCCTGAGACAGAAGCTGCAGTGAGAGGAGGTGGGCGTGTGATTGGGAGGGGAAGGGCTGCCTTCATCCTCAAGATCCCTTGGATGCTCCTCTTTCTCCTGGCTTTCATTACAGAGTGAGTCTGTATGCTTAATGCCTCTTCTTGATCCAAACTGTTAATGATGATAAGGACACTACTATCCTATTCTGTTTCCCATATGCTTGAGTAAGTACTTGGTCTGATCTCCTGACCTTGTGATCCACCTGCCTTGGCCTCCCAAAGTGCCGGGATTAGAGGCATGAAACACCGAGGCTGATATAGTGATTTCAATTTTTTGGAGATATACCCAGAAGCGGGATTGCTGGGTCATATGGTAATTCTATGTTTAGTGCTTTGAGGGACCTCCATACTATTTTCCAAAATGGCTGTACTTATTTACATTTCCACCAATGGTGTACAAGTGTCCCCTTTTTTTTATATCCTCACCAACACATATTATTTGTCTATATGTTAAAAGCCATTCTAACAGATGATTACCTCTTTGTGATTTTAATTTGCGTTTTCCTGATAATTAGTGTTGTTGAGTATGTTTTCCATATATCTGTGGGCCAGGTTTATTGCCCATTTTTAAATTGAGATGTTTGTCTTCTTCTTATTGAGTAGTTTGACTTCCTTATATATTTGGGATATTAGCCCCTCATCAGATGTATGGTTTACAGATACTTTCTCGTAGTCCATGGGTCATCTCTTCACTTTGTTTCCTTTCTGTGCAGAAGTTTTCTAGTTGATGTAACCTGCTTTGTCTATTTTTGCTTTTGTTGTCTTTGCTTTTGGAGTCCCGTTGTAGAAATAATTGCCCAGAGAAATGTCGTAAGGATATTCCCCCATGTTTTCTTCTAGATTTACAATTTCGGGTCTTTTATGCAAGTCTTTAATCCATTTTGAGTTGATTTTTGGGTATAGTGTGGAATAAGTGTCCAATTTCATTCTTCTGCTTGTGGATATCTAGTTTTCCTTATACCTTTTATTGAAGAGACTTTCCTTGCCCCATTCTGTGTTGTTGGCATCTTTCTTGAAGATCAAATAATCATAAATACTTGGGTTTAGTTTGGGCTTTCTCCTCCTTTCCTTTGGTTATTGTGTCTGCTTTTATGCCAGACCATTCTGTTTTGCTTACAATAACTTTATGATACATTTTAAAATCAGAGAGCATGATGCTTTTATCTTTGTTATTTTGCTCAAGATTACTTTGGCTATTTGCTGTCATTTCTGATTTCATACCAATTTTAGTATTTTTTTTAATACTGTTTTTCTTGTCCTTTATTCTGGGTCTAATCTTGCCTCTCCTATACTCAGGGCTGGGACAAAAACAGGATTTCCATTCATAATATGGACATTCACTCTTAGAAGGCATGTACTCCCTGATCGATGATTTAATTATTTAACATAAAAATTAATTTAACTGTGCTAAAATGTAGAGGGCAAGGAAATTGGCCTGAAAGAAAATACTTCAGATAAAAACAGAGTCTGGTTTTATAATAGGGTTTTGTATTCCAGGACATTCTAGGGAACAAATAATGCTTAGAAGTGTGTTTATTACTGGTAACAGTCAAGCAGATGGGAGACAGGAAGAGTGATAGGGGCCTTCATGAACATGAAGAGCAGGTGTTTCAGTGCAGCCGCTGGATTGTAGGACTGTCAAAGGTCTGAACTATCAACCCAAAGGATGCCGCTCTCCCACAGCCACACGGGGTTGGGGTAGCTCATTGCTCTGGGATGCTGCTTCCTCCAGATAGCACAGAACTGGGGTCTTTTCACTCCCCGTGGTCCTCAAACTCCTTCGGTCCCTTGAGAGACATTGACCTATAGAAGGCTCACCGCCCTGAGGACCCTTGTCCTTCTCTGGAGCCTCTTGGAGAAAGTGCACCAGGGCCTAGCCTTGGAGCTACCTGGGACAGAGGACCCAGATGTAGGTGTCCTCTTTGCAGGAATGAACACTGCATTATGGGCCTCGGGTAAGAAAGCAGGCCAATGTGCTGTCTGTTGGGAGCTGTGGTTTCAGTGGTGTCATCAACTAAGTGTGGGATCATTAGTGAATGACTTCACCTATCATAGCCTCTGTCTTTCGACTCTAAACTGGGGGCCATAGACTCTCTCCAAGGGGTCTTGGGTGCAAAAATTTGTTTTTACTGCCTGTGCATGTCAGTCTGAGCAGCTTCGGCCTCAGAGACTAAACCAGATCTATTAGAGTTTGGAGTCTGCACTTCAGGGTGTGTGTGCACCTGTGCGTATGCTTGCAATTTTTTATGTATGTGTGCATGTGTGGTGAGGGGAGTGTGTTGGGAGGTGGAAACTGGAGATGTATGTGTTGTACGTGTGCATGTGCATGTCTCTGAGTCTGAGTGCCTGTGTGCAGGGAGAGGGGACTGTGTGATAGAAATGACAGCAAACATGAAAGGAGGAACCAGATCTTAAATGGTCGACAGGTGGCCAGTTATGATCTCTTTATTCTGCTCTAATAGAATCTGCGAGGTATGTTTTCCATGAGCAGACACAGTCCTCCTCTGGGCTGCTCTGATCTGATTTCCTGTACCCTGAAACCCAGCACTGTGCCCAATATGCTGCTCCATCTTCCTCAAGGTCACCAGGTGAGGGGCACCTGCAGTTGCAGACCCACATGTTGCCACTAGGCATCACTCTGGGACCTGTATCCTCAGCGACACCTGCTACAGGCTCAGCTGTCCTTGTGCTTTGTTAATTGAGACCCAGATCAGGGCAAGATTCTATTTGAAAACCTGGAAACGAACAATTCAGTCTCTTTACCTTGTGCTTTATCTTCTCTCTATCTCCAAAAATGTGTTATCACAGTAAACTCAATGTATTTGGGTCATGTAGTCTCCCCTTTTCTTTCTCTTATTTTTGTCTTTACTTTTTTTCTTACCTTTTGTTTCTATTGTCCTGGTCATTTTCATAGAGATGTCGACGCTACACTTTCTACCCTGAGGAGCTGGACCTCAGGGTAGAAAGGTCTACTTGTCCAGGTCACTCAGGGCCAGGCCAAAACAGGATTTCCACCCATAATATGGACATTGACTCTTAGAAGGCGTGTACTCCCCTGATGGATGAGTTAATTATTTAACATAGGAATTAACTGTGTTAAGAAAGTAGGGTGCAAGGGAATTGGCCTGGTAGAAAATAAGATAGCAACAGAATCTGGTTGTATACTAGAGGTTTTGTATTCCAGGATATTCCAGGGGACAAATGATGCTCAGACATGACCATATTTATTGCTGGTAACAGGCAAGCAGATGGCAGACGAGAGAGATAGGAGCCTTTGTGAACATGAGGATCTCTGGCTCCTCCTTGTGGGCACCCACAGCCCAGTTTTGCACTATTGGATGAACCTTCCTCCCTTGTTCAGAGGCTGCCGGACACCAATTACAAGAGCACAGCTGTGGGGGCATCCTATGTAACCCCATGTATCCACAAAAGTAGTGCTTCTTTAAGAAAGGGCAATGAGCTCCCCACCCTCTTTAAGAAAGAGGCACTACTTCTGTGGATACATGGGATACGTGTGGTTATTCCCTTATTTGTTCATTCCTGGGGAACCATGGAGATTAGTGCCTGTCAGGACTTAGTACCCGGTTGTTGCATCTTGAAATGGCTGGGAAAGAGCCTCGCTAGACAGGGGTATTGGCCAGCTCTCGAAAAGGGGTGCTCAGGGGCAGTGCTGATGAATGCTGTAAAGCAGAGCTGCCATCCTGCTCTGGCTGTGAGGAAAGTGGACATTCTTGGGGAATCTGCTCATACGGGAGGGTCTATCAATGCAGATGTGAAAATGAAAGCCGGCCTCTGACATTTCAGGTAAAGATGCAGGAGAAGCGCACCATCTGGACCATGCATCAGCAGGCTACCCTCCTTCCTGGGAGGCAGGGGCCCTGGATGGGGTGGCGGAGAAGGTGGGTGCCCACTTTCTCAGAGAGGGTGTCAGGCTGAGGAAGCCAGAGTTTTTGCAGAAGAGAAATTTACCACTTTGGTAAACTTTCACTGCCCTCTGGGGCTCCAGACACTGACAAAATTTGGAAGAGTTTGTCTTGTGGCAACCATTGTGCTTTGTGCACTAGCTCTGAGCTGTATCTGGAGGACAGACTTGAATGATGTTCATCTCTCACTATTCACTCTTACTGTCTCATTTGAGACTTTGCAATCGCGGCCAAATAATTTTCTCTTGTCCAAGATTCTGCCAGTGTTCTGAGCTGATGAGCTGTGGAAAGCCTGTATGTTGGCATCTGGATTAGTCAGCTCAGGATACCAGAACAAATTTCCACAGACCGGGTGGCTAAAACAACAGGAATTGGTGTTCTCACAGTGCTGTAGACTGGAACTCTGAAGGTGTTAGCATGCTGGTGTTCTCTGCAGCCTCTCTCCTTAGCTCGTAGATAGCTGTCCTCTCCCTGCATCCTCCTGTTGTCTGTCCTCTGTGTGTGACTGTGTACTAACCTCTTCTTGTAAGAATTCCAGTCATATTGGGTTTAATGCCCACTCTCATTACCTCATTTTAACTTAATGACTTCTTCAGAGACTCTCTAGATACAGTACCACATTCTGAGACACTAGGGGTTAAGTCTTCAACATATGAGTTTTAGGGTAACACAATTCAACCCCTAACAACCTCCTCTGAAAAAAGCCTGGTGGCTGGTGTGGACAGTGGGGGAAGTTGAGGACAGAGGTGGTCAAGAGCCAGGGCTCATACCTGCAAACCATGATAAGACCTTGATATTTTCAGTGGAAAATGGACTACAGTGGACCAAAGTGTCAGCAGGAGCCCCGTTACAAGGGGGTTGTGGAAGCCTGGGCTAGAAGTCAGCGTATATTGCACCAGGGAGCCAGCAGTGCAGGCGATAAGAAGTGGCCTCATTCAAAATTTATGTTGAAGATACAGCGGCAACAGCAATTGCTGATGTAAGAACATGGAATATGAGGCTATGTGAAGAATATTTTTATTTTTTGCCCTGAACAATTTCAGAGAGACACTAGTGCCATTTTCTGAAATGACAACACCTGTATGTGCACGTGGTGCCTGCAAGCTGGGGAGATGTACAATGAAGAGTTTGGTTTTGGACACTAGGGATGAGATATCTGTGGGAGATTCTAGTGGATATGTCAGGACATGAGATCTGGAGTCTGGAGTTCAGGTAGGTGGTTGGAACTGAAGATATAAATGGAGGAATCATTCTGAAATTGACAGCATTTAGCACTATAGATTTGGAAAAGATTACATGGAGAATGAATTAAAGAGAAGATTAAAATTTCGGTAATATTGGGTGATTGCCTTAGTGAATTACATGAAAATTGAATAATATTGGGTGATTGCCTGAATGAATTACATGGACTTTGGGTTTAAAAGTTTGATATTCAACATTATTGTAGAGTCTGGAGAAATTTTGACAAGCTGTTTCTGAAAGCAGCTTAGGCTAAGACAGCTGTAAGTGGCTGTTATTTTTTTTCTAGTTGTCTGCTCGTGCCTGTGGGATGAACTGTATACATTAACTAATCTTTCAAGGCTTTCATTGCTGCGCTACTCTGCACAGTCCCTAGCAAAGTCTCTCCTTGGGAAGCCAATGGCAGGACTCTAATTCCTAGAATTAAAAAGACCTAAATGCAACACCCGAAACCATAAACTACTAGAAGTGCATATAAGGATAAAGCTTTTGACATTGATGTAGGTAATGATTTCTTGGCTATGGCACTAAAGGCACAGGCAACAAAAGGGAAAATAGACAAGTGTGGCTGTATTGAACGCTAAAGCATCTGCACAGCAAAGAAAGCAATCAACTTCGTGAAAAGATAATCCAGAAAATGAGAGCAAATATTTGCAAAACCTACGTGGTAGAAGCGGCAAATATCCGAATACATAAGGAAGTCAAACAAGTCAATAGCATAAATCAAACAACCTGATTGAAAAACAGACCAAGGACCTGAATAGGCTTTTCTCAAAACAATGTTCCAAAGACCTGCGATTATCTCTACTGGACATGTCAACTAGGACACTTGTGTTTAGAAGGAAACTGCTTGAGTTTCTCTATTAACTTAGCTGAAAGCCATTGTCCCCAGGAGCCACCAGAGATCCAGACAGATGTTCCCAGCAGGGATTTACCCACTGGGTCCCTCTGGGGTGGCCCCCCAGTCAGAGGTCAGATTGGAGGCATAGCTTCAATGATGAAAACTCAGTGTAAAAGTTTAAGTTTTGTGTTACTTACAGCTCTTCTAGCTAGGCAGGGTGACCAGAGAGGGCAGACAGCAGTCCTCTGTCCCAGGTCTTCTGTAGCAAGGAGCAGCCGTGCACAAGTGAACCTCCCCTATTTAAAGGTCTTTTGGGATGAGGTGTCCTGATTTCTAGGGTAACTTTCTGTTGGGTTCATTCAACAATTGTGGTGTGAAGGATGGTTGAGAAATTTGGTGGGAAGGTGAGGTTAAAGTAGAACTCCACAGAGGAACCCCTTGTCTACCTTGGCCAACCCTGACCAGGCCTGGGCAGCAACCAACTCTGGATTCTCCATGGCTCCTAACACAATTGACCCTATGCTGCATTGGCTGTGGCTGAGGTGAACTACCTGCACCAAGGTAGTATATAAAGCCTCCGGGACAGCCTGGCTGCGTATCGCAGTATACTCCCTGCAGAGAGACTCGGATAGGAATGCCACTCACACAAGAAGAGGATTTGGAATCTGTTTCTGAAGCAGTGTCCTGAGGACCTGGGGTCTAACCATAAAAAGAAATTAAAGCTGTTTGGCTGAGCTGGGATGTTGGAGAACACCCCGGTGAGACTGAGTGCCACCTGGGCTTCTGTTGCCATGTGGAACAGACTTTTGTGGGTTCTCCTGAGTTATGGATGTACACGCAGCATGTGGTTCCCCAGAGGGGACAGTCCTTGCTTGGCCAATGAACAGTTAGTTCAAGGTTAAATAATTGTCTAGGATCATCTGGGCCAAGAACTGGTCTGAAGCGTTAGCCTTCATGGTGGGGGTGGCCTTTCCAGATGGCCACCCAAGGAGGGAAGAGGGGTCTGGGCATTCACTTTACTGCTGGTGTTGTACAGCTTCTCAGGCCTTGTGGGTCTTCAGAGAAGCATTTAGCAAAAACTTGAGTAGTGTTTCCTGGGAGGCATAGGAGGTTTCCATCTGTAACTCGTATACATTGGAGCATAGGTGTATTGCTGAGTCCATAATGATGTCTGGATGCTTTCTGTGAATGCAAGGCTCCAACCCTTCAGGCTGCAGTCTGGGTTTGTGCTGCGGCGTCATTAGCCCATTTGGATTGAAGCTTGTGCATCCAGAGAACCACCTCTTCATCCTTAAAACAGGGTGATCTGAGGTTGTGAGGGCTGCTGGTGTTTAAGCATTGGTGCCATGGGACCCATTCAATATCTAAGAATTGAGTTGCCCACCTTGGACACAGGTCAGGTTGTATTTGGGGTGCAGAGCCCCTCTAACAGGACTTACAGGGAATTCCCCAGTTTTCCAGCCTGGAGTACAAATTCTGATTAGGGCTATCTTGTTTCCAGCAGCTCTCTAGGCGGCAAGGCCTGAGTGTAACAGCTACCCCACATACCATGTGTACACGAGATACCAAGCAAGGCCAATCATGGAGAACACTGACATCTTGTCACTCAGGGCTTTCTTCCCAGTGCTTCCATGGGTCAGCTAGCACGCACATTTCCTTGGAGCC
This sequence comes from Macaca mulatta, assembly GCF_049350105.2. Lineage (NCBI taxonomy): Eukaryota > Metazoa > Chordata > Mammalia > Primates > Cercopithecidae > Macaca > Macaca mulatta. Next base: position 8,008,008 of record NC_133413.1, read on the forward strand.
TTTCTCCCCCATGACCACGTTTGGTGATGGCACTTCCATATGGTCTTTGCCTGATGTAGTTGTTGTCTCTAGTTTGAAGGCTTCTTCTCCTCATTTGCTGCCTCTGACTGCACCCTCGGTGGGTTCTGGAGCAATAATCCTTACTTCCTGCCAGGAGGAGTAAGTGGGAAATATTAGCTAACCTTTAAACCCGGTAAAAATGGGAGCTTGTGCCAGAAGTTGCCTGTCAAATGGAGAGGTGTGGTCTAGCAAAAGCCTCGTGGCCCTGCTGGGTGCCAGTGGGCCTGGGGCCTCAGTCCTCAGAAGATCATAGTTTACTATCCATCCACAATTCATTGTTCAATAAATGTTTGATGTTGAGATGGTGGATGTCCTGTGATGGTGTGGGGAGGTCTCATTATTGGAAAACATATAAATGATGTTATCTCTAAGGGAAAAAGAAGCTAACTCTTCTGTGATCACCAAGGTGGGCACCACAGTGGGTTTAGCCCAATTGTGATGAGGAGATGGTGGACATGAGTTTGAGAATGATAAAAGTGATGGCCCTTTGAAGATCGTTGGTGCCTTGCGTGTCCATAGCACATCCAGAGACATTAAAAACCATGACTTTAGGAGGCCACCGTGCTGCTTGAGGAGGCTGGTGGCTTGGGGATGATGAACTGAATGAGACTCCCTTAACCCACCCCGGTGCTGTGATGCCCTGAGGTGGGAGCCTCCATCTGAATCAATGATAGGTGTGGTTCTAAAGGAGAAAGCGAAGAAATGCCACGAAAAGAGAACACCTGCTTCACCCAGGGCATAAGGAGTTACCGTCTCTGGAAGACTACACGTGCAGAAGCCCATAGCCAGGACTAGTGTGCTTTGTCCAGAGGCTCTGAGAGTTGTGATGGGCGGTAGTGAGGGCCTCCCCGTGAAACTCAGAACCTGGGACCCAGGCATGGCCTGGAGAGATCACCTGCTGGGCCAGCTACAGACTGTATCCTGCTGTGGCCCCAATGGATGCGAAGGGCTTCTGAGTGATGATATTGGTGAGCCTCATCAGAATGGACAAGTGGGGCATAGCTGTCTCCAAAGACACGAGGTCCCAGTACATGAGAGGCCTGCCGCAAAGTGGCTGGCACACTAGTGGTGAGGATTTGGTTTTTAACTGCAAAGGGACTTTGTCAGCCCACTGAGGACCAATTGATGCCCAGAATCTTTACAACAGTGCTGGAGGGGCCATGAGTGTGTCCTGCAGAAACCTGGGCACTGTCCAGGAAGAGGGAGAGCGGGTGCAGCAGCCCTGCCGCAGATGTGTGGCCTGGCCCAGGCTGTGCCTTTCCATGCAGCACCCAGAGCAATTTGGGGAGCTCAGGGAGAACAGAGACCCTCCAGCTGGCTCAGAGTCACTGATGGCTGCTATCGCTGGAGGGTGGCCTTATCTGCCCCAACCCAGTCTTGTGCTCTCCTTCCTTCCCATTCTTGGCTGCAGGACTGGGAACCACCTGCTGGGACGCTGCTCTGTCTCCCTCGTGGCCATGCTCCCATCCTTGCCTCCTCCATAGACTGCGGTCAGGACTCGGCAGCCCAGAGCCCCAGCAGGGTCTCAGTCTGTGCTGAGGTCACACCCAGGCATTGTCTCCATCCTTCCCCAGGTGATTCTCAAACTGTAACACTCAAGTTAGAACAGAGGGATTCTTCTCTGTGGTCCTTTTCAGTTTTCTCTTTTGGCTGCACCAGAACCTTGGCAGAATTCTGTGGTTTAAACAAAAAAGGTGTTACGTCTAAAACTTTTTTACAGTACTTTCACTTCCATGTTGATCCATAGCCCCCAAACCCAGCCTGATTTTTCCACTGATTGTGGCCTGTGTAGACAATCAGTGTCCACACTGTACACACTATATATAGACGCAACTGAAGCTATTTTTTCAGACACATGCATTTGAATTTTAGGGAATATTGAAGTGATTCTAGACTCAATAAAAACCTTGACATCATCAGGTTGGGGCAAACATTCTGGAGAAGCTGTGGGTGGGACTGTAGGTGTGAGAGGACAGCGGCTTCCAGGAGCAGCATGCATATTCTGACACACGCTTATGGTGTCCGGTGGCCCCAGCAGCCACAGTGTGTGTGGACCTTGGGCAGGGCCCTGGGGTTATGATTTTGACCCGGTAGGAAAAGGTAGTCACGGAACACAGCATGTGTGTTAGCGTGGGTCAGAGATGCGTGGAGGTGAGCTTTGAGGAGGACCCTCCACCTCCCAGCTCCTCAGAGTGAGTCGCCCTGTCCCTCCCTTCAGGCCTTTGTCCCCCGTCCTGCAGGGAGGGTCCTGATGCTGCCTGTGCCACACAGCTACTTCTGTGCCTGCAGATCCAGCTGGGACAGGCAGGAGCTCCGAGTCCCCTGCATTTTGTCCACGTTTCCCAGCCGCCTCTCACTAGCTGTCTATGTGTCTGGTGTTGGCTTCTGCAGCAGATGTCTGCAGCAGGTTTATTTTACAATAAATCAGAAGGAAATAGCTTCCTTGAGCTGTTTTCAAATATGGCCCCTAAATCCTTGTACTCTTTTTTATAGAAAGGAAGGTTTCTGTTTTCTCCTGTTGAGTCTAGGACGGGTGACATTTTGACCGACAGACTACATGCAACTAGACGCCATGCTGTTTTCTGGGATTAGGCCCTAGTGAACTGGTGTCTTTCACTTTCTCTGTGTTGGATGGTGCTGTGGCCTGATACATTTTTCCTCTGAAATTCATATGTTGAAGTCTTAGACCCTAAGATGATGGCATTAAAAGAAGGGGCCTTTTTGGAAGTAGGCAGGTCAGCACGGTGGGGTCCTCATGAATGGAATGAGTGCCCCTGTAGAAGAGGTCCCAGAGAGTTCCTTCATTCCTTCCATCAGATGAAGACACAGTGAGAAGATATTGTATATGAACCAAAAAGCTGGTCCTCACCAGAGGCTGATTCTGCTACCACCTTGATTTGGACTTCTCAGCCTCCACAGGCGGTTCCGAGTGGTGGCAAGAGTTAGGGTGTGGACTGTTGGAACAAAGAAGATGAAGGGTCACTGTTGTCCAGCAGGACAGAGTGCTGAGAGGTAGTGAAGGTGACCTTCCAGGCAATATTAGAGTAACTTGGTTCATGACATTTAAAATTTTTTTTAGCAGTCCATATGTGGTAAGAGGATGGGTACCTTTGGAGCCCAGATACCATGCTTGGAGGAAGACTAAGCATTCCACAAAGAGAGGAACTGAGCCCAAATTTATGTAAATTTCTGTGGTTAAAATGCTCCCAGCTGTGGACAGTTTAAGAATTATCACCCAAAACTCCTCTGTCATGAGCTGGCCTGATCTGGCCCCAGCACATCACAGGGTCTCATCTTCCAGCTTTCTCAGAGTTCTCCGCTGAGCCAGCACCGCCCACCCCCTGTGCATGAATGTCCTGGCCCTGGAATTTTCAGATCCCAGCAGAACCTCTCCTCTTATGCCTGTGGAAGGATCCAAACCCCAATTGCAAATGTGTGAGTGAAGACCTGATCATGCTGTTTCAATCCACTACTTTCTTTGGGGTCTTTTCACACAATCCTAGATGAAGAGAAGGCACAGTCTTGGTGAGAAGTTGAATGTGTCCTTTTTTTGTGTGTGTAAATCTCAGCTTCTCTATAATATTGATGAAGTAGGACAGAACCCTCTCACCTTATACCCAAGTGTCACAAAGAGCCCATCGTCATGGCAGCATGGAACTGTGGAGTCTTAGGAGTGACTGAAGAACACCCTCACCCATTCTTAGTTTAAATTCTTCCTGCTGGGAGCAGAGGTGGTGCGGGAGCCATGTGGAGTCTCAACCTGTCCCGGCAATGACAGACTCAGAGGAGGCCATGGGACTCAGGAGTTGGCTGGAACAACAGGGAAAGAAGTAGGGATTTTCTCCTGGAGATTAGCGACAAAAGTCATAGAGAGATGTCCATGATTCACAGGGCTGTCAGCTGGGGAGACAGCCCAAAATAAGATCAAGAGAAACAAAGGGGGAAAAAAGGTAAAAACAACAATGTAACTCATGCTTTGAGTTCTTGGATCAAGCAATTTCTAAAGCCAGAATTCCTCCTCAATTCCAAGATATAGGAGCCAAAATGTTAACTTAGCTTGTCTTTGGTTTCTGACATTTGAATTCAAGACCCCATTAAGAGATCCAAAAACCATCAAATATACCGAATGCAGAGAACCTGAGGCAAAGATAGTGCAGTGCACAAGGACAGGAGATGAGAGCAGATGACAAGTGTCTCGGGGGCAGCTTGAGAGCAGATGACAGATATACCGGGGGCAGCTCGGGCATCAGGCTCCCTGGTGATTCCCATGCACAGCCCTGGGGGAGAAGAGCCTTGTTGATGTTGACCAGCAGGGAAGGAGGGACGAAACTTGAGAGGCTGGAAGGACAGTGGGTGAGTCAGGGATGGGGAGCTTCATAGTTGATGTTCGTAAATGGAGGAATTCCAGGTGTTGTCAGGAGCTGGTGGGTGGCCATGTGTAGAGGGCTGGTGCAAAGTGAGGGGTGGGGGTTACTGTTATCCAGGATCTCAAAGCATTGAGAGGTAGTGAGAGTGACCTTCTGGGAAATACTACAGTGAAAAATAACTTCTCATAATGTTAAGTTTCTTCGTGAGTTATGGGACTTTTAGCAGCAAAAGAAAAAATATGCCAAAGTTCAGAAAAGGGAACAAGTACTTTTCTCATCTCTTACATAGTTTTTTCGTTGTAAACAGAGTTCAGAATATCATATAAACAAGCACAAAATATCAGTGGCTACACTAACGAGTCAATATCCTTTGTTTTCAAGAAAAATTGCACCAGACACTTTTTTGAAATGCCAAGGAGTTGGTTATTGAGGAATGTCCCAATAGGTGAGACTCTTTGCAATAGAGAGAGCAGTTGAACTCAACTCTCTTGAGGTGAAACACAGGAGAGTTTAAGCCCTAGAGTGAGCTGGTGGAAAAGTACTGGAGGTTGCTGGCGGGAAGGTTGAGCAGTGTGATTGGGCCATCTGTGTTTCCCAATTTGTATTTGTGGAAGTTAGACTCCTATCCTCCCAGAGAGAAAAGGGTACTTTCTTCTTGGAAAATGACATTTCAAAGGGTTAGCTTCTTATTCTTAATTTCTCCTCCTACCGTATGAGTGGCTTATTTAAGGTAGAAGTATCTCATCGGCATTCCATAAATGTCCTGTGTGTGTGCATTCCATTAATAAGCTTTGGGTTTTATTCGAGGCTAAACAAGTTGCTCCCATTGTTTGGAGACCCTCACACCTCTCCCTGCATTCTCTGTCCTTAGTGTTTGCAGCTGTCATTGCCCACCCTAGACTGCAGTAGCAGAATCTTCCTGTGGTTCTCCCAGTATGCCTTTATCCACACAGAGGAGCAGGGATACTCTGTCCTCATCTGCCCCTTTCCCTTAAATTCATGGATGCCTCTGAGAATATCAGCTCGAATTACTCGTTCATCCTATTCTCTTGCAACATCAATTCCTCCAAATCCAGTAGACTTAGACCCTGACCTTGCATATCTCTGTCCCTGATACCATTCCCTCCAGCAAACAGTCTTCTCTAATCCTCTTTTTAATCTATTCAGTTGTGAACATGTTTATGTTCCAGTGTAAGATACACCATAAAACCTGTCCTTGCCGCTCCAAGACAAAATGACCTCTTCTTTCTAAAGTCCTAATGTTCATAAAGCCACATTTAACCCGTGACATTCTCCTACATTTCATTCTTCAATGATTGTAGTTTGTGAAAGGTCTAGTATCACATGAACTGACACACGGAATTTTTTCCTCTGTAGGTTTCAGCTTTTTTCTATGAAGTTGAGTAATACAAATGGAATGTTGTAATATTATGTGATGTTGGGGATAATTAATTAATCAGAATTAATTTATTGATCCCCAGCTATGTGTTAGGCAGTCATGTGGGGATATCTGTGACTAGATGACTGCCTAACACACAGCTGGTACAACAATGAACAAAACATGCAGCTTCCCTTCCGGCATAAAGACAACTGTTACCGAGCGTAAGCGAAATGTATAGGATGTGAAATGGTTTGAAATTCTACAGTTAGAAATAAAGAGAACAGGGAGGGTGGAGGTATCCAGGGGAACTTGTTGCAATCTTAATTTGAGAAATCAAGAAAGATTTCAATGACCAAAGTATGTTTTAGCTGAGACCCCAGGAGCTGAAGGAATGAGTTGGGAGGACTTCTGTGTGAAGGGCAGGTGCCCCAAAATGAAGTGATCCTGGCCTAGTGGACAGTTAGGAATAATTTTCAGAGTTACTTCAAGGACCTCATGACTCCAACTCCAAGGCAGTTAGAGGAACCCAAGGAAGGTTGCTTGTTTTTCACCCCCTCAATCCTTATTTGTGTCCTTCCCTGTCTACACAAGGGGGAAGATTTGGGGGCCTTTATTTTATCAGACATGAACCCACTGAGGTCTCCTTGAGGTCCGCAGTAGATCCCCCAGCTGTGCAGTGTCTCAGTGGGGTGCCTGGAACCCCGAGCTCCCTCTTTACAGAGGCAGAGCCTCAGTCTGGGGCTGAGACCTGCTTGGCATCTGCATGGTTGGACGTGGACAGTACCTGCTTCCTTCTCCTGGGTGCTGGGCATTTGTGGTTGGTGTTGGTAGTCATAGCTGTGTTTGGACTCATTAGATTGTTTTATTCAAGAATGGTGAATAATCCACTTGAAACACTCTTTTTTTCTTTGCAAACTGTGGTCTCTCTGTCACTGTAAGAGTTCTTGGGGCGTTTTACCAGTACCACCCAATAAGAGTAGCTAAGGCTTGAACAGACATATTTTTATTCAAAAAATGTATTGTGGAATCACAAACTAGCACTACTAAGTTTAAAGTAAAATAAAGACTCGGGGCTCACGCTGGAATTCTTCCCAGGGCTCTGGGGCTCACGCTGGAATCCTTTCTGGGGCTTTGTGGTCATGTTCTCGTAGGCTATTTGCAGGATTTGTTGAACTCATGTTCAAGGTTCAATGGGTGCCTAGAGAAGGAAAGAGAAGAGAGACAGGAAGGGTCACATCACACCTCAGCAAGATGTCAGCCTGGCCTCAGGGACACCGGGAGTGACCCTGTCCTCTTGGAGGAGAAGAGAAAGACAGGCTCAGGAAGGTACAGACCCAAGGTGTGCTGTGCCTGGTGGGGAGGCTGCCGTTGGAGGCAAGACCACAGAGGGCGCTGAGCTCCTGGTTCATTCCCTTTCTCCAGACCTGGTTTCCTACTCACTTGCTGATGTGCAGGACGTTCTGGGTATCAGAACCTCAGGGCCCTGCAGCACCAGCAGGGACGCAGATTACTTGGATAGCTTTTCCCTCACTTCTGTTTTCTCGGTGCCCCTTTAAAACTGTATTTTCAGGTAGAATGAGGTCCTCAGCAGTTTTAAGGGAACCCAAGAGAGTGTTACCAGATGGAAGATCTTGACTGTGGGTTATCCACGTTGTTAGTGCATTGAACAAATAATTCAACAAAACAACAAAAGAACGAAGCAACGAAAGACAAACCAAAGCAACATGAGAACGCGGTTAACCAAAGTACAGATTTATTGACACTCCACAGAGTGGGGACTGGTTCAAGCAAGTGACTCAAGAGCCCCCCATTTAGAGTTTTTATTAAGCTAAAAGAATTTGGTGTACTGCCTAATGTTGCCTGGAACTGGCTGCACCTGGTGTTCTTTTCCTTATCCCTTAACCCTCTATTACCCTACTTCCCTATTCTCCTGTCTGAAGGGTGCATTTTTCAGAATACAGTTGAGGGAACTGCATTTTGTTTGTGTGAAGACAACTTTATGAATATGAAATCAAGATTTTCCCTGGCATGGGTAGAAAATATTGATGATGAGTGTGTTGCAGTGAGGTGCTCCTATGCTTTTTGTTGTACTCATTACAGGTCTTTTTTTTTTTTTTTTGATGGAGTTTTGCCCTTGTCACCCAGGCTGGAGTGCAATGGCATGCTCTTGCCTCACGGCAACCTCCATTTTCCAGGTTCAAGTGATTCTCCTGCCTCAGCCTCCCAAGTAGCTGGGATTAAGGCACGTGCCACCACTCTTGGCTAATTTTTATATTTTTAGTAAAGACGAGATTTCACCATGTTGGCTGGCCTGGTCTCGATCTCCTAACCTCAGGTGATCCACCCGCCTCGGCCTCCCAAAGCTCTAGGATTGCAGGCGCGAGCCAATGCCCCTGGTCTGGAACCATTTCTTTGGTTCTGGGACTACAGGCACGAGCCACCACACCCAACCCATTACAGCTTTCTTAACTGTCCATTCCAATCTCAATTAAATGTTTTTCAGTAGTGCTGTCACAACCCCAGGTCTTCAAAGCCAGATGTGTGATCTGGGTCTGTTCAATGAAGCTCCAACACTTCAGGAAAGAACATGGTGTTTTTCTTTTTTTTTTTTTTTTCCTAAGAAGTAGCGATGATATGATTTTGTAAACTGGAAGCTGGCAATGATTGTCTTTCCTAACACATGGGAGTTACCTTTGAGTGAATTCAATAGCAATGAGGCAGAGTGAAAAGACTGAGAAGTAGAAGGAGAAATCGGCCACATAATTTGTGCTTGTAAATCAATTTGTGTCTGAAGCCAATGTTTGTCCTTGATGTTCTTAGAATTTGGAGTTGTATTTTGCCTAAAAAGCTGAATTTAGGATTCTGGTACTTGCATCCCAAAGAGTCTTGACTAAGAGGTGCATTAAACAGCAAGCAGGTACAAACACGGAGAACTTGCCACAAAGACTTTATTTGGAATAAGAAAAGAAAATTGAAGACAAGGTAAAGGAGTAATAAAATTTCTCTAGATCTCAAAGCAAATGATGAACACATTTTCCTCTGTGCTCCATGTTCAGAGGCAGCAGGAAAGACAGCAGATCCCACTATTGGTGCAGTCCCATAGTGGTGTTTGGAAAACTGACAGCCTGATATTCTGCAATAACAGACCAAGCCCCTCGTTGAGCCTGGAGACACAGAGAAAGCATCAGGCATCAGGACTGGGGTCAGAGGTGGTTGATAAGGAGAATCCCTGTGCGGTTACCTACTGGGCTGATTGCATTCACCACGGTGGCCACATCACAGCAGCAGCAAGATCGGCTCAATCAGTAGGAATCAACGTACACAGCAGTGCTGCTTACAGGTAGGATTAGAGACTTATTCTCACTTGCTCACTTTTTTGTGATGCTGCTTCTTCACACACACAGTTGAATACACCCTTAGGTCCATTCCCATTTGTGAAACTCCTCTAACGAACAAACAGAAATATGCTTCTTTCCAAGTGGGTTTTCATCCTTGATGCCAGAGAGACTCCCCAGTATGTTTCCACATAGCATAAGATTACTAAATTTCACTGACTTTTCACAGAATCAAATATCTTTGGAGGATCACTGTCCATTGAATATCATCTGATTCTGTCTTTACAGTATACACATGAGGAAACTGAGGCCTGGGGAGGTGATCACCTAAGAGAAAGAGCCAGCTGTTGAATCTGATTCTAGAGGTGCCTGGTTTTTCCTCTCTTTCTAGAGGTGCCTGGTTTTTCCTCTCTAGACTCCTAGCTCTGCAATGCTGGTGGCTCTCACCTGAAGCTCTAAAACCTGAGCTTGTGTCCCCTGTGAAGTAGATGGCAAAGTCCTGGTCATCTGTCCCAGGCTGCTCCTGGGCTGTAGCCTAGTCAGCTCTTACCTGGAGTGGCTCAAGCCAGAGCCTGGAGGGGCACCAGGAGAATGGCAGCGAGGAGGGTGAGGGTCCTCATGGCTGGGGTGACCGGAGGAGGGAGAGAAGGAGTGGATGTGTGGGGAGTGAGGAGCCAGCCTGGATTTATAGCTCTGCTGGGAGCCAGCCTGGATTTATAGCTCTGCTGGGAGAAGGCCTGAGACAGATGCCACAGTGAGAGGAGGTGGAGCATGTGATTGGGGAAGGGAAGGGCTGCCTTTTCCATCAAGATCCCTTTGATGCTTCTCTGTTCTCCCAGCTTTCATCATAGCAAGTCTGTTTTTGAGTGTCTGTTCTGGGTCCAAGCCAAAAGGGATGATTAGGACCATGATATAATTTCCTGTGGCTCATCTGCTGGAACATTTCCTTCTTAATGTCCAAAAAAGTAAAGAAACAGTGCTCTTATTCAATAACTTCAGGCAATAAATGCCTCTTATTTTTTGAAGATGAGCCCTGCTATTCTCTGGTGGTCTAGACCCCGAGGCCAGACCTGGACTCCACTGGTGTAGAGAGTAATTTATTGCAGGATTCCGGGGCATTTCCACCCTCCTGAAGGAGGTTTTTGAGGTTCTGGAGGGCATAGTCTCCTGCTGCTGCTAGTGTGGAGAGGACAATGGCCTCATCAGGGTATCAGGGAAATAAGCTCAGTGGGATACTAGCTAACGAGTTGGTCTGAATAAGATTAAGAAAATTTTCTTATTCCCAACTGTATTGAGAGGAGTGACAATTAGAAATTATATCTGTTGAAAGTACACAACCTGATAATTCGATGTATATCTACATTTGTACCCTTCTCTCACACGTATGTAAAAATCAACTCTGAATTAATCGAAGACCTAAATATAAGTCTTGAAATCATAAAACTTACTAGAAGAAAGCATAGGGATAAAGCTTCCTAACATTGAACTGGGAGATTATTTCTTGATATTACATTAAAGGCAGAGATAACAAAAGCAAAAGTAAACAAATCGCAGTTCATTTAACTGTAAAACATCCACATAGCAAAGGAAACAATTAACTGAGCAAAAATGCAACCTAGCAAGAGAGAAAATATTTTTAAACAATACATGTAATAAAGGTAAATATCTAAGTATATAAATAACTTAATAGAAAAAAATAAATATTAAGGATAAATGTGACTAAAGAACTAAAAGAAACCATTATTACATAATTAAAGGAAACTGATGACAATATCTTTTCAAAGACAGAATATAATAAAGTGAAGTTAGAGAGAAACACATGAAATTCTGGAATTGAGGAGTAGAATAATTGAAATGTAAATGTTATTAACGGCTGCTCAAGAGTATACTTACACTGGCAGAACCAAGAATTAGGAAATGTGTACACTGATAGATAAAAGATTACACAGTCCAGAGAACAGAGAAAAAACATGAAGAAATAAGAATACATTTAGGGAAATATGAGACACTATTAGGCCTGAAAACACTCACTGGGGTTACAGGGGAACTCTCTCCATCTGTTAAGGCAGCAGTCTCCAACTTTTTTGGCACCAGGGACATCTATGACAAACCTGCAATTAACATCATACTTGATGGTTAAAAAATAAATAAATAAGTACATAAATAAAGAATTAAAAAAAAAAGCTTTCCTACTGAGCTCAGAAACCAGCCAAGGATAGCTGAAGTCACCACTTCTACTCGACATTGTGCTGGAGGTTCTAGGGCAGTCAGGCAAGAAGAAAAAATTAAATGACATCCAGGTTAGAAAAGAAGAAGTAAAATAATCTCTGTTTGCAAAAACATGATCTTTTATATGTAGAAAATCAAAAACAGTTTATTAAAAAACTATTAGAAGTAATAAGGGAGTTTAGTATGGTTGAAAAATAGAAGACCAGTGCACAAAAATCAATTGTATTTTTTCTTTCATAATAAACTTTTCAAAAATGAAGCTAAAATCTCCTTTTACAAATAGCATCCAAAGGAAAATAGCTAGTATTTGAATTAACAAAAATGTGCAAAACTTATACTCCCCACACCACAAAAAGTTGAAACGTTTTTAAGAATATCTCAACAACTGGAAAGAGATCTTATGCTCATGGGTTTAAGGCTTAATGTGAGATGTCAGTGAACTGGAAAGAGATCTTGTGCTCATGGGTTGTAAGGCTTAATGTGAGACATCAGTGCTCCCCAAACTGATCTGCAGATTCAGCTCAGTCTATTCCAGAATCCCTAATGACGTCTTTGTAGAATCTGACTAGGTGATTCTGTAATTTATATGGAATAGCAAAGATCCCAGAATAGCTAAATCATCTTGAAAAAGAGGAAAAGCTTCCTGTTTTCAAAACATCCTACGAAGAAGCAGTAATCATGACGGGGTGTTCCTGCTGTAAATATAGATGTAGATCAGTGGAATAGAATTGAGAGCTCAGAAATAAAAATGTGTCTATGGTTATTAACTGATTTTCTGCAATGGTGCCCAGGTCGTTCAATGGAGTAAAGAAAATTCTTTTCAACAGATGGTGGGTAAACTAGATGGCCACATTCATCAGAATGATTGGACCCTACCTCACACTGCGTTTAAAAACTAATTCAAAATGGGTTAGAAATACAATGTAAAATCTAAAAGCATAAAACTTTTACAAGGCAACGTAGCTGCAAGCCTTCATAACCTCTGTTTGGCAATGGATTCTTAGATAGAATATCAAAAGCATGAGCAACCAAAGAAAAACAGGTAATTCGATATTATCAAAATTAAATTCTTTTGTGCTTCAAGTGACACTATCAAGAAAGTGAAAAGGCAACTCACAAATGAGAGAAAATACTTACAAATCATGTATCTCGTGGAAGACACGTATCCAGAATATACTCACACCTCTTATGACTAAACACTTAAAACTAAATAAACAATTTTAAAAGGGGGAAAGCTGGGACCTTGGCTCACTGCAACCTCCGCCTCCTGGGTTCAAGCAATTCTTCTGCCTCGGCCTCACCAAGTAGCTGGGATTACCAGCATGCACCACCACGCCCTGCTAGTTTTTGTATTTCTAGTAGAGACGTGGTTTCACCACGTTGGCCAGGCTGGTCTTGAACTCCTGACCTCAGGTGATCTGTCACCCTTCTCAGCCTCCCAAAGTGCTGGGATTCCAAGTGTGAGCCACCACGTCCGGCCTATCTCTTATTTTTATCGTGTATGTTGTTGCAGTTAAACATCATCATCAATTATAAAATGCCTCTCCCATTTCACATTTCATAAGAGTGAAGAGATTTTTTAAAAAGAGATTTTCTAGAGTAGACGATGTGACATAATTTTGTTCTCTTTTGAGATTGGAAACGTGAGGATTTTTGGAAGATTTCTAGGCAGGGCAGAGAACTCAGTTGTGTTTCAATTGGATTTCCGTGGTTGGGTTTTTTTTCAGCATCAAGGTGAAGGTGAGAACAATATAAAATTGATGTGGGCTTAGTATTTGGCATTTGCCCAGAGAGATCATAGAGTAGGGGGAAAAGAATGAGGTCCTCATTCAATAGTGATTAAGTGATGGAACATAGACCAGGGCTGGATGTGAAAGAATTAAAAGAGTTTGGACAACTGATTGGGAAATAGTGATGTTCCTAGAGAGTGGAGGTGTTGACGACATTGAGTGACAACGTGGGAGTGGCTGAGTCAGAAAGATTGAGGGGTGGGGATGAAGCAGGGTAGGACGCTGGAATCTGCATTTTTAAGATGAGAGTATCTCCAAGTGATAAGAAGATTGATGTTATAGCTGTGGAGTGGGTGAATAAAACAGAGTATGAGGAAGGTTTCTGAAACCAACAGGTCAAGGATCCCTGAGATGTGATGTTGGGAGCCATGGGAGAGCAATGCCGTTTCCCACACCACAGCAGGTGTTCTCAAAGCCAGAGCTCTGAACCAGAAGTACCTGCGTCACCTGGGAACATGGTAGCAATACCAACTCCTGGATCCCACCCTAGACCTGCTGAATCAGACACTCTGTGGAGTGGGTCCTAGCAATAGTGTTTTACTGAGACCACTGTGGACCTAGGGGAGGTTTACTGCTCATAGATCATCATCGCTCAGGATACGGACTCTTTCTCCCAGGTCCTTCGAAAAGCAATGGACATAAACGCTTTCTGTTAAATCCCATTGCTGAGGTCTGTGTGGAGTGAAAGAAATCTGAAACTTTTCAGCCATTTCCAGAGATGTGCATTTTGTGTGTAATTGCATTTGTTTTGTATTTACTTGACCTTGGCAATCATTTATCCAGTGTGAGGTGGCCTTTTAACCAAGGCCTAGGATTCCAATTAAACCTGCCTCCTTCACCCAATATTTTTTTTTGAGACAGAGTCTTGCTCTGTCTCTCAGGCTGGAGTGCAATAGCATGATCTCAGCTCACTGCAACCTCTACCTCCTGGGTTCAAGCGATTCTCCTGCCTCAGCCTCCCAAGTAGCTGGGATTACAGTTGCACGCCACCACACTCGGCTTATTTTTGTATGTTCAGTAGAGACAAGGTTTCACCGTGTTGGCCAGGCTGGTCTCAAATTCCTGACCTCAAATGATCCACCCGCCTCGGCCTCCCAAACTGCTGGGTTTAAAGGTATGAGCCACTGTGCCCAGCAAATTGTGCTTGTTCATTGTGAATTAAAGCTGTCCATACCACTTTCCCCACTTGTTCAAGGGGAAGACAGCAATTCCCCTATCACCTGGCAATCCTACCCGGGAGCTATTACTCAGCTACCCTGATCTATCTAAGAGGACAAGATTCTTCTAAGGATAAGTGGTCTTGATTTCCTGGTCTTGACTTAAAGGGGAATTCTGGAATTGTCTGATCTGCCTTTGGGAAATAAGAAGTGGCCCCAGCTTACTCCAGATGGAATAGGAGATATCACAGGCTAGTTCACATGGTGGTTGGTGAACATACAGACAGACGAGAAGCAGGGAATCTTATCAGGATCTGTATCACGACTCGTGAAGTCATCAGAGGCATCAAGCAAATAGATGGCAGACCTGGAACAAGAAGAACATCAAAGGGCTTTGGAGACAATACGGGAACTTCAAATGGTTTGTTTTCCTCTCTCCCCTCTCCTCCCAGTCCCCATACTCACATATGTACAAACGTCCAAGCCCTATTCCACAAAACCCATTACTCCTGGGTACAGCTTTCAGTGAACAAATGCAAACACAGGATGGGTATGATTCCCCCTCATTAGCCATCAGGATCCTGCAGTTTCATGAGAAGTAACGACCGTCCTCTGTGATGACCGGTGGTCATGAGGACCTTATCTCTGCTCAGCGCCCTTCTCTTGTTCACCCCACCCCACATCGAAGCCAGAGCATTTTCCCTGAAGTGCAATCTGTTTGTGCCAAGGGCTGTTTGTCCTTTTTCTCCCCAGTAGCTTCAGTATGTTTCCACCTTGAGATGTCCTCAGTCATCAGAGGGCGACCTAGCAGTGCCCATGCTGTATTCCCAGGCAAGAAGAACCTGCCCTTACAGAAAGATGGGCCGGCAGCGCTACAGTAGCAACTTAAGGACAGTAGGGGGCGCACCTGCCCCTTATAAACTTACCCCGAGGAACCTGCATAGGCACACTGCTGAGTAGGGGTATCCAGCAAATTCTTTCTTTTTTTTTTCGGTGCGGTAGTTGTTGAGAGGGAATCCCACTCTGTCCCCCAGGCTGGAATGCAATGGCGCCATCTCGGTTCACTACAACCTCCGCCTCCCAGGTTCAAGCTGTTCTCTTGCCTCAGCTTCCTGAGTAGCTGGGATTACAGGAACACACCACCATGCTTGGCTAATTTTTTTATTTTTAGTAGAGATGGGGTTTCACTATGTTGGCCAGGCTGGTCTTAAACTCCTGACCTCAGGTGATCTGCCCACCTCGGCCTCCCAGTGTGCTGGGATTTCTGGCATGAGCCACCACGACCGGCCTGGAGCCATTTCTTTGTTGGACACAGACCCGCTCTGTCCTCCCTGGGATCTGTATTGGGTTCCCCAGTCGTGCAGTGTCTCAGTGGGTTGCCTGGACCCTCAGACTGTCTGCAGCTGCCTCTTCAGACAGGCAGAGCCTCGGTCTGGGGCTGAGACCTGCTTAGAATCTGCATGGGGTGAGCGTGGAGAACACCAGCTCCCTTCTCCTGGGGTCTGGGCATTTGTTGTTGGTGTTCGTGTTCACAGCAGTATCTGGGCCCATTGAATTATTTTGGTCAAGAATTGTAAATAACCCACTTGAAATTCTGTCTGTTTGCAAACAGTGGTCTCTCTGTCACTCCAGGACTTCTTAAGGCATTCTACCAGAGCCCACCTGGTAAGAGTAGCCTTGGCTCAAACAGACATATTCTTATTCCAAATATGTGTCGTGGAATCACAAACTGAAACTGCTATATTCCAAGTAAAATAAGGAGCTGGCACTCACGCTGGACGCCTCCCCAGGGTCTTGTGGTCAGGGATTGATAGGCCATTTGCAGGACATATTGGGTAAGTGTTCAAGGGACAGTTGGAATCTGGGGAAGGTAACAGAGGGGAACAGGAGGAAGAGTCACATTACACCTCAACAAGATGTCAGCCTGGCCCTACAGAGACACCGGGTTTAGGCAGTGAGCATGTCCTCTTGGAAAGGAAGAAAAACACAAGCTCAAAAGGACACAGGCCCCCAAGAGTGAGGTATTAAGATGAGCAGCAGTTGGAGACAGCCTGGCAGAGGAGCCACGACCATCCCGGCACAAACTCTGAGGAGCTAAGAGGGTATTGCTGTTGCTGTTCCTCCTGGAAGGTCCTGATAATGAGTCTCTCAGAGTGTGGTGCTCCTGGGCTCTTTGTTTGACTCAATACAGCTTTCTTAACAACCCATTCTGACCTTCAAAAAAATTGTTGTTGTTTTTTTTTTTTTGAGACAGGGTCTCAGTCTGTTGCCCGGGCTGGAGTGTCTCACTCTGTTGCCCGGGCTGGATTGCAGTGGTGCAATCTCAGCTCGTTGCAGCCACAACATTCCAGGCTCAAGCAATCCTCCCACCTCAGCCTCCCTGATAGCTTGGACCACGGGTGTGTGCCACCATGCCCAGCTAATTTTTTGTATGTTTTTGTATAGACGGGATTTCACCATGTTGCCCAGTCTAGTCTCAAACTCCTGCAACACATTCCAACCTTAATTAAAGTTGTTTCAGTAGAATTGATATAACCCCTAAACTTAAAAGGCAGATGTGTGATCCAGGTTGGTTGAATAAAACTCCTACATTTTTGGAAACAGCATGATGGTTTTTCCTTAGAAGGAATGATTTGTTGACTGCATAAACTTTAAGCTGGCACTGATTGTCTGTCCAGCACACCGGAGTTCTTTGAGTGTGGATCCAGTGAAAACGAGGCAGAGTGAAAAGACAGAGCAGTGGATGGAGAGATCAGCGGCATCATTTGACCTTTCATACACATCTGTGTCTGAAACCGAATTCTTCCTTGAATTTCCTAGAATTTGGATCTTTATTTTATTAGATTGGCGGGGCACGGTGGCTCATGCCTATAATCCCAGCACTTTGGGAGGCCAAGGTGGGTGGGTCACGAGGTCAGCAGATCAAGACCATCCTGGCCAACATGGAGAAACACCATCTCTACTAAAAATACAAAAATTAGCTAGGTGTGGTGGCGGGCGCCTGTAATCCCAGCTACTCAGGAGGCTGAGGCAAGAGAATTGCTTGAGCCTGGGAGACAGAGCTTGCAGTGAGCCGAGGTCCCGCCATTGCACTCCAGCCTGGGCGACAGAGTGGGACTCTACCTTAAAAACAACATAGAAGAAAAAACCTGGAAATCATGTTGCCAAGTATTTATTTGGAATGAGAACAGGAAATTGAGGACAAGGTATAGAAATAACAATTCCCTTTAATGCTCTAAACAAATTATGAACTGTTTCTCTCTAGTCTGCAAGCTTAATAGCAGCAGATTGGGTAGCGTTCACCATGGATGAAGCAGGTCCCACCAAGATGTTCTCCAAAAAGGCAGTGGAGTACTCTGCAATGGGAGATCAAGCCCTTCTTTGAGCCTCAGACCCAGAGAGAGTATCGGAAAGTGAGTATGGGGTCCGCAGTGGGTGGTAAAGGGAATCTTGGAGAAGTCACATGTTGGCTGATGAGTGATGTTGGCTGTATTGCAGCCAGTAGCAGAAACAATCTCATTCAATAGGAATAAATACACAGAGCAGTGATGGTCACACAGGACTCGAGACTCATACTCCTTGGCTTCACTTTTTTGCCCTCCTGCCCCATCACACACACACCTGAACACACTCTTAGGCTCCTCTCCAGGTTCTAAAACCTCCTAGATAGATAGGGTGAAAAATTTTCTATATACTTAAGCTTATTTGTTGGATCCAGAAGGAACGAGGTAGCATCTCCTTATATCTTAAACCTAGTGAATTTCACAGTCATATCTAGGAATCATGATTTTGGAGAAAGAAAAATCTCTTGGATTTATTTGCTTCTCTATTCCATTTAGAAATGAGAACATCCAAGACCAGAGATGTTAAGTAAAGCCACCTAAGTGACATCTGCCACTGAGACCCAATTCCAGAGCCTGTCTCCTGTCCTTCCCTCTAGTCTGTAGCTCTGCATGCTGGTGTCTCTCACCTGGAACCTGAAGAGAGGAGCTGTCATCTCCTGAAAAGTAAATGAGCACATCCTGTTCGCCTGCTGGAGGCTGCTCCTGGGCTGGCATCTCATCAGCTGTTGCCTGGAGCGGCTCTGCCCAGGTCTGGAGGGCTGCCAGGAGAATGGCAGAGAGGAGCATGAGGGTCCTCATACCTGTGGTCACCTGGAGGAGAGGAGGGAGCACAGGAGCAAATGTGTGGGGATGGAGGAGCCAGCCTGGATTAATAGCTCTGCTGCAAGAAGGCTCAGAGATGGATGCTGCAGTGAAAGGAGGCGGGCATTTCATTGGAGATGGTGCAGGTATCCATTGGCCTCCACATCCTTCTGAGGCTCCTCTGCTCTCCCAGCTTTCGTTCTAGCATGAATCTCTAGGTTTAGTGTCTGTGCTAGGTTGGAGCTCATGGTGCTGATAAGGACACTACCATTTTTTCCGTTTTTACCTGCTTAGATATTTATTTTTAATATTGCAAAAAATAATAGAAACAGTGCTTTAATTCAGTAATTTCAGGGAATCAATGCCTCTTATTTTCTAAAAATGAGCCCTTTTCTCTTCAGAGATGCAGCCCTTCATAACAGACCTGAATTCCACTGGAGTAGAGAACTAATTCATTGCAGGATTCAGGACATTACCACCCTCATGAAGGGGTGTTTGAGGTTAGGGATGAGCAGTCTCCTATAGGAGCTGGTAGAGGGGACAGCAACCTCATCAGGCTATAGGTGAAAAAGTTCAGTGAGATAGAGATAGAATTGATTGAAAGATAAAAATATGTTTATTATTTTCAGCTCTATTTACATACATGGGACAATTAAACATTGTATGTGTCTAATGTATACTACCTTCGAATTTGAGATATGTGTATACGTGGTCTTTTTTCCTAAACCACGTACAAGAATCAACTTGGATTGAAGACCTAAACATAAAATCTGAAACCATAAACTACTAGAAGAACATATAGGGATAAAGCTTTTTGACATTAATCTGGGCAATCGTCTCTTGGCTGTGACATCAAAGGCACAGGCAATAAAATGGAAATACACAAGCGGGGCTGCGTTGAACGCTAAAGCACCTGCACAGCAAAGGAAACCATCAACTAAATGAAAAGGCAACCCAGATTATGAGAGAAAATATTTGCAAACCCTACAGAGTAGAAGGGGTAAATATCCAAATACACATGGAGGTCAAACAACTCAATAGCAAAAAAAAAAAAAAAAAAAAAAAAAATTAATCTGATTAATAAATGGGCCAATGAGCTGGCAGGATGCTCACAAAAGCAATCTCAGTGCTTTCAAAGGCCAAAGCAGAAAGATAGGGGTGGCGAGGTCCCTACCCTGTAGCAGTAAGGAGAGGCTGGTTTAGTGGTGACCTCACTATCAAGGTGGGATTTCTTGGAGTCCCCTGGTTCTGGTGAGGCTGTGGTTTTTCTTGACAGCCCCTTGGGTTGGGGCACTGCGGTCTGAGGTTGTGGCCATCCATGACCCCCACCCCAGTAGATTTTTCTAGGAATTTCTACAAGTGTAGACTTCCAGTGTAGACATGGTGGAAACTGTTCTCTCATACACTTGCATTTGAATTTCCAGAGAATATTGAAGTGAGCCTGCACTAGATTGGAGCTGACTCTCCATAAGCTTTGACACCATCAGGCTGGAGTAAATATTCTGGGGAAGCTGTGGGTGGGGGGCAGGTGTGGGTGTGAGAGGAGAGAGGCCTCTAGGAGCAGCAAGGATATTTGCACACAACTGAGGCTGTCTGGTGAACCCAGCAGACATAGAGTGTGTGGACCTTGGGCAGGGCCCTGGAACATGGTTTTGACCTGGTAGGGAAGGGCAGTCGTGGAACATAGCGTGTGTGTTATCATGGGACAGGGTGGAGGCTGCGTGGGGGTGAACTCTGAGGACCCTCCACCTCCCATCTTCTCAGAGAGCACCGCCCTGTCCCTCCCCTCAGCCCTTTGTCCACCATCCTGAAGGGAGGGTCCTGGTGCTGCCTGTGCCACACAGCGACTCCCAGGCCTGCAGATCCAGCTGGGACAGGCAGGAGCTCTGAGTCCCTGCCCTTTGTCCACCATTCCCAGTCACCTCTCACAAGCTTTCTATGTGTCTGCCGTTGGCATCTGCAGCAATTTTCCAAAAAACTGTGAGGGAATAACTCCCTTGTGCTGTTTAAAATGTGTCCCTAAATCATTGACTCTCCTCACACAGAAAAGGAGGTGACTTGTCTCCTGTTCAATAGAGACTGGGTAACATCTTGACCAACTGAATGCACCTTAGTGCCATGCTGTTTTTCTGGGATCGGGCCTGATGAACTGGTATCTTTCACTTCCTCTCTATTGGATGGTGCTATAACCTGAATGTTTTTGTCATTCTGAAAATCATACGTTAAAATCTTGAATCATTAGTTGATAGTGTAAGAGGTGGGAGCTTTTGGGAGGTAAGAAGGTCAGGAGGGCACATGCTTTATAAGTAGCACTAATGCCCTTACAGAAGATGCCCCGAGAGCTGCCTCTCTGGTGAGAGGGTTCACTAGGTGAGAATACAGTGAGAAGATGCCGTCTATGAATCAGAAAGGCAGTTCTCATGACACCAAATCTCCTGGCACGTTGATTTGGACGTATCAGTCCGTGAGAAAAATGTTTCTATTTTTATAAGCTGCTTGGTTTATGGTATTATTTTGCTAGCATCCCAGACACACTAAGAGCGCTGGTGACTTTGGAGCCCAGGCATCGTGCTTGGAGGAAGCCTGAGCGTTGCACAGGGAGGGGAACTGAGCCCACCTACAAGGACTGGCTAGAGAATGCAAAACAACCTGTTTTCTTGAGGGAAAAAACTCTGATTTGCAGTGTTTTAAAATCTCTGTTCTTAAAATTCTCCCAGCTATGGATGATTTAACAATTATTTCACAAAAACTCCTCTCTCATGAGCCAGCATGATCCGACCCCAGCACGTCACACTGTCCCTTCCTCAGTCTTGCCGGAGCTGTCAGCTGAGCCAGCACCGCCTGCCCCTGTGCAGGAGTGTCTCAGCCCTGAGGTCTTCAGATCCCAGCAGAACCTCTTCTCTGATACCCCTGGAGGGAGCCAGGCCCCAATTGCAAATGTGTGAGTGAAGACCTGATCATACTGTTTCCATCCTCTAAATTTTGTGGTGGCTTTTTACAAAGCAGTAGGTGAACAGGGAGAGAAGTTTTCCTTGTCATGGAGAGAAGTTGGACTTGAGCACTTTTTGCATGTCAACTTTAGTTCTTCTCTAAAATATTGATGGATCTTCCCAGTTTGTTTTCAAAGTGTGACCCAGAGACCATCATGGTGGGGGAATGGGATTGTGGACTTTTTCCAGTGACTCACCGATCCCCTGTCAACTGTTCCTAGTTTAAATTCTTCCTTGGGGAGCAGGGGCAGTATGGGACCCAGGTGTGGTGCCAACCTCCACCCCAAGTGACAGATTCAGAGTCGGCCATGGGACTTGGGCGTTGGCTGGAACAATGGGAAGGAAGTAGGGATTTTCTCCAGGAGATCAGCTGCGAAGGTCACAGAGAGATGACCATGATTCACATGGCTGTCACTGCGGAGAGAGCCCAAAGTAAGATCAAGAGAAATAAATGGGAAGACAACAATGTGACTTGTGCTTTGAGTCCTTAAATCAAGCATTTCCTGAAGCCAGAATTCCCCCTCAATTCCAAGATATAGGAGTCAAAATGTTAACTCAGCCTGTCACGGTTTGATGTTTGAATTCAAGACTCCACTAAGATGTCTGAAAAACATCAAAAATACCAAACTCAGATAACCTGAGAGGCAAAGATGGTGCAGTGTACAAGGACAGGAGATGATAGCAGATGATAGGTGTCCCAGGGGCAGCTTGGGCATCAGGCTCCCTGGCGATTCCCATGCACGGCCCCGGGGGAGAAGAGCCTTGTTGATGTTGATCAGCAGGGAAGGAGAGAGGCTGGAAGGACAGCGGGTGAGTCAGGGATGGGCAGCTTCATAGTTGATGTTCAGAAATGGAGGCATTCCAGGTGGTGGCAGGAGTCACTGGGTGGCCATGGGTGGAGGCCTGGGACAAAGAGGAAGGGGTGTCACTGTCATCCAGGAGGACAAAGCACTGAGAGGTTGGGAGGGTGATCTGCCAGGAAATATTAGAGGAACTCTGTCCCTTAGGTTTTATTTTTATGAGTTATTCAGCTTTTAGTGGCAAAGGAAGAAATACAGAACTTCAGAAAAGGAAACGAGGACTTTTCTCATCTCTTACCTTCTGGTTTTGTTTGTAAGCAGAGTTCAGAACAAACAGAGATACAGAAAAAACAACTCTATACTTTTCTTGTAAAAGAAAAATTTCAGCAAGACTTCCAAGAAATGTCAAGGAAACATTTATTGAAGACTGTTGCAATAGGAGTCAAAACGCAGTAATAGGAAGAGCCCTTGGACTCAACTTACCTCAAACCAAAGGCAGGAGAATTTAAGCCTTGGGGGGAGCTAGCAGGATATTTCTGGAGGTCGTTAGGAGGGAAGGTGACTAGTGTGATTGGACCATCTGTGTTTGCTCATTTGTGCTTGTTGGAGTGAGGCTCCCATCCTCCCACAGAGACAGGGCTGCTGCCCTCTTGGGTAATTACATTTACAGGGATGAGGCATCTGACTTATTCGTTATTCATTGTTCCAGCACACGAGTGGTTCAAGGTAGAAAATCTCTTGTATATCATCAGTGAACGTAGAGTGTTTGTGCATCCCAGTGAACAGTTCTGGGTGTTACTTGAGGCCGAGCAAGTGGCCCTGGTTGTTCGGAGACCCTCACACCTGTCCCTGAATTCTCTGTCCCTAGAGTTTGCAGCTGTCATTACTCACCCTAGACTGCAGTAGCGGAAGCCACATGTGGTGCTCCCAGTGTGCCTTTATCCACACAGAGGAGCAGGGAGGCTCCATCCTCATGTGACCCTTTCCCTTGGATTGATGGATGCTTGTCAGCACATCAGCCTGAATTCTACTCCATCCTTCTCTCTGGCAACATCCATTCCTCTAAATTCAGTGAAGGTCAACCTGACCTTGCATATTTCTTGCCCTGATATTATTCTCTCTGCTGAACATTGTACTCTACCCCTTCTTTTAATCTACGCACGTTTTAAATACCTCTGTGTTTCACCATGAAGTCTTTTCCTGCACTCAAAACCAAAATAGTCTATTTCTTTCTTCTAAACTCCTATTGCTTCATGAAGCCACATTTTTCCAAGGATATTTTTTCTATATTTCAGCCTTCAATGTTTTTAACTGGCTTTTTTCCCCCATGTTGTCAGAGGAACTTGATATGTGGACTTCATTGCTGCTGTAGTTTTCATTTTTTCCTATGCAGTTTGGTAATAATCATCTAATTTTATGTCATTATGTGATTTTGAATATAATTAATTTGATCATAATTAATTTCTTGATCTCTTACTATGTGCTAGGCAGTCATCTGAACACTGTGGGCCAGTAATGAGCAAAACATGTAACTTCCCTTCTAGAGTAGAGAGGGAAATGTTACAGAGAGTCATTGAATATACTGAATTTGGGACCGTTACAATTCTACAGTTTAAAATAAAGAGAACAAGTAGGATGGAGATTGCTCAGGAAAGTGCTGCTATTTAAAATTGAGAAATCAGGAAAGATGTCAGTGACAAAGTGAAATTTTAGGAGAGACCCCAGGTCTGGGAAATGAGCCAGGTGTACTTCTGGGTGAAATGCAGATGCCCTCTGGATAGAGTGCACCTGACCCAGCCCACAATTTGGAACACTATGGAACGTTAGTTCAGGGACCTCAGGACTTTGAAGCAGTGGTGGTTAATAGACACCAAGGGAGGCTCCTGGCCTTCACAATCTGAAGTTCTGTGTGTTTCCTTCACCATCTAAATAAGGGGAAGGGTGGGATCATTTGTCTGTCAGAATGCCTGTGTCCTCCCTGGGATCTGTGTTGGGTTCTCCAGCTGTGCAGTGTTTCAGTGAGGTGCCTGGACACCTGAACCGCCTCTTCAGACAGACAGAGCCTCAGTCTGGGGCTGAGACCTCCTCAGAATCTCATGGGGTGGACATGGGAAACACCTGCTCCCTTCTCCTGGGCTCTGGGCATTTGCGATTGGTGTTGGTGGTCACAGCAGTGTCTTGCCCTTGAGATGTTTTGGTCAAGAATGGTGAAAACCCTCTTGAAATTCTGTCCCTTTCTTTGAAGTCTGCAATGTCTCTCTCCCACTCAAACTCTTTGTGTCATTTTACTGTGACCACCTAAGAGTAGTTATGGCTTGAATATAGGTTTTGTTATGTTCTGTTTCTGATTTCATTTGTTTCAAGCAAACTTTAAATTTCCTTCTTATTTTTTTATTGATCCATTGGTCATTCAGGAACATGTTGCCCTAATTCCATGTGTCTGTACAGTTACCAAAGTTCCTCTTATCATTGATTACAAATTGTATTCCACTGTGGTCAGAATACTTGATATAATTTTGATATACTTGATACAGTTTTGGCTCAAAAATTTGTTGAGAGTTGTTTTGTGGACTAACATACGATGTGTTCTGGAGAATGTTCCATGTGCTGATGAGAAGAATATAGTCTGCATCAGTTGGATGAAATATTCTGTCAATGTCAGTTAGGTCCATTTGGGCTAGAGTGTAGTTTAACTCTGATGTTTGGTTTTGTTAATTTTCGTTGAAATGAAGAGTTCTTTACTGAAAGTGAGTTGTTGGAGTTTTCTACTGTTATTGTATTGCAGCTTATCTCTTTAGATCCATTAATATTTGCATTTGAAAGCTCTTTAAATTTTTATAACCTTTTGCTAAATTGACCCCTATATCATTATGTAATGACATTGTTTGCTTCTTTTTGTAATTTTTGTCTCGAATTCTATTTTGTCTGATAGAAATATGGCTACATTTGCTCTCTTTTGGTTTCCATTTGCTTGGAATATCTTTTTTCATCCCTTCACTTTCAATCTATATGTGTCTCTATAGATGAAGTAATTTTCTTGTAGGGAGCATATAGTTGGATCTTGATTTTCTATCCATTCACCCAACGTATGTCTATAAACTGAAGAATTTAATTTATATTTAATGTTATTATTGATAGGTAAAATCTTACTATTGCCATTTTGTTACTTGTTTTCTGATTGTTTTGTAACTCATCTCTTCCTTTTCTTTCTTCTTTTATTACTTTCCTCCTTAGTGGTTATATGATTTTCTCTGGTAGTTCTTCAATTCTTTGCTTTTAAAAAAGTGTATGCGTGACCGGGCACGGTGGTTCACGCTTGTAGTCCCAGCACTTTGGGAGACCGAGGTGGATGGATCATGAGGTCAGGAGATTGAGACCATCCTGCTTAACACAGTGATACTTTGTCTCTACTAAAACTACAAAAGTTAGCCAGGGGTGGTGGCGGACCCCTGTAGTTCCAGCTACTTGGGAGGCTGAGGCAGAAGAATGGCCAGAACTGGGGAGCTTGAGCTTGCAGTGAGCTGAGATCATGCCACTGCACTCCAGCCTGGATGACAGAGTGAGACTCTGTCTCAAAACCAAAAAAAAGTATATACATTATAGGTTTTTGCTCTGGGGTTACTATGAAGATTATAAAATATTTATAAGAAGTTATTTTGAACAAATGACAACTTAACTTTGATCACAAAGAAAGTAGAAGAAACTGACAAAGAGAGAAAAACCTAAAAAACCCTATACTTTAACTCTGTCCCCTTCAACATTTAGACTTTTTTTGGTCTCAATGTACGTCTTTTTATATTGCCTATCTCTTAACTAATTGTTTTACTATTTTTGATAGATTTGCCTTTAAGTATTCATACTAGAGATATGAGAGATCTATGTACCACAATTATAGTATTAGAATATTCTAAAATTGTCTGTGTACTTACTTTTGCCAATTAGTTTTATACCTTCAGATGTTTTCTTATGGCATGTTGGCACCCTTTTCTTAAAGACTAAAGAATTTCCTTCTATAGTTTTGTATTAAGACAAACAGGTCTGGTAATGAATTTTCTTAGTTTTTGTTTGTCAGGCACAACTTTATTTCTACTCAATATATGAAAGATAGCTTTGCTGGGTACAGTATTCTTGGTGGGAAGATTTTCCCTCAACCTGCCCCCCAGCACTTTGAGCATATCATCCATCTCCTTGTTGGTCTGTAGGATTTCCACTGAGAAGTTTGTAGCCAGATGAATTGGAGTCCCTTTACGTGCAGTTTGCTTGTTTCTTCTTGCTGCTTTTAGAATCCTCTCTTTGTCCTTTGAGAGTTTAATGACTACACCTTATGTTCGTCTTCTTTGTGTTGAATCTGTTTGATGATCTTTGACCTTCCTGTACCTAGATATTTATATCCTTCTCTATATTTGGAAAGTTTTCTATTATTATTTATTTAAGTTTGGTAGCCGTTGCCCTCTCTCAGTTCCCTTATGAAGGTCAATGACTTTTAGATTTGCTCTTTTGAGGTACTTTCTATATTTAATTGGTATTCTTCATTCTTTTTCCCTTTTTTTCTTCCCCTACTTTGTATTTGAAATAATCTGCATTGAGCATACTGAATTTTTTTTACTTGATCAATTCTGTTATTGAGAGTCTGACTGTTTTCTGCCAGGGAGTTTATTTCTCAGTTCCAGGGTTTCTGTTTGATTTTTGACAACTATATTGATCTCCTTGCTAAATTTTTCTGATACATTTCTGAATTCTTTTCTGTGTCATCACAATGTTTGCTGAGTTTCCTAAAAAGTGCTGTTTTGAATTATTGAACATTGCCATGTTCTTAGGGTTGGTCACTGGCTCCTTTGTCCATTGGGAGAGGTCTTCATTTTCTGTTTACTATTGTTTCTTATGCAACATCAGGTGTACTGAAGACTAAAGGATGGGTTTCCATGTACCAGGCCTCCATTTCTTCACCTCTCAAATCTAGATAATTGTCTCTCTCCTACCTCATGTGTAGTAGTGAAAGGAATTGGTGTGATGCCTAACACAATGGCGGCAATGACTGGATATTAACCAATATTGCCATATTTCCTTGATCCTAAGGTGGTACCTGTCATACATATATATATTTGTTTTTTTTTCATAAGTGAATACCTAAGACTGGGTAACTTATAAAGAAAATACACTTTTTTCTTACAACTCTGAGGGCTGGTAAGTCTGAGGTTTAGAGGCTGCATCTGGTGAGGGCCTTCTTGCTGATACGGAGTCTCTGCAGTCCTCAGTGGTACAGGGCATCACATGGTGAGTCTGGACACACTGAGAGGAACTGGCTTTTACAACAGACTCACAGCAGACTCATTCTTGTGACAATCTACTAACATGTTAATTCCTGAATGGGTTAATCCATTCGGGGGCAAAGAGCCCTCAAAACCCCAGCACCTCTTAAAGACCCCACGTTTTAATAGTGTTATATTGATAATTCAGTTTCAACATGAACTTTTGGAGGACATACTCAAATTATAGTAATACCAATTACATAATTATAGAAGTTTATCAAAATAAATCAAAGCAAAACTACTATCAGATTACTTTTACACATAGATGTAAGATGCATCAAAAGTTTCAGAAGCAAGCCTGGGTGTGGGGGCTCAAACCTGTAATCCTAGCAGTTTGGGAGGCTAAGGTGGATGGCTCACCTGAGATTGGGAGTTTGATATCAGCCTCACAACATGGTGAAACACTGTTACTGCTAAAAGTTTAAAAAAATTAGCTGGGCGTGGTTGCATATGCCTGTAGTCCCAGCTACTTGGGAGGCTGAGGCATGAGAATTGCTTAAACCTGAGAGGCAGAAGTTGGAGTTGGCTGAGATCACATCACTGTACTCCAGCCTGGGTAACAGAGTGAGACTCTGTCTTCCAAAAAAAAAAAATAGTTTCAAGCATTTAATCTATGAAAAACATGATATAAAATATGATAGAACTAGGATATTGTTGAAGTCCTTCTAAAGAACTGGAACAAGACTGAAATACAGAGACTTAGAAGATTGCTCAGTAAAACTGAAGGTCCAGTGTGATGGTTAATTTTATGTGTCAACTTGGCTGCTTTGCAGTGGAGCAGATACTTGGTCAAACATGATTCTCGGTATTTATGTAAGGGTGTCTTATTGGATGTGATTAACATTTAAGTTGGTGGACTTTCCGTGAAGTAGATTGTCTTGTTTAATGTCGGTGATCCTCATCCAATCCGCTGAAGGCTTGAAAAGGGAAAATGTTGACCTTCCCTGGGCAAGAGAGAATTCTGTCAGCAGACAGGCTCCAGACTTGAACTGCAAGTTTGACTCTTCCCCGAGCCTCCAGTATGATGGCCCATCCTGGAGATTTTTGATTTGCTAGCTCCTTAGTCACATGAGGCATTTACTTGAAAACAATCTCTCTATACATACACATTATTTTGGTTCTGTTTCTCTGGAGATCCCTGACCAAGACACACAGTTTAGGTAGACGCTTGATTTATGTGGTCACCTGAATTTTCTGCAGCAGAGAACAGGAAGATCTGCAGTTAGACTGACTGGGGTTGGGACATGAGAATGAGGATGTGTGGGATGAAAAGATGAGGAGAGACAGGGTTTGCATCTCTCTCCTGCTTATATATGCAGGACATGGTTGAAATGAGAGTCAAGTGCCTTTTATCACACATTTTTGTTTAGGTCCATGCTGAGCCAAGAATTTCCATTAACAGTTAGAAAAAGCCTCCCATTGCCTGAAGGAAGGGTGAAGAACATCTTCTGTTTATCTTGGTTTTTGCATAACCTGCTCTCCTCCTGACCAGAGACTTGATGCTCAATGTAATAGCTTTGGGCCCGAGGAAACATTTATTTTGTTTCTTACTGTAAGTTTTACTCATAGCAGAGAGTAGGGTATTCTTCCCCATGACCTTGGAGTCCTACTCCTTGGAAGTTATTCATATCCCCTGATCACTGTGCTCATATAAGACAAGAGTCTTAGCTTCAAGGGAAAATGGGACGTTGAAGAGATCTGCCTGGAAAACCTAGAGTTGTTTATACTGTAGCTGCTCTGAATGGAGCAGTGAAGCCTCTAACAAACCCCCACTTTGTAGCTGATGTTTACATAAAGGCTGATGAGGGACAGGAGATACTATTCAAGATTCTTATAAAAACAGAACCCATTGGCCCAGCACAGTGACTCCTGCCTGTAATCCCAGGACTTTGGGAGGCTGAGGTGGGGACATCATTCAAGGTTAGGAGTTCGACACCAGCCTGGCCAATATGGTGAAACCCCATCTCTAATAAAAAATACGAAAATGAACTGGGCGTACTGGCACTTGCCTGTAATCCTAGCTACTCGGGAGGGTGAGGCAGAGGAATCACTTGAACCTGGGAAGTGGAGGTTGCGGTGAACCAAGATCGTGCCACTGCACTCCAGCCTGGGTGACAGAGGAAGACTCCATCTCAAACAAAACAAAACAAAACAAAACACCCAAAACACAAAAAGCAAAACACATCAAAAAGAAAGGGCAGAGACCAAACAACCAGTCAGTTTTGGCTGTGAGTAAAGCAGTTGAATAGAGGAGCATCACGGTGACTTTTAGGCAACCAGGTGAGACTTGGAACATCCTTCCCTTTCACCTATACGCCAACCTGACCTAAGTTCACAGACTTTGTAGAGTGACTTTAACTTCTCAAAAGATGTCCTTGTATTCAGCATCTGTGGTCTCTCCACTACCCGTTCTGGTTCCTGCTGCCAGAGAGCCTCGCCTGTTGGGTGGTGCATGAGAAGGCTCTCCCTCCTCTATCTGGCTCTCTTGCTGGCCCTCCAGTTCCAGGACCAGGTGTGACAGCTAGAGTGGAAGAGAGTCCTGCTCAGAAGGGTTGCTGGGGCAGAGAACCAGCCCCCACCACCTATCTCCCAGTATAGTGGAGAGTTCTCACTAAGGACCATCAGATGAGGAAAGGCAGCACCAGCCTGCACTAGCTTGGTAGGTTCTTTAATATTGGAAGGACTTTTGTGCACAGAGAAAATTCTCATCACTATTTACACTAAGTTTAAACCAGGTCTTGAGTATTAAATATTGACACAAAGGTGATTATTTAAATTCCCTTCATCTACATTGATGTCCTACATTTAGCATGCCTGGTTGTTTTTAAACACATCTAACACCTTAAAGAATAGAGAAACATATTCCTGAACGATGATCACAAACTTATTTGTTCATTATACCAAAAGTGATATAGAAGGACCCGTATCATGGATTTGATATCTTTTCTTATTTGTTTTGATTTTACTCCTTCCTATTGTTGGAACCGAACTGTCGATTCCCTCCTGGGCAGGGGTCGCCGCGAAGGACCACCGACACAAGATTCACAGCAGAGAGTTATTTATTACTAGCGCGCTAGGGTCCCAAGCTCTAAGTTGGCCCTGGGACCCCGACTGCTTGTTACAGGCTGTTTATATAGGCAAATACAAGTTCAAACACAGCTTAGGGCGCGAAATTCAAACAAAGCTTTAGGCACGTGGTAATTGGGTCTGTCTATGGCCTGAGCAAGGTGTCTTATGCTAATTGGTTAGAGCAGGACCTTATGAGGTTTTTTTTTCTGGAGTTGTTGATTCCGGGAACTTCGAGGCAGGGTGGGACCCCCGGAATTGGCAGGGTGGGACCCCATGAGGTTGTTTCCCGGAATTGGCAGGGTGGGACCCTATCAGGGTGGGACCTTATTGAGGCAGGGTGGGACCCTATCCAGAGCCACCTGGTGTTAATTTTTTCTATATGAGGCCTAGTTTCTAAGTTTTATGAGGCCTAGTTTCACTATGATTTTCTTGATCTCCTGAGACCCCAGATTACTAAACGAGGTTGCAAGTCTAGGGTCAAATAGCTGACCCTTGATCAGGAAACAGAGCTTTGTATGTGTCTAAGATGAATCGAAGTCAGACTACTTATCAGGCTGATACTTTTTGTTGTTGTTGTAATAAAAATGTTTGTTTGTTTTTTTTTTTTTGTCATGTCATGACACTGTTCAGTCCCTGTCTTTTATATAAATTTTAATTCTAGAAACTTGCCTTTCTCACAAATATGTTGTTCTTAAGTTTTTGCACAACTGTATGACCAATTGTCTTATCATTATGATTATTGACTTGGTTCATTGGCATAATTAAAAACATATTAACATGTATTTTCTCACGAGCGTTTTATTAAAATCAGTATAGCTTCATTATAATTAATAGAATTCATATGCTTGAAGGGATGGAGAGTTGAGACCAACTCCTTCATTAAACATTGGTCTAATTAAGCTTTTGGGGACCAGTAAAGGACCATTTGTCTCATTGGTTATTGGGCCTCATCCTCTATGGTCACCAGCTTCTGAGCTCTTCTTCTATCTGGTTATTAATTGAATCACTGATGCTTCTCAGTCTTCCTGTTTTTTTGCGCAGTTTTAACTTTTTCCTTGTTAAACTTTATTTTATTCTATCTTGTTGATACAGTTATATATCACTTACCAAAACAGAGTGAAATAAAGCTTAATGTATAGCATATGTATTTAACACATCTGCTTAAAATTTCAAAAATTATGTATAGCAATGCTTTCCCACTTTTTAAAATTAAAGGACAAGTAAACATAGCCCATCAGATCTATCTTTCCTTTGAGCCAACAACCACTTTTTGCCTCTCATTGTAAAGTTCTGTGGTTTGAGAATCATTAGGAATGCATTGAACTTTTAAGTTTCAAACTATTCCAATTAACAGTTATATCCTATCAGGCATGGTGGCTCAAGCATGAAATCCTAGCACTTTGGGAGGCTGAGGAGGGCAGATCACTTAAGCTCAGGAGTTTGAGACCAATCTGGGCAACATGGTGAAACCCTGTCTCTCCAAAAAGTACAAAACATTAGCAGGGTGTAGTGGCACATGCCTGTAGTCCCAGCTACGGAAACTAGGCCTCATAATTCCTAAGCCTCATAAAATTTAGAAAGCTTGGCCATCATGAAACTTAAACCCCAGATGGCCACGGATAGCCCCTGGATGTTCCCAGAACCCAAACAGAAAGACAATTCCGGGAAATAGCCTCATGGGGTCCCACCCTGATAGCCTCATGAGGTCCCACCCTGATAACCTCATGGGGTCCCACCCTGACTCAATGTCCCCGATGTTCCCGGAATCAGCAATTCCAGGAAAGAACCTCCTAAGGTCCCGCCCCAACCAATCAGAACAAGATACCTTGCTCAGGCCATAGACAGACCCAATTACCACGTGCCAAAAGCTTTGTTTGAATTTCACGCCCTAAGCTGTGTTTGAACTTTTGTTTGCCTATATAAACAACCTGTAACAAGCACTCGGGGTCCCAGGGCCAACTTAGAGCTTGGGACCCTAGCACGCTAGTAATAAATATCTCTCTGCTGTGAATCTCGTGTCAGTGATCCTTCGCGGCGACCCCTGCCCAGGAGGGAATCGACAGTTCGGTTCCAACACTACTCAAGAGGCTGAGGTGGGAGGATCATTTGAGCACAGGAGTTTAAGGCTGCAGTAAGGAGAGATTGCACCATTGTATTCCAACTTGGGTGGTTAGGTGAGACACTGTCTCAAACAACAACGACAACAAACCCAATTATATTCATTTTCGCTATTTTGTTATTGCTCTATGATGCTCAAATTGTGCATCATTGGAATCATTGGAATGCAAAGACCAGTTAACTTAATGTAGATCAGAATTCTCTATAGAAATGAACCATACAATCCACCATATAAAAAAGCAAAAGGGAAAAAAAGGAAAAAGAAAAGAAAATTTAAAAAGTCAAACACACTAAGTTTAATGCTTGAACTTTATTTTGGAGAGAAAAATTTAGAAAGACACAAGGTATACAGGGTGAAATGTTTTTCTTTCTTCAGGACCTTGGATTGAATCTTGCAGTGCTTTGGTTTCTATCTAGGAAGCTCGGCGACAGCAGAGTCTGTAGATGTGGCCACCGATGTTGCACCACCCGGAGGAGGACTCACGCCAAAAACATAGGCGGTTTCGGCAATAGCAGATGGTTCTCCCCCGAAAACCTGTGGAAAGAAGAGAGGATCAGGCACAGTGAGGGAGGTGGGGAAAAGGACAGGCAGAGCCAGACTAACTGAGATAGTCTAAACAAGAGACACTGTATCAGTCATGTTAGGATGGAGAAAATTCATGTCTTTGTCATAAATGACAAGAAATCGTACTACCTATGTGTTAGTGAAACTAGGCCTCATATAAAAAATTAACACCAGGTGGCTCTCGATAAGGTCCCACCCTGATAGGGTCCCACCCTGCCAATTCCGGGAAACAACTTCATGGGGTCCCACCCTGCCAATTCCGGGGGTCCCACCCTGCCTTGAAGTTCCCGGAATCAGCAACTCTAAGAAAAAAAAACCTCATAAGGTCCTGCTCTAACCAATTAGAACAAGACACCTTGCTCAGGCCATAGCTAGACCCAATTACCACGCGCCTAAAGCTTTGTTTGAATTTCGCGCCTTAAGCTGTGTTTGAACTTGTGTTTGCCTATATAAACAACCTGTAACAAGCACTCGGGGTCCCAGGGCCAACTTAGAGCTTGGGACCCTAGCGCGCTAGTAATAAATAACTCTCTGCTGTGAATCTCGTGTCGGTGATCCTTCGCGGCGACCCCTGCCCAGGAGGGAATCGACAGTTCGGTTCCAACATTAGTCATGCAAGATCATAGTTCTTTCCCCATCTGAGTTCATCCAGGACATGTTTATTACCTGCTCCCTGGTAAAACAATATACCTCTCAACTCCGGGGTTACCTACTCTTCATTCTGCTTAATCTGTACCCCTAATCTTGACCTCCATGTATGATCTGCATGTCCTAACAAGGCTCCCTAATGCACCTGGATCCGTTTCTGAGATGCTGCATTGTGCATGCTCATGTCATGGACTCAAGTACTTTGGTGCTCAAGTACTTTGAAGACCTTCCAAATTCAAATTCTTCATTCTCTCTCCTTTTTTTTTTTTTTTTTTTTTAACATTTTACTTATGTACTTATTTTAATTGACAAATAATAATTGTGTATATGTATGAGACACAATATGATGTTTGGATCTAAGTATGTGTTCTAGAAAGATTTAATCATGTCTATTAGCCTACATTGAAACACACCCATAGGTTCCTCTCTAGGTTCTAAAAGCTTTACCAATTGGACAAAGTAACATATTTTCTCCATAACTAAGTCTACCCATTTAGACCTACAAATAACAAGTCAGTGTAGGTCTTTCTATCTTAAAAGTAACAAATTTCACAGAAATATCTTGAAACTAAAAGTCTTAGAAGAAAGAAAATCTTTTAGATGTGTTTGGTTCTCACTGATTAATTTAGAGATGAGAAAATCAAGGTCCAGGAAGATTACGTAAAGTCACTCAAGTGAGGTAGACTTTTCCACACTTGATACCAGAGCCTGTCTCCAATCCTTTTGTTCTAGATTTTGCAGATCTGCAAGATTGATGTCTCCTACCTGAGGCTCTAAGAGTAGAGAGTCCATTTTCTTCTAAGGAGACAGCAAAGTCCTGGTTGTCTTCCCCAGGCTGATCCTGGGTTACAGCCTCATCAGCTCTTTCCTGGAGTGACTCAGCCTGGGCCTGCAGGGCCACCAGGAGAATGGCAGCAAGGATGGCGAGGGTCCTCATGGCTGGGGTCACCTGGAGGAGGGAGAGCAGGTGTGGATGTGTGGAGAGTGAGGAGTGAGCCTGGATTTATAGCTCTGCAGGGAGAAGGCCTGAGACAGAAGCTGCAGTGAGAGGAGGTGGGCATGTTGTTGGGAGGGGAAGGGGCTGCCTTCGCCCTCAAGATCCCTTTGATGCTCCTCTTTCTCCCGGCTTTCATCACAGAGTGAGTCTGTGTGCTTAGTGCCTCTTCTTGATTCAAGCTGTTAATGATGATAAGGACATTACTATCCTGTTTCCCATCTGCTTGAGTGTTTACTTTTATATATTCAGACAAGAAAAACAACAGTGCTTTCATTCAATAAATTTGGGGATCAAATTCCTCTTGTTTTCCAAAGACGGTCCCTGGTACTCTCTGGATGACTCTCTGGGGTCAGACCTGGGTCCCAGTGGAGTAGAGAGTTAATCCATTTTTAATTTCTTTGCAGAGAAACTAATAGAGTATATCTCCCACTTATTCTACCTTATGAAAATGAGAGGATCTCAATCAGATCTGTAATATCTATAATATCAATTTGAATTCGTGAATTAACAGGGAGACTGGGAGGGACTAATTTCCTGTATCGGTGATTCCAGCTTTCATGGCCCTTGTTTTACCCTGGTGGCCATTTCGCACCAGGTTTTAAACCATCTGTATTTGTACTACTGCTCTGTTTCTCACTGGACATTTCTGAGTTTGCAGATAGCATTCCATGATTGCTTCCTAGCCTACATCTCTCTGGCATTGTCTCTCTGAATCTCTAGAAATGACTGAAGAAACAATTTGGAACATTTTAATTCTGGTTCTAACCTTTCTCCATGAATTCTGTCATGTGTTTGATCACCCAGAGTCCTTATGAATTGTAGAAATTGATATCTTCAGTCTCTCTTCATCCTTCTCTGACCCCGAAATTAACTGGGTGAGCAGAAAATCTGGAAAGAGAAATGGGTGGGTTAAAAACCACTGTCCAGGCCCTGTGGTATGCTCAGACAGCCGAGCTGAGCACTGGCCAAGCCAGAAGATGCCCAGTGGCCCATCTTCCCAGGACCAGGCCCCCGTCGGCAGCCCATTGCTCAGCCTTGGACACAACTCTGTTTCCAATCAAGTTTCTTATTATTTCTGGCAGAAGTATTTCTAGAGAACTCCCCTGGGCTGGGCGCAGTGGCTCATGCCTGTAATCCCAACACTTTAGGAGGCCAAGGTGGGCAAATGATTTGAAGTTAGGAGGTTGAGAATAGCCTTGCCAACATGATAAAACTCCGTCTCTACTAAAAATACCAAAATTAGCTGGATGTGGCAGCGGGTGCCTATAGTCCCAGCTACTCTGGAGGCTGAGACACGAGAATCACTTGAACCTGGAAGGCAGAGGTTGCAGTGAGCTGAGTATGCACCACAGCACTCCAGCCTGGGCAACAGAGCAAGACTCTGTCAAAAAGAAAGGAAGGAAGGAAGGAAGGAAGGAAGGAAGGAAGGAAGGAGGGAGGGAGGGAGGGAGGGTGGGAAAGAAGGAAGGAAGGAAGGAAGGGAGAGACAGAGAAAGAAAGAAATGAAAGAAAGAAAGAGAGCAAGCAAGCAAGCAAGAAAGAAAGAAAGAAAGATGAGAAAACTCCACTGACGTTATGGAAAATATTTTTAGTTTCCTAATGTGTTTGTAAATAATTATTTAGATAAAATGCCTTTCCCGTTCCTTCGTTTCTTTAACTGTAGCAAGGTGCCCATTATCTATTGTCCTCTTGACTTCAAACCTGCTGTCATTTAAAATAAAACTTGAAAAACTGTTTTTCTTGTCCTTTATTCTGACTCTAATCTTGCCTCTCCTATACTCAGGGCTGGCATAAAAACAGGATTTGCATCCATAATATGGACATTCACCCTTAGAAGGCATGTACCCCCTGATGGATGATTTAATTA
Source organism: Macaca mulatta (assembly GCF_049350105.2). NCBI lineage: Eukaryota > Metazoa > Chordata > Mammalia > Primates > Cercopithecidae > Macaca > Macaca mulatta. The sequence continues at coordinate 8,044,835 of NC_133413.1, forward strand.
TTTAACATAAAAACTAATTTAACTGTGCTAAAAAGTAGAGGGCAAAGAAATTGGCCTGAAAGAAAACACTTAAGCTAGCAACAGAATCTGCTTTTATAATAGAGGTTTTGTATTCCAGGACATTCTAGAGAACAAATAATGCTTAGAAGTGTGTTTATTACTGGTAACAGTCAAGCAGATGGGAGACAGGAAGAGTGATAGGGGCCTTCATGAACATGAAGAGCAGGTGTTTCAGTGCAGCCCTGGATTGGAGAACCGTCAAAGGTCTGAACTATCAACCCAAAGGATGCTGCTATCCCACAGCCACCCGGGTTTGGGCTGGCTCATTGCTCTGGGATGCTGCTTCCTCCAGATAGCACAGAGCTGGGGTCTTTTCACTCCCCGTGGTCCTCAAACTCCTTCGGTCCCTTGAGAGACATTCATGTATAGGAGGCTCACAGCCCTGAGGACCCTTGTCCTTCCCTGGAGCCTCTTGGAGGTGCTAGCCTTGGAGCTACCTGGGACAGAGGACCCAGATGTAGGTGTCCCCTTTGCAGGAATGAACACTGCATTATGGGCCTCGGGTAAGACAGCAGGCCAATGTGCTGTCTGTTGGGAGCTGTGGTCTCAGTGGTGTCATCAAGTAACTGTGGGATCATTAGTGAATGACTTCACCTATCATGGCCTCTGTCTTTCGACTCTAAATTGGGGGCAATAGACTCTCTCCAAGGGGTCTTGGATGCAAAAATTTTGTTTTATGGCCTGTGCATGTGAGTCTGAGCAGCTTCGGCCTCAGAGGCTAAACCAGATCTATTAGAGTTTGGAGTCTGCACTTCAGGGTGTGTGTGCACCTGTGCGTATGCTTGTATGTTTACATGTATGTGTGCACGTGTGGTGAGGGGAGTGTGTTGGGAGGTGGAAACTGGGGATGTATGTGTTGTACGTGTGCATGTGCATGTCTCTGAGTCTGAGTGCCTGTGTGCAGGGAGAGGGGACTGTGTGATAGAAATGACAGAGAGCATGAAAGGAAGAACCAGATCTTAAATGGCCGACAGGTGGCCAGTTATGATCTCTTTATTCTGCTCTAATAGAATCTGCGAGGTATGTTTTCTGTAAGTGAAACTAGGCCGCATAAAACTTAGAAACTAGGCCTCATAAAAAAAAAGAACTAAAAAAAATTAACACCAGGTGGCTCTGAATAGGGTCCCACCCTGCCTCAATAGGGTCCCACCCTGATAGGGTCCCACCCTGCCAATTCCGGGAAACAACCTCATGGGGTCCCACCCTGCCAATTCCGGGGGTCCCACCCTGCCTCAAAGTTCCCGGAATCAACAACTCGAGGAAAAAACCTCATAAGGTCCTGCTCTAACCAATTAGAACAAGACACCTTGCTCAGGCCATAGACAGACCCAATTACCACGCACCTAAAGCTTTGTTTGAATTTCGCGCCCTAAGCTGTGTTTGAACTTGTGTTTGCCTATATAAACAGCCTGTAACAAGCAGTCAGGGTCCCAGGGCCAACTTAGAGCTTGGGACCCTAGCGCGCTAGTAATAAATAACTCTCTGCTGTGAATCTCCTGTCGGTGATCCTTCGCGGCGACCCCTGCCCAGGAAAGAATCGATAATTCGGTTCCAACATAAGCAGACACAGTCCTCCTCTGGGCTGCTCTGATCTGATTTCCTGTACCCTGAAACCCAGCACTGTGCCCAATACGCTGCTCCATCTTCCTCAAGGTCACCAGGTGAGGGGCACCTGTAGTTGCAGACCCACCTGTTGTCACTGGGCATCACTCTGGGACCTGTATCCTCAGCGACACCTGCTACAGGCTTAGCTGTCCTTGTGCTTTGTTAATTGAGACCCAGATCAGGGCAAGATTCCATTTGAAAACCTGAAAACGAACAATTCAGTCTCTTTACCTTGTGCTTTATTTTCTCTCTGTCTAAAAATGAGTTTTCACAGTAAACTCAATGTATTTGGGCCATATAGTCCCCCCTTTTCTTTCCCTTATTTTTTCCTTTACTTGTTTTTCTTACCTTTTTGTTTTTATTGTCCTGGTCATTTTCATAGAGATGTCGATGCTACACTTTCTACCCTGAGGAGCTGGACCTCAGGGTAGAAAGGTCTACTTGTCCAGGTCACTCAGGGCCAGGACAAAAAGAGAGTTTCCACCCATAATATGGACATTCACTCTTAGAAGCCATGTACTCCCCGACGGATGAGTTAATTATTTAATGTAGGAATTAACTTAACTGTGTTAAGAAAGTAGGGTGCAAGGGAATTGGCCTGGAAGAAAATAAGATAACAACAGAACCTGGTTGTATAATAGAGGTTTTGTATTCCAGGATATTCCAGGAGACAAATGATGCTTCGACATGACCATATTTATTGCTGGTAACAGGCAAGCCTTCATGACCATGAGCACCTCTGGCTCCTCCTTGTGGGCACCTACAGCCCAGGTTTGCACTATTGGATGAACCTTCCTCACTTGTTCAGAGGCTGCTGGACACCAACTGCAAGAGCACAGCTGTGCGGGCATCCTATGTCGCCCATGTGCTGACACTGAGACACTGAGTAAGTGGCATAACTTCTCTGTGCCTCTGTTTCCACATTTTCTAAAGAGGAATAGGCATAACAGTTATTATATAACAATAGCACCTACCTCACAGGATTGTCTGAGGAATAAAAAGGGTAAGGGCGTTGAAGTTCTTAGCTCTGTTCTTGGCACACACGTGTCAGCCATGCAGTGTGTCATTTTAAATGGCCTCTGAGGTCTTTCCAATTCGAGTCCAGTGTTCACACGCTCACCACCTGCTCATGGCGGCCTAGGCAGAGGGCTGAGCTGGTTCCTGTCTTGGTCTTGTTTGGATCTAACACCCAAGGGCAGGACTCATTGGAGATGTATAATGTATAATGGTGGTGAGCTGTCTGTGGCAGGTGTGACTGCTAATATTCTATACTGTGTAAATAACAGTTTACTTTGTCACTTCATTTGGGACCATCAGCAGCAGAACGAAGAGATGTGAGTAAAAGCCTAGCATGGATTCTAAGATTTTGACTTGGGGTTGGAGGAGCTCATGTAGTTCACATAACTTTAGCACGTCTTTATTATGAATAAAATGCCATAGTTCTTGGTTACATTGAGAACGATGCTGGCCGGGCGCGGTGGCTCACACCTGTAATCCCAACACTTTGGGAGGGTGAGGCAGGTGGATCATGAGGTCAAGAGATCGAGACCATCCAAACTGGAATTCCCCAGTTTTCCAGCCTGGGGTACAAATTCTGACTAGGGCTGTCCTGTTCCCAGCAGCTCTCTAGACTGCAAGGCCTGGATTTAACAGCTACCCCACAAGCCACGTGTACATGAGATACCACACAAGGCCAATCATGGAGAACACTGACATCTTGTCACTCAGGGCTTCTTCCCAGTGCTTCCATATTGACACAGATTATGGGGTCAGCTCACACCCACTTTTCCTTGGAGCCTTTCTCCCCCATGGCCACGTTTGGTGATGGCACTTCCATATGGTCTTTGCCTGATATGGTTGTAGTCTCTAATTTGAAGGCTTCTTCTCCTCATTTACTGCCTCTGACTGCACCCTCGGTGGGTTCTGGAGCAATAATCCCTACTTCCTGCCAGGAGGAATAAGTGGGAAATATTAGCTAACCTTTAAACCCAGTAAAAACGGGAGCTTGTGCCAGAAGTTGCCTGTCAAATGGAGAGGTGTGGTCTAGCAAAAGCCTCGTGGCCCTGCTGGGTGCCAGTGGGCCTGGGGTGTCAGTCCTCAGAAGATCATAGTTTATTATCCATCCACAATCTGTTGTTCAGTAAATGTTTGATGTTGAGATGGTGGATGTCCTGTGATGGTGTGGGGAGGTCTCATTATTGGAGAACATGTAAATGGTGTTATCTCTAAGGGAAAAAGAAGTTAACTCTTCTGTGATCACCAAGGTGGGCAGCACAGTGGGTCTAGCCCAACTGTGATGAGGAGATGGTGGCCATGGAGTCGAGAATTAAAAAAGTGATGGCCCTTGGAAGGACCTTGGTGCCTTGGGTGTCCGTAGCACATCCAGAGACATTAATAACCATGACTTTAGGAGGCCACTGCGCTGCTTGAAGAGGCTGGTGGCTTGGGGATGATGAACTAAATGAGACTCTCTTAACCCACCCCAGTGTTGTGATGCCCTGAGGGGGGAGCCTTCATCTGAATCAATGATACGTGTGTTTCTAAAGGAGAAAGTGAAGAAATGCCATGAAAAGAGAACACCTGCTCCACCCAGGGCATAAGGAGTTACCTTCCCTGGAAGACTACACGTGCAGAAGCCCATAGCCAGGACTAGTGTGCTTTGTCCAGAGGCTCCGAGAGTTGTGATGGGCGGTAGTGAGGGCCTCCCCGTGAAACTCAGAACCTGGGACCCAGGCATGGCCTGGAGAGATCACCTGCTGGGCCAGCTACAGACTGTATCCTGCTGTGGCCCCAGTGGATGCGAAGGGCTTGTGAGTGATGATGTTGGTGGGCCTCAGCAGGATGGACAAGTGGGGTATAGCTGTCTCCAAAGACACGATGTCCCCGTACATGGAGGGCCTGCCACAAAGTGGCTGGCACACTAGTGGTGAGGATTTGGTTTTTAACTGCAAGGGGACTTTGTCAGCCCACTGAGGACCAACTGATGCCCAGAATCTTTACAACAGTGCTGGAGGGGCCATGAGTGTGTCCTGCAGACACCTGGGCACTGTCCAGGAAGAGGGAGAGCAGGTGCAGCAGCCCTATCACAGATGTGTGGCCTGGCCCTGTCAGTGGCTTTACATGCAGCACCTAGAGCGATTTGGGGAGCTCAGGGAGAACAGAGACCCTCCAGCTGGCTCAGAGTCACTGATGGCTGCTGTCGCTGCAGGGGTGGCCTTTTCTGCTCCAACCCAGTCTTGTGCTCTCCTTCCCTCCCATTCTTGGCTGCAGGACTGGGAACCACCTGCTGGGACACTAATCTGTCTGCCTCGTGGCCATGCTCCCATCCTTGCCTCCTCCATAGACTGTGGTCAGGACTCGGCAGCCCAGAGCCCCAGTAGGCTCTCAGTCTGTGCTGAGGTCACACACAGGCATCCTTCCCCAGGTGATTCCAGCAAATTCTTCTTCTTCTTCTTTTTTTTTTTTCCATTATGGTTGTTGTTGAGAGGGAATCCCTCTGTGTCCCCCAGGCTGGAGTGCAATGGCGCCATCTCGGTTCACTACAACCTCTGCCTCCCAGGTTCAAGCGGTTCTCTTGCCTCAGCCTCCTGAGTAGCTGGGATTACAGGCACATACCACCATGCTTAGCTAAATTTTGTATTTTTAGTAGAGATGGGGTTGCACTATGTTGGCCTGGCTGGTCTCAAACTCCTGACCTCAAGTGATCCACCCACTTTAGCCTCCCAAAGTGCTGAGATTACAGGCATGAGCCCCCACGCCCGGCCTGGAGCCATTTCTTTGTTGGACACAGACCCACTCTGTCCTCCCTTACTTTTCCAGTGACTCACCGATCCCCTGTCAACTGTTCTTAGTTTAAATTCTTCCTTCGGGAGCAGGGGCAGTATGGAACCTAGGTGTGGTGCCAACCTACGCCCTCGGTGACAGATTCAGAGTCGACCATGGGACTTGGGCATTGGATGGAACAATGGGAAGGAAGTAGGGATTTTCTCCAGGAGATCAGCTACGAAGGTCACAGAGAGATGACCATGATTCACATGGCTGTCACCTGCGGAGAGAGCCCAAAGTAAGACCAAGATAAATAACTGGGAAGACAACAATGTGACTCATGCTTTGAGTCCTTAAATCAAGCATTTCCTGAAGCCAGAATTCCCCCTCAATTCCAAGATATAAGAGTCAAAATGTTAACTCAGCTTGTCATGGTTTGATATTTGAATTCAAGACCCCACTAAGATGTCTGAAAAACATCAAAAATACCAAACTCAGAGAATCTGAGAGACAAAGACAGTGCAGTGCACAAGGACAGGAGATGAGAGCAGATGACAGGTGTCCCGGGGGCATCTTGGGCCTCAGGCTCCCTGGTGATTCCCATGCACAGCCCTGGGGGAGAAGAGCCTTGTTGATGTTGATCAGCAGGGAAGGAGGGACGGCTACGAGAGTGGCTGGAAGGACAGCGGGTGAGTCAGTGATGGGGACCTTCATAGTTGATGTTCAGAGCTGGAGGAATTCCAGGTGGTGGCAGGAGTTAGTGGGTGGCCATGGGTGGAGGGCTGGGGCAAAGAGGAAGGGGGATCACTCTCACTGTCATCCAGGAGGACAAAGCACTGAGAGGTTGGGAGGGTGATCTGCCAGGAAATATTAGAATGAACTCTTTCCCTTAGTTTTTATTTTTATGAGTTATTTGGCTTTTCATGGCAAAGGAAGAAATACAGAACTTCAGAAAAGGAAACGAGGACTTTTCTCATCTCTTACCTTCTGGTTTTGTTTGTAAGCAGAGTTCAGAACAAACAGAGATACAGAAAAAATAACTCTATACTTTTCTGGTAAAAGAAAAATTTCAGCAAGACTTTCAAGAAATGTCAAGAAAACGTTTATTGAAGACTGTTGCAATAGGAGTTGAAATATTGTAATAGGAAGAGCCCTTGGACTCAACTTACCTCAAGCCAAAGGCAGGAGAATTTAAGCCTTGGGGGGAGCTAGCAGGATGGTTCTGGAGGTCGTTAGGAGGGAAGTTGACTAGTGTGATTGGGCCATCTGTGTTTGCTCATTTGTGCTTGTTGGAGTAAGGCTCCTATCCTCCCACAGAGACAGGGCTGCTGCCCTCTTGGGTAATTGCATTTATAGGAATGAGTCATCTGACTTATTCGTTATTCATTGTTCCAGCACATGAGTGGTTCAAGGTAGAAAATCTCTTGTATGTCATCAGTGAACATAGAATGTTCGTGTATCTCAGTGAACAGTTCTGGGTGTTACTTGAGGCCGAGCAAGTGGCCCTGGTTGTTGGGAGACCCTCACACCTCTCCTGCTTTCTCTGTCCCTAGAGTTTGCAGCAGTCATTGCCCACCCTAGACTACAGTAGCAGAAGTCTCATGTGGTGCTCCCAGTGTGCCTTTATCCACACAGAGGAGCAGGGAGGCTCCATCCTCGTCTGACCCTTTCCCTTGGATTGATGGATGCTTCTCAGCACATCAGCCTCAATTCTACTCCATTCTTCTCTCTGGCAACATCCATTCCTCTAAAGTCAGTGGAGGTCGACCTGACCCTGCATGTTTCTTGCCCTGATATTATTCTCTCCACTGAACATTGTACTCTACCCCTTCTTTTAATCTACCCACGTTTTAAATACCTCTGTGTTTCACCATGTAGCATTTTCTTGCACTCAAAACCAAAATAGTCTATTTCTTTCTTCTTAACTCCTATTGCTTCATGAAGCCACATTTTCCCAAGGATATTTTTCTGTATTTCAGCCTTCAATGTTTTTAAATGGCTTTTTTTCCCATGCTGTCACAGAAACTTGATATATGGACTGCATTGCTGCTGTAGTTTTTATTTTTTCCTATGCAGTTTAGTAATAATAATCTAATTTTATATCATGTAATATTGAATATAATTAATTTTATCATAATTAATTTATTGATCTCTTACTATGTGCTAGGCAGTCATCTGAACACTGTGGGCCAGTAATGAGCAAAACATGCAACTTCCCTTCTAGAGTAGGGAGGGAAGTGTTACAGAGAGTAAGTGAAGTGTACAGAATGTGAGACTGTTACAATTCTACAGTTAAAAATAAAGAGAACAAGTGTGATAGAGATTACTCAGGAAAGTTGCTGCAATTTAAAATTGAGAAATCAGGAAACATGTCAGTGACAAAGTGATATTATAGCAGAGACCCCAAGTCTGGGAAATGAGTCAGGTGTCCTTCTGGGGGAAATGCAGATGCCCTCTGGGGATGGAGTCAGCCTGGCCCAGCCCATAATTTGGAAAAATATGGAACATTAGTTCAGGGACCTCAGGACTTGAAGCAGTGGCGGTTACTAGAAACCAAGGGAGGCTCTTGGCCTTCACAATCTGAAGTTCTGTGTGTTTCCTTCACCATCTAAACAAGGGGAAGGGTGGGATCATTTGTCTGACAGAATGCCTGTGTCCTTCCTGGGATCTGTGCTGGGCTCATTCAAGGTTAGGAGTTCCAGACCAGCCTGACCAATATGGTGAAACCCCATCTCTACTAAAAAACAATACCAAAAACTAGCCGGGTGAGGTGGCGGGTGCCTGTAGTCCCAGCTACTTGGGAGGCTGAGGCAGGAGAATGGTGTGAGCCTGGAAGGCGGAGCTTGCAGTGAGCTGAGATCTGGCCACTGCACTCCAGCCTAGGCGATAGAGCGAGACTCTGCCTCCAAAACAAACAAACAAACAAACAAACAAAAATTAGCTGGGCACAGTGGCACTTGCCTGTAGTCCTAGCTACTCGGGAGGGTGAGGCAGAAGAATCACTTGAACCTGGGAGGTGGAGGTTGCGGTGAGCCAGGATCGTGCCACTGCACTCCAGCCTGGGCGACAGAGGAAGACTCCATCTAAAACAAAACAAAACAAAACAAAACAAGACAAAACACCCAAAAAATAAAAAGCAGAACACATCAAAAAGAAAGGGCAGAGACCAAACAACCAGTCAGTTTTGGCTGTGAGTAAAGCAGTTAAATAGAGGAGCATCACAGTGACTTTTAGGCACCCAGATGAGACCTGGAACATCCTTCCCTTTCACCCTACACGCCAACCTGGCCTAAGTTCACAGACTTTGTAGAGTGACTTTATCTTCCCAAAAGATGTCCTTGTATTCAGCATCTGAGGTCTCTCCACTACCCGTCTGGTTCCTGCTGCCAGAAAGCCTCGCCTCTTGGATGGTGCATGAGAAGGCTCTCCCTCCTCTATCGTGCTCTCTTGCTGGCCCTCCAGTTCCAGGACCAGGTGTGACAGCAAGAGTGGAAGAGAGTCCTGCTCAGAAGGGCTGCTGAGGCAGAGAACCAGCCCCGACCACCTATCTCCCAGTATAGTGGAGAGTTCTCACTAAGGACCATCAGATGAGGAAAGTCAACACCAGCCTGCACTAGCTTGGTAGGTTCTTTAGTATTGGAAGGACTTTTGTGCACAGAGAAAAATCTCATCACTATTTACACTAAATTTAAACCAGGTCTTGAGTATTAAATACTGACACAAAGGTGATTATTTAAATTCCCTTCATCTACATTGATGTCATACATTTAGTATGCCTGGTTGTTTTTAAACACATCTAACACCTTAAAGAATAGAGAAACATACTTCTGCACGATGATCCCAAACTTATTCGTTCATTATACCAAAAGTGATATAGAAGGGCCCATATCATGGATTTGATATCTTTTCTTATTTGTTTTGATTTTACTCCTTCCTATGATTTTCTTGATCTTCCGAGACCCCAGATTACTAAACGAGGTTGCAAGTCTAGGGTCAAATAGCTGACCCTTGATCAGGAAACAGTGCTTTGTATGTGTCTGAGATGAAGTAAACTCAGGCTACTTGTTCTTTATTATCAGGCTGAGACTTTTTGTTGTTGTTGTAATAAAAATGTTTGTTTGGTTATTTTTTGTCATGTCATGGCACTGTTCAGTCCCTGTCTTTTATATAAATTTTAATTCTAGAAACTTGCCTTTCTCACCAACACGTTGTTCTTAAGTTTTTGCAAGCTGTAAGTGTATGGTCAATTGTCTTATCATTATGATATATTGACTTGGTTCATTGGCATAATTAAAAACGTATTAACATATGTTTTCTCATTAGCATTTTATTAAAATGAGTATACTTTATTATAATTAATATAATTTTATGCTTGAAGGGATGGAGAGCTGAGATCAACTCCTTTATTAAACATTGGTCTAATTAACCTTTTGGGGACCAGTAAGGGACCATTTGTCTCATTGGTTATTGGGCCTCATCCTCTATGGTCACCAGTCTGAGCTCTTCTTCTATCTGGTTATTAATTGAATCACTGATGCTTGTCAGTCTTTCCTGTTTTGGGCACAGTTTTATCTTTTTCCTTCTTAAATTTTATTTTATTCTATCTTGTTGACACAGTTATATATCACCAAAACAGAGTGAAATAAAGCTTAACGTATAGCATATGTATGTAACACATCTGCTTAAAATTTCAAAAATTATGTATAGCAATGCTTTCCCACTTTTTAAAATTAAAGGACAAGTGAACATAGCCCATCAGATCTATCTTTCCTTTGAGCCAACAACCACTTTTTGCCTCTCATTGTAAACTTCTATTGTTTGAGTATCATTAGGAATGCACTGAACTTTTAAGTTTCAAACTATTCCAATTAACACTTATATCCTGTCAGGCATGGTGGCTCAGGCATGAAATCCTAGCACTTTGGGAGGCTGAGGAGGGCAGATCACTTAAGCTCAGGAGTTCAAGACCAATCTGGGCAACATGGTGAAACCCTGTCTCTCCAAAAAGTACAAAACATTAGCAGGGTGTGGTGGCACATGCCTATAGTCCCAGCTACTCAAGAGGCTGAGGTGGGAGGATCATTCGAGCACAGGAGATTAAGGCTGCAGTGAGCAGAGATTGCAACACTGTACTCCAGCTTGGGTGGCTAAGTGAGACACTGTCTCAAACAACAACAACAACAACAACAACAAACCCAATTATATTCATTTTCGCTATTTTGTTATTGCTCTATGACGCTCAAATTGTGCATCACTGGAATGCAAAGATCAGTTAACTTAATGTAGATCAGAATTCTCTATACAAAGGAACCATACAAAGCACCATATAAAAAAGCAAAAGGGGGAAAAAAAAAGGAAAAAGAAAAGAAAATTTAAAAAGTCAAACACACTAAGTTTAATGCTTGAACTTTATTTTGGAGAGAAAATCTTAGAAAGATACAAGGTACACAGAGTGAAATGTTTTTCTTTTTTCAGGACCTTTGATTGAATCTTGCACTGTTTTGGTTTCTATCTAGGAAGCTCAGCGACAGCAGAGTTTGTGGGTGCGGCCATTGAATACGCACTTCCCGGAGTGGAACTCAGGGGTATAACAACGGCCGGTTCGGCAATAGCAGGTGCGTCTCGCCTGAGAACCTGTGGAAAGAAGAGAGGGTCAGGCACAGGGAGGGAGGTGGGGAAAAGGATATGCAGAGCCAGACTAACTGAGATAGTCTAAACAAGAGACACTGTATCAGTCATGTTAGGAGAGAGAAAATTCATGTCTTTGTCGTAAATGACAAGAAATCGTACTAGCTATGTGTTAGTTATGCAAGATCACAGTTTTTTCTCCCATCTGAGTCTATCCAGAACATGTTTATTACCTTCTCCCTGGTAAAACAATATACCTCTCAACCTCAGGGTTACCTACTCTTCATTCTGCTTAATCCATACCCCTACTCTTGACCTCCATGTATGATCTGCATGTCCTAACAAGGCTCCCTAATGCACCTGCATCCGTTTCTGAGATGCTGCATTGTGCATGCTCATGTCATGGACTCAAGTACTTTGGTGCTCAAGGAGTCTTTGAAGACCTTCCAAATTCAAATTCTTCATTCCCTCTCTCTCTCTCTCTCTTTTTTTTTTTTTTTTAACATTTTACTTATGTACTTATTTTAATTGACAAATAATAATTGTGTATATGTATGAGACACAATATGATGTTTGGATCTAAGTACATATTATAGAAAGATTTAATCAAGCCCTTTAGCCTACATTGAAACACACCCATAGATTCCTCTCTAGGTTCTAAAAGCTTTACCAATGGACAAAGTAAAATATTCTCTCTATAACTAAGTCTACCCATTCAGACTTACAAATACCTGGTCAGTATAGCTCTTTCTATCCTAAAAGTAACAAATTTCACAGAAATATCTTGAAACAAAAAGTCTTAGAAGAAAAAAAATCTTTTAGATGTGTTCGGTTCTCACTGATTAATTTAGAAATGAGAAAATAAAGGTCCAGGAAGATTAAGTAAAGTCACTCAAGGGAGGTAGACTTTTCCACACTTGACGCCACAGCCTGTCTCCAATCGTTTTGTTCTAGATTTTGCAGATCTGCAAGATTGATGTCTCCTACCTAAAGCTCTAAGAGTAGAGAGTCCACTTTCTTCAAAGGAAACAGCAAGGTCCTGGTCATCTTCCCCAGGCTGCTCCTGGGTTGCAGCGTCATCAGCTGTTTCCTGGAGTGACTCAGCCTGAGCCAGCAGGGCGAAAAGGAGAATGGCAGCAAGGATGGCGAGGGTCCTCATGGCTGGGGTCACCTGGAGGAGGGAGAGCAGCTGTGGATGAGTGGAGAGTGAGGAGTGAGCCTGGATTTATAGCTCTGCAGGGAGAAGGCCTGAGACAGAAGCCGCAGTGAGAGGAGGTGGGTATGTGATTGGGAGGGGAAGGGCTGCCTTCACCCTCAAGATCCCTTTGATGCTCCTCTTTCTCCCGGCTTTCATCACAGAGTGAGTCTGTATGCTTAGTGCCTCTTCTTGATCCAAACTGTTAATGATGATAAGGGCATTACTATCCTGTCCTGTTTCCCATCTGCTTGAGTATTTACTTTTATATATTCAGAGAAGAAAAACAACAGTGCTTTCATTCAATAAATGTGGGGATCAAATGCCTCTTGTTTTCCGAAGATGGTCCCTGGTACTCTCTGGATGACTCTCTGGGGTCAGATCTGGGTCCCAGTGGAGTCGAGAGTTAATCCATTGCAGGATTCAGGGATATTATTAGCCTCATGTAGGAGGCTTTTGAGATCTTGAGGTGAGTAGTCTGCTGCTGGGTCCAGTGTGGACAGGACAATGACCTTATCAGCTATGGGGGAAATGAGTTCAGTAGACTAGTAGGCCAAGTTTATCAGATTAAAATCAAAATTCAGATTTAGTTCAAGAAGTTGGTGTGATCTGAATGCATCATATACAATGTGTAGCAGGTACTTCTCTCCACTTTGAGGAATATCAAAGTAATTTAGGTGCCTACAACCCCTTTCTGAGATCTTTTATTTTATTTTTATTTTTTAGTTTTAGAAAATTTTAAATCATACACAAGGAACAACATTCAAAAGGTAGAAGAAGTAACGAGTTCTCATTTCTATCCCCAGGCCTTCAATTCTGACCCAGGAATCCATCACTATTAACAGTTATTCATAGTATTCTGTACTTTGCTTTTATCACGTGTATCATGGGCACTTTGTATATCTAAACACATGGAATGCTGTTATAATTTTTAAGAGCCTTATACTATCCCAGGGTTTGTATATGCCATCGCTTATATTTTTCTATTGATAAAATATGATAAAATTATTACAATTTGGTTATTCTTAAACTTTTGCAGTAATAAGTAAAGTTACAGTGATTATCTTGTATATATGTCCTCTTACCCATATGGATAAACTTATAGAAATAAAATTGCTGTGTCAAAGAATGCATCTTAAGCCAGTATAGTGGCACTTGCCTGTAGTTCTAGCTATTTGAGAGGCTGAGGTGGGAGGATCATCGGAGACCAGGAGTTCAATACCAGCCTGACAACATAGTGAGACCCCTTTCTCTTAAAAACAAAAAGAGACTCTATCTTACCCATTCTTAAGATATTACTATGTATTTCTATAATATTACCATATTTGATACACATCCTTTGGTGCTCAGTAGGCCCTTGGAGAACCTCTACATTTGAATTCCTCATTTAATTTTTTTTCAAATTTGTTTATTTTTAATTGAAAAATGATTTTTGTGTATATTTGCAGGGTATGATGTGATGTTTGGATTGATAATCATATGGCAGAAACACTTCGGCTAATTAAGATAGCCAACACCTCACCAACTTAATTTTTTAAGGAGAATTACAAATCGAGTCCTTTAGCAGTTTGGAAGATACAATACATTACTATTAACTGTAGTCGCCTTGCAGTGCCATAGAACACTAAGACTCTCCAGCATAACTGAAACTTTGTACTCTTGGCTCAACATCTTCTCTTTTCCTATCCCTCCCTCTCACCCACCTCCAGCTTCTGATAACCACCTTTGTACTCTAGTTCCATAACATCGACATTTTAACATTCCATGTACAAGTGATATCATATAGTATTTCTCTTTCTGTGCCTAGTTTATTTCATTTAGCACATTGTCCTCTGGTTCCAACCACGTTGTCATGAATGAAGAATTTCCTTCGGAGTCTCGCTCTGTCACCCAGGCTGGAGTGCAGTGGCAGGATCCCGGCTCATTGTAACCTCTGCCTCCCGGGTTCACGCCATTCTCCTGCCTCAACCTCCCTGGTAGCTGGGACTACAGGCACCCACCACCACGCCCGGCTAATTTTTTGTATTTCTAGTAGAGACGGGGTTTCACCGTGTTAGCCAGGATGGTCTCGACCTCCTGACCTCGTGATCCGCCCGCCTGTGTTTCCGTTTTTTCTTTCTTTGCAGAGAAACTAATAGAGTGTATCTCCCACTTATTCTACCTTATGAAAATGAGAGGATCTGAATCATATCTGTAATATCTATACTATGTATTTGAATTCGTGAATTAACAGGGAGACTGGGAGGGACTAATTTCCTGCATCAGTGATTCCAGCTTTCATGGCCCTTGTTTTACCCTGGTGGCCATTTAGCACCAGGTTTTAAACCATCTGTATTTGTACTGCTGCTCTGTTTCTCACTGGACATTGCTGAGTTTGCAGATAGCATTTCATGATTGCTTCCTAGCCTACGTCTCTCTGGCATTGTCTCTCTGAATCTCTAGAAATGACTAAAGAAACAATTTGGAACATTTTTATTCCGGTTCTAACCTTTCTCCACGAATTCTGTCATGTGTTTGATCACCCAGAGTCCTTATTAATTGGGGAAATTGGTATCTTCAGTCTCTCTTCATCCTTCTCTTACCCTAAAATTAATTGGGTGAGCAGGAAATTAGTCCCTCCCAGTCTCCCTGTTAATTCACGAATTCAAATAAATATTATAGATATTACAGATCTGATTCAGATCCTCTCATTTTCATGAGGCAGAATAAGTGGGAGATACACTCTGTTAGTTTCTCTGCAAAGAAAGAAAAAACGGAAACACATGTCAAACACCCCAACCTCTCCACTGTACTCTAAGGGTCTGGCTTCTCTCTCACTCTCTCAAGGCAATAGCATGACTTGACACTCTCTAATTTTGTAGGAGTCACTAAGAATAAAGACAGGAGTTTGGACTGGCACAAAGGTTTAGAAGCCCACACAATCTCACTTGTAATAACACACAAAAATAAAATTCTTAGAAGTAAATTTAACCAAAAAAGTGAAAGATCTGTACAGCAAAAACTATAAGTATTGATGAATAAAACTGAAGAAGACACAAATAAATGGAAAGATATCTTGAGTTCATGGATTGGAAGAATTAATATTATTAAAATGTCTGTACTACCCAAAGTGATCTGTAGATCCTCATCAAAATTCCAATGCAATTTTTCACAGAAATTAAAAAAACACTAAAATTGGTATGAAATCAGAAATGACACCGAATAGCCAAAGCAATCTTGAGCAAAAATAACAAAGATAGAGGTATCATGCTCTCTGATTTTAAAATGTATCATAAAGTTATTGTAAGCAAAACAGCATGGTCTGGCATAAAAGCAGACACAATAACCAAAGGAAAGGAGGAGAAAGCCCAAAACTAAACCCAAGTATTTATGATTATTTGATCTTCAACAAAGATGCCAAGAACACACCATGGGGAAAGGACAGTCTCTTCAATAGAAGGTGTAAGGAAAACTAGATATCCACAAGCAGAAGAATGAAATTGGACACTTATCCCCCACTATACCCAAAAATCACCTCAAAATGGATCAAAGACTTGCATAAAAGACCCGAAATTGTAAATCTACTAGAAAAAAACATGGGGGGAAATCTTATGACATTTCTCTGGGCAATTATTTCTACAATAGGACTCCAAAAGCAAAGACAACAAAAGCAAAAATAGACAAAGGAGGTCACATCAACTAAAAAACTTCTGCACAGAAAGGAAACAAAGTGAAGAGATGACCCATGGACTAGGAGAAAGTATCTGTAAACCATACATCTGATGAGGGGCTAATATCCCAAATATATAAGGAATTCAAAGTACTCAATAATAAGAAGACAAACATCTCAATTTAAACATGGGCAATAAACCTGGCCCGCAGATATATGGAAAACATACTCAACATCACTAATTTTCAGGAAAATGCAAATTAAAATCACAAAGAGGTAATCATCTGTTAGAATGGCTTTTAACAAATAGACAAATAATATATGTTGGTGAGGATATAAAAAAAAGGGGACCCTTGTGTGCCATTGGTAGAAATGTAAACTAGTATAGCCATTTTGGAGAAGAGTATGGGGGTTCCTCAAAGCACTAAACATAGAATTACCATATGACCCAGCAATCCCGCTTCTGGGTATTTCTCCAAAGAAATTGAAATCACTATATTGGCCGGGTGCGGTGGCTCACACCTATAATCCCAGCACTTTGGGAGGCTGAGGCAGGTGGATCACAAGTTCAGGAGATCGCGATCATCCTGGCTAACATGGTGAAACCCCATCTCTACTAAAAATACAAACAAATTAGCCAGGCGTGGTGGCGTGGACCTGTAGTCCCAGTTACTCAGGAGGCTGAGACAGGAGAATGGGTGAACTCCGGAGGCGGAGCTTGTAGTGAGCCAGCTTGTACCACCGCACTCCAGCCTGGGGGTCAGAGCAAGACTCCGTCTCAAAAAAAACAAAAACAAAAAAAAAAAAGAAAGAAAGAAATCACCATATCAAGAAGAATCTACACTCCCATGTCCATTTCAGCATTATTCAAAATAAGTAACATATGGAATCAGCCTAATGTACATCAATGGATGAATGAATAAAGAAAATATAGTGTATATGCAAGATAGTATACCATACAGACTTAGAAAAAGAAGGAAATTGGCCACACGTGGTGGCTCATGCCTGTAATCCCAGCACTTTGGGAGGCCATGGCGGGTGGATCACGAGGTCAGGAGATCAAGACCATCCTGGCTAACATGGTGAAACCTCGTCTCTACTAAAGATACAAAATATTAGCCGGGCGTGGTGGCGGGTGCCTGTAGTCCCAGCTACTCAGGAGGTTGAAGCAGGAGAATGGCATGAACCCGGGAGGCAGAAGTTGCAATGAGCCGGGATCCTGCCACTGCACTCCAGCCTGGGTGACAGAGCGAGACTCTGTCTCAAAGAAGGAAATTCTTCATTCATGACAACATGGTTGGAACCAGAGGACAATGTGCCAAATGAAATAAACTAGGCACAGAAAGACAAATACTGTATGGTATCACTTGTACATGGAATGTTAAAATGTCGATGTTATGGAACTAGAGTACAAAGGTGGTTATCAGAAGCTGGAGGTGGGTGAGAGGGAGGGATAGGAAAAGAGAAGATGTTGAGCCAAGAGTACAAAGTTTCAGTTATGCTGGAGAGTCTTAGTGATCTATGGCACTGCAAGGCGACTACAGTTAATAGTAATGTATTGTATCTTCCAAACTGCTAAAGGACTCGATTTGTAATTCTCCTTAAAAAATTAAGTTGGTGAGGTGTTGGCTATCTTAATTAGCCGAAGTGTTTCTGCCATGTGATTATCAATCCAAACATCACATCATACCCTGCAAATATACACAAAAATTATTTTTCAATTAAAAATAAACAAATTTGAAAAAAAATTAAATGAGGAATTCAATGTAGAGGTTCTCCAAGGGCCTAATGAGCACCAAAGGATGTGTATCAAATATGGTAATATTATAGAAATACATAGTAAAATCTTTAAAATGGGTAAGATAGAGTCTCTTTTTGTTTTTAAGAGAAAGGGGTCTCACTATGTTGTCAGGCTGGTATTGAACTCCGATGATCCTCCCACCTCAGCCTCTCAAATAGCTAGAACTACACGCATGTGCCACCATACTTGCTTAAGATGCATTCTTTGACACAGCAATTCTATTTCTATAAGTTTATCCATATGGGTAAGAGGACATATATACAAGATAATCACTGTAAC
Organism: Macaca mulatta; assembly: GCF_049350105.2. Taxonomy (NCBI): domain Eukaryota; kingdom Metazoa; phylum Chordata; class Mammalia; order Primates; family Cercopithecidae; genus Macaca; species Macaca mulatta. The sequence goes on from NC_133413.1 coordinate 8,062,817, forward strand.
TTTACTTATTACTGCAAAAGTTTAAGAATAACCAAATTGTAATAATTTTATCATATTTTATCAATAGAAAAAAATAAGCGATGGCATATACAAACCCTGGGATAGTATAAGGCTCTTAAAAATTATAACAGCATTCCATGTGTTTAGATATACAAAGTGCCCATGATACACGTGATAAAAGCAAAGTACAGAATACTATGAATAACTGTTAATAGTGATGGATTCCTGGGTCAGAATTGAAGGCCTGGGGATAGAAATGAGAACTTGTTACTTCTTCTATCATTTGAATGATGTTCCTTGTGTATGATTTAAAATTTTCTAAAACTAAAAAATAAAAATAAAATAAAAGATCTCAGAAAGGGGTTGTAGGCACCTAAATTACTTTGATATTCCTCAAAGTGGAGAGAAGTACCTGCTACACATTGTATATGATGCATTCAGATCACACCAACTTCTTGAACTAAATCTGAATTTTGATTTTAATCTGATAAACTTGGCCTACGATTCTACTGAACTCATTTCTCCTACAGCTGATAAGGTCATTGTCCTGTGCACAATGGACCCAGCAGCAGACTACTCACCTCAAGATCTCAAAAGCCTCCTACATGAGGCTAATAGTATCCCTGAATCCTGCAATGGATTAACTCTCTACTCCACTGGGACCCAGATCTGACCACAGAGAGTCATCCAGAGAGTACCAGGGACCATCTTCAGAAAACAAGAGGCATTTGATCCCCACATTTATTGAATGAAAGCACTGTTGCTTTTCTTGTCTGAATATATAAAAGTAAATACTCAAGCAGATGGGAAACAGGACAGGATAGTAATGCCCTTATCGTCATTAACCGTTTGGATCAAGAAGAGGCACTAAGCATACAGACTCACTCTGTGATGAAAGCCGGGAGAAAGAGGAGCATCAAAGGAATCTTGAGGGTGAAGGCAGCCCTTCCCCTCCCAATCACACGCCCACCTCCTCTCACTGCAGCTTCTGTCTCAGGCCTTCTCCCTGCAGAGCTATAAATCCAGGCTCACTCCTCACTCTCCACTCATCCACACCTGCTCTCCCTCCTCCAGGTGACCCCAGCCATGAGGACCCTCGCCGTCCTTGCTGCCATTCTCCTGTTCACCCTGCAGGCCCAGGCTGAGTCACTCCAGGAAAGAGCTGATGAGGTTGCAACCCAGGAGCAGCCTGGGGAAGATGACCAGGACTTTGCTGTTTCCTTTGAAGAAAATGGACTCTCTACTCTTAGAGACTCAGGTAGGAGACATCAATCTTGCAGATCTGCAAAATCTAGAACAAAACGATTGGAGACAGGCTCTGGTATCAAGTGTGGAAAAGTCTACCTCCCTTGAGTGACTTTACTTAATCTTCCTGGACCTTTATTTTCTCATTTCTAAATTAATCAGTGAGAACCGAACACATCTAAAAGATTTTCTTTCTTCTAAGACTTTTAGTTTCAAGATATTTCTGTGAAATTTGCTACTTTTAAGATAGAAAGAGCTATACTGACCACGTATTTTTAAGTCTGAATGGGTAGACTTAATTTTAGAGAGAATATTTTACTTTGTCCATTGGTAAAGCTTTTAGAACCTAGAGAGGAACCTATGGGTGTGTTTCAATGTAGGCTAAAGGGCTTGATTAAATCTTTCTACAATACGTACTTAGATCCAAACATCATATTGTGTCTCATACATATAACAATTATTATTTGTCAATTAAAATAAGTACATAAGTAAAATGTTAGGAAAAAAAAAAAGAGAGAGAGAATGAAGAATTTGAATTTGGAAGGTCTTCAAAGACCCTTGAGCACCAAAGTATTTGAGTCCATGACATGAGCATGCACAATGCAGCATCTCAGAAACGGATGCAGGTGCATTAGGGAGCCTGGTTAGGACATGGAGATCATACATGGAGGTCAAGAGTAGGGGTATGGATTAAGCAGAATGAAGAGTAGGTAACCCTGAGGTTGAGAAGTATATTGTTTTACCAGGGAGCAGTTAATAAACATGTCCTGGATAGACTGAGATGGGGAAAGAGCTATGATCTTGCATAACTAACACATAGCTAGTACAATTTCTTGTCATTTATGACAAAGACATGAATTTTCTCCATCCTAACATGACTCATACAGTGTCTGTTGTTTAGACTATCTCAGTTAGTCTGGCTCTGCCTATCCTTTTCCTCACCTCCCTCCCTGTGCCGGACCCTCTCTTCTTTCCACAGGTTCTCAGGCGAGACGCACCTGCTATTGCCGAAACAAGCGTTGTTTTACCCCTGAGTTCGATGCAGGGAAGTGCAAAGTCGAGCGCCGCACCTACAAACTCTGCTGTCGCTGAGCTTCCTAAATAAAAACCAAAACAGTGCAAGATTCAATCCAAGGTCCTGAAAAAAGAAAAACACTTCACTCTGTGTACCTTGTATCTTTCTAAATTTTTCTCTCCAAAATAAAGTTCAAGCATTAAACTTAGTGTGTTTAACCTTTTTAATTTTCTTTTCTTTTTCCTTTTTCCCCCCTTTTGCTTTTTTATATGGTGCTTTGTATGTTTCCTTTGTATAGAGAATTCTGATCTACATTCAGCTAACTAGTCTTTGCATTGCAATGATGCACAATTTGAGCATCATAGAGCAATAACGAAATAGCGAAAATGAATATAATTGGGTTTGTTGTTGTTGTTGTTGTTGTTGTTGTTTGAGACAGTATCTCACTTAGCCACCCAAGGTGGAGTACAGTGGTGCAATCACAACTCACTGCAGCTTTTACCTCCTGTGCTCGAATGATCCTCCCACCTCAGCCTCTTGAGTAGCTGGGACTACAGGCATGTGCCACCACACCCTGCTAATGTTTTGTACTTTTTGGAGAGACAGGGTTTCACCATGTTGCCCAGATTGGTCTTGTACTCTTGAGATTAAGTGATCTGCCCTCCTCAGCCTCCCATAGTGCTAGGATTACATGCTTTAGCCACCATGCCTAACAGGATATAGGTGTTAATTGGAATAGTTTGAAACTTAAAAGTTCAATGCATTCCTAATGATTCTCAAACCATAGAAGTTTACAATGAGAGGCAAAAAGTGGTTGTTGGCTCAAAGGAAAGATAGATCTAATGGGCTATGTTTACTTGTCCTTTAATTTTAAAAAGTGGGAAAGCATTGCTATACATAATTTTTGAAACTTTAAGCAGATGTGTTAAATATATATATTTTACATTAAGCTTTATTTCACTCTATTTTGGTGATATATAACTGTATTACGATAGAATAAAATAAAGTTTAAGAAGGAAAAATTAAAACTGTGCCCAAAACAGGAAAAACTGACAAGCATCAGTGATTCAATTAATAACCAGATAGAAGAAGAGCTCAGAAGCAAATGACCATAGAGGATGAGGCCCAATAACCAACGAGACAAATGGTCTCTTACTGGTCCCCAAAAGGTTAATTAGACCAATGTTTAGTGAAGGAGTTGGTCTCAACTCTCCATCCCTTCAAGCATATGAATTCTGTTATTTATAATAAACTATACTCATTTTAATAAAATGTTAGTGAGAAAATATATGTTAATATGCTTTTGATTATGCCAATGAACCAAGTCAATATATCATAATGATAAGACAATTGACCATACACTTACAGTTGTGCAAAAAGTTAAGAACGTATTTGGGGGAAGGTAAGTTTCTGGAATTAAAATTTATATAAAAGACAGGGATTGAACAGTGCCATGACATGACCAAAAAAAAAAAAAACCTTTCTATTACAAAAACAACAAAAATCTCAACCAGATAATAAATAACAAGTAGCCTAACTTTGATCCATCTTAATTCATCTTAGACACATACAAAGCACTGTTTCCTGATCAAGGATCAGCTATTTGACCCTAGACTTGCAACCTCATTTAGTAATCTGGGGTCTCGGAAGATCAAGAAAATCATAGGAAGGAGTAAAATCAAAACAAATAAGAAAAGATATCAAATCCATGATATGGGCCCTTCTATATCACTTTTGGTATAATGAACAAATAAGCTTGGGATCATCGTTCAGGAATATGTTTATCTATTCTTTAAGGTGTTAGATGTGTTTAAAAACAACCAGGCATACTAAATGTATGACATCAATGTAGATGAAGGGAATTTAAATAATCACCTTTGTGTCAGTATTTAATACTCAAGAACTGGTTTAAACTTAGTGTAAATAGTGATGAGATTTTTCTCTGTGCACAAAAGTCCTTCCAATACTAAAGAACCTACCAAGCTAGTGCAGGCTGGTGCTGCCTTTCCTCATCTGATGGTCCTTAGTGAGAGCTCTCCACTTTACTGGGAGATAGGTGGTCGGGGCTGGTTCTCTGCCTCAGCAATCCTTCTGAGCAGGACTCTCTTCCACTCTTGCTGTCACACCTGGTCCTGGAACTGGAGGGCCAGCAAGAGAGCAAGATAGAGGAGGGAGAGCATTCTCATGCACCACCCAAGAGGCGAGGCTGTCTGGCAGCAGGAACCAGAACGGGTAGTGGAGAGACCTCAGATGCCAAATACAAGTACATCTTTTGGGAAGATAAGGTCACTCTACAAAGTCTGTGAACTTAGGTCAGGTTGGCGTGTAGGTGAAAGGGAAGGATTTTCCAGGTCTCACCTGGTTGCCTAAAAGTCACGGTGATGCTCCTCTATTTAACTGCTTTACTCACAGCCAAAACTGACTGGTTGTTTGGTCTCTGCCCTTTCTTTTTGATGTGTTCTGCTTTTTATTTTTTGGGTGTTTTGTTTTGTTTTGTTTTGTTTTGTTTGAGATGGAGTCTTCCTCTGTCGCCCAGGCTGGAGTGCAGTGGCACGATCTTGGCTCAAAGCAACTTCCACTTCCCAGGTGGGGAAGCCAATTAAAAACATTGAAGGCTGAAATACAGAAAAATATCCTTGGGAAAATGTGGCTTCATGAAGCAATAGGAGTTTAGAAGAAAGAAATAGACTATTTTGGTTTTGAGGGCAGGAAAAGACTTCATGGTGAAACACAGAGGTATTTAAAACGTGAGTAGATTAAAAGAAGGGGTAGAGTACAATGTTCAGTGGAGAGAATAATATCAGGGCAAGAAATATGCAGGGTCAGGTCCACCTCCACTGAATTTAGAGGAATGGATGTTGCCAGAGAGAAGCATGGAGTAGAATTGAGGCTAATGTGCTGAGAAGCATCCATCAATCCAAGGGAAAGGGTCACATGAGGATGGAGCCTCCCTGCTCCTCTGTTGGATAAAGGCACACTGGGAGCACCACATGTGGCTTCTGCTACTGCAGTCTAGGGTGGGCAATGACTGCTGCAAACTCTAGGGACAGAGAAACCAGGGAGAGGTGTGAGGGTCTCCAAACAACCAGGGCCACTTGCTCGGCCTCAAGTAACACCCAGAACTGTTCACTGAGATGCATGAACATTCTACGTTCACTGATGACATGCAAGGGATTTTCTACCTTGAACCACTCGTGTGGTGCAACAATGAATAACGAATAAGTCAGATGCCTCATCCCTATAAATGTAATTACCCAAGAGGGCAGCAGCCCTGTCTCTGTGGGAGGATGGGAGCCTTACTCCAACAAGCACAAATGAGCAAACACTGATGGCCCAATCACACTAGCCAACTTCCCTCCTAACGACCTCCAGAACTATCCTGCTAGCTCCCCACAAGGCTTAAAATCTCCTGCCTTTGGTTTGAGGTAAGTTGAGTCCAAGGGCTCTTCCTATTACAATGTTTCAACTTCTATTGCAACAGTCTTCAATAAACATTTCCGTGACATTTCTTGAAAGTCTTGCTGAAATTTTTCTTTTACAAGAAAGGTATAGAGTTGTTTTTTCTGTATCTCTGTTTGTTCTGAACTCTGCTTACAAACAAAACCAGAAGGTAAGAGATGAGAAAAGTTCTCGTTTCCTTTCCTGAAGTTCTGTATTTCTTCCTTTGCCACTAAAAGCCAAATAACTCAAAAAAATAAAAACTAAGGGAAAGAGTTCATTCTAATATTTCCTGGCAGATCACCCTCCCAACCTCTCAGTGCTTTGTCCTCCTGGATGACAGTGAGAGTGATCCCCCTTCCGCTTTGCCTCAGCCCTCCACTCATGGCCACCCACTGACTCCTGCTGCCACCTGGAATTCCTCCAGCTCTGAACATCAACTACGAAGCTCCCCATCCATGACTCACCCGCTGTCCTTCCAGCCTCTCTCGTAGCCGTCCCTCCTTCCCTGCTGATCAACATCAACAAGGCTCTTCTCCCGCGGGGCTGTGCATGGGAATCGCCAAGGAGCCTGAGGCCCAAGCTGCCCCTGGGACACCTGTCATCTGCTATCATCTGCTCTCATCTCCTGTCCTTGTGCACTGCACCGTGTTTGCCTCTCAGATTCCCTGAGTTTGGTATTTTTGATGTTTTTCAAACATCTTAGAGGGGTCTTGAATTCAAACGTCAAACCATGACAAGCTGAGTTAACATTTTGACTCCTATATCTTGGAATTGAGGGGGAATTCTGACTTCAGGAAATACTTGATTTCAGGACTCAAAGTATGAGTCACATTGTTGTCTTCACATTTATTTCTCTTGGTCTTACTTTGGGCTCTCTCCGCAGGTGACAGCCATGTGAATCATGGTCATCTCTCTGTGACCTTTGTAGCTGATCTCCTGGAAAAAATCCCTACTTCCTTCCCATTGTTCCAGCCAACGCCCAAGTCCCATGGCTGACTCTGAATCTGTCACTGAGAGCGGATGTTGGCACCACACCTGGGTGCCATACTGCCCCTGCTCCCCAAGGAAGAATTTAAACTAAGAACAGTTGACAGGGGATCCGTTGGTCACTAGAAAAAGTCGACAATCCCATTAACCCACCGTGATGGGCTCTGTGTCACACTTTGAAAATGAAGTGAGAAGATCCATCAATATTTTAGAGAAGAACTAAAGTTGACATGCAAAAAGTGCTCAAGTCCAACTTCTCTCCGTGACAAGGAAAACTTCTCTCCCTGTTCACCTGCTGCTTTGTAAAAAGCCACCACAAAATTTAGAGGAGTGAAACAGCATGATCAGGTCCTCACTCACACATTTGCAAATGGGGCCTGGCTCCCTCCAGGGGCATCAGAGAAGAGGTTCTGCTGGGATCTGAAGACCTCAGGGCTGAGACACTCCTCCACAGGGGTAGGTGGTGCTGGCTTAACTGGGAGCTCCGGAAAGACTGAGGGAAGAGACTGTGTGACGTGCTGGAGTCGGATCATGCTGGCTCACGGGAGAGGATTTTTTGTGAAATAATTGTTAAATCATCCATAGCTGGGAGAATTTTAAGAACAGAAATTTAAAAACATTGCAAATCAGAGGGGTTTTTTTTCCCCCAGGAAGCAGGTTGTTTTGCATTCTCTGGCCAGTCCTTGTAGGTGGGCTCAGTTCCTCTCCCTGTGCAATGCTCAGGCTTCCTCCAAGCGCGATGCCTGGGCTCCAAAGTCACCAGCGCTCTTAGTGTGTCTGGGCTGCTAGCAAAATAATGCCATAAACCAAGCTGCTTATAAAAACAGAAATGTGTTTCTCACGGACTGATACGTCCAAATCAACGTGCCAGGAGATTTGGTGTCATGAGAACTGCCTTTCTGATTCATAGATGGTATCTTCTCACTGTATTCTCACATAGTGAACCCTCTCACCAGAGAGGGAGCTCTCGGGGCATCTTCTGTAAGGGCGTTAGTGCTACTTATACAGCCTGTGCCCTCCTGACCTTCTTACCTCCCAAAAGCTCCTCCTCTTACACTATCAACTAATGATTTAAGATTCTAACGTATGATTTTCAGAAGGACAAAAACATTCAGGTTGTAGCACCATCCAATAGAGAGGAAGTGAAAGATACTAGTTCATCAGGCCCGATCCCAGAAAAAGAGCATGGCACTAAGTCATGTGCATTCAGTTGGTCAAGATGTTACCCAGTCTTGATTGAACAGGAGACAAGTAAGCCTCCTTTTCTGTGTGAGGAGAGTCAATGATTTAGGGACACATTTTAAACAGCACAAGGGAGTTATTCCCTCACAGGTTTTTGGAAAATTGCTGCAGACACTAACGGCAGACACATAGAAAGCTTGTGAGGTGACTGGGAAAGGGGGACAAAGGGCAGGGACTCGGAGTTCCTGCCTATCCCAGCTGGATCTGCAGGCCTGGGAGTCGCTGTGTGGCACAGGCAGCACCAGGACCTTCCCTTCAGGATGGTGGACAAAGGGCTGAGGGGAGGGACAGAGCAGTGGTCTCTGAGAACCTGGGAGGGGGAGGGTCCTCAGAGCTCACCCCCATGCAGCCTCCGCCCTGCCAGATGATAACACACACGCTATGTTCCATGACTGCCCTTCCCTACCAGGTCAAAACCATGTTCCAGGGCCCTGCCCAAGGTCCACACACTCTATGTCTTCTGGGGCCACCAGATAGCCTCAGCTGTGTGCAAATATCCTTGCTGCTCCTAGAGGCCTCTCTCCTCTCACACCCACACCTACACCCCCACCCACAGCTTCCCCAAAATATTTACTCCAGCCTGATGGTGTCAAGGCTTATGGAGAGTCAGTTCCAACTTAGTGCAGGCTCACTTCAATATTCTCTGGAAATTCAAATGCATGTGTGTGAGAGAACAGTTTCCACCATGTGTACACTGGAAGTCTACACTTGTAGAAATTCCTAGAAACATCTATTGGGTAGGAGTCACGGATGGTCACAACCTCAGACCACAGTGCCCCAACCCAAGGGGCTGTCAAGAAAAACCACAGCCTCACCAGAACCAGGGGACTCCAAGGAATCCCACCTTGATGGTGAGGTCACCACTAAACCAGCCTCTCCTTACTGCTACAGGGTAGGGACCTCACCACCCCCAGGACATGGTGCTGGCTTACATCCAGTACCTGAACCCCCGCTTTGCTGCTCTCTTAGCTCATGCCTTGTTGAGTACCCTGCAGGTGACTTCATAGAGTGGTATTTTGCTGGTAACACCATTTGTCTTCATGTGACCCCATTAGCTACACCCTCTAGTACAAGGAAACCATAGGGTCTAGGTCACACCATGAGGATGCCCTACAAGCTATGCAAAAACTGTGGACTTGGGAGACCTGTGTGTAACAACACCACATCCAAATCTAACCAGCTCTCCCCATAACAGCTCTCTCATGAGTTACTGAGGAAATGCCTATGGATTGGAGTGTGTTCTCTGTGCAGGAGGCTGCTCCAGGTTTCACTTCTGCAGGACACTGGACGTTTCCCAAACCACCAGACCTTCCCCACGTGCACACACACCCCTTCTCATTTTGCCTCTACATCCACATCCACTGAGCTCTTCAGGCACCTACCGATGCCCTAGAACCTAAAACCATCATCTAGGGCCCAGTTCCCCAAACGGCCCGAATTTCTTCCTCTGCTGGGATGAGTCCAGTGCCCACTTCCTCCAACGGTAGAATTGATGGGCCTGCTACACATCAGGAACTCACTGCTTCCTCAGAGGGGCAGCGACCCCACTGCTCTGGAACCGCGACCACCCCCAGCGAGGCTCCTCTCTGCCGTTCCCCTCACCCTCCTCTCTGCCATTCTCCTGGTGGAGCTCCAGGCCTGGACAGAGCCACTCCAGGCAAGAACTAATGAGATGCCAGCCCAGGAGCAGCCTCCAGCAAACGACCAAGATGTGGTCATTTACTTATCAGGAGATGACAGCTCCTCTCTTCGGGTTCCAGGTGAGAGACGCCAGCATGCAGAGCTACAGACTAGAGGGAAGGACGGGAGACAGGCTCTGGAATTGGGTCTCAGTGGCAGATGTCACTCAGGTGGCTTTACTTAACATCTCTGGTCCTGGATGTTCTCATATCTAAATGGAATAGAGATCCAAATAAATCTAGAGATTTTTGTTTCTCCAAAAACATGATTCCAAGATATGACTGTGAAATTCACTAGGTTTAAGATATAAGGAGATGCTACTTCATTCCTTCGGGATCCAGACAAATAAGCTTAAGTATATAGAAAATATTTCACCCTGTCTATGTAGGATGTTTTAGACCCTGGAGAGGCGCTTAAGAGTGTGTTCAAGTGTGTGTGTGATGGGGCAGGAGGGCAAAAAAGTGAAGCCAAGGAGAATGAGTCTCAAGATGTATGTGACCAGCACTCCTCTGTGTATTTATTCCTATTGACTGAGATTGTTTCTGCTATCGGGTGCAATATAGCCAACATCACTCATCAGCCAACATGTGACTTCTCCAAGATTCCCTTTACCACCCACTGCTGACCCCATACTCAATTTCTGATGCTCTCTCTGGGTCCCCAGGCTCAACGAAGGGCTTGATCTCCCATTGCAGAGTACTCTACTGCCTTTTTGGAGAACATCTTGGTGGGACCTGCTTCATCCATGGTGAACGCTCCCCAATCTGCTGCTACTAAGCTTGCAGACTAGAGAAAAAGAGGTCATAATAGGCTTTGAGCATTAAAAGGAATCTTTATTTCTATACCTGGTAGAAGGTATAGAATTTGCTGTCCTCAATTTTCTGTCCTCATCCCAAATAAATACTTGGTAACATGATTTTCGGATTTTTTGTTTTGTTTTGTTTTGTTTTTGAGGTGGAGTCCCACTCTGTCACCCAGGCTGGAGTGCAGTAGCGGGATCTCGGCTCACTGCAAACTCTGCCTCCCAGGTTCAAGGAATTCTCTTGCCTCAGCCTCTTGAGTAGCTGGAATTACAGGCGCCCGCCACCACGCCCAGCTAATATTTGTATTTTTAGTAGAGATGGTGTTTCTCCATGTTGGCCAGGATAGTCTTGATCTGCTGACCTCGTGACCCACCCACCTTGGCCTCACACAGTGCTGGGATTACAGGCGTGAGCCACCGTGCCCGGCCAATTAAATAAAATAAAGATCCAAATTCTAGGAACTTCAAGGAAGAATTTGGTTTCAGACACAGATGTATATGAAAGGTCAAATGATGCCCCGATCTCTCCTTCTGCTGCTCTGTCTTTTCACTCTGCCTCGTTTTCACTGGATCCACGCTCAAAGAACTCCGGTGTGCTGGGCAGACAATCAGTGCCAGCTTAAAGTTTATGCAGTCAACAAATCATTCTTCTAAGGAAAAACCATCATGCTGTTTCCAAAAGTGTAGGAGTTTTATTCAACCAACCTGGATCACACATCTGCCTTTTAAGTTTAGGGGTTATATCAATTCTATTGAAACAACTTTAATTAAGGTTGGAATGGGTTGCAAGAGTTTGAGACCAGACTGGGCAACATGGTGAAACCCCATCTATACAAAAACATACTAAAAATTAGCTGGGCATGGTGGCACACACCCATGGTCCAAGCTATCAGGGAGGCTGAGGTGGGAGGATTGCTTGAGCCTGGAATGTTGAGGCTGCAGCAAGCTGAGATTGCACCACTGCAATCCAGCCTGGGCAACAGAGTGAGACACTCCAGCCTGGGCAACAGACTGAGACCCTGTCTCAAAAAAAAAACCAATTTATTTTGAAGGTTGGAATGGGTTGTTAAGAAAGCTGTAATGAGTCAAACAAAGAGCCCAGGGGCACCACACTCTGATAGACTCATTATCAGGACCTTCCAGGAGGAACAGCAACAGCAACACCCTCTTAAGTCCTCAGAGTATGTGCTGGGATGGTCATGGCACCTCTGCCAGGCTGTCTCCAACTGTTGCTCATCTTAATATCTCACTCTTGGGGCCTGTGTCCTTTTGAGCTTGTCTTTTTCTTCCTTTCCAAGAAGACATGGTCGCTGCCTAAACCCGGTGTCTCTGTAGGGCCAGGCTGACATCTTGTTGAGGTGTAATGTGACTCTTCCTCCTGTCCCCCTCTGTTTCCTTCTCCAGATTCCAACCGGCCCTTGAACACTTATCCAATATGTCCTGCAAATGGCCTATCAATCCCTGACCACAAGACCCTGGAGAGGCGTCCAGCGTGAGTGCCAGCTCCTTATTTTACTTGGAATATAGCAGTTTCAGTTTGTGATTCCACAACACATATTTGGAATAAGAATATGTCTGTTTGAGCCAAGGCTACTCTTACCAGGTGGGCTCTGGTAGAATGCCTTAAGAAGTTCTGGAGTGACAGAGAGACCACTGTTTGCAAAGAGACAGAATTTCAGGTGGGTTATTTACAATTCTTGACTAAAATAATTCAATGGGCCCAGATACTGCTGTGACCACCAACACCAACAACAAATGCCCAGACCCCAGGAGAAGGGAGCTGGTGTTCTCCACGCTCACCCCATGCAGATTCTAAGCAGGTCTCAGCCCCAGACCAAGGCTCTGCCTGTCTGAAGAGGCAGCTTCAGACAGGCAGAGGGTCCAGGCAACCCACTGAGACACTGCACGACTGGGGAACCCAATACAGATCCCAGGGAGGACAGAGCGGGTCTGTGTCCAACAAAGAAATGGTTCCAGGCCCGGCGTGGTGGCTCATGCCTGTAATCCCAGCACACTGGGAGGCCGAGGTGGGTGGATCACCTGAGGTCAGGAGTTTGAGACCAGCCTGGCCAACATAGTGAAACCCCATCTCTACTAAAAATAAAAAAATTAGCAAGCATGATGGTGTGTGCCTGTAATCCCAGCTACTCAACAACAACCACAACGAAAAAGAAAAAGAATTTGCTGGATATCTCTACTCAGCAGTGTACCTATGCACTTCCCTCTGGGTAAGTTTATAAGGGGCAGGAGCGCTGCCTGCTGTCCTTAAGGTGCTACTGTAGCGCTGCCGGCCCATCTTTCTGTAAGGGCAGGTTCTCCTTGCCTGGGAATACAGTGAACATAAATGCTTTTGTTAAATCCCATTGCTGAGGTCTGTGCAGAGTGAAAGAATTCTGAAACTTTTCAGCCATTTCCAGAAATGTGCATTTTGTGTGTGTTTGCATTTGTTTTATATTTACTTGAAGTTGGCAATCATTTATCCAGTGTGAGGTGGCCTTTTAACCAAGAACCAGGTTTCCAATTAAACCTGCTTTCTTCACTCCATTTTTTTTTTGAGAAAGAGTCTTGCTCTGTCACCCTGGCTGGAGTGCAGTAGCACGACCTCAGCTCACTGCAACCTCTACCTGCTGGATTCAAGCGATTCTCCTACCTCAGCCTCCCAAGTAGCTGGGATTACAGGTGCACGCCAGCACTCTCGGCTAATTTTTGTATGTTTAATAGAGACAGGGCTTCACCGTGTTGGCCAGGCTGGTCTCAAATTCCTGACCTCAACTGATCCACCCACCTTGGCCTCCAAAACTGCTGCGATTACAGGTATGAGCCACCGCGCCCAGCCCTTCACCCCAAATTGTGCTTGTTCGTTATGAATTAAAGCTGTTCACTCCACTTTCCCCACTTGTTCAAGGGGAAGACAACAATTCCCCTATCACCTGGCAATCCTGCCCGGGAGCTTTTACTCAGCTTCCCTCATCTATCTAAGAGGACAAGATTCTTCTAAGGATAAGTGGTCTTCATTTCCTGGTCTTGACTTAAAGGGGAATTCTGGAATTGTCTGATCTACCTTTGGGAAATAAGAAGTGGCCCCAGCTTACTCCAGAAGGAATAGGAGATATCACAGGTTAGATCACATGGTGGTTGGTAAACATACAGACAGACGGGAAGCAGGGAATCTTCTCATGATCCGTATCACGACTCATGAAGTCATCAGAGGCATCAAGCAAATAGATGGCAGACCTGGAACAAGGACATCAAAGGACTTTGGAGACAATAAGGGAACTTCAAATGGTTTGTTTTCCTCTCTCCCCTCTCCTCCCAGCCCCCATACTCACATACGTACAAACGACCAAGCCCTATTCGGCAAAGCCCGTTACTCTTGGGTCCAGCTTTCAGTGAACAAATGCAAACACAGGATGGGTATGATTCCCCCTCATTAGCCATCAGGATCCTGCAGCCTCGTGAGAAGTAACGACCATCCGCTGTGATGACCGGTTGTCATGAGGACCTTATCTCTGCTCAGCGCCCTTCTCTCGTTCACCCCACCCCACATCGAAGCCAGAGCATTTTCACTGAAGTGCAATCTGTTTGTGCCAAGGGCTGTTTGTCCTTTTTCTCCTCAGTAGCTTCAGTATGTTTCCACCTTGAGATGTGCTCAGTCATCAGAGCACATCTCTCTCTCATCTTTTCCCCCTACTCTCTCATCTCCCTGGGCAAATGCCAAATACTAAGCCCACATAAATTTTATAGTGTTCTCCCCTTCACCTTGATGCCGAGAAAAAGTCCCAACCACGGAAATCCAATTAAAGCACAACTGAGTTCTCTGCCCTGCCTAGAAATCTTCTAAAAATCCTTACTTTTCCAATCTCAAAAGAGGACAAAATTATGTCACATCATCTATTCTAGAAAATCTCTTTTTAAGAAACCTCTTCACTCTTATGAAATGTGAAATGGGAGAGGCATTTTATAATTGATGATTATATTGAACTCCAACAACATACACGATAAAAATAAATGATAGGCCAGACCCAGTGGCTCACACTTGGAATCCCAGCACTTTGGGAGGCCGAGGAGGGTGGCAGATCACCTGAGGTTAGGAGTTCAAGACCAGCCTGGCCAATGTGGTGAAACCCTGTCTCTACTAAAAATACAAAAAGTAGCAGGGCGTGGTGGTGCATGCTGGTAATCCCAGCTACTTGGGGAGGCTGAGGCAGGAGAATTGCTTGAAGCAGGGAGGTGGAGGTTGCAGTGAGCCGAGGTCGTGCCATGGCACTGCAGCCTGGCAGCAGTGCAAACTCTATCTCTCAATGAACAAACAAACAAAAATGATAATAGTATCATATAGCATAAAATATTTAACATTTTAGTTTTTCCAAAAGAGCTTTTTGAACAAACGATCTTAAAAAAAATTTGAGAGTGAAGAAAAGTTGTAATAATTGCTTCGACATTTGAGTAAACAAGGTTTGCTTGGAAAAACTTAAGGACCAATATCTCTCAGATTACACTAATCCAGGTCACATAATAAACCACACCTAATGTAGCAATATAACATAATTTCCATCATTTCACGCATATTTCAATTTATATTTGGCCCCAAAGCACTAGTGCACCATATACAGAAAAAGGAAATGCATTTGGTAACTTAAAAAAAATTGGTTATACCATTTTTTGTGTTATTTTGTTTTTTAAAGCTACTTTATTGAGATAAAATTCACATGACGTACAATTCACATATTTAAAGTGCAGAATTCAGTGGTGTTTAGTGTATTCACAGATATGTGCAGCAATAACCACAGTCAAATTAATGTTCATCACTTCATAAAAACCCAAGGGCTGTCCATTCCCCCCTTCCTCTATTCCCATCCCTCTATCTATGAGCAACCACTAAGCTGTTTTCTGTCCCCATAGATCTGCCTATTCTGGATATTTTGTATAAACAGAATCATGTAATTCATGGTCTTTTGTGTCTGGCTTCTTCCACTTCCCCATGAGCGTTTGTGTGGACATATGCTTTCATAGCTTTTGGGTACATACCTAGGAGCGGAATTCCTAGTTCACAGGGTAATTCTATGTTTAACTTTTTAAGGAATCCCTAAAACTGTTTCCCCCACAGACTGCCCCATTTTACACCCCCAACAGCAGTAAATTTCTCCACATCCTGGAGAGCTCTTGTCTATTATCTATGCCTTTTTGATTCTAGAAAACCCTGGTGGATAAGAAATGGTATTTCACTGTGCTTTTGATTTGAATTTCCCTAATCAATAATGATGTCAAGAGTTTTTTCATGTGCTTATTGACCATCTGCATATCTTCCCTAGAGAAATGTTTAAAGAGATCCTCTGCCCGCTTTTAAATTTGTTTATTTAGTTTTAAGTGTTTAGTCATAAGAGGTCTGAGTATATTCTGGATACATGTCTTCCACGAGATACGTGATTTGTATTTTCTCTCATTCTGTGAGTTGCCTTTTCACTTTCTTGATAGTGTCACTGGAAACACCAAAGATTTTAATTTTGATAATATCCAATTACCTGGTTTTCCTTTGGTTGCTCATGCTTTTGATATTCTATCTGAGAATCCATTGCCAAACAGAGGTGATGAAGGCTTGCGGCTACGTTGCCTTATAAAAGTTTTATGCTTTTAGATTTTACATTGTATTTCTAACCCATTTTGAATTAGTTTTTAAATGCAGTGTGAGGTAGGGTCCAATCATTCTGATGAATGTGGCCATCTAGTTTACCCACCATCTGTTGAAAAGAATTTTCTTTACTCCATTGAACGGCCTGGGCACCATTGCAGAAAATCAGTTAATAACCATAGACACATTTTTATTTCTGAACTCTCAATTCTATTCCACTGATCTACATCTATATTTACAGCAGGAACACCCCGTCATGATTACTGCTTCTTCGTAGGATGTTTTGAAAACAGGAAGCTTTTCTTCTTTATCAAGATGATTTAGCTATTCTGGGATCCTTGCTATGCAATACAAATTTTAGAATCACCTAGTCAGTTTCTAGATAGAAGTCATTAGGGATTCTGGAATAGACTGAGCTGAATATGCAGATCAGTTTGGGGAGCACTGATGTCTCACATTAAGCCTTACAATCCATGAGCACAAGATCTCTTTCCAGCTCACTGACATCTCACATTAAGCCTTACAACCCATGAGCATAAGATCTCTTTCCAGTTGTTGAGATATTCTTAAAAATGTTTCAACTTTTTGTGGTGTGGGGAGTATAAGTTTTGAACATTTTTGTTAATTCTACTACTAGCTTTTTTCCTTTTGATGCTATTTGTAAAAGGAGTTTTTAGCTTCATTTTTGAAAAGTTTATTATGAAAGAAAAAATACAATTGATTTTTGTGCACTGGTCTTCTATTTTTCAACCATGCTAAACTCCCTTATTACTTCTAATAGTTTTTTAATAAATTGTTTTAGATTTTCTACATATAAAAGATCATGTTTTTGCGAACAGAGATTATTTTACTTCTTTTCTAACCTGGATGTCATTTAATTTTTTCTTCTTGCCTGATTGCCCTAGAACCTCCAGCACAATGTTGAGTAGAAGTGGTGACTTCAGATATCCTTGGCTGGTTTCTGAGCTCTGTAGGACAGTATTTATTTATTTATTTATTTGTTTATTTATTTATTTATTTATTTTTTAACCATCAAGTATGATGTTAGTTGCGGGTTTGTCATAGATGTCCCTGGTGCCAAAAAAGTTGGGGACTGCTGCCTTAACAGATGGAAAGAGCTCCCGTGTAAACCCAGTGTGTGTTTTCAGGCCTAATAGTGTCTCATATTTCACTAAGTGTATTCTTATTTCTTCATCTTTTTTCTCCGTTCTCTGGACTGTGTAATCTTTTATCTATCAGTGTACACGTTTCCTAATTCTTGGTTCTGCCAGTTTAAGTATACTATTGAGCAGCCGTTAATAACATTTACATTTCAATTATTCTACTCCTCAATTCCAGAATTTCATGTGTTTCTCTGTAACTTCCCTTTATTATATTCTGTCTTTGAAAAGATACTGTCATCAGTTTCCTTTAATTATATAACAATGGTTTCTTTTAGTTGTTTAGTCACATTTTTCATTAATATTTTTTCCTATTAAGTTCTTTATATATTTAGATATTTACCTTTTTTACATGTATGGTTTACAAATATTTTCTCTCTCTTGCTAGGTTGTGTTTTTGCTCAGTTTATTGTTTCCTTTGCTATGCAGATGTTTTACAGTTAAATGAACTCCGACTTGTTTATTTTTGCTTTTGTTACCTCTGCCTTTAATGTAATATCCAAGAAATAATCTCCCAGTTCAATGTTAGGAAGCTTTATCCCTATGCTTTCTTCTAGTAAGTTTTATGATTTCAAGACTTATATTTAGGTCTTCAATTCATTCAGAGTTGATTTTTACATATGTGTGAGAGAAGGGTACAAATGTAGATAGACATCGAATTATCAGGTTGTGTACTTTCAACAGATATAATTTCTAATTGTCACTCCTCTCAATACAGTTGGGAATAAAAAAACTTTCTTAATCTTATTCAGACCAACTCTTTAGCTAGTATTCCACTGAGCTTATTTCCCTGATACCCTGATGACGACATTGTCCTCTCCACACTAGCAGCGGCAGGAGACTATGCCTTCCAGAACCTCAAAAACCTCCTTCACGAGGGTGGAGATGCCCCGGAATCCTGCAATAAATTACTCTCTACACCAGTGGAGTCCAGGTCTGGCCTCTGGGTCTAGACCACCAGAGAATAGCAGGGCTCATCTTCAAAAAATAAGGCAAGCAGATAGGAGACGGAGAGAGATAGGGGCCTTCGTGAACATGAGGACTTCTGGCTCCTCGTGGTGGACACCTACAGCCCAGTTTTGCACTATTGGATGAAACTTCCTCACTTGTTCAGAGGCTGCTGGACACCAATTGCAAGAGCACAGCTGTGGGGACATTCTATGTATCCACATGTATCCACAAAAGTAGTGCTTCTTTAAGAAAGGGCAATGAGCTCCCCATCCTCTTTAAGAAAGAGGCACTACTTTTGTGGATACATGTGGATACGTGTGGTTATTCCCTTATTTGTTCATTCCTGGAGAACCATGGAGATTAGTGCCTGTCAGGACTTAGTACACAGTTGTTGCATCTTGAAAATGGCTGGGAAAGAGCCTCGCTAGACAGGGGTATTGGCCAGCTCTCGAAAAGGGGTGCTCAGGGGCAGTGCTGATGAACGCTGTAAAGCAGAGCTGCCATCCTGCTCTGGCTGTGAGGAAAGTGGACATTCTTGGGGAAAATGCTCATACGGGAGGGTCTATCAATGCAGATGTGAAAATGAAAGCCGGCCTCTGACGTTTCAGGTAAAGACGCAGGAGAGGCGCACCACCTGGACCATGCATCAGCAGGCTACCCTCCCGCTCGGGAGGCAGGGGCCCTGGATGGGGTGGGGGAAAAGGTGGGTGCCCACTTTCTCAGAGAGGGTGTCAGGCTGAGGAAGCCAGAGGTTTTGCAGAAGAGAAATTTACCACTTTGGTAAACTTTCACTGCCCTCTGGGGTCCAGACACTGACACAATTTGGAAGAGTTTGTCTTGTGGCAACCATTGTACTTTGTGCACTAGCTCTGAGCTGTATCTGGAGGACAGACTTGAATGGTGTTCATCTCTCACTATTCACTCTTACTGTCTCATTTGAGACTTTGCAATCGCTGCCAAAGAATTTTCTATTGTCCAAGATTCTGCCAGTGCTCTGAGCTGATGAGCCATGGAAACCCTGTATGCTGGCCTCTGGATTAGTCAGCTCAGAATACCATAACAAATTTCCACAGACTGGGTGGCTAAAACAACAGGAATTTGTGTTCTCACAGTGCTGTAGACTGGAACTCTGAAGGTGTTAGCATGCTGGTGTTCTCTGCAACCTCTCTCCTTGGCTCATAGACAGCCGTCTTCTCCCTGCGTCCTCATGTGGTCTGTCCTCTGTGTGTGACTGTGTCTTAACCTCTTCTTACGAGAATTCTGGTTGTATTGGGTTTAATGCCCACTCTCATTACCTCATTTTAACTTAATTACTTCTCCAAAGACTCTCCAGATACAGTACTACATTCTGAGGTACTACGGGTTAAGTCTTCAACACATGAATTTTGGGGTAACACAATTCAGTCCCTAACAACCTTCTCTGAAAAAAGCCTAGTTGTTGGTGTGGACAGTGGGGGAAGTCGATGACAGAGGTGGTCAAGAGTCAGGACTCATCCCTGCAAACCATGATAAGACCTTGATATTTTCAGTGGAAAATAGACTACAGTGGACCAAAGTATCAGCAGGAGCCCCATTACAAGGGGACTGTGGAAGCCCAGGTGAGAAGCCAGTGTATATTGCACCAGGGTGCCAGCAGTGCAGGGGATAAGAAGTGGCCCCATTCAAAATTTTTGTTGAAGGTACAGCGGCAACAGCAGTTGCTGATGTAAGAATATGGAATATGAGGATATGTGAAGAATATTTTTATTTTTTGCCCTGAACAACTGCAGAGACACTAGTGCCATTTTCTGAAATGACAACACCTGTATGTGCACGTGGTGCCTGCAAGCTGGGGAGATGTACAATGAAGAGTTTGGTTTTGGACACTAGGAGTGAGACAACCTATCGGCGATTATAGTGGACACATCAGGACATGTGTTCCGGAGTCTGGAGTTCAGCTGGGTGGTTGGAGCTGAAGATATAAATGCAGGAATCATTCCGAAATTGACAGCATTTAGCACTATAGATTTGGAAAAGATTACATGGAGACTGAGTATTCTAAGAGAAGATTAAAATTTCAATAATATTGGGTGATTGCCTGAGTGAATTACATGAAATTTGAATAATATTGGATGATTGCTTGAATGAATTACATGGACTTTGGGGTTAAAAATTTGATATTCAAAGGCATTGTAGAGCCTGGAGAAATTTTGACAGACTGTTTCTGAAAGCAGCTTAGGCTAAGACAGCTTTAAGTAGTTGTTATTTGTTGTCTAATTGTCTGCTCGTGCCTGTGGGATGAACTGTATACATTAACTAATCTTTCAAGGCTTTCATCGCCGCACTACTCTGCACAGTCCCTAGCAAAGTCTCTCCTTGGGAAGCCAATGGCAGGACTCTAATTCCTAGAATCCTTTGCAAATTAACCCTTCCGGGTGAGGCTAAGTTAGATCCTGGAAATAGACCTACTGGAAGGCAGAGAAGAGGCTATTTTTCCGGTTTTTCCAGTCTGTCTCTTTGTGTAACAGCCTCCTTTTGTCTTTAAGCAAGGATAGAGCAGCGAGGTAAGTGTCCTGTCCCTGAATGGATTAGAACACTGTTTTGCTGTTATGCAAACTGGGTGGAGGTGGTCAGGGAGGGACAGCTAAGCAGCCGGGAACTACTCCCTGGTGCCCCATGACTTCTTGCCAGCTCAAGCTCCACTCTGGATCTGAGCTTCTCCCTAGGCCTCTGAGGGAGGTTGCCAGAGCAACGTGTCAACCTACTCATGAAGAATTTAAAAGACCTCAGGGGTTAACTCATGCAAGCTTCCTGAGGCTCAGAGGCTCAGAAAAGTGGGCTGACCCGGCAGCACGCAGTTCCTAGGAAGTGCGTCCTTGCGAGGCATGTGGTAAAGAATTGGGATAGATCCCAGCTCTGCCGTGTGCTGACTCTGAGATACTGAGCAAGTTGCATAACTTCTCTGTGCCTCTGTTTCCACATTTTCTAAAGAGGGATAAGTTTAACAGTTATTATATAACAACAGCACCTACCTCACAGGATTGTCTGAGGAATAGAAAGGGTAAGGGCGTTGAAGTTCTTAGCTCTGTTCTTGGCACACACGTGGCAGCCATGCAGTGTGTCATTTTAAATGGCCTCTGAGGTCTTTCTAGTTCGAGTCCAGTGTTTGTTTTTGAGATGGAGTCTCGCTCTGTCACCCAGGCTGGAGTGCAGTGGCACAGTCTTGGCTCACTGCAAGCTCCGCCTCCCGGGTTCATGCCATTCTTCTGCCTCAGCCTCCCCAGTAGCTGGGACTACAGGTGCCCACCACCACGCCCAGCTAATTTTTTGTGTGTGTGTGTGTGTTTTTAGTAGAGACGGGGTTTCACCCTGTTAACCAGGATGGTCTCGATCTCCTGACCTCGTGATCTGCCCATCTCAGCCTCCCAAAGTGCTGGGATTACAGGCGTGAGCCATCGTGCCCAGCAAGTTATTTTTACATTTAAACTTTTGCTATTATTAGTGTCTTTTGGTGCAAGGAGTAAGTTAGGAATCAAGTTTTGTTTTTTTTCTGCCAAATGCTTGGTTTCCTTATCCTAGTGATTAAAATATCCAAAATTTCTTCATTGTTTAAAATGCTAAACTCTCACATACATAGTTATATTTCTTTTTGTCTCATTGTAACTAATATATCTATTTATTCTGCTTATTCCTCACTGTTTAACTTTTTACTATAGCTACCGTTTTAAAATACATTAAGGAAAACCTCACTACTCTTCTTTTAAATTATTTTCCTGGCCAGGATGTTAGATTGGTGTCCAACCCAACTTAAGGCAGATAATTCTACATTTTGAATAGTTTATTTCCTGTAATTAGCAAGAGGGATAAAAAAGAAAATTGCTTTGGGAAGTAGATAATTTGGCTTTTATTTAGTATTGAAGGCAGCTTTCTGCTGAGGACTTATTCATCAGTGCTTAGTGTCCCCAGGAGTAAGTACTGGGCTTAAATGCTTAGCATCTCAGAGTCAGAAGGATCTTAGAGATCATCTAATCCAGGCTTTTTATTTTCCAGATGAGGAAGTTAAGCTCCAGGAATACGAAGGAACTTGCTCAAAAATTCATAGTCAAGTAGTGTCACTAGAGCCACACTAAAAGAAAGCAACAATGTGAAAAAAGAAAATATTGGGTTTTTTTTAAATGAACATTTCAAAATAAGATTCACAATGATTTTTGTGGTTTCCAAACAAAAACTTTTTTAATTCGTCTATTCCAAATGTATTTTTATAAAGTACCCCCTAGGCACTCTCCTAAGTACTGAAGGAATCAAAACTCCTCCCCTCTTCTCAGAAGAATTAATTACATTGCTCTACAATGCTCTCTTATTCCACTGCTCATTCAGTGGTTAAAATCTGTGTCCAATTATGTTTAAACACTTTGTTTCAAGGTCTGTCTCCCCCAGAAGTACTTTAAGCAGGAGTTATTCCTTATTGTTAAAATTTTTTCTAGAACTTTATACTCTTTCCTTTTCACTTACTTCTCCACTCAGAGATCTTACATTCTCCATTTATTTACCATCTTAATCCTAATGAAGTTCCACAATTTCGTGGAAAGTTCCTTTCCCATTCTTGTCATCTTTTCCATGTCCTCTGGCTCTCATAGTCTCAGCCTTCCCACTTGCAGCGTGAAAAGCTGGCCCAGCCGTTGTGGAAGGTTTTGCACAGAGGTAGTGCTTTGGTTGTTTGACACCTTCCCATCGCTTGTGTAGTCTCTTGTCCAGAGACAGAGCTTTGGTTGTTTGACACCCTTCACATTGCTGGTACATCTGAGTGCCTGCTTAGCTCTTTGCGGTAAAGTAGCTTTCTCTTGACCTTCCTGAGAAGCGGTGACTATGCTAAGCACTCCAGCATGTTAGTAGGCTCCGTTTCCCAAAACGTTTACTTAGTAGCCAAGTCCACTGCAGGAAAAAAACACATTTACAAATGCTAATGGGGTACCTAATGCTTGTGCTTGGGCCACTGCCAGGCACATGAGACTAGCCTGGAGGTTGCTGACTCAATAGTGTTTCTGGTTCACTAGCACCAGTGTGGTCAGAACATGGTCAGGCTATTAGCGGCACATTCAGAAACAATCATTCAAGAATGAGGAAGAGGTTGAGCAAGCCCCCTTCCTGTCCACAGTTGGGAAAGGAGGTAACTGAGTGCTTGGCACTTTGCAGACTGGGGAGGATTTGGTGCTGGGCTGTACGTTCCAGACCAGCTATTTTTAATACTACATTCTTAGGCAGGAATGTAGTTGAAGCAAGTAGAACATTTCATTCTCATGCACATCTCACTTCCCTCTGCCCTGTGGCATGTGCACAACTCTTAGAAGCCTGTAGGTCCACAGGTTCCAGATCTGAGAAGTGACTTTGGGAGGTCATCTAACCCCATCACAGATGAGGTTATTTTGTCATTCACAGATGAGGGACCTGAGAAACAGAGAGGTGATACGACCTGTAAACCAGAAGCAGACTCAGAGCCAGGACCTAGGTACCCCCAATCTTCATGCGTTTTGTATATTTGCTGCATAATGTTCTCAAGTTCCCTGAAGCTTTTCCTATGGAAGTCTAGGCTACAGGAAGTGGTACTGTACGTTGGTTTTGAGCATAGGTGTAACATGAGCTTGAGTTGAATTTCTGTTTGACCTCATTAGAGACGAGGTCTTGTTTCTTCAACTCTAGAACAATCATTCTTAGGACATCTAAAGACTGTCTTGAGGATGAGCATGTGAAACACTTAGTACGATCCTTTGCACATCGTCAGGGCTCATAAGCACCAGGAGGCAAGCCCTGACGATGAGCAAAAAATCACACTCGTTTCCATGCTCACAGCTACATTACAGAAGACCAAAAGCCCCATATCTACATATGGAGGGTGAAATATTTCATTTTCATTGACTTACAATGACATAGACTTTCTTGTGTTCTCATTTCAAGGAGGACATTGGCAAATGGGAAATGACCCTGAAGTGAACAAAGAGGCTGGTGTGGGATTGAGCAAACATTGTCTGAGGAGCAGCTGTGAGTTCTGGGGCTCTTCAGAACAAAGAAGGGAATGTTCAGGAGAGCATGACTGGTGTCTTCGGAGACATAAAGGGTTAGCACCAAGAAGACAGATGAAACTGCATTTCTATGGTTTTGTAAATGGTGTTTCATACTTTTAGGTGACAGTTATTCTTTGTCTGGTTCGAACTGAGGAGCTCAATGCTGAGAACACAAAGAGTAAACAAACCCAGCCTGGGGTTAACAACTCATAGTCTGAACAAATAATAGGTTAACAAACATGGAGGATCCAACAGGCTCATGGTGACAAGGTGACAATGTTCTTTTTCTAGTGAGAGAAGGTTGATTCAGTAAGACCTGATGTGTCAAGGAGAGTGCTGATGAGCTCAGGCTTCTGTGGGCCTGAGAGTTGGGGGAAGGAGAGAACAGCTGGCATTTTGTTTTCTCACCAAAGAGAAGAGAATAGCAGTGCTCTAACCCAAGCTTGTCTGTGCAGTGACCTTCTTTTCTCGAGTGTACCCTGATGAGAAGCACTCAGGGACCTTGACTGCACCAAGGTGCAGAAGAATTTTGCAAGAGATTCACATAAAATATAACTCTCTGTTATCCTCTGTTCTCCTCCTCTTTCTCTTCTTTCTTCTCCTTCTTTTTCTCTCCCTTTCCCCCTACTTCTCTTCTATGTTTCTTTCCTTAAAATGTCAACCATCATTATGTTGAACTTAATTTTTCTCACTTTCCCCCAGTGATTTCCCTCAGGGTTTACAAAAAGTGGTGGCCCTAAATATTCCTAGATCCAAAGCAGATTTTCTCTGGCTCTAACTTGTTAAGTGGAAATCATGGTTTGAAGTAAATCACCCCAATTTTGACGCCTACATGGGGTAGGCTCAGTGCAAGGGCAACAGAAGCACTGTTTTTTCTTGTGTGTGGGCTGTCATTAAAATTCTCTCAATTCCTTCATCAGAGACAGATTTGTTTCTGATCCCCAAGGACATTTGGGCTTTAACTACAACTTGTGCTTAATGCATGAGTTGAAACTCTTAATCAAGTTCTGGAAGAAAAATCAAAGCCTTTTACAGAAGAAGTCACGTGTATTGAAAAACAACTGAAGCATCTGTTTGTTAAAAAAAACTAAATATCTTGTTTGGTTTTTGAACATTAAGGAAGTTGGTATTTGACATGAGAAGGGAAGAATTAGAGAGACAAGAAAGAAGAGGTGGAATAAATGGAAGAGAAGGAGGCAATTTTTGTACTGTGGTAACTGAGAGAGAATTCTGCAAATGTAAGGGACGTCTACCAGGTTTACTGGGTAATGCTATTTTGACATTTCTCATGTGCCCATGGTTTCTTCATTTGTAAAGTGAGTACTTTGTGTTAGATGATCCCTGAAGGCTTTAGTAATTGTTAATCAATGCACTTAGATGAGGAGTCAAAATGCTAATTACTTACAAATGTATGATTTTGTGACTGAAAAACTGTTGAGAAGTAACTACGAAAAAATCAAAACCAGTTAAGAGCTCAACTTGTGGGCTAGTAATACATTCAATATACAAAATCAATAGCTTTCTCTATGCAAACAGTATCCAATTATAAAATATAATGAAAGAAGAATGTGACTCAAATAAAAATAATGATTTAAATTAGTTATTTTTATAATTAAGTTACAAAATGTTTTAGATCTATGTGAAGAAACTTCTTGAAGAATACCAAAAAGATACATTAAAATGAGACAAAAATATTTGAAGTAAAATTCTGTTCTTAGGAAGGCTCAATAGTCCACATATCTTTTTTTTTTTCTTAAAACCTGTAGTTTCAATTTCATGTCAGTTAAAGAAGCAATGAAATTATTTTAACTTGATAAAGTAATTCAAAAGTTATTTTGTAAGAGTGAATCGTAGAGAGTAGCCATGAATTCTGACAAAGACTGGTAGGAACTACATTCATTAAAAGCACGTGGTACTGGCACAGGGAGAGACAGGATACAGAAAAGTAGAGGGAATGGAATCCATTGGATGAGCTAGGAATGCCTGGGCATTTGATACGTGGCAAGGCTGGCGTTTGCCCTGCAATGAGTGTGCAGAATGTGCTGTGTGTTCTCTGTAGGATGTTCAGCTGTCCTCCAGAATCAAGATGGGCCTAGCATTTTAAATTCCTTAGAATCCTGCATAATTTTGTTTCTTTACTGTACAGACTCAGATTTCTAAGAGAACGGTGACATGAACCCAGACATGTGCCTTTTGTGTGAGATAGCATATGGCGAGTGACGACATTTCTGCAGGCTCAGAAAATTTATACTTCTGGATGCAGTAAGAAACAGTTTCTACGTCATTGCTGGGAAGACAAGTCTGGCATGACTTTTCAGAACAGCCTTTATCCTAAGGCTGAAAAACTAACAGGAACAGAGAAATAATTAGGTAAACACACAAAACAAATGTCTTTTAGGGAAATCAAACATGAACTACATAAAAAGTGATCACTGTGCATATTTTGGCTGCTAGATGAGCAAACACAAAGTAAAAAGTAAGCCAGAAACAATTCTTGGCAATACCTACGATAAAGGACATTAAATATGCACAGAGTTTTAAAAATCAGTAAGTACAGATGAGTGACCCAGCAGAAAAATAGCTAACAAGATATAAAAAATAACCAATGAACATTCAAAAAAAGCTTATTGGCCGGGCGCGGTGGCTCAAGCCTGTGATCCCAGCACTTTGGGAGGCCGAGACGGGCGGATCACGAGGTCAGGAGATCGAGACCATCCTGGCTAACACGGTGAAACCCCGTCTCTACTAAAAAATACAAAAAACTAGCCGGGCGAGGTGGCGGGTGCCTGTAGTCCCAGCTACTCGGGAGGCTGAGGCAGGAGAATGGCGTAAACCCGGGAGGCGGAGCTTGCAGTGAGCTGAGATCCGGCCACTGCACTCCAGCCTGGACCACAAAGCGAGACTCCGTCTCAAAAAAAAAAAAAAAAAAAAAAAAAAAAAGCTTATTATCAGAAATAATTTTTACAAGGTATGGTGAGACAAGCGGGAATATTATATTCACTAATATGATTGACAAAGATTAAAACAATGAATAATAATTAGTATTGGTAAGAATATTGATAGTTAAAGATACTTCCATACATTTCAGGAAGAGGAAAAAAGTGGGTGAACAGTTTCTAAAGTGGGCAATTGGCCAGGTGAGGTGGCTCATGCCTTTAATCCCAGCATTTTGGGAGGCTGAGGTGGGTGGATCACGAGGTCAGGAGTTTGAGATAAGCCTGGTCAATATAGTGAAACTCCATTTCTACTAAAAATACAAAAAATAGCTGGATGTGGTGGCATGTGCCTGTAGTCCCAGCTTCTCGGGAGGCTGAGGCAGGAGAATCGCTTGAACCTGGGAGGCAGAGGTTGCAGTGAGCTGAGATCACACCACTGCACTCCAGCCTTGGGCAAAAGAGTGAGACTCCATCTCAAAAATAAATAAATGAATGAATAAAAGTAAAACTTGAAATATGCATAGCTTTTGACATTCCATTTCTAGGAATTTTTACAAAGTAGTAGGCATATACATTTTTAAAGACATATGTACAGTCATATAAATATATGAGGCAAATATAGATGAACAAATATTAAATAACCTTTGAGCTAATATTTAAATATGAAAAACATGCAATGGAGCTGGCTATGAAGGATGATCCTGTATTTGAAATTTAAGACAGAGATTTACACGATTTATTTGCAAAGGGAATGAATTAAAATGCTTTGAATGACAAATGGTGGTTATAGTTGAAGGGAGACGCTATGGGGATTTTCTACCTTCATTTTTTTTTTTTTTTTTTTTTTTTACATTTCTCTATTATTTGGAATTTTGTAACATGTAAGTATTATTTTTTAAAATTGGAAGAATAATAGATTTAGGTGCAAGCAAATTACAACATTCAAATTCTAGGACTGACTTATTTTTCCACTAACTTTTAACCAACTCTTTCTTCCTTTAATGAAGATTCTCTAGAGACGTTGTAATGAACCAAGTGCCATATTGGATCATCCTTTTAAGAAGTTTGAAACATCTAGCCAACTTGCCTCAAAATCTTTTCCAATTACTTTCCTCACCTGTGAAGGACCCTCCTTATTCTATTGTTTTGACAGCTTGACTCTCAGCCCCACCACTTGCCTACAGGCCTCTACGTCACCTTGATGCCATTCTCCTACGACATGGTTAGAGGACAGTGTCATATCCACGTGTTGAGGAAAACCAGGGCAAGTGTCAGCTGGGAGTTAGGGAGCAGGAGAGGTGGATCCTGCTGTGATGGAGGAGCGGGATCTTGGAGTAGTGAGATGTTGATCTCTGTATAATCTTCACATCACTGCAAGTTCCTCTGACAGAGCCTTAGCTGTCTAACTTTGTCTTCTTGTTTCTTCCCATCAGGTCTTCAAGAACCTCCACTCTTTAACAATGAGACTCCATGTTTTCCTCACTGCTCTTTTTGCCATCTTCCAGGTACTACCCGGTAAATACCAACACCATGGCCCTTTCTTATTATCATTATTTAGTTTTTTCCTCTCCCTAAATCAACAGTTGGAAGGTTAAGGATTAGGGGGGCTACTCAGAGGTCATCACTATACCTCAAAATAACTTACTAAAAAGGTGAAAGAAATTCCTCTGTAACTGGCTGCTGTGTCTTCATGATGTCAAAAGTCCTGTTAGGTCACTATCTTCGACTCTTCCGCTTTCCCCCAATGAATTGGATGATGTGAGGACCAAATCTATTGACTCACATGATCAGTATAAACTGGGGTAGAGATAAAGATTCTTTTATTTGCCCTAACCAGAGACCTGGTGCCACTCATCACAGTGGTGGCTTGAGTTTGCCCAGACAGGGCTTCAATCTTAAGAGACTGTGAGAGTTGGACCAGGTCATGTGGGGTAGGGGAGCAGGGGTGCCTGGAGTGATGGACCAGGCAATAGGTATTGATCATGCTGCACCCCTGACACATGGACCAACACCTGTTTATTCCCGAGGGAGGAAAGATGATTTGGTCAGTAGTTACATCAACAACAATGGGATCTTATGGGAGATTGAGAGGGTGAAGGGAGGAGAGGCTGAGGGCTTGGAATCAAACCCACTTCATGTTGATGTTTAGCTGGGAAAGGTGGAGATTTCATCCACATGGTGAGCTCTCTTGCTTTCCTCCTCAGACTTTTGGCTTCATACAAACATCTTTCCATTTTTCAGGCATCACTAGGGCACTCCATTTTGAAAGACCCTGCTACCTTAGAGGTGGGATCTGTCTGAAGCGAGGAACACCGAATTGTGAGCCTTTCAGAGGACCCTGCAGAGCTTTCACCGTTTGCTGTAAAATAAGGAGAAGCTGATGGAGAAGCCTGGCAAGGAACATAGGCGCAGGATCTGAAGCGTGGCTCCTTTAGTCCAAATGAGAGCAAACATTACTCAAGTCCACATAACTGATTATTGTCATTAGGACTGATTAAAGAAAGAGATGTTTCCCATGAAGGGGTAAGCATTAGGTAGGAGAAAATTATAATTAAACTTGTATTATGTTTTAACGTTTGCAAAGCATTTTATTAACATAACATATTTAACCCTTAAACCCGTTTTGGTTTATGAACTCCGTTTTGCAGATGTAGAAACCAAAACTCAGCTAGGTTAAATAACTTGCCCAAGATCACACAGCCTAAGACTTTTCTTTTCAGTGGTTTGGCAACACTTTATCTGCATGGAAGGGAGAGTGGATATGAAAAAATTTACTACAGTTTGGGGAGGAGATGTGAGGACAGAGCTGGGCTTGGGACCCCCTGCAGTGGGTGTTGTGCTGAGTAGGAGGAACCTACTGAGGGTCCACAGTGCTGGGAACATTGCTGTGTTGGGATGTACAGGTGGAAGGCACACCTCTCCAGAGAGACCACTCAAAGTAGCCAGTCCCACATTCAGATGTAGGCAGAAGTCTGTTGAGAGGTAGGAATTCCAGTTGCAGGTCAGAGGCTTCTGTTGTGAGGCTGGAGTCCTGGGGTAGTTGTGATTATTGTGTGTCTTCCTTGGCTACTTTTCTTGTCCAGATCTTGGCATCAGCTGTGGTGTCCTGAGCAAGTCTTCCCTCAACTATGAGCATCTGTTTCCTGCTCTGGTGAGGGAGTTAGCTTAGAGATGACCATTGCTTTCTATAATTTACAATGCAAGTTTGGGGTGGGAGGATGGAGACAGAAACTACTGCAAGGTGCCTGGGAAGGTAGAAGACAAAAAGAAAGATGAGATACACTAACATGCAGCAAAAACCTAAACAATCATATGGAAAAGAAGAGTTTGACTGACATTGTGATGACTAACAAACAGAACCATTGGTCAGGTCTCAATCAATGAGCAACTACAGAAAGTTCAGCACAGGTTTGCAAATGAACAATGAGTAAGGGTATCCAAGTAAAGATACAAACATTAACTTCTCCAATTGTTTTTTCATTGGCACTGGCTTCCTATACAGTGTCTACAGGGATTATTACAGGATTTTGAATATTTTTGGTGCCTATGAACTTGGTTCACAGTGTGCTGTCAGAACGGTTTATCCGTCCATCAGGAAAATGGTCGACTATTACCACAAGAGTTTAGAATCAGTTAGTAATTTAGAAATCACTCAGTCTCTTACTTATATTTCTTTACTATGAAATGAAAACCTTTTTTGTTCTTCCATATATTTTTCTCAGTATTCACAGATTCACCATCATCTCTCTCCAAATTTTTTTAAAAATCCCAGCTCTAGCCCTCTGTTTCTATTTCCTTTTCTTGCTTCCTTTTTCTTCTTGATTCAAGCACATAGGATTGGTCCAGTGGTAGTAGAACAAACCTCAGGGAGGAGAGGAGGGAAAGGAAACAACCCTAGTGGGAAAAAACCTAGTGGTAACACTGGGTTGTGGATGAAGAAAGAGGAGCGCCTGGGAACACCAAATATAAATGTTATATATGCGTATTGTCAAATTTGTAATAATGTTCATGGTCAATCAGTAGAGTGAGGTAGATTCTGATTTGCCTCCCCATATTGCCTGACTACTCAGAGAAAATTGATGATTATGTTAACTTTCATTCATTGATTTTTGTCCACAAACATTTACCTAGCAGTGAACAAAGCAATAAAAAATTCCTACCTTCATGGTATTTATATTATAATACAGAGATAGAAAATAAACACTAGAAACAAGTGATATATTTAATACATTATGTGTAAAATTTGAGAAAAACATTTCAAAGAAAAAGGATGTAAAGTATGGAGGAGTATATGACAAGATGTCCAGGTAGGACCTCATAGAGCAACACATGAGTGATAAAGATGAGTTTTCAATACTCAACTCTGTTTTGTGTGGGTTTTACTTAGGTGGTTGTTCTGAATCTGAGGCTATGTTCATTCTTGGGCATCCCCAGGGATTATTGGGTCTCCTAAAATATATAGCCAGATTTTGGAACATATTGATCTGAGGTTCTGCCCCATGCCTGTTGGCCCTATTGGCTTTCATTAGGTAACCCTGTTTTTCCTATCTTTTTATTTATGTATTTCACAGTATTTGTTAATTGACAAGTGAAAAATTGTTTGTATTTATGGTGTACAAGATAGTACTCTCTAAATGGAATAGTCAGTCAATCTCAGGGACCACCTTTCAGGAAAACCAGTGGCTCGCATATATAACCTCAGCACTTTCGGAGGCCAAGACAGGTGAATTGCTTGAACCAAGGGTTTGAGCCCAGCCTGGGCAATATAGCAAGTATCTATCTCCACAAAAACTTTTAAAAATTTAAAAATTAGCCGGGCCTTGTGGAATGCACCTGTCATCCCAGCTATTCGAGAGTGTGAGGTGGGAGACCTACTGGACTGCATTCCCAGGAGGTTAAGGCATTCTTAGTCACAGGATGAAGTAGGATAATGGCACAAGGTAAGGTCATAAAGAACTTGCTGATAAAACAGGTTGCAGTAAAGAAGCCGGCTAAAACCCACCAAAACCAAGATGACCATGAGAGTGACCTCTGGTGGTCCTCACTGCTACACTCCCACCAGCACCATGACAGTTTACAAATGCCATGGCAACCTCAGGAAGTTACCCTATTTGGCCTACAAAGGGGCAGCGTAAATAAACTACCTCTTGTTTAGCATATAATCAAGAAATAACCATAACAACTAGCCCTGAGGGCTGCTCTGTCTATGGAGTAGCCATTCCTTTATTTCTTTATTTTCCTAATAAACTTGCTTTCACTTTACTCTGGGGACTCACCCTGAATTCTTTCTTGCGCGAAATCCAAGAATCCTCTCTTGAGGTTTGGATCCAGACCCCTTTCCGGTGACATATGAATTCAGAAGTAATTAGGCTTCCCTATTATTTCAAGCTGGCTTCTTTCCCAAAACTTTGTAAGTAACTAGCATTCCCATACATTTCTGGAACGCATGCATGAAGTCATTGTGCAACCCTTGCTGACATCAGGGCACCAAAATGTCTACAAATATATTTATCATGACCTACGTGGCTAATATGGTCCAAATTACCCTTAAGCTTCTACCTTAAGTTCCATAAATACCCCTAAGGAGAATCCACTGCAGTACGCTCAGTCCTTTCTCGCTGAAGCGCCCTGCTGCACTCGGCTGCAGCGTTCTTTCTATCTAATACAACTTTCATTTTCAAACCTAGTCTGATGATGTCAACCTTGATCCTCTGGCTAAGGTAGTGTTTCTCCTCCAGGGAAGTTCCTTGCTCCACGCTGTACTCTTTGGAAGCAAGTCCCTAAGCTCAGGCCATGCTTAAGGTGTGGGGAATTAGACTCCACTTCCTCGAAGTGGTGTATCTACCTAAGTTACTTGCAATGTTTCTGTATGGGAAATTTGTCTCTTCTCCTCATTTATTTATTGAATAACTTATTTATATCGATATAAACATGGATATTATTTTATACTTCAGGTAATAATCTAAGACTATGACACTTTTTTTCCTGTTGCTCAAATATTCCAGCTTTGGCCATCAGGAGCTCTTTCTGTTGACCTTTGTGTGACTTTGACCTACTACCCCCAACATTTTGTTTTTAAGCACTTTGCTAGTTTTTGGAATCCCAGAAAAATGCTTTCACAAAATGGCTAATCTCTTGGTTAATGTGGTGTGTGCTAGGATTTTTCTTTACATAGCTATTGTTTCTCTTGGAACGTACTAAATAACTTGGGGGAGATACTTTGCAATTATGCAAATATCTGATTTCTGCTTAAATTTTCACTCTTTAATGATGGATCTTGCCTGTAGTAATTATTAGTGTGGTCTTTTACTGTTAATTTTCTATTTCCTCATCACCCCTTCCTTTATTAACCGTTCATTAATGAAGAGTTGTCCCTTATTGATTTGGTTATTTGTTCATCTCAAATATGACTCATGGGTATTTATTTTATACTTTGGGTTATAATTCCAAACTGTATTTTTTGATTAGGTTGGTTCAAGTTTGACCATTGGGAGCTCTTACAGGTTTCTTTTGCCTTTACACACTCTTTTTTTTTTTTTTTTTTTGAGCATTGCCTTACTTTCTGACACTACAAGATGTTCCAGGTTTATCTTATATTTTCTCTGCCCCCGTACTGGAATGAGTTGGTTCTTTAAGGATTCTGGGTCCGTTTACTGAAACATAGTACTTAGAAATCAAGACCTGAGCACCAGGTATACTCATTGCTACTGAGGTGTCACTGTTTCTTGTTTTCTTAAGAGGTTAGAATTAGGAAACATACATGTGAATATTAATTTATCTACTCACATGCATGTGTGTGTGTGTGTATATATATATATATATCTGTGTATACATTTAAAAAAATTCCTTGCTCCACATTAATATCTTCAACTGCAACCCAAAATCACAGTATTAGTTCTGCCTTTCCCATTTCCTTATTTATAACCCTTTTTCTCCAATAGTGAGAAACCTGCCTGTTATTATTTATTATATATTTTCTTAGTTGCTTAACATTAGGATACACATTGTTTTAAAATTGGTAACACAACTGCTGTGAGAAACAAATCTAACAATTGGAATGCAGTGCAGATTAAAGACAATATAAGGCCTTTTCATCTTTGTAGTACTCAATCAAAACAGTCTTTCAAAGTTACTTAAGTCAATTCCTTTCTTCTTCTTCCAGTTTAGTGTGTATATTAGTCTGTTTTCACACTCAGGTATGAAGAAATACCTAAGACTGGGTGATTTATAAAGGAAAGAGGTTTAATTGACTCATGGTTCCGTGTGGCTGGGAAGGCCTCAGGAAACTTACAATCATGGCAGAAGGCAAAGGGGAAGCTGGCACCTTCTTCACAAGGTGTCAGGAAGGAGAAGTGCCAAGGGAGGAAGAGCCCCTTATAAAACCATCAGCTTTTGTGACAATTCACTCATTATCATGAGAACAGCATGGGGGAAACTACTCCCGTGATTCTATTACATCCACATATTTGGGTACATCGGGATTATGGGAATTATAATTCAAGGTGAGATTTGGGTGGGGACACAAAGCCTAACCATATCAGTGTGGTCATATGATTAATTTTTTTAAATACGGTTATATTTGTTTGTCACAATCTGCTTTCCATTTTTCTTCCCATTAGGTTACTTTATATATAGTAAAATTCAAAGTTTGTGGTGTTAAGTTCTGAGGGATTTGCATATGCAGAGCTCTGTGTTCATTGCCACACTTCTGTATGGAACGTTGCTTTCACTTCCAGTTTCTCTGTATTGGTCTGTTTTCACACTGTTGATACAGACATACCCAAGACTGGGCAATTTCAAAAGAGACATTTGTTGGATTTACAGTTCCATGTGGCTGGAGAGGCCTCACAATCATGGCAGAAGGTGAAAGGCATGTCTTACATGGTAGCAGACAAGAGAAGAGAGCTTGTGTAGGGAAACTCCCCTTTTTAAAGCCATCAGATCTCATGAAACTTATTCACTATCAGGAGAACAGCACAAGAAAGACCTGCCCCATGATTCAATTACCTCCCACTGGGTCCCTCCCACAACACATGGGAATTCAAGATGATATTTGGGTGGGGACACAGCCAAACCATATCACCCTTTATAGACAAACCCTTCCTATGACACTGAAACCACGACAGCCACTGATCTGGTTTCAGAGCCTACAGTTTTGAATTTAGCATCATAGAAATAGGGTCATGCAATCTGTAGCCTTTATGTCTGGCTTCCTTAATTCAGCAACAGGCCTTTAACATTCATCCATGTTATTTTATGCATAAATGATTTATTATTTTTTGTTGCTGCATAGTCTTTCATTACAGGATGTACTAAAGTCAATTCACTAGTCAAGAGACAGCTGTGTCGCTTACAATTTGAGGCAATTATTGATAGAACTGCTATAAACACTTGCATACATGTTTTCAGTTTGAACATACATTTTCATTCCTCTATGATAAATACCCTTGTGAGGGATTGTTGAGTCATTAGGTAAGTGTATATTTTACTTTACAAGGAACTGCCAAACTGTCTTCCAGAGTAGCCATACTATTTTGCATTCCCATCAGTGGTGATTGAGAGCTCAGTTTGGTACAATAAAGGAAGCTGCTAAGAGAAAAGATTATTAAGAAATTGCTTTTGGACTGTTTCAAACTGGGAGAAATTAAGTTACTGCTGAATGTTGGACTTTCCAGTCTAATCAGCAGTCTTCCGCTGTAAAATTTGATCTTATCTATGCTGAAAACAATTCCTTGGGTTCTAAGAAAATGGTCCTAAAGAAATCTTGATATTTGGAAAGGTGCCTTTGGACAGAAGAAAATAATCACTGCCTCTCTAAATCTTGATCCTCTGTAAATCAATGAGTTGATTTCAGTAATGTCTGAGTTCTGATTCTATGTGTTAATGCCTAAGTGCCAAGTTAAATATTTCTGTAGAAGGCCAACTTATTTTCCTAACTGTTTAATAATCAACCTGGATCCATCACTTGATGCCCAAGAGTCGTTAAGGGTCAAGGATACAGCAAGTGAGAACAACATCTCTGTGAGAGCTGAGTGTGGTAGCTCACTCTGGTAATCCCAGCACTTTGGATGGGAGAAGCCCTTGAAGTCAGTCTGGCAACACAGCGAGATCCTGTCTCTACAAAGAAATTTTTATTAGCCAGGCATGGTGGCGCATGACTGTTGCCCCAGCTCCTAGGGAGGTTGAGGTGGGAGAATCGCTTGAGCCCAGTAGTTTGAGGTTGCAATGAGCCATGATTGTGCCACTGCACTCCAGCCCGGGAGACAAAGTGAGACCCTGTCTTCAAAATGAAAACAAAAATAAAACCTCTGTGACTTTTTAACTTATAGCCAACACACACACACACACACACACACACACACACACACACCCTTCATCCAAAATTCCATAGATTCACAGACATATGAACAGCGTACAGGTGTCTTAGAGAATACCCATGTCAGTGGTTAGAGGGAAAGAAACTGAAATCTGGGAAAAGAAAGGTCTTATCCAAAATCAATCAGGGAGTTAGTGGTGTGACCAAATCCAGATTTTACATTATCCTGCCTCTGGTTCAATGGCCTAAAAGTTAAGCTTGTTATCAGAAAGAGGGTCCACATGGGTGGTGATGCCTTTATTAAGCAGAAGTCAGGGGCTGTGGTTCTCTTGGGCTACCCTGAGGCCCCTCCAGCTGTTGCAGCTACAACCTACAGCAGTGTTTGTACCGGCTTTTGCACTGTGCAGGCAGGATAGAGCAACCGTGGGTTTTTTGGTGCCTGCAGACACCACCCATGTGTTCACATTCATGGAATCTATCCTTTCTCTCATATCCTATAAGGGAAGAAGGGGAAAGAAACAAAAAAGTGAAATTATGTTTTAAAAACGTTACTAGAATTCATCTTGTTTAGCACATGATAGTCCACAGGGCAAAACTGACTCTGCTTCTGTTGGTATGACGTGTGAACTTAGGACAGTTTTTAGATCTCTAAATTATTTTTAAAAATTCAAAACCAAATTTTTGGTGATACATAAAAATTATATGAAACTCAAATTTCAGTGTCCATAAGTAAAGTTCTAGGTGACGACAGCCATGCTCACTTATTTACACATTATCTATGGCTGCTTTAACTGTATACAGGCAGAGATGAGTTGTTATGACAGAGATCACATGGTCCATAAAGCCCAAAGAATTCATTACCTAGTCCTTTACAGGAAAAGCTCACTAACTGCTATAGTAGTCTCTTCTGACTGTGCCACAAGGCTAGAAATATAAAATTCACTTCGCTCCACATGCTCTCCATAAAAGCTTTCTAAAGTGCCTGCCTTCTTCTTGACATGGCAAAACTTTACAAGTATTGAGTGCAAATTAGTCAATAAGTATTTAATGAAGAGATAACTAGATTGATGTCCTGAGTATTCTGATTCCTGAATGCGGTGCCTTCCATATTCTGTGAAGTGTGAGTTCTTTCATAGTTTGTGATCCTTTCAATGCCAAAACCAAGACATGGAGTAGGCACCTGCCTTCCTGTGCTCAGTGAGCTAGGTTGGAAAGAGAATGACATAACATCCAGGAGGTTGAGCTTAGTCCTACAGAGAGCAGGTCTAGAGAGCCAGAGAGAGAATGACCAACAACCACAAGAAAACAGTGAGTATGAAGTGTTTCCGTTAGAGTTTACGTCTCTTAAAGGCATGGCATTGTGATGGAAAGCATACTCAACTAGGATTAGGAATCTTGGTTTCTAATTCCTGATCCATCCACCACAACTATAGTTATTGGCAGCCAGGTTTTGCTATGTGAGTCACAGATGCTCCTAATCTCTCATAAGAAGAGAAGGATACATGTATAGATACAGGTATATATTCATATCTGAATCTACATCCATATCTATAGCTATGTATCTGTCTATCATCTATGTAATCTATCCTTTATCATCTATATTCTATTAACCATCTGTCTGTCTATCTATCTATCTATCTATCTATCTATCTATCTATCTAATTATCTATCTATGTCATCTATCATCAATCATCTATCTATCACAATCAGGCTGTTAGGCTATTTCCCAAATAGATCTGGCTATTTTCCTGACACAATGTAGGATTGCCTCCCTACCTTTGAGACTTACTTGGGTAACAAATTTTGAGCAGAAGTGATGTGTCCTTTCAGGGCTGAAGCCCTTACCTGCAAGTGTAAGAACCTCAGAGCTCTTTCCTTTACAGTGGCCAACAGTAGTCAAGGTGGTGGCTGCTCCACCAGGGGGAGCTGAGCAACTACAGTGAGCAGTGCAGCCCTGTGGCCATGATGCATTTGTACCAGAAGTGGGAATTAAATCTTTGCTCTTTTAGGAAACCAAGATTTGAACGTTGTTTTCACCACATCGTTACCTGGCCCATGCTAACATATGCAGAAGATTGCCAGGAAAATGTGAGACCTCTAGTTAAATTCGAATATCAGATAAACAATGAATAATCTTGTAGTATAAGCTTGTCCCAAGTGTTGCATGGGACATACCCATATTTAAAACTGTTCGTTTTTGTATATAATTTAATAAGTAAATCTATTTTCAGGTACTGTTGAGTATTTGGTAAGAGGGTAATCTTGGGAATCAAACCAACTTAAGCTTGAATCTAGGCTTCACCATATACAATCCTTGTGACTTTGGACAAAGGATGCCATTTTTTTAGACTCATAAGACAGGGCTAAAAAATACCTGCCCCAGAAATATTGTTAAGAGGAGTACGTGGGAGATAATATGTGAAAACACAACACATCTTTGCTGTGATGTCTGGTAAAGAGAAAGTGGTCAGCATTATTTGTTGTTAGTATTAGTGTTGTTGTTGTCATTGTTTTGATTCACATGGAAATGGTTTGTAAGCTGTGATGCCTACTATTAATGTTATCTATCACAATTGTTAGTTAAGTCTGGTATCTATTGCAACAACTAGATTAAGGTAATCTTGGGAAAAAATTTTAAATTTCTTTAAGCTTCTCTCTCCTGATTTGTAAAATGAAATTTGTTGTACATGCTGTGCTTTTTCTCAGCTATGCGGCTGTTCAGTTACTCCATATTTCAGTGCATCGTTGGCTGATGAATTAATTTGGCCCATGTCAGCTCCAAGGGCATCCACCTTATCATCCTCCAGGTGGACTCATAGCTTACCTGAGGCTGTTTGTATTAGACATCCAAGAAGGAGAAACAGAAGGAACAGCAGTCTCATGATGGGAAATGAGTGGTCACGATTATACGATGATCTCACAGCCCGAAGGTAGCTCTTTCTCCAGTGTACATTAATTGACGAGGACAAGTGATCTGGGAATGAGTTTGAATTCAGTTGGGAAACTAACACAGGAATAGAAAACCAAATATTGCATGTTCTCACTTATAAATGAGAGCTAAGCATTGAGCAGACATGGACAAATATGGGAATTATAGACACTGTGAACTACTAGAGGGTGGAAGGAGGAGTTGGGTTAAAAAATTACCTCTCTGGTATTATGTTCACTACCAGGGTAATGAGATCCATACTCCAAAGCACAGCATAATGCAATATTGCCATGTAACAAATCTGTGCATGTACCTACTGTACCTAAAACAAATTGAAATTTTAAAAAATGAACATACAGCAAATAAATGGGCCTTTTTTGAAATATTTTTGGGTAACTAATACTTAAATCCAAGAAGCAGCATTTTATTGCACTTTTGTTTCATTTTAGCCAATTTCTGCATGTGGGTGGCTAAGCACACCACAAGGGCGTGATGCAAAAATGACAAAAGAGATATGCTGAGCTACCTGCAAATGCCTTTCAGAAATAACATAAAGCATCCCTTAGTGGTGAATCCACTTAAAGTAACTGAATCCACTTAAAGTAAATCACTGCAAAATTTAAAAAGAAGAAGAAGAAGAAGAAGAAAAAGAAGAAGAAGAAGAAGAAGAAGAAGAAGAACAACAACAACAACAACAACAACAACAACAACAGTTCAACCAGAGAGAAAAAGCTTGCATTCCTGATTCAAATGTTCAAATTATGCATGGGTGTAACCTTAGAATGTTCCATCTATGAACTCGTGATTACAGATCCAAGTCTCCTCCTGTTCAAATAGAAGGGCTTCCGAGTAATTTTGCATTTTCTGGTGGATTTTCATTTCTGCTTATGGTTCTGAGGTTTGGTGCCTTTTTTCCCTCAGAATAAATTATTATACAATAGTGATTTTGAGGATTCATCCATTTATTCATCTATCCTCATTCTTTTCATATCCCTGCATCTGCCAGCTTTCCCTTTGGAAATACAAAGAAAACCACCCTTTAAAAAAATTGTGTTTTTTCCATTCTATAAAAGAGTTTATTTTTAAAGCCAGACCATGTAAGGGCAGCTATTTTAAAATAGCATTTCGATTAAAATTGAATTTTGAGTTAATGCACGATTACTTTCTGTCAACTGGCTGTTTCCACACATCTATGGATTAAATAAACTAATATTTAATACCATTGGCATTACATTATTTCAAGATCTGAAAGTGCTTCATGAATCATTAAGGAGAGGTTAAATTCTTCTTTACAAATTTCAATAGCTTTTGGGGTACAGGAAGTTTTTTGTTACATGGATGGGATTATATAGTGGTGAATTCTGATATTTTAGTACACCGGTCACCTGAGTAGAGTACATTTTACCTAATGTGTAGTTTTGTATCCCTAGCCCTGCCTACCATCTGAGTCTCTAAAATCTATCATATCACTCTGCATGCCTTTTTGTATTCATAGCTTAGCTCCCACTTATAAATGAGAACATATGGTTTTTTGGAAAACCACCCATTTTAGAAGCTAAAAAAGAAGAAGAAATTCTGTAAATGGAAATTACCTTTTTTCCTTTGTCGAGTTCAATGTTTGATTTTTTTTGTTTTGTTACCCAGTTAAAAGAGATAATTCTAGGCAGACTCTGACCATGTCAAAGTCTTGCATAGATTACAACTAGGTGACCCATTAGCGGCCAAAGGATTTCTTAATCCATGTAGTACAATGCATTCTTATGGTAAAGGAATTAAACAGCAGAAAGTATACAAGGTAAAGCACTGAAATTCTTCCTTGTCTCTTTCCCCTCCACATCTGTGTTGCTTTATATTATTTCTACATCTCTCTCCTTCTCCACACTGTGAGCTTCTAAAGTAACAGGCACTGTCTGATTACCTTCCTTCCTCAGCCCCTGAGCAGTACCTAGCAGAGAGAAGGTTCTCACGTATTTGTTTAAACAAATGAGACTTGAGTGAAAGAATCAATACATAGATGAATACATTGATAGAGGGAGGAAGGAGGTAAGGAAATGCTGCGGCCTAAATGTTTGAATGCTTGTGTCTCCCCATTCATCTGTTGAAAGGCCAACCCCCAAGGTGGCGATGATATTAGGAGGTACGGGCTTTGGGGAGGTGATTAAGTCATGAAGCCAAAGCCCTTCTGATGGAATTGCTGCCCTTATAAAAAGAGGCCTGAAGGAGCTCGTTTGTACTTTTCACCGTGTGACAACACAGAGAAGGAAGCGGGCTCTCTCCAGACACCAGTGATGGTGTTCAATCTTGGACTTCCAGCCTCCAGAACTGTGAGAAGTAAACTTCTGTTCTTTGTAAGCCACCCTGTTTATATTACTTTTCAATAGCATCCCAAATGGACTAAGGCAGAAAGGAAGGAAGAAAACAAGAAAGGAAAGCAGGGAGGAAACTCAGGGATGCATACCTTTTGACCTCCCTAACAGTGGTTACCCTTCATTAATAATCAGTATGTGTTGAGAAGCCAAAAGACAGATTGTTGCTGAGACATAGACATCAGAGAAATCAGCCAAGCTATGATGTAAGCTGTGGTCTTTGTGGAAATAACGATATATATTTTTTGTACCTAAGAGCAAAAGAGCTCTAAAATCAGATAACCCTTGTTTCAAAGTTTTGCTCTGTCATTCATTAACTGAGTGATCTTGTGCAAATAACTCAACCTTTCAAAGCTCCAGTGTCTCCTGTTTATTTGGTGATGGCTATAGTGCCAACCTCCTAGTCTTTATCTCAGAAAAAAAAAAAAAAATCTTAGGGGGAGTCAATTGCTACCAAATACCTGTCCACACAGAAAGTTGTGTTTTATCTAGGGTCACCACAACAATTTCAACCCCATCAAAAAGTGGGTGAAGGATATGAACAGACATTTCTCAAAAGAAGGCATTTATGCAGCCAAAAAACATATGAAAAAAGCTCACTATCACTTGTCATTAGAGAAATGTAAATCAAACTAAACTGTAAGAAGAACTTTTAAGTCAACTTCTGGATACCTGAAATCATACAAGATACTACTTTCCTCCATAAGGCCTGGAATGTCTCCAAAAAAATCCCTAAAATTTAAAACTTAATAAGGACAACTTTGCCTTTTAGGGTCCATAGAATTAGAGGCTGGTAGGGAAACTTTGGCCGTTTAGGGTGTGGGAGAAAGATGGTCTTAGATAAGACCTAAAATTGTAGGAACATACTGAATTTCACTTATTAAATGTTAGCATAACTTAAGTTTACAGAATTTAATAAAATAATGCTGAAACTCCTCTGTTACTCCAGTAAGAATGAACATTCTTGAACACCTATCACGTACCATGAATCTTGAAAGTGGTATCTTAGTTGACGTAACTTTTATGAGGGATAGGCATTTTCTCTGAGCAAGTCAGTGTAGGTTATACAAATAGTGATTGAGGTGGGATTTGAACTCTATCCACAATCAAAACTTTTGCTTAATTTACAGTCTTTCTTGCTAAGAAAGAAAGATAATGTTTTTTGAATAAAGGAACACATCTCTGGTGAGATAAACCAGCTCTGTGTGTTTGACAGCAAAAGAGCTACAGGTTTAGAGAATGAACAGGGTCGTGCATAAAAGGTTGTCTGACTTGCACTTTCCTAACAAAGGGGAAACTCTGCATCAGGTGGAGCATGGTGGGTCAAGTGGGTAAAGGCTAGCGCTCCCTAAGCAAGCTCACCAAATAATTTATAACCCAAACAGAAATACTTTTTAGGGGCCTATTATTGATGGTTATGCTTGAACAACAGAC
Source organism: Macaca mulatta (assembly GCF_049350105.2). NCBI lineage: Eukaryota > Metazoa > Chordata > Mammalia > Primates > Cercopithecidae > Macaca > Macaca mulatta. Next base: position 8,105,988 of record NC_133413.1, read on the forward strand.
ATAAACTGGGACTGCCCCCAGACAATCTGGATATATCGCTACCCTGTCCCTAAGGAAACTCCTTTGTTGGTAACCACAAATTTCTCTGCTGCAGGCTTAGTTAAAGCCTTGGAGTTGATCACTGTCTCTCCATTGTCCTCCCCGTCACCACCCTGGAAATTGTCAACAACACATTGACCAATCATAGGGGTCTCCTAGGACACAGAGATCATTGATGGCATAGGTTTATCTTTCTAGCTCATTCCAGTTTTGTCTCTCAGCCAAAGATTATGGTAGGAAAAGACTTGAGAAAGAGTACCACCTTCTTCCACTGGGAAATCGTTCAGCAACTCAATTAGTATGCATTTCTGATTTTATGCTAAGGTGAACACACTTTTACTTCTAACTACATACCATCTGCAATCGCATCCTAAAAGAGATAGCATTGTCACGGTAAGCATTCTTCCGGGAGGAGATGCTGAGTGGGTTTTCCTGCTTACCCATTCTTGGGGGGTGTACAAATTCATCCGTCATCTCTTGGAAAATCCTCATCACACAAGGATAATGTCAAATTATTTTTGGAACAAGGTAAGGGTATCAGTGAACAATTTCTTTAATATTGTAGCCCATGTATCACCTCCTGGGTTGGAAGGGGGTCTGGTGAGGATGCTCTAATCTGCCTATCCTCAGTCTCTCTGGGCACAAGCAGCCTCCTCCAGCCCCCTCCTCAGCCTGCCATCGATCAAGTCTTCATTCTTGCTCCTCATTTACCTCTGTCCTTAGACAACTGCATGAAACTCTTAGTAAATGAACTAAGTATGTTTCTTACATTTTCCCTTGGTCCAGGGGAAAGGTAGAAATTAAATGTTTCCACTTTGAAATTTTCAATCAGTATTTGAACCTTTTACCACATAGAGATCTATTTTTGTTTAGTGATCCTGACCTGGAATAAAAGTAATGTTTCTGGTAAAATATTTTAAATAAATCACACAATTTAACACAGAGGCTGTGAGGATTTTGCCCCCTTGGCCTCAACAATAGGACTTTTGTGATAGTAATAATGATGATGATGATGAAAATGTCTTAGTCCTTTTGTGATACTATAACAAACTACCTTAGAATGAGTCATTTATAAACAATAGAAATGCGTCACTCACAGAGGCTGGGAAGTCCCAGATCAAGACCCTGGCAGATTTGGTGTCTGGTGAGAGCCCATTCCTTATAGAGGGTGGCTTCTAACTGGACCCTCACAAGGTAGAAAGGGAAAGGGAGCTCTCTAGGACCTCTTTTACAAGGGTCTTAACTATTTGTGAAGGCTCTGGCCTCATGAACTAATCCCTTCCCAAAGGTTCCGCTTCTTAATATTATCGTATTGGGGATTAGATTTCAGCATGAATTTTGGGGGAGAGACACAAACACTCAAACCACGGCAAATAATGATAGTGATGATAATACTGATAATAATAATAATGCCACTAGAAAGTAAAGTGGAGGCTGAAAGCTGTTGTCTACATTCCTGTCTCCTACACTTGCACCCTGAAAGCAATCCTCTTTATTGCCTCCCACTCCTCTTTAACCCAAGTTGGTCCTACTGGAAACCCACCTTGCAGTTGGTTCCTCCACCCTCCACAGGCTGTGTGCTGTATGTCCCTTTGGGCAAGGACACCTGAGAGCAGCTTCCAGTGACCACATAATTAGGGGTCAGATGAATGGGCAGAGGCAGGGCTGAGTTAGGTCTTGCAGAAGGCATTATGACCCTAGTAACAGAAGTCAGGTTTGAGTGGCAGTGAGGGAAAGAAGTGTGGTAGGATGTGGGGACTGTGTAGGCACCCCTTTCATAGGGTTTCCCTTAAAAGCTGGGCAAACACAAAAGATGACAGCTCTTGTGTATCCAAGAAGTGTTTTTCTTTTAGTTCGTATAGATGCAGTAGAGGGGAATAAGAGATAGAGCAGGTGAGAGAAAGAATTGCTGGAGTCCTGATATGGTTTGGCTTGGTGTCTCCACCCAAATCTCATCTCCAATTGTAATTCCCGTATGTCAAGGGAGGGATCTGGTGGGAGGTGATTAGATCATGGAGGCAGTTTCTCCCATGCTGTTCTTGTGATAGTGAGTGAGTTCTCATGAAATCTGATGGTTTAAAAATGGTGCTTCCCTCTTCTCTGTCTCTCCTATGAGCCTTGGTCGTTTCTATGAAAAAAACATATTAAGTTCAGTAACTTGTTGTGAGTTTTTCATCATTTTTTTTCTCCATTAAACAAACGTAGGCTTAGGTCTTTTGTGTTACTAATTTTTGCTCAATTCATGATGTGAAACCAAGATATAGTCGACCCTCTGTGTTGACGGGTTCAACATCTGAAAATATTCAGGAAAAAAAATGTGTCTGATATGAACATGTATAGGCTTTTTTTGGTCATTATTCCCTAAACAATATAAGACAACACCCATTTACTTAGCATTTACATTGAGTTAGGTATTACAGGTAATCTAGAGATGATTTAAAGTATATAGCAGGAAATGCAAAGGTTATATGATAATACCATGCCATTTTACATCAATCACTTCAGCATCTGAGGAATTTCATATCCACAGAGGGCCTGAAACCAATCCCTCACGGGATACCAAGGGTCAAGTGTATTTGTTAATTACTGCTGAAGTAGCAAATTGTCATTAACTTTAGTGGCTTTAAACAACACTAATTAATTATCTTACACTTTGGGGGAATAAAATATCCAAAATCAAGGTGTCAGCGGGACTGTGTTCCTTTCTAGAGTCTCTAAGTGAGAATCTTTGTTTGCTGTTTTGTTTTGTTTTGTTTTGCATTTTCAAGCTTTAGAAGCTGCCCAGCTTCCTTGGCTTGTGGCTTCTTCATCTCAAAGCCTGCAATGCCTGTCAAGTCATTCTCACATCACATCATGAAGACACTGACTGTTCTGTCTCTCTTTCCAAATTTAATGATCCTTTTGATTACACTGGTCTCATTTACCTAATCTAAGATAACCTCCCTATTTGAAAGTCAGCTGATTAGCAACCTTAATTCTATATGCTAACATTAATTCTCATCTGCTATGTAAAGAAGCATACTCATAGGTTCTAGGAATTAGGATGTGGACATCTTTGGGAGGCCATTATTATGCCTACTACATCTAGTAAAATAAAACTCAGTGGTGTAGCAAATAAATACTTTGGCCACAAAAATTGTCTTTAAGGGAGAAAAATGTCTGTGAATAACTTTTGAGTATATGGACATTGCAAATATCATGGGATATGTAATGTAAACTCTACTTAAACTTCCAGGCACCAGAAGAGCAACAAATTCACTCAAACTAAAAATGTCACACGTTATAAAAATTAAATGATTAAATAAATATACTATTAGACAGGCCTGGGATCAAGGTGAGGTGGGTAAGTTTGAGCTGGGCAATAGCAGGATTAGATTCTGTCCTTATTTAAAACTGGAATATTTTGTTGATCATGGGTTACTTTTGAATCAATTATTTTTTACAAAAAAAAAATACATGCATTATAAGATCATCTATCTTGAGTGCAGAAGTTTTTGATCCCCAAATTTTGCACCTGCATCTGGTGCCTCCCTTGCCTCTTGGCCCTGTTAAAGGATCTAGACAAAATCTCTAGGTCTGATTTTTTTTTCCAATCTTGATACTCTAGGAAATCCAACAGATTATTTTAGATGAAAATGCATTTAGCCAGAGGTTGACGGTATGCACATGAAGTGAAGAGTTAATATCAAGAAGCAGAGAGCTTCATAGACATGTAGGGTATACCTGCAGAGATCATGATTTAACTATCAAACCCTCCCAACGAGAGAGGGCAGGGCTAGGCAGGTATCTTGATGCTTCCCCTTAGAGTCTATGCTGTCTTTCTTCTTAATGTTTGCTCCCCTCTCGTTGTGTTCTGTGCTATATTGCCCTCATTTAACTGTACCTTCTAAAAGGACCTGTTTTTAAGAGCTTTTACATGAATCGAAATTATGTCTAGATGTGAGGAAATGCTTTGTGCAATTCAATTTTGCCATTAAATGTATAATAATTTATGAAGTAACACCTCTTCCTCAATGACCAGTGCATACATGAATAAGAGAAAGTCCATACCTGCAGAGAGCTCATAGACTAATGGAGAAGTAAAACTGTATCCACATGAGCAGGAGGCACAATTGCATAAGCAGCCTAAATCAGAAGGAGGGAGTGCTTGTGAAGAAGAGGAGGTCAGGGCGTTCCCTCCTTAGAGGATCACCCTGATTCCAGGAGGAAAAAGGTCTTTGAGCTGGGACAATAATGAGTCACAGTCTTCAGGGAAGATATGGGGTAGGTGAGGGCATGCAAGGAGAGGAAGTAGGAGGAGCAAAGCACAGGTTATAGGAAAACAATGGGAATAATTGGGGAAGGTCAAGGGACCTAAAGGGAACAGATGTCAATGAACCTGGAAAGCATCCCAGGTTCTGGGAACTAAGCCTCCCCCAATCACAGCAGTGCCAGTCTCCTTGTCAGAAACGTACGACTCATAATCATTCACTCACAACTCATGATCATGATGGAAAAGCTCAGGCTTGGACAAGAAACTCACCGTGGATTTATTCAAGATGATACTGACACAGACTTTGTGTCTTTCTGACATGGGGTTTGGAATTCTAACATCCTATTGCTCTTGTTGGTTTTGGGTTACTGGAGGAGCAACCCAAAAAATTTCTCCTGTACCATCCCTGACCTCTGGTCTGGGGAGCTGGGAAGGACATTCCAAGGATGTCAGAGATTGGCTTGTCCAAAACCAACATTACACAGTCACAATTACAATTACTAAGACCAAGATTCCACGTCTTTGAACACCGTAGCTTAATTTGGTTTACATGTCACATGTCTCTGCTGAGGGAGCCCTTTCTGAACCCACATCAACCACAGCAACTTCTTGGACTCCTCATTACTTTTTGCAGCATTTTATTCTGTCATGGCCATAGGTGCCAATCTGTTTCAAGCTTGTAGAGCAAACATTCAGAACACACACACCTTTATTCCTGTGTCAGCTAGCAGGATTTCTTATATCTTTAGAAAAAACCTGAAGAAAGGAAAAAATGAAAAAAGAAAAAAAAAAAAGAAGCAATAAACGATAAGCAAACCAAAGAACAATAGGAGCGATAGGGTGTTGGAATTCAAAATCCCAAGTTAGAAAGGCACAAAGCCTGTGTCAGTATAATCTTGAATCAGTCTGCGGTGAGTTTCTTTTCCAAGTCTGGGCTTTTCCATCATGATCATGAGACATGATCATTATGTGAATGATTATGTGAACCTCAGTTTCTTAAAAGGAGGCTGGCCCTGCTGTGGTTTGGGGATGCTTAGTTCCTGGAACCAGAATGTGAAAGACTGATCTCTGCTAAGTGACCAGGGCCTCCAGATGGGCTCAGGTAGGAGCTCAACAAGGATTTTTTCAGAATTCAGCTCCACCACAAAAAAATAACCTCAAAGCTACCCTACCTCCATTTACACACACAGGCCAGTAACCTCTGTTTTCCAAATCATGAAGTCCATTAAGTATTTGAACTGAGATGGAAGAAAAAGATGTGGCTCAAAGGGTAGAAAATGTTTAATGTGAATTTAATATAAAAGTACCTTAGGACCGGGCCCAGTGGCTCACGCCTCTAATCCCAGTATTTTGGGAGACTCAGCTGGGTGGATCACCTGAGGTCAGGAGTTTGAGACCAGCCTGGCCAACCTGGTGAAACCCTGTCTCTACTAAAAATACAAAAATTAGCTGGGTGTGGCGGTGGGCACCTGTAATCCCAGCTACTCAGGAGGCTGAGGCAGGAGAATCACTTGAACCTGGGAGGTGGAAGTTGCAGTGAGCCAAGATAGCACCATTGCATTCCAGCCTAGGTGACAGACGAGACTCCGTCTCAAAATAAAAATAAAAAAAAAAAAAAAAAAAAAAAAGGAGGGACAGGGAGGGGTAGGGGGAGGGAGGAGGCTGGGAATAAAAAAAAAAAGAAAAGAAAAATAAAGTAGCTTACAATTAAAAACAATAATTAACAGTAGAAGTAAACCTTTGTAATGAATTGTTTCTAATCTCTAAATTCTGTTCTCCATCTCACCCTTCCATTTGTCCTCCCTCCTTCCCCTCCTCCCTCCCTCCCTTTTGTCTCTTCCTTCCTACTCTCCTAAATGGTGGAATATCGCCAGTGTCTGGTGCCTCCAGGAACGCTGCTGCTTCTCTATAACCCAAACCCATAAACAATATGGATAAAATGAGGCTTTTCCAATGTAATTTCTATCAGATTTGATATCCCAGGTCTTGGTCTCAAATTATCTTTCTCTCTCCCTCCCTTCCACTCTCCTTTTCTTCCTTCACCCTTTTATTTTATTCTTATAATATCAAGGAGAAAATAAAATTAGGCATTCAATTTTAAAAGTGGCGTTCAATAGGCTTTTTTGTTCTGTGAACCTAGAGCAGCCACAGAGGGTAAGCGTTCTCCAGGGCCTTCCATCTGAAAAGACGAAGGGCCCGTGTCCCAAACACAACTTCCCAAAGTACAGGCTGTGCCTTATCATTCCCTAAAATTCTCTAGGTCACTCAAATCTACACTTTAAATTCAAAAATTTAGAAAATGACATTCTATATTTACTTCTTTGGATAAAATCAAAATTTCTCGCTTTTATTGAAAAATAAAAGTCACCTGACAGGTTTCAACCATCGTTTTAGCGGTCACAGAGTGAAGATCAGGGAGGAGATGAGATTTACAAGCTACTGGGCCCCTCTGGCTTAGAAGAGGGAGTGAGGCAGCCATGAAGCTTTTAAACTCCTTTCATATTGAAGGAAATAGAGTTTGGTTCAATAAAGCAAGGCATGCAATCTACTCAGTCTAGAAGTGAGCGTAGAAGAAAGAGAGAAAGGGAGTCAGGCTGTAGGGGAAGACAGGGAGAGAGTGAGTGCCCTGACACTGAGAGAAATACAAGAGGCAGAGAAAGAAGGAAGAGAGACAAGGGAGAGATACAGATATAAGAGAGACAGAGAAAAAGAGAGACAGTGTCTACGGCCATACCACCTTGAACACATTTGATCTCCTCTGATCTTAGCAGAGGCCGACCCCTGAAGCTAAGCAGGGGTGGGCCTAATTAGTACTTGGATGAGAGAGAAAGAGGTGAGAGAGTGGCAAGAGAGAGTCTCTACCCCATTTTTCCACTTGTCCAAGCCTCCTGTTTCCCTGACCCATCTCACGTGGAAGAGGCATCCGGAATATGAAGAGGAACGAGAAGAGAAGATACAGAGCCCTCATGGTCGATGGCTGGGAGCTTCACCACAAGCTGAGGCTGGGGAGGACACCGAGCCTTCCACCTAAACAGGTCTTATCCCCTGGTCACTGGGCAGAGTTCGGAACAGGTATTGCCTGCCATGTTAGTGATTACAGTGATTGAAACTGACCACCTTACCGGGGCATCAGAGAAATGGCCCTCTGAGAGCAAAGTACACCCAGGAGCTCCTAGGCAAATTTGGACTCAGGAAACCCAGAAAATCCCCTTGTTCTGCTCTTAGGACCAGGACTTCTTTCTGTCTTGCGCCATTTGGGACCTGGGATGTGAATGGAGTGAGGGGCAATGCCTTTCTTATAGGGGAACAGACTCAGGGCCTGTGAACTGGAGATCACCTGCCTGCTCTGTGGGACGTCCTGTTTTTCCTGAATGTCAAGGGACAGTCTCAGGCCAAACTGCGAGCCGGTTCCATCTAATTCTATCTATTGCTGGAACATTCAGCTCCTGGGGATGAAACAGGGTTGGCTCAAACCCAGGGGCCCTGGAGGGGCTCACGACTTCCGGCAGTGCCAGGAGCATGGTGGGCCCCGTCCTCCCAGGAGATCTGAGCTGGTGAAATTCATGCGAAAGTTGCCCCGAAACTCCCCATCTTCCCCCCGGGACAGAGATGAGGCAGATGGGTGCTGCTTGCTTCCTCTGAGAAGGAGAATGGGAGGGTGGGATTGTGACTACATGTGTCCCCTCAGAGTCCACCCAGGCCCGGCCAGGAGGTGGCCTATGGCCCACACTTGAGTTCCTTCCATTCACACCGTCACTCAGGGAACGTCCGCTCCACAGGACTTCAGGGCTTTGCGAGCCAGGCTTTCTCTGCTTTCCACAGACGTCAGCGCTAAGGGAGTTCACTGCCATTGGGATTTGGTGGAAAAGCACGGAGTGGGGGTGCAAGGCCTTCACATGGTCTCCATGTTGGTGATGGGACCCACTTCTGCAGAAGCGCTGTGTTTTCAGGGCTGTGTGAGGTCTCTGGGGACTCTCAGGACTCTGTCCTTCCTCCATAACACAGAGTAGCAATCGGTGGCCACAGGCAATGAACAGAGCCCCTGGTGCCAGATGCTCAAGGGTGGGGCTTTTCACGGGAAAATAAGTGGCATTCATCCTGGTTCCTCCCTCTTTGGATCTAAGGGAAGTTTGAGAGACGAGCAGGCCCCAGTGTCAGTGTGTATACTGTCACGGAAGTGTAGCAGTGACAGCCTTGGGGACAATGAGCCTCGAGCTGTGGTCTACACTGAAAATGTCACACTTTAAGAACTGACAGTTTGAGGCAGGCCAGAGGTGTTTTTAAAGAAAGCTGCAATGCATTGTATGACCAAGATCTTTAATGTCTTTCTTATCATGAAAGAAAGTTTCTGATGGGGTATGCGAAGAGAGGGCTGGGTTGGGTGCCCTCAGAACTGCTAAAAGAATCTGCATCTGGGGCTGCCGCTGCCTCACCAGGGAGTCACTTCCTCTGTCAGGACTTTGTTTTCCTCTGTGCCGAGCAGGCTGGAATTGAGGGGCAGACTCATTCATTCCTGACACTAAAACTATTTATTCCTGGCCAAGGAAGCCAAACAGAAAAACTGAATGTGAAAAAAAAAAAATCTATATGTGCTCTAAATTAATAAATAATTTTTAAAATATACTTTCTATGTCTCTGTCACCTCTTGAAAGTAACAAGCAAATGTCATGACACTTCACTCTAATTATCTCAGCATGGATCTGTTATAAATAAGGAAAAAAATCCCGCATCAATCACAATACCATTTATGCACATTAACAAGAAAAATTCCCTGGCCTGAACACTGGGACAGGAGCCGTAGGTGCTCAGGAAGCAAACTGTCAGTAAATTATTGCAAAACAAAAGTGTGTGCATAGACATTGAAATTGTTCCAAGAATAACTTGATGGCTGTCGATTTTTCTGGGTACATGTTCAATCTAGATTCACACATCGAATTAGGTTGTCATACCTCTCTCTTTGTTGAGTAAATATTCTTAAGGAAATGCCATGGTACTTGGCAAGGGGCCTTACTGGAGTTATTACATAACTCTTATATGTAAATGAGAGTTTGAGTTAAGAAAGTGGTTCCCATCTTTTTCATGTGTGGCATCACTCCCGATGGATATGTTCTTAATGACTCCTATGCTTAACATTATTATTATAAAAGTAATACACTCGCATTTAAAAACTCACACATAGAAGAGTATGAATTTCTCCTATAATCCCATCGCAAAACCGATATCATTGTGGTTTTATACTTGTCCTCTCTAGATCTCAGTACATTTGTGAGACCTTGTTAGAGAAGGAGGTGAAATTGCTCTGAAATAGGAAAGTCACTGTGACATGCAGCCCCTCTGTGTCCCTGGGGAAGAAGCCACCAAGGCTTAGGTAACATTGGCCTGGTCGCTCAAGGACAGCTGGGCTGACTGTTCCTATGAAGATTCCTATGGTTGCAGCTACTTCTTTTTTCCTGGAACAGCCCAACGTGACTCCTTCATAGCAGTGTTCATCCTGGTGATGAAGTGTTTGATAAAGATCAAGGGAGGAGTACTTTTGTCTTAAAGGTAGGGTGATTATCTTGCTTCAGCAAGGAAGACTATGCACCAGCATAGACAAGGGGTTTTTCCCAAACCAGAGGCTCTTATCTGTGGCAAACTGGTTCAGTTCCCCAGGCAAGAGTGGGCATTCCTTCAGAGAGGCTCCCAGAAAGCAAACTCTCTCATATCTATAATTTTAGAAAGCAAAGTTTCTTTGCACTGTGTCCTCAATGGTAAATAACAGAATCACTTTTACTGGCTCTCAACGCTGGAGGCAGGGCCAACTTCATGAGCTTGAGGACTGGGCAGTGACACAGGGACATACCCTCAGAAGGGTCAGTGCCTGGTATCAGGCTCTGCTGACACCCTCTTGACCTTCTTAGTTTTTTCTTTGAACTTGTGTTTTGTAAGTGAAGTCCACTGAGACAATGGAGCAGGCGCATGGGCAGAGTGGCTATGAAGGGGTCGAGGTGGGCAGGCTCAGGCCAAGGGACACAAAGGCCACATGCTAAAGCTTGCTGCCCTGAGCACAGGGCCTTGGAGTTGCCCAGGCACATCTGGACTGGGAAGGAAGATGGCAACAGACCAGGATGGGAGGCGGCAGCAGCAGCAGCAGCAGCAGCAGTGTCCTCAGCCCTGGGGTGAAAGGAGGGTCTCTGTGTGGAGGCAGCCCCGAAACTTCTGTGCCTGTGCATTCTCAGTGTCATCCTGGAGCTTCTGCACAAATATTTACCCCCTGACCTGAGCACCAGGACAGGAACCGTAGGTGCTCAGATAGAAAATTGGGAGGAGAGAATCACAAAACAAGTGTGCCCGTGGACATTGCAATAGAGTATGCCAGTGACAGAGTATACCAGGGATAGAATATACCAGGGAGACAGTATACCAGTGACAGAGTACACCAGGGAGAGAGTATGCCAGGGAGTTCTTGGAATTCCTCAGAGGGTTTAGAGTTCGTCAAGGAGTTATCCAAGGCTCAGAAATAGAAATTAAATATATAATGATAGTCACAGAACCTCTGATGGGACGGGCATGGTGGGTCACATCTGTTATCCTAGCACATTGTGAAGCTAAGGTTAGAGGAATGTTTGAAGCCATGTATTGGAGACCACACTGGGCAGTATAGTTAGACCCCATTTTGAAAAAAAAAAAAAAGATTAGCTGAGCACAGTGGCACATGCCCATAGTCCTAGCTACTTGGGAGGCTGAGGAAGGAGGATCACATGAGTTCAGGAGTTTGAGGCTGCAGTGAGCCATGATAACCTCTGGTTAACAGATGGAGACCATATCTCAAAAAAAAAAAAAAAAAAAAAAAAAGAAAAGAAAACTTCTGATCAATCAATTATTAACAAGTCGAGTAATTTTAAAAATAAAGTTCTTCTTGTTAAAGATACAACAATAGAATTCAAAAACAAGAGTTTTGAATAAGTTACAAATCATGATGCCACATTTGGTCGGCTACGGGTCTCTGCAACTTACAGAACATGTCAGAAGATGCATCAATATTCCACTGGAGAAACTTACATTTAAAATTAAATTCAAACTTCCATAAAACTGATTTGCTTGAAGAGTTTAATCCTTTGAAAAAAATAGTTCCACAAGAACCAGCAGCTCCAGATATACTAAAATTTGTGTCAAAATAATTTGTCCCAGTGTTGTCAGAGCTTAGATAATATTCCAGAAACAGTTGCTTCAGCAGATTCTTTTCAAAAGGAAAAATGAAGTTGTTCAAGGCATAAAGTTCATTGACCTAATAAATAAATTGACAGAAAAGTTGGCTAGAAAAATTATTGGAATCTTCTAGATCCAATTAATAAAGTAATATTATTTATTCTATTAAAACTGTGACACTGATTTCTGGTGGGGATTTATATGATTCTGTTGTTACTCTTCTATAAATATTATCCCTATTACATATTTCAAATGATAAAAAATATTGGCTTGAGAAAGCTGAATATCCTCCCGCCTTTCATGACACTTTCTTCTGCTGTTCTTCGAACAAGGTGCCCCGCATATCCATTTTGCACTGAGCCTTGGGAATTTTGTAGCTGGCCCTGCCATGGCCATTTTTATACAAGTTATCTCATTTGATCCTCAGAAGCAAACATGCCAGGGCGGTATTACCCTGGTTTACAGAGGCAGGTCCTGGAACCTAGAAAGGTTAGAGGACATATTCAAAGTCACTTGGCTACTAAGTAGCAGAGATGCAATTTGAAATAAAATCTCCCTCTCTTCAAAGTCCATATTCCTAACCACCGCCACGTGGTGTCCTGATAACCTCCGCTCTTCCTACAACGCCAAAGCTACAGTAATGCTCTGCCTAAGGCCAGAGTCCATGGAGCTACTGTCATCCTCTCCCATCTCCTGAGCTGAGTGCTGAGTCCAGAGCCTGGCCTGACCTTGCAGGAGGTGAGGGAATGAGCGCGCAGTTACTGCCACCTGTTGGCGGCTCGTCTATCTGACCCTGAAACGCAGATTAATCTCAGTTTCCTGCCTGCCTGAAGCCTGGGTGTGCACCTGAGACTTCTAGCAATTTCTCGTTTCCCCTAATGAACCTATTGAGAATTCTCACAATTTTATACATTCTCTCAAGCAATTAGCTTTCATTTATTTATTTTTAATGTTCTCTTTTGTGTCCACATTCTTTTTTATTCACTCATTTTCCTGTTTACTTTCAGCTTCATTTGTTCTTTTTCTACCCCAGGGTTTTTACAGTGGAATATTCGATTGTCTATTTCTGAGCTTTTCTATTTCCCATTATAATAGCAGTTAATGTTATGAATTTCCCTCCAAGCACTGCTTTAGCTGTATTGCCACAAATTTTGGTATGTTATGTTTCCATTTGCTGTCATGTGAAAACATTTTTAAATTTCTCCTTTGACTCATTAGAAATATGTTGAGTAATGTCCAGATATGGTGGGAATTTTCCAGCTATTTTCCTTTAATCACAGTTTCATACATTCCGCTGTGGATAGACATTGTGTTTCATATGATTTAAAATTGCTTTGATTTTTTGTTTCTTAGACCAGTACGAGCTCTCTTAGATAATATTTTAATGCATTTTACTGTTATTGGGAGGAGTGTCCTGTAAAGCTTAAATAGGTCGCAATGGATGATACTGTTATTCAAGTCCTCTCTATCTTTATTTATACTTTGCTGCTAAAAAAAAAATCATTTCAAAGAAAAAAGAGTTGAAATATTCAATGATAATTGTTAATTTTTAAATTTCTTCTTTTAGTTCTATTAATTTCTATTTAAGAACTTTGAGATTCTCTTATTAGGTGCATACTAATTTAATAATAATAATATCTGTTCTTGGTGATTTAACAACTTTATGATTGGAAAACATAGCCTCTTTACCAGTAATAATACACCTTGCTGTAAGATCTACTTTGATTTATAGCCAATTAGCCAATACAGCTAATTCTGTTTTCATTAGATTAATGATTCCATACTATAATTCTTTCTACCCCTTTACTATGAACCTATCTTTGTCCTTACATTTGATAAAGATATTGGATTTTTATAGACAGCATGTATTTGGGTCTTGTTTTATACTACAAGTTTGCTAGTGAGGAATTCTCTTAGTTTTTGTTGTTGTCATTAGAAAATGCCTGGCCGGGAGGCTGAGGCAGGAGAATGGCATAAACCCGGGAGGTGGAGCTTGCAGTGAGCTGAGATCCGGCCACTGCACTCCAGCCTGGGCGACAGAGCGAGACTCTGTCTCAAAAAAAAAAAAAAAAAAAGGAAAATGCCTGGCCTTCCGCATTCCCCTCTATGCACACAAATAATGTCATCTGCTTGGAATGAACCTAGTCTACCATTTCTCAGTCAAGGAAACCTGGACATTAAGAAATTCACCCAAGGCCGAGTGTGGTGGCTCATGCATGTAGTTCCCAGCACTTTGGGAGGCCGAGGCAGGCGGATCACGAGGTCAGGAGATCAAGACCTTCCTGGCTAACATGGTGAAACCCTGTCTCTACCAAAACTATAAAATATTAGCTGGGCTTGGTGGCAGGCACCAGTAGTCGCAGCTACTCAGGAGGCTGAGGCAGGAGAATGGCATGAACCTGGGAGACAGAGCTTGCAGTGAACTGAGATCCAGCCACTGCACTCCAGCCTGGGTGACAGAGTGAGACTCCGTCTCTTCCAAAAAAAAAAAAAAAAAAAAAAAGTGAAAAAGAAAAGAAAAGAAAAGAAAATGCCTTTACTTATTATTGGAATCTGTGTTTAGCATTGGTCTAGAAATGTATTTTTGCTTGTAAGGGCCCTATGTTGACATAGTTTTCTTCATTTGGTACTTAAATATGTCACTTTATTTTTTCTACTTCTGTAAGCAGTGTCTTCTCTCAGCATGTTTTTAAGATTTTCTCATTATTTTTGATTCAAAACAATTTGATTATTTATGGTTTGGGTCTGTGTCCCTACCCAAATCTCATCTGGAATTATAATCCTATAATCCCCAGTGTGGGGAGCGGGACCTGGTGGCAGGTGTTGATCATGGGGAGGTGATTTCTGCCATGCTGTTCTCATGATAGTGAGTGAATTCTCAAGAGATGTGATGGTTTTATAAGTGGCAGTTTCCTTCTGTGCTTGCTCTTGAGCTCTGTCTCTCTTCTTCTCTCTTTCTCTCTCTTTTTTCTGACACCATGGTAGACTTGCTTGCTTCCATTTCACCGTCCATCATGAGTGTGAGATTCCCGAGGCCTCCTGGCCATGCTTTCTGTTAATCCTGAATAACTGTGAGTCAAAGATACCTCTTTTATTTATAATTATCCAGTCTCAGGTAGATCTTTACAGCAGTCTGAAAATGAACTTGTGTAATTATGATATTCTTGTTCTGTTTTTTTAAAATAATTATTATTCTTTGATGTCTTTCAATACCAAATTTGTATGTTTCTAGTCTCACGACATTAATAAAAATAGGCTATTATTTCATTAACTTTATATTTTCTCCTGGAACTTCTTTCTGCCTTCCATCCACGTAGGTGCTGGATTGCTTGATATTTCTATGAAGTGCACTGTTTATTTTTTATCCAGCCTTTTATTTTCTCCCTTTGCTTCATTTCCTCATTTGTTTGTGTTAATGTAGACTCAGCCTTACTGATCCTTTCTTCTATGCTGTCATACATCATAAATCCAATTCAGAATATTTTTTTGTTCACACGCTCATTTTGTTCTATTGCTGGAGGGTCCATTTTGTTCTTTACATGTGTTCTTCCTCATCAAAAAGGTTTACTCTTCAGCCCTTGACATATTTATAACTTTTGTGATAGCTCCTTTACATTCCTTTTTCTAATCCTAGTATCTTTGTCATTATTGGGTCTGTTTTTACTGAATGACTTTTCTGCTAGTTTTGGGCCATATTTTCCTACTTCTTTTCATGCTTGGAAATCTTTTATTGGAATCAGGATCTAATAAGGCCTATTTTTTTTTTTTTTTTTAATTAGGAAACAGGGTCTTGCTCCGTTGCCCATGCCGGAATGCATTGGGGCAATCTCAAGTCACAGAACCTCTGCCTCCCTGGTTGAAGCAATACTCTTATCTCAGCCTCCTGAGTAGCTGGGACTACAGGCCTGTGCCACCAAGTCCAGCTAATTTTTGTATTTTTCGTAGACATAGGTTGGCCTGGCTGATCTTGAGCTCCTGTCCTCAAGTGATTCACCTGTCTTGGCCTCTCAAAGTGCTGAGATTATAGGCATAAACCGCCACGCCTGATCAGCTTAAATTGCTGAATAACAATTTTGGTTGTTGGTTTTTTTTTTTTCTGAAAGAATGCTAGAGATTATCTGGTTCATTTTTGGGGTTCTATACATTCATTTGCTTTTTTCAGGAATGAATTCAAATTGTCTTGATGCAGTAGTTGCAGAACAGTTTAATCTAGAGCTGACTAGCACCACTACTTGCTGATGACTTTCTGAGGACTCTGAATTATCTCCACTTTACTGTGGGGATGAAGAGTTTTCAAGACTTGTCTGTCCTCCTGAAACTGCCACTCACTCCCTTACAGCGTCTTTGCTTTTTTCTGACTTGGGGAATCATAGCTTAAGTGTGCACACATCATAACATAGCCCAAGAGTGAAAGCACTCTTATTTTTTCCAACACTCAAGATCAATGCTTCCTTCACTGGCCCACTCTCTGATATGTGCACTGGAAATTGGATTCTGGTACAGGTTGGCTGTTTGTACTCTCCAAATACTGTGTTGAAATGTAATCCCCAGTCTTGGAGGTGGAACCTGGCAGGAGGTGTCTGGGTCATTGGGGTGGATCCCTCATGAATGGCTTGGTGGTGTCCCAGAGATAATCAGTGAGTTCCTTATTTGAGTCATGGGAGATCTGGTTGTTTAACACAGTGTGGCACCTCCCCAACTCTGGCTCCTTCTCTGACTTGTGATACTCCTGTTCCCCCTTCCCTTTCCTACCCAGATGGAAGCTTTCAGAGGCCTCAAAAGGAGCAGATGCTGGCACCATGCTACTCATACAGCTACACAGTAGGGAACCAAAACAAACTTCTTTTCCTTATGAACTACCCAGCATTAGGTATTCCTTTATAGCAGTGTAAACAAACTGACACAGAAAATTGGTACTGTTCAGGGGGTATTGCTGTAAAGACAGCAGAAAATATGGAAGTGGCTTTGTCACTGGGTACTGGCAGAGGCTGAAAGAGTTTCCAGGGCCCAGCAAAAGATAGGAAGATGAGGGAAAGTTGGAACTCTTTAGAAACCTGTTAAATGTATGTGACCAAAGTGCTCATAGAGATATGGACAGTGAAGTCCAGGCTATCAAGGTGTGAGGTGGAAAAGTGGAAGTTATTGGGAATTGGAACAAGGGTCACCAGTGTTAAATTCCAGTAAAGAACTTGCCTGCATTGTTTCCATGTCCTAGGGATTTCAGCAAAGTTGAACTTTAGAGTGATTACTTAGAGGATCTGATCTAAGTAATTTCCAAGGAGCCAAATAGTCAAGATATGTGGCTGCTTCTGCAAGCTAACAGTGAGATACAGGAGCAAAGAAATGATTTAAATATGGAACTTATATTTAAAGGGGAAGCAAAGTATAAAAGTTTGGAAAATTTGCAGCCTAGGAATTTAGTAGAGAAAGAAAAAGCATGTTGAGAAGAGGAATGTAAGTGGGCTGTGGAGAATCACTTGCTAGAGAGATTCCATGACTGAGAAGGAGCCATGTGCTAATGGCCAAGACAATGGGGAAAAGGCTTACAAGGCATTTTTGAAAACTTTGAGGCATGCCCTCCTACTACAGCCCACAGGCCTAGGAGGAAAGAATGGTTCAGTGGCCACACCCAGGGCACAGCTGCCCTGCTCAGCCCCAAGACACTGTTCCCACATCCTGGCTGCCCAGGCTCCAGCCTCAGCTCAAAGGGCCTAATGTACAGATTGGCCACTGCTTCAGTGGGTGAAAGCCATAACGTCTTGGCAGCTTTCATGTGGTGTTAAGCCTGCAAGTATGCAGAGTGCAAAAAGGAAAGAGGCTTGGCAGCTTCCACCTACATTTCAGAGGATGTGTGGCCAAGCCTGGTTCTCCAGGCAGAAAACTGCTGCAGAGGGAGAATACCAACAGAAAAACTCTACTAGAGCAGTGCTAAGGGAAAAGTGGGGTTGGATTCCCCACACAGTATCCCCAGTGGGGCATTGCCTAGTGGAGCTGAGGGAAGGGGAATACTGCTGTACAGACTTGAGAATAGGAGAACCATTGACAGCTTGTACCCTCAGCATAGAAGAGCCACAGGCATCAGATTCTGACCTGTGACAGGAGCCATGTGGGCTGCACCCTGGAAAGCCACAGGGGCAGAGCTGCCCAAGGTCTTCAGAGCCCACCCTCACACCAGAATACGGAACATGGAATCAAGAATTGTTTTGGAGCTTTGGGGTTTAACGGCTTCCCTGCTGAGTTTCTGACATGTGTGGGGCCTGTAATCCCTTTTATTGTCCAGTTTCTGCCTTTTGGAATGGTGGTGTCTAGTCAATGCCTGAACCATCATTGTAACTTGAAAGGCAATAACTTATTTTTGATAGTACAGGCTAAAAGGTGGAAGGAACTTGAGTCTCAGGGGATGAGACTTTGGACTTTGGACTTTTGATTCAGTTAATGCTGGAAGGAATTAAGACTTTTGGGAGTGATTGGGAAGGGATGATTGTATTTTGCAATGTAAGAAGGACATGAGATTTGAGGGTCCAGGGGAAGAATAATATTTTTCAGATGTTTGTCCCCTCGAAACCTCATGCTGAAATCTAATCCTCAATGTTGGAAGTGGAATCTGGTGGGGAGTGTTTGAGTTGTGGGGTGAATCCCTGATGAATGACTAAGTGCTTTCGTCCCAATAATGAGTGAGTTCTTGCTCCGACTTCATACAACATGTAGTTGTTTAAAAGAATCTGGGACCTCCTTTCACCCTCTCGCTCTGCTCTCACCAGGTGATATTACTGCTCCCACTTCACTTTCCACTAGGACTGAAGGCTTATTGAGGCCTAATGAGGGCCAGATGCAGGTATCATGCTTCTCACACAGCCTGCAGAATAGTGAGCCAAAATAACTTCCTTTCCTGCTGTATTATTCCACCTCAAGTATTCCTTTAGAGCAACACACACAGACTAATACAAGGAGTATTGTGTTGTGTGAGCTTTGACCTCGGTCTTCTCAATGCCACAGGATGCTGGTCTCCATGGGAGTCTTCCTCCCTGTCCTATCTTTCAAGACCCAAATGGCCATTAAAGGGTCTTCTCAAATGAAAGGAGAGTTTCATCCTAAGAGAGTTTTGCTGCTTCCCCTAGAACATAGGAATGAATGCCATTGTCATGGTGACATTTTAATTTTTCTTTTCCTGTGAAGTTTCACTTCTTTTATACAATCAACTGATATATGCTTCCAGGAACCAGGAAATCCACTAATTTATTCAAAATAATAATATATGCATGGTGAATATTAAATGACTATATAAAGGCAGGGTCTGACTGTCCTGGCATCAAGGTAGGTGAGTGTGACTGAGTTGGACAATTACAGGATTAGACCCCGCCTTGATTTAAATTTTGGACGTTTTCTTGATTATGGTGATTTTTCATGAATGTTATTTTTTTAAAAATCTATCACATTATAAGATCATCTATCTTAAGTATGGAATATATTAATGCTTGCATTTTATATCTGAGGCCAGAGCCTCCCTCAATACACCCTAGTCCTGGCTCTGTCATCGCATCTGGATATTATCTGCATCCAGATAAAAATGTTTTTACTCTAACAAGGTCTGGTTACTTTTTTCAATCTTGAGATTAGGAAAAACAATGGATTATTTTGGAAGAAAGGTGCATTTTCCCTGAGGTTGATGATATGCACATTTAGTGCAGAGTTAACGTGAAGAAATAGAGAGCTTCTTCTGCATGTAGGATACACCCACAGAGTTCATGATTGAAGGAACAAACCCTCCCAAGGAGAGAGAGCGGGACCAGGGAGCCATCCTGATGCTTCCCCTTAAAGTTGATGCATCTTTCTTCTTGAGGTTTACTCCCGGCTGCTTGTGTCCCATGCTGTATGGTCCTCACTTAATTGTGCCCTCCAAAAGACTTGTTTTTAAGAACATTTACTTGGATCCTATTGAGTTTGTATGTAAGGACACCCTTGTACAACTGCATTTTGCCATCCAAGTTATGAAATAGCTTATGAATGAGCAGCACATAAATGAATAAGACAAAGTCCACACCAGTAGAACTCTCATAGCTAAATGGAGAATTAAAAATTCATGCACCTCTGTAGGAGGCGTAATTGCATAGGAAACCTTAACCAGAAGAAGGGAGTCCTTGTGAAGAACAGAGGACTGGGCATCCCCTCCCTTGGCAGATCCGCTATGATTCCATGAGGAAAGTGGTCTTCGAGTAGGGCTTGCTTTTTTTAGGGAAGATGTGGGGTAGGCATACAAGGGGAGGGTGTAGGAGGAGCAAAGCACACGTTCTACAAAAATGTCGGGAATAACTGGGAAGGTCAAGGGATCCAAATAATACAGATGCCTGTGACCCTGGAAAGCACTCCAAGCCCCACTGTGGCATCCTTGACCCATGCCTGGAGAGAAGAAAAGGGTGTTCCAAGGATGTTAGAGATTGGCCTGCCCAAACCAGCACCACACCATGACCACAATGACTAGGATCAAGATTCTGTAAATCTGAACACCACAGTTTAATTTTGTTTACATGTCGCACATCTCTGACGAGGGAGCCCTTTCTGAATCCACATCAGTTACAGCAGCTTCTTGGCCTCCTCATGGCTTTTTGCAGCATTTTATTGCAGAGACACCACAGATGCCGATATGTTTATACCTTCTAGGGCAAAAGCCTGGATGACATATGGCACCACTCCTAAGGCAGGTAACAGGATTCCTTATATCACCAAAAACACCTAACAGGAAAAACACAAAAAGAGCAAACAGCGTGTTAGAACTCAAAACTCATGTTGCAAAAACACAAACGCTGTGTCTGTATTGCCTTGAATAGATCTGCAGTGGACTTCTTTCTGAAGCCAGGGCTTTTCCATGAGACACGAGTCAATCATTTGGATGGAAGTTTCTGACATGGAAACTGGCACTGCTGTGGTTTTGGGGATGTTAGTTTTTGTCGAATCTGATTGTGAAAGACCCTGATCTCTCCTGAGTGACTGGCGTCTCCCGGTGGGGTCTGGTAGGAGCTCGGTAATGTTCTCTTGTGACTTCAGCTCCACCACAAGTAGATAAGATCAAAGCCACCCTACCTCCGTTTTAACACACAAGCCAGTAACTTTTTGCTTTTCAAATCATTTAGTCTGTTAAGTATTTGATCTGAGATGGGATAAAAAGATACAACTCACAGAAATTGTTCAATGTGAAATTAACACCATGTAACTTACAGTTGAAAACCACAATTAACCATAGAAATAAACTTTTGTAATTGCTTGTTTCTAATATCTAAGTCCTGGTTTCACCCCATTCTTCTTTTTTTATCCCTCCCTGCCTCTCTCCCTCCCTCCCTGCCTCTCTGCCTCTGTCCCTCCCTCCCTGCCTCCCTCCCTCCTTTGCTCCCTGCCTGCCATCCTGCCTCTCTCCCTCCCTGCCTCCGTCCCTCTCTGCCTCCCTACCTCCCTCCCTGCCTCTCTCCCTCCCTACCTCCCTCCCTCTCTGCCTCCCTCCCTGCCTCCCTGCCTCCCTGCCTTCCTTCATGATACTGTCCTGGGTGTTGGAAAATTTGAGGTCTCTGGAGCCACTCAGAGCCCCGTTCTTCTCAAAAAACCCAGGACTCATAAATAAAATTGGTAACATGACGCTTTCACAATATAATATCTATGTGATTAATTGTTTTGGGTTTTAGTCTCAAATTTTCTATTTCCCTCTCTCCATCCTTCCCTTCCACTCTCCCTCTTTTATCCTTTCATGGTTTTTATTTTATTTCCATAATATGAAGGAGAAAATGAAGCTTAGGCGTCCCGGTTAAAAGTTGCTTTCCATGGGCCGCCTCTAGATTGTGAACCTGCGGTGGCCTCGTGGCAGGGACTGTTCTCAGGGTCTCCGATCGGAAAAGTCCTGGGGCAGAGTGTCTGCAGCAGTAGCTCCTACAGTATAGGCTGCACCTTAAAATTATTTGGAACTCTCTACGTTGCAGTATCTACCCTTTCAATATAAAAATTTAGAAAATGACATTCTGTACTACTTTCTTTAGATAAAATTAAATTTCTGACTTTTATTTAAAAAGTCACCTAACAGGTTTCAACCACAGTCTTAGCAGTTGTAACGTGAAAAGCAGTGAGGAGATGAGATTTACAAGCTACTGGGCTCCTTCATATTGGCTTAGAAGAGAGAGTGAGGTGTCCATCGGGTTCTCAAGCTCCTTTTCTAATGAAGGAAGCAATGCTTGGTTCAACTAAGTAGGGCATTCAGTCTACTCAGTCTAAAAACGTGGGTAGAAGAAACGAAAGAGAGAGAAAGAAGGTCATGCTCTGGGGAGACAGGGAGAAAGAAAGAGATAAAAGAACAAGAGAGAGAGGGAAGGAGAGAGAGAATCAGGAAAGAAGGATAGAGGGGACACAGAGAGAGAGAGAGGCAGGAAAGAGAGGTATGAGGGAGAGACAGGTGGAGGGATACGAGAGGAGACAGGGAGCCTGTACCCCATTCTTCCATTTTTCCAACCTCCCATTTCCTGGTCCACCTCACCTGGAAGAGGCATCAGGAATATGAAGAGGAACGAGAAGAGGAGATACAGGACCTTCATGGCTGATGGCTGGGAACTTCACCAGGAGCTGAGTCTGGGGAAGACACCGAGCCTTCCACCTTATAAAGGTCCTGGCCCGTGGTCACTGGGTAGAGTTCAGAACTGGTATTGGCTGCAACGCTCATTACACGGATTAGAATTCAACCACTTTGGTGAGTCAGAGAATGGTCCTCAAAGAACAATGCACACGCAGGAGATCTTATGCAAATTTGGACTCGGGAAACCCCAGAAAATCCCTTCCTCCTGCTCTTGGGACCAGAAAATTCCTCTTATCTTGTGCCACTTAAAATCCAGTGTATGAGTAGAATGAAGGACTGGACCTGTCTCACAAGGGAACAAACTCAAACTCAGGGTCTGTAACCTGCCACTCACCTGCTGCCCACTCTGTGAGATGCCCTGTTTTTCCTGAGTGTTTGTGGGCAGTCTCAGGCCAAACTGAGAGGTCTTTCCATGTAATTCTACCCATTGCTGGAACATTCAGCTCCTGGGGCTGATACAGGGCTGGCTCAAACTCAAGGACCCTGGAGGGGCTCAGGGCTTCTGGAGGCACCAGGAGCATGGTGGGCCCCGTCCTCCCAGGTGATCCGAGCTAGTGAAATTCATGTGAAAGCTCCCCTGAAACTCCCCATCTTCCCCCCGGGACAGAGATGAGGCAGATGGGTGCCCACTTCCTTCCTCTGAGAGGAGAATGGAGGGTGGGATTGTGACTACATGTGTCCCCTCAGAGTCCACCTGACCCAGGCCAGGAGGTGGCCTATGGCCCACAGTTGAATTCCTTAGGCTCACGCCATCACTCAGGGAAGGTCAGCTCCACAGGACTTCAGGGCTCTGGGAGCCAGGCTTTCTCTGCTTTCTACAGACGTCAGCGTGAAGGGAGCTCACTGTTGCTGGGATTTGGCGGAGCGGCACGGAGTGGGGGTGCAAGGCCTCCACATAGTCTCCTTGTTGGTGATGGGACACACTTTTGAAGGAGCCCGATGTTTTCAGGGCTGTGTGAAGTCTCTGAGGTCTCTCAGGACCCCGTCCTTTCTCCGTAACCCAGAGGAGCAATCGGCGGCCACAGGCAACGGACAGAGCCCTGTGCCGGGCCCTCAGGAGAGGACTTTTCTCGGGAAAATGAGTGGCCTTCATCCTAGTTCCTCCCTCTTTGGCTCTAAGGGCAGTTTGAGAAACAAGCAGGCCCCAGTGTCCGTGTCTGTGATGTCTCGGCAGTGCAGCTGTGACAGAGCCATGGGGACGATGAGCCTTTACTCATGGCCTGCCTGGTCTCTTCCTTTAAAATGTCAGGTTCTGAAGAACCCTGATTCCTGTCAGGCCAGAGGTGGATTTAAAGGAAGCTGGTAATGATATTGTGTGGCCAAGATACTTAATGACATTTTTATAAAAGGAAGTTTCTGGACCTAGTATGGTGGCTCACGCCTGTCATCCCAGCTCTTTGGGAGGCCAAGGCAGGTGGCTCACGTGAGGTCAGGAGTATGAGACCAGTTTGACCAACACGAAAAAACCCCGTCTCTATGAAAAATACAAAAATTAGCCAGGCGTGGTGACTTATGCCTATAATTCCAGGTATTTGGGAGTTGAGGCACGGGAATCGCTTATGACACAGCAAGACTCAGTCTCAAAGCAAAAAAAAAAAAGAAGGTTCTGATGGCATATGCAAAGAGAGGGCTGGGTCAAGTGCTGTCAGAACTGCTAAACAAATATGCATCCAGGGCTGGAGGTCAGTCACCAAGGAGTCACTCGGATTGTCAGGAGTTTGTCTCCCTGTGTGTTGAGCAGGCTGGAATTGAGGGGCAGACTCATTCATTCCTGACACTAAAACTATTTCTTCCTGGTGAAGAAAGCATACAGAGAAACGGAATAGGAAATAAAGCCTTTATGTGCTCTGCCTAAATTAATAATTTATGGCCTTTGTTTTTTTGGTATATTTGCATGTCACCTTTAGAAAGTAAGGGGCAGCCCTCACTTGCTGCTGATGACCTGCCTCGCCATGTGCATGTCCTGCCACGACCACGCAGAAATGCTTAAATGACCCACAGTCTTTTGCCAGATGAGACCGGTGTCCAGGGTACCGGCTCCTCATCTCACTCGGACTGATGCCAAAGATGTACAATTTGGTGCCAATGTCCGAGCCTTAATGCTTCCAGGTGTAGACCTTTTAGCTGATGCTGTAGCCTTATAATGGGGCCAAAGGGAAGAACAGTGATTACTGAACAGAGCTGGGGAAGTCCCAAAGTAACAAAAGATGATGTGACTGATGCAAAGTCAATTGACTTAAAGGATAAATATAAAAACACTGGAGCTAAACTTGTCCAAGATGTTGCCAATAACACAAATGAAGAGACTGGGGATGGCACTCCCACTGCTACTGCACTGGTACCCTCTCTTTCCAAGTAAGGCTTCCAGAAGGTTAGCAAAGGTGCTAATTCCAGTGCAAATCAAAAGAGGTGTGACGTTAGCTGTTGATGCTGTATTCGCTGAACTTAAAAAGCAGTCTAAACCTGTGACCAAACCTGAAAATTGTGCAGGTTGCTACAATTTCTGCAAATGCAGACAAATTGGTAACATCATCTCTGATGCAATGAAAAAGGTTAGAAGAAAGGGTGTCATCACAGTAAAGTTTGGAAAAACGTTGACCGATGAATGAGAAATTATTGAAGACATGAAAATTTGACAGAGGATATATTTCTCCATACTTTATGAATACATCAAAAGGTCTGAAATGTGAATTCCAGGATGCCTATGTTCTGTTGCGTGAAAAGAAAATTTCTAGTGTCCAGTCCATTGTACCTGCTCTTGAAATTGCCAGTGCTCACCGTAAATCTTTGGTCATAATTGCTGAAGACATTGATGGAGAAGCTCTAAGTACACTTGTCTCCAATAGGCCAAAGGTTGATCTTCAGGTTGTGGCAGTCAAAGCTCCAGGGTTTGGTGACAATAGAAAGAACCAGCTTAAAGATATTGCTACTGGTGGTGCAGTGCTTGGAGAAGGGGACTGACACTAAATCTTGAAGATGTTCAGCCTCGTGACTTAGGAGAAGTTGGAGAGGTCACTGTGATCAAAGACGATGCCATGCTCTTAAAAGGAAAAGGTAACAAGGCTCCAATTGAAAAACATATTCAAGAAATCATTGACCGGTCACATGTCACCACTAGTGAATACGAAAAGGAAAAACTGAATGAACAGCTGGAGAAATTTTCAGATGGAGTAGCTGTGCTGAAGGTTGGTGGGACAAGTGATGTTGAAGTGAATGAAAAGACAGAGTTACAGGTGCCCTTGATGCTACAAGAGCGGCCGTTGAAGACATTGTTTAGGGAGGGGGTTGTGCCGTGCTTTGGTGCATTCCAGCCTGGACTCATTGACTCCAGCTAACAAAGATCAAAAAATTGGTATAAAAATTATTTTAAAAACACTCAAAATTTCAGCAATGACCATTGCTAAGAATGCAGGGGTTGCAGGATCTTTGATAGTTGAGAAAATTATGCAAAGTTCCTCAAAAGTTGGTTATGATACTATGTTGGGAGATTTTGTGAAAGAGTGGGAAAAGACATTATTGACCCAACAAAGGTAGTGAGAATTGCTTTATTGGATGCTGCTGGCATGGCCTCTCTGTTAACTACAGCAGATGTTGTAGTCACAGAAATTCCTAAAGAAGGGAATGGCCCTGGAATGGGTGCAATGTGTGGAATGGGAGGTGATATGGGAGTTCAGCTGTTCTAATTCTTAGAGTAGTGCTTTACCTTTATTAATGAATTGTGACAGGAAGCCCAAGGCAGTGTTCCTCACCAATAACTTTAGAGAAGTCAGTTGGAGAAAATGAAGAAAAGGTTGGCTGATGTTTAAGAAACCACTATAACCATCGGCTACTTGTTTCAGCTGACAAAATCTATCATGGTTTACAGCTATCATTATCCATGCCTACGGATAATTTATTTTCTTTTTTGGATGAAAAAATGTTGTACATTCCTGATACTGGGTACAAGAGTCATGTACCAACGCACAGCTTTCAACTTAAATCACTGAGTCATTTTTACTACTGTTCTGTTCAAATCAGGACTTCAGTGCTTGCCACCACCAGATGAGAAGTTAAGCAGCCTTTCTGTGCAGAGTGAGAATAATTGCGCACATAGTAGAGAAACACCCAATTATGTGACAACTTTTGTGTAATAAAAATTTGTTTAAAGTTAAAAAAAAGAAAGTAAGAGGCAAACATCATGACACTTCACGGTAATTATCTCAGCATGAGTCTCTTACATATGAGGGAAAATTCCCACATCAAGCACAATACAATTTATACATCTTAAGAAAATAATTCTTCGATATTATTTATTATCTTGTCAATATTTCACATTTCTCCAGTTGTTCCAACTATGGCTTCATGGCTGTTGATGTTTCCGGATACAAGTTAATCTAGATTTGCATATTGAATTAGGCTGTCACATCTCTTAATTTGTTGAGTAGATATTCTTAAGGAAATGTCATGGTACTATGAGAAGAAGCTTACTGGGGCTTAGAGTTTGAAGTAAGGGACTGGTTCCTTAATTTTTCATGTGTGGTTCCCATCTTTTTCATGTGTGGCATCACTCCTGATTGATACGTTCTTAATGACTCCTATGATTAGCATTATTATTATAAAAGTAATACACTCACATTTAAAAACTCACCCATATCAGAGAGTGAATTTTTTCCTATACAGCAGCTCCAATCCCAGGAACCACCGATAGCATTGTGGTTTTATACTTGTTGTCCTCTCTAGATCTCAGTACTTTTGTGAGGCCTTGTTAGAGAAGGAGGTAAAATTGCTCTGAAATAGGAAAGTCACTGTGACATGCAGCGCCTCTGTGCCCGTGGGGAAGAAGCCACCAGGGCTATGGTAACATGGGCCTGGTCGCTCAAGGACAGCTGAGCTGACTGTTCCCATGAAGATTCCAGTGGTTGCAGCTGCTTCTTTTATCTTGGCACAGTCCAGTGAGACTCCTTCACAGCTGTGCTCATCCTAGTGATGAAGTGTGTTTGATAAGGACCAGTAGAGGGGCATCTTTGTTTTAAAGGATGGGTTATTATCTTGTTTCAGCAAGGAAGACTGTCCACTGGCAGAACCATGGGGTTCTTCACCAAAACCAGAGATGCAGCAATTCTAGGATTTGGAGACATGTTAAGATATAAATGACATTTTTTTTTTTTTATTAATGAGCTAAAAGCAAAGCCAGGTTGTGTATAAAATGGGAACCAGCAAGTTTGACTGATAAATAGACTCACTGTGCTGTCTTTTAATGGAACATGACCCATGCTGTGTCCCTGTACCTCTTTCTGTCACTGGGGAGAGAATTTCAGGCTGTTTCTTTGTGGCAAAATGGTTCACTTCCTCAGGCAAGAGTGGAAACCCTCTTTCCTATAGATAGGCTCCCAGAAAGCAAAGCCTCTCGTATCTGTGATCTAGAAAACAAAATTTCTGTGCATTATGTCCTCAATGTTAAGTAACAGAAGCAGTTTTACTGGTTCTCAATTCCGGAGGCAGGGCCAGCTTCGTGGGCTTGAGGGCAGGGCAGTGACACAGGGACTTACTCTCAGAAGGGCCGGTGCCTGGTGGCAGGCTCTGCTGATAGCCCCCTGACTTCCTCAGTTTTTTCTGTGAACTTGTGTTTTGTAAGTGAAGCTCACTGAGACAATGGAGCAGGCACATGGGCAGAATGGCTATGAGGGGAGACAAGGTGGGCAGGCTCAGGCCCAGGGACATGAAGGCCACATACTAGAGCTTGATGCCCTGAGCATAGACATTCTTGGAGTAGCCCAGGCATGTCTGGACCGGATGGGAGGTGGCAGCAGCAGCCGCCGCAGTGTCCTCAGCTCTGGGGTGAAAGGAGGGTCTCTGTTTGGAGGCAGCACCAACACCTCTGTGCCTGTGCTTTCTCAGAGTCATCCTTGGAGCTTCTGCACAAATACTTACCCCCTGACCTGAGCACCAAGACAGGAACCATAGGAGCTCAGATAGCAAATTGGGAGGAGAGAATCACAAAACAAAAGTGTGCCTGTGGACATGGCAATAGAGTATACCAGGGATAGAGTATACCAGGGATAGAGTAAACAAGTGATAGAGTATACCAGCAGTAGCATATACCAGCGATAGAGTATACCAGCGATAGAGTATACCAGCAATAGAGTATACCAGGGATATAGTATACCAGCAATAGAGTATACCAGGGATATAGTATACCAGCGATAGAGTATACCAGCAATAGAGTATACCAGTGATAGAGCATACCAGGGATAGAGTATACCAGGGATAGAGTATACCAGCGATAGAGTATACCAGCGATAGAGTATACCAGGGATAGAGTATACCAGGGATAGAGTATACCAGGGATAGAGTATACCAGCGATAGAGTATACTAGGGATAGCGTATACCAGGGATAGAGTATACCACTGATAGAGTATACCAGCGATAGAGTATACCAGGGAGAGAGTATACCAAGGAGAGAGTATACTATGGAGTTCTTGGAATTCCTCAGAGAGTTTAGAGTTCTTCAAGGAATTATCCAAGGGACAGAAATAGAAATTAAATATATAATGATAGTCATGAAACCTCTGACGGGACGGGCATGGTGGGTCACACTTGTTATCCCAGCACATTGTGAAGCTGAGATTTGAGGAATGTTTGAAGCCATGTGTTGGAGACCACCCTGGGCCGTATACTTAGAGCCCATCTTAAAAAAACAACAACAACAAAGATTAGCTGAGCACAGTGGCACATTTCCCTAGTCCTAGCTACTTGGGAAGTTGAGGAAGGAGGATCACATGAGTTCAGGAGTTTGAGGCTGCAGTGAGCCATGGTAATCTCTGGTCAACAGACGGAGACCATATCTCAAAAAAAAAAAAAAAGAAAGAAAGAAAAGGAGAGAAAAGAAAACTTCCGATCAATCAATTATTAACAAGAAGAGCAATTTTAAAAATAAAGTTCTTCTTGTTGTTAAAGATACAACAATAGAATTCAAAAACAAGAGTTTTGAATAAGTTACAAATCATGATGCCACATTTGGTCGGCTGTGGGCCTCTGCAGCTTACAGACCATGTCAGAAGATGCATCCAAATTCCACTGGAGAAATTTACACTTAAAATTAAATTCAAACTTCCATAAAACTGATTTGCTTAAAGAGTTTAATCCTTTGAAAAGAATAGTTCCACAAGAACCACCAGCTCCAGATATACTAAAAATTTGTGTCAAAATAATTTATCGCAGTGCTGTGAGAACTTAGATAATATTCCAGAAACAGTTGCTTCAGCAGATTCTTTTCAAAAGGAAAAATGAAGTTGTTCAAGGCATAAAGTTTGATGACCTCATAAATTAATTGACAGAAACGTTGGCCAGAAAATTTTTTTGATTTATCGAGATCCAATTAATAAAGTATTACTATTTATTCTATTAAAACTATGACACTGATTTCTGGTGGGGATTTATGTGATTCTGTTGTTACTCTTCTGTAAATATTATCCCTATTACGTTTTTCAAATGATAAAAAATATTGGCTTGAGAAAGCTGAATATCCTCCCGCCTTTCATGACACTTTCTTCTGCTGTTCTTCGAACAAGGTGCCCCGCATGTCCATTTTGCACTGAGCCTTGGGAATTTTGTAGCCGGCCCTGCTGTGGCCATTTTTATACAAGTTATCTCATTTGATCTCCGAAACAAACATGCCAGGGCGGTATTACCCTGGTTTACAGAGGCAGGTCCTGGAACCTAGAAAAGTTAGAGGACATATTCAAAGTCACCTGGCTACTATGTGGCAGAGATGCAATTTGAAATAAAATCCCCCTCTCTTCAAAGTCCATATTCCTAACCACCGCCACATGGTGTCCGGATAACCTCCGCTCTTCCTCTTCCTACAGCGCCAAAGCTACAGTAATGCTCTGCCTAAGGCCAGAGTCCATGGAGCTACTGTCAATGTCTCTCATCTTCTGAGCTGAGTGCTGAGTCCAGAGCCTGGCCTGACCTGCAGGAGGTGAGGGAATGAGCGCGCAGTTACTGCCACCTGTTGGCGGCTCATCTATCTGACCCTGAAACGCAGATTAATCTCAGTTTCCTGCCTGCCTGAAGCCTGGGTGTGCACCTGAGACCTCTAGTAATTTCCCTTAATGAACCTATTGAGAGGTCTCACAATTTTATGCATTCTCTCAAGCAATTAGCTTTCTTTTATTTATTTTTAATGTTCTCTTTTGTGTCCACATTCTTTTTTATTCACTCGTTTTCCTATTTACTTTCAGCTTCATTCGTTCTTTTTTCCCCCCAGGATTTTTACAGTGGAATATTCGATTGTCTATTTCTGAGCTTTTCTATTTCCCATTATAATAGCAGTTAATGTTATAAATTTCCCTCCAAGCACTGCTTTAGCTGTATTGCCACAAATTTTGGTATGTTATGTTTCCATTTGCTGTCATGTGAAAACATTTTTAAATTTCTCCTTTGACTCATTAGAAATATGTTGAGTAATGTTCATATATGTGGGGAATTTTCCAGCTATTTTCCTTTAATCACAGTTTCATACATTCCACTGTGGATAGACATTGTGTTTCATATGATTTTAAATTGCTTTGATTTTTTGTTTCTTAGACCAGTATGAGCTCTCTTAGATAATATTTTAACGCATTTTACTGTTATTGGGAGGAGTGTCCCGTAAAGCTTAAATAGGTCGCAATGGATGATACTGTTTTTCAAGTCTTCTTTATCTTTATTTATACTTTTCTGCTAAAAAAAAAAAACCATTTCAAAGAAAAAAGAGTTGAAATATTCATTTTTAAAAAAAATGTTCTAATATGATACATCTATTTTTACTTATTTTTTATTATTTATTTATTTATTATTATTATACTTTAAGTTCTAGGGTACATGTGCATAACGTGCAGGTTTGTTACATATGTATACTTGTGCCATGTTGGTATGCTGCACCCATCAACTTGTCAGCACCCATCAACTCGTCATTTACATCAGGTATAACTCCCAATGCAATCCCTCCCCCCTCTCCCCTCCCCATGATAGGCCCCAGTGTGTGATATTCCCCTTCCCAAGTCCAAGTGATCTCATTGTTCAGTTCCCACCTATGAGTGAGAACATGCGGTGTTTGGTTTTCTGTTCTTGTGATAGTTTGCTAAGAATGATGGTTTCCAGCTGCATCCATGTCCCTACAAAGGACACAAACTCATCCTTTTTTATGGCTGCATAGTATTCCATGGTGTATATGTGCCACATTTTCTTAATCCAGTCTGTCACTGATGGACATTTGGGTTGATTCCAAGTCTTTGCTATTGTGAATAGTGCCGCAATAAACATACATGTGCATGTGTCTTTATAGAAGCATGATTTATAATCCTTTGGGTATATACCCAGTAACGGGATGGCTGGGTCATATGGTACATCTAGTTCTAGATCCTTGAGGAATCGCCATACTGATTTCCATAATGGTTGAACTAGTTTACAATCCCACCAACAGTGTAAAAGTGTTCCTATTTCTCCACATCCTCTCCAGCAGCTGTTATTTCCTGACTTTTTAATGATTGCCATTCTAACTGGCGTGAGATGGTATCTCATTGTGGTTTTGATTTGCATTTCTCTGATGGCCAGTGATGATGAGCATTTTTTCATGTGTCTGTTGGCTGTATGAATGTCTTCTTTTGTGAAATGTCTGTTCATATCCTTTTCCCACTTTTGGATGGGGTTGTTTGTTTTTTTCTTGTAAATTTGTTTGAGTTCTTTGTAGGTTCTGGATATTAGCCCTTTGTCAGATGAGTAGGTTGCAAACATTTTCTCCCATTCTGTAGGTTGCCTGTTCACTCTGATGGTAGTTTCTTTTGCTGTGCAGAAGTTCTTTAGTTTAATGAGATCCCATTTGTCAATTTTGGCTTTTGCTGCCGTTGCTTTTGGTGTTTTAGACATGAAGTCCTTGCCCATGCCTATGTCCTGAATGGTACTACCTAGGTTTTCTTCTAGGGTTTTTATGGTATTAAGTCTAACATTTAAGTCTCTAATCCATCTTGAATTAATTTTCATATAAGGAGTAAGGAAAGGATCCAGTTGCAGCTTTCTACTTATGGCTAGCCAATTTTCCCAGCACCATTTATTAAATAGGGAATCCTTTCCCCATTTCTTGTTTCTCTCAGGTTTGTCAAAGATCAGATGGCTGTAGATGTGTGGTATTATTTCTGAGGACTCTGTTCTGTTCCATTGGTCTATATCTCTGTTTTGGTACCAGTACCATGCTGTTTTGGTTACTGTAGCCTTGTAGTAGAGTTTGAAGTCAGGTAGCGTGATGCCTCCAGCTTTGTTCTTTTGACTTAGGATTGTCTTGGTGATGCGGGCTCTTTTTTGGTTCCATATGAACTTTAAAGCAGTTTTTTCCAATTCTGTGAAGAAACTCATTGGTAGCTTGATGGGGATGGCATTGAATCTATAAATAACTTTGGGCAGTATGGCCATTTTCACGATATTGATTCTTCCTATCCATGAGCATGGTATGTTCTTCCATTTGTTTGTGTTCTCTTTTATTTCACTGAGCAGTGGTTTGTAGTTCTCCTTGAAGAGGTCCTTTACATCCCTTGTAAGTTGGATTCCTAGGTATTTTATTCTCTTTGAAGCAATTGTGAATGGAAGTTCATTCCTGATTTGGCTCTCTGTTTGTCTGTTACTGGTGTATAAGAATGCTTGTGATTTTTGCACATTAATTTTGTATCCTGAGACTTTGCTGAAGTTGCTTATCAGCTTAAGGAGATTTTAGGCTGAGACAATGGGGTTTTCTAAATATACAATCATGTCATCTGCAAACAGGGACAATTTGACTTCTTCTTTTCCTAACTGAATACCCTTGATTTCTTTCTCTTGCCTTATTGCCCTAGCCAGAACTTCCAACACTATGTTGAATAGGAGTGGTGAGAGAGGGCATCCCTGTCTTGTGCCAGTTTTCAAAGGGAATTTTTCCAGTTTTTGCCCATTCAGGATGATATTGGCTGTGGGTTTGTCATAAATAGCTCTTATTATTTTTAGGTACGTTCCATCAATACCGAATTATTCAATGGTAATTGTTAATTTTTAAATTTCTTCTCTTAGTTCTATTAATTTCTTTTTAAAGACTTTGAGATTCTCTTATTAGGTGCATACTAATTTAATAATAATAATATCTGTTCTTGGTGATTTAACAACTTTATGATTGGAAAACATAGCCTCTTTACCAGTAATAATACACCTTGCTGTAAAATCTACTTTGATTTATAACCAATTAGCCAATACAGCTAATTCTGTTTTCATTAGATTAATGATTCTGTACTATAATTCTTTCCACTCCTTTACTATCAACCTATCTTTGTCCTTATATTTGATAAAGACATTGGGTTTTTATAGACAGCATGCATTTGGGTCTTGTTTTATACTACAAGTTTGCTAGTGAGGAATTCTCTTAGTTTTGTTGTTGTCATTAGAAAATGCTTGGCCTTCTGCATCCCCCTCTATGCACACAAATAATGTCATTTGCTTGGAATGAACCTAGTCTACCATCTCTCAGTCAAGGACACCTGGACATTAAGAAATTCACCCAAGGCTGGGTGTGGTGGCTCACACCTATAGTTCCCAACACTTTGGGAGGCCGAGGTGGGTGGATCACGAGGTCAGGAGATCAAGACCTTCCTGGCTAACATGGTGAAACCCTGTCTCTACTAAAAATACAAAATAATTAGGCAGGCATGGTGGCAGGCCCCTGTAGTCAAAGCTACTTGGGAGGCTGAGGCAGGAGAATGGCGTGAACCCAGGAGGCAGAGGTTGCAGTGAGCCGAGATCGCACCACTGCACTCCAGCCTGGGTGACAGAGCGAGACTCCGATCTCCTTAAAAAAGAAACAAACAAACAAAAAAAAAACAAACAAAAAAAAAAACAAAGAAGAGAAAATGCCTTTACTTATTATTGGAATCTGTGTTTAGCATTGATCTAGAAATGTATTTTTGCTTGTGAGGGTTCTATGTTGACATAGTTTTCTTCATTTGGTACTTAAATATGTCACTTTATTTTTTGTACTTGTGCAGCAGTGTCTTATCTCAGCATGTTTTTAAGATTTTCTCATTATTTTTGATTCAAAACAATTTGATTATTTATGGTTTGGCTCTGTGTCCCTACCCAAATCTCATCTGGAATTATAATTCCATAATCTCCAGTGTGGGGAGCGGGACCTGGTGGCAGGTGTTGATCATGGGGAGGTGATTTCTGCCATGCTGTTCTCATGATAGTGAGTGAATTCTCAAGAGATGTGATGGTTTTATAAGTGGCAGTTTCCTTCTGTGCTTGCTCTTGTGCTCTGTCTCTCTTCTTCTCTCTTCCTCTCTCTTTTGTCTGACACCATGGTAGACTTGCTTGCTTCCACTTCACCTTCCATCATGAGTGTGAGATTTCCGAGGCCTCCTAGCCGTGCTTTCTGTTAATCCTGAATAACTGTGAGTCAAAGAAACCTCTTTTATTTCTAATTATCCAGTCTCAGGTAGATCTTTACAGCAGTCTGAAAATGAACTTGTGTAATTATGATATACTTGTTCTGTTTTTTTAAAATAATTATTCTTCTTGGATACCTTTCAGTACCAAATTTGTATGTTTCTAGTCTCACGACATTAATAAAAATAGGCTATTATTTCATTAACTTTATATTTTCTCCTGGAACTTCTCTCTGCCTTCAAACACACGTAGGTGCTGGATTGCTTGATATTTCTATGAAGTGCACTGTTTATTTTTTATCCAGCCTTTTATTTTCTCCCTTTGCTTCATTTCCTCATTTGTTTGTGTTAATGTAGATTCAGCCTTACTGATCCTTTCTTCTATGCTGTCATATGTCCTAAATCCAGTTCAGAATATTTTTTGTTCACATGCTCATTTTGTTTTATTGCTGGAAGGTCCATTTTGAACTTTACATGTGTTCTTCCTCATCAAAAAGGTTTACTCTTCAGCCCTTGACATTATTTATAACTTTTGTAATAGATCCTTTACATTCCTTTGTCTAATCCCAGTACCTTTGTCATTATTGGGTTTGTTTTTACTGAATGACTTTTCTCCTAGTTATGGGCCATATTTTCCTACTTCTTTTCATGCTTGGAAATTTTTGATTGGATTCGGTATATAATAAAGCCTATTTTATTTTTTAAAATTAGGAAACAGGGTCTTCCTCCGTTGCCCACGCTGGAATGCAGTGGTGCAATCTCAGGTCACAAAACCTCTGCCTCATTGATTTTAGCAATTCTCTTATCTCAGCCTCCTGAGTAGCTGGGACTACAGGCCTGTGCCATCATGCCCAGCTAATTTTCGTATTTTTCATAGACATAGGTTGGCCTGGCTGGTCTCGAGCTCCTGTCCTCAAGTGATTCACCTGTCTTGGCCTTCCAAAGTGCTGAGATTACAGGCATGAACCGCCATGACTGCCCAGCTTAAATTGCTGAATAACAATTTTGGTATTTTTTCCCCCCCCAAAGAATGCTAGACATTATTTGTTTCATTTTTGGGTTTTTATACATTGGTTTGTTTGTGTCAGGAATGGCTTGAAAATGTCTTGGAGCAGTAGTTGCAGAATAGTTTAATCTAGAGCTGACTAGCACCACTACTTGCTGATGGCTTTCTGAGGACTCTGAGTTCTCTCCACTTTACTGTGGAGATGAATACTTTTCAAGACTTGTCTGTCTTCCTGAAATTGCCACTCCCTCCCTCCCAGAGTCTTCACTTTTTTTGGCCTGGGGAAGTCTTAGCCCAAGTGCGCACACATTATAACATAGCCCAAGAGTGAAGGCATTCTTCTTTTCTACAACAGTCAAGATCAATGCTTCTTTCACTGGCCCACTCTCTGATATGTGCACTGGAAATTGGGGTCTGATACAGGTTGGGTGTTTGTACTCTCCAAATACTATGTTGAAATGTAATCTCCAGTCTTGGAGTTGGGACTTGGCAGGAGGTCTCTTGGTCATTGGGGTGGATCCCTCATGAATGACTTGGTGTTGTCCTAGAGATAATCACTGAGTTCCTTATTTGAGTCATGGGAGATCTGATTGTTTAACACAGTGTGGCACCTCCCCAACTCTGGCTCCTTCTCCTGACTTGTGATACTCCTGTTCCCCCTCCCTTTCCTACCCAGATGGAAGCTTTCTGAGGCCTCAAAAGGAGCAGATGCTGGCACCATGCTACTTATACAGCCTACAGAATAGGGAACCAAAATAAACTTCTTTTCCTTATGAACTACCCAGCATTAGGTATTCCTTTATAGCAGTATAAACAAACTGACACAGAAAATTGGTACTGTTCAGGGGGTATTGCTGTAAAGACAGCTGAAAATATGGAAGTGGCTTTATCACTGGGTACTGGCAGAGGCTGAAAGAGTTTGCAGAGCCCAGCAAAAGATAGGAAGATGAGGGAAAGTTGGAACTCTTTAGAAACTTGTTAAATGTATGTGACCAAAGTGCTCAAAGAGATATGGACAGTGAAGTCCAGGCTATCAGGTGTAAGATGGAAAAGTGGAAGTTATTGGGAATTGACAAGGGTCACCAGTGTTACACCCTAGTATAGAGCTTGGCCGCATTGTGTCGATGTCCTAGAGATTTATGCAAAGTTGAACTTTAGAGTGATTACCTAGAGTGTCTGGTCTAAGTAATCTCCAAGGAGCAAAGTACTCAAGATATGTGGCTGCTTCTACAAGCTTACAGTGAGACACAGGAACAAAGAAATGATTTAAATATGGAACTTATATTTAAAGGGGAAGCAAAGTATAGAAGTTTGGAAAATTTGCAGCCTAGGAATTTAGTAGAGAAAGAAAAAGCATGTTGAGAAGAGGAATGTAACTGGGCTGTGGAGAATCACTTGCTAGAGAGATTCCATGACTGAGAAGGAGCCATGTGCTAATGGTCAAGACAATGGGGAAAAGGCTTACAAGGCATTTTTGAAAACTTTGAGGCATGCCCTCCTACTACAGCCCACAGGCCTAGGAGGAAAGAATGGTTCAGTGGCCACATCCAGGGCACAGCTGCCCTGCTCAGCCTCAAGACACTGTTCCCACATCCTGGCTGCCCAGGCTCCAGCCTCAGCTCAAAGGGCCTAATGTACAGATTGGCCACTGCTTCAGTGGGTGAAAACCACAACGTCTTGGCAGCTTTCATGTGGTGTTAAGCCTGCAAGTATGCAGAGTGCAAAAAGGAAAGAGGCTTGGCAGCTTCCACCTACATTTCAGAGGATGTGTGGCCAAGCCTGGTTCTCCAGGCAGAAAACTGCTGCAGAGGGAGAATACCAACAGAAAAACTCTACTAGAGCAGTGCTAAGGGAAAAGTGGGGTTGGATTCCCCACACAGTGTCCCCAGTGGGGCATTGCCTAGTGGAGCTGAGGGAAGGGGAACACTGCCGTCCAGACCTGAGAATAGAAGCACCATTGACAGTTTGTTCCCTCAGCATGGAAGAGCCACAGGCATCAGATTCTGACCTGTGACAGGAGCCATGTGGGCTGCACCCTGGAAAGCCACAGGGGCAGAGCTGCCCAAGGTCTTCAGAGCCCACCCTCACACCAGAATGTGGAACATGGAATCAAGAATTGTTTTGGAGCTTTGAGGTTTAACAGCTTCCCTGCAGAGTTTCTGACATGTGTGGGGCCTGTAATCCCTTTTATTGTCCAGTGTCTGCCTTTTGGAATGGTGGTGTTTAGCCAATGCCTGAACCATCATTGTAACTTGAAAGGAAATAACTTATTTTTGATAGTACAGGCTAAAAGGTGGAAGGAACTTGAGTCTCAGGGGATGAGACATGGACTTTGGACTTTTGATTCAGTTAATGCCAGAAGGAGTTAAGACTTTTGGGAGTACTTGGGAAGGGATGATTGTATTTTGCAATGTGAGAAGGACATGAGATTTGAGGGGCCAGGGGAAGAATAACATTTTTCAGATATTTGTCCCCTCGAAACCTCATGCTAAAATCTAATCCTCAATGTTGGAAGTGGAATCTGGTGGGGAGGATTTGAGTTGCGGGGTGAATCCCTGACGAATGACTAAGTGCTTTCGTCCCAATAATGAGTGAGTTCTTGCTCCGACTTCATACAACATGTAGTTGTTTAAAAGAGTCTGGGACCTCCTTTCACCCTCTCGCTCTGCTCTCACCAGGTGATATTACTACTCCCACTTCACTTTCCACTAGGCCTGAGGGCTGATTGAGGCCTAATGAGGGGCAGATGCAGGTATCATGCTTCTCACACAGCCTGCAGAATAGTGAGCCAAAATAACTTCCTTTCCTGACGTATTATCCACCTCAGGTATTCCTTTAGAGCAACACACACAGACTAACACAGGGAGTATTGTGTTGTGTGAGCTTTGACCTCGGTCTTCTCAATGCCACAGGATGCTGGTCTCCAGGTGATTCTTCCTCCCTGTCCTGTCTTTCAAGACCCAAATGGCCATTAAAGGGTCTTCTCAAATAAAAGGAGAGTTTCTTCCTAAGAGAGTTTTGCTGCTTCCCCTATAACATAGGAATGAATGCCATTGTCATGGTGACATTTTAATTTTTTTTTGCGAAGCTCCACTTCTTTTACACAATCAACTGATATATGCTTCCGGGAATCAGGAAATCCACTAATTTGTTCAAAATAACAATGTATACATGATGAATAGTAAATGACTAAATAAAAGCAGGGTCTGACTGTCCTGGTATCAAGGTAGGTGAGTGCAACTGAGTTGGACAATTATAGGATTAGACCCTGCCTTGATTTACATTTTGGACATTTTGTTGATTATATGATTTTTTTCATGACTATGATTTTTAAAAAAATCTATCGCATTATGAGATCATCTATCTTAAGTATGGAGTATCTAAGTGCTTATATTTTATACCTGAGGCCAGAGCCTCCCTCGCTTCACCCTAGTCCTGGCTCTGTCATCACATCTGGATAAAAATTGCATCCAGATAAAAATGCTTTTACTCTAACAAGGGCTGGTTACTTTTTTCTGTCTTGAGATGAGGAAAGACAATGGATTATTTTGGAACTAAGGTTCATTTTTCCAGAGGTCGATGATATGCACATTTAGTGCAGCGTCAATGTGAAGAAATAGAGAGCTTCTTCTGCATGTAGGATACACCCACAAAGTTCATGACTGAAAGAGCAAACCCTCCCAAGGAGAGAGAGCAGGGCCATGGAACTATCCTGATGCTTCCCTTTAGAGTTGATGTGTCTTTCTTCTTGAGGTTTGCTCCCCTCTGCTTGTGTCCCATGGTATACTGTCCTCATTTAATTATGCCCTCCAAAAGACTTGTTTTTAAGAGCATTTACTTGGATCCTATTATGTTTGTATGTAAGTAAACCCTTTTACAACTGCATTTTGCCATCCAATTTGTGAAATAGCTTATGAATGACCAGCACATAAATGAATAAGACAAAGTCCACACCAGTAGAACTCTCATAGCTAAATGGAGAATTAAAAATTCATGCACCTCTGCAGGAGGCGTAATTGCATAAGAAATCTTAACCAGAAGAAGGGAGTCCTTGTGAAGAACAGAGGACTGGGCATCCCCTCCCTTGGCAGATCCGCTATGATTCCATGAGGAAAGTGGTCTTTGAGTAGGGCTTGCTTTTTTTAGGGAAGACGTGGGGTAGGCATACAAGGGGAGGGTGCAGGAGGAGCAAAGCACACGTTCTATGAAATTGTCGGGAATAACTGGGAAGGTCAAGGGATCCAAATAATACAGATGCCTGTACCCTGGAAAGCACTCCAAGCCCCACTGTGGCATCCCTGACCCTTGCCTGGAGAGCAGAAAAGGGTGTTCCAAGGATGTTAGAGATTGGCCTGCCCAAACCAGCACCACACAATGACCACAATGAGTAGGATCAAGATTCCGTAAATCTGAACACCACAGTTTAATTTTGTTTACATGTCACACATCTCTGATGAGGGAGCCCTTTCTGAATCCACATCAGTTACAGCAACTTCTTGGCCTCCTCATGGCTTTTTGCAGCATTTTATTACAGAGACACCACAGACGCCAATATGTTTATACCTTCCAGGGCAAAAGCCTGGAAGACATATGGCACCACTCCTAACGCAGGTAACAGGATTCCTTATATCACCAAAAACACCTAACAGGAAAAAAACACACAAAGAGCAAACATCGTGTTAGAACTCAAAACTCATGTTGCAAAAACACAAACGCTGTGTCTGTATTGCCTTGAATAGATCTGCAGTGGACTTCTTTCTGAAGCCAGGGCTTTTCCATGAGACGCGAGTCAATCATTTGGATCGAAGTTTCTGACATGGAAACTGGCACTGCTGTGGTTTGGGGGATGTTTGTTTTGGTCGAATCTGATTGTGAAAGACCCTGATCTCTCCTGAGTGACCAGGGTCTCCCGGTGGGGTCTGGTAGGAGCTTGGTAATGTTCTCTTGTGACTTCAGCTCCACCACAAGTAGATAAGATCAAAGCCACCCTACCTCCGTTTTAACACACAAGCCAGTAACTTTTTGCTTTTCAAATCATTTAGTCTGTTAAGTATTTGATCTGAGAAGGGATAAAAAGATACAACTCACAGAAATTGTTCAATGTGAAATTAACACCATGTAACTTACAGTTGAAAACCACAATTAACCACAGAAATAAACTTTTGTAATGGGTTGTTTCTAATATCTAAGTCCTGGTTTCAATCTCATTCTTCTTTTTTTATCTCTCCCTGTCTCTGTCCCTCTCTCCCTGCCTCCCTGCCTCTCTCCCTCCCTCCCTGCCTCCCTCCCTTCTTCCCTCCCTGCCTGCCTCCCTGCCTTTCTCCCTTCCTGCCTCAGTCCCTCCCTGCCTCCCTCCTTTCCTGCCTCCCTCCCTCCATCCCTACCTGCCTCCCTGCCTCCCTGCCTCCCTCCCTGCCTCCCTACTTCCCTGCCTTCCTTCATGATACTGTTCTAGGTGTTGGAAAATTTGAGGTCTCTGGTGCCACACAGAGCCCCGTTCTTCTCGAAACACCCAGGACTCATAAATAAAATTGGTAAATGATACTTTCACAATATAATATCTATGTGATTAATTGTTTAAGTTTTAGTCTCAAATTTTCTTTTTCCTTCTCTCTATCCTTCCCTTCCACTCTCCCTCTTTTATCCTTTCATGGTTTTTATTTTATTTCCATAATATCAAGGAGAAAATGAAGGTTAGATGTCCCGGTTAAAAGTTGCTTTCCATGGGCCGTCTCTGGACTGTGAACCTGCGGTGGCCTCATGGCAAGGACTGTTCTCAGGGCCTCCGCTCGGAAAAGTCCTGGGGCAGAGTGTCTGCAGCAGTAGCTCCTACAGTGTAGGCTGGGCCTTAAGGTTATCTGGAATTTTCTAGGTTGCAGTATCTACCCTTTCAATATAAAAATTTAGAAAATGACATTCTGTACTACTTTCTTTAGATAAAATCAAAATTTCTGACTTTTATTTAAAAAGTCACCTAACAGGTTTCAACCACAGTCTTAGCAGTTGTAGCATGGAAAGCAGTGAGGAGATGAGATTTACAAGCTACTGGGCTCCTTTATTTTGGCTCAGAAGAGAGAGTGAGGTGTCCATCGAGTTGTCAAACTTCTATATTGAACCAATGCTTGGTTCAATTATGTAACGCATACAGTCTACTCCGTCTAAAAGTGTGCGTAGAAGAAAGAGAAAGACCAGCTCTGGGGGACAGAGGGAGAGAGAGAGATAAGGAAAATAGAGAGAGAGAGGGAAACAGAGAAAGAGGCAGGAAGGAGTGGGGAGAGAGAGAGCGGCAGGAGAGTGCGATAGAGAGAGAGGGGACAGGAGTGAGAGAGGGAGAGAGCAAGGGTCAGGAGAGATAAAAATAGAGGGAGACAGACAGACACAGGAGACAGAGACATGGAATTAAACAACATGTTCCTGAATGACCAATGGGTCAATAAAAGATAGGAAGGAAATTTAAAGATAGCTTGAAACAAATGAAATTAGAAACACACCCATAGGTTCCTCTCTAGGTTCTAAAAGCTTTACCAATGGACAAAGTAAAATATTCCCTCTATAACTAAGTTTACCCATTCAGACCTACAAATACCTGGTCAGTATAGCTCTTTCTACCTTAAAAGTAGCATTTTTCACAGAAATATCTTGAAACTAAAAGTCTTAGAAGAAAGAAAATCTTTAGATGTGTTCAGTTCTCACTGATTCATTTAGAGATGAGAAAATCAAGGTACAGG
Organism: Macaca mulatta; assembly: GCF_049350105.2. Lineage (NCBI taxonomy): Eukaryota > Metazoa > Chordata > Mammalia > Primates > Cercopithecidae > Macaca > Macaca mulatta. The sequence continues at coordinate 8,148,227 of NC_133413.1, forward strand.
AAGATTAAGTAAAGTCACTCAAGTGAGGTAGACTTTTCCACACTTGATGCCAGAGCCTGTCTCCAATCCTTTTGTTCTAGATTTTGCAGATCTGCAAGATTGATGTCTCCTACCTGAGGCTCTAGGAGTAGAGAGTCCATTTTCTTCAAAGGAGACAGCAAAGTCCTGGTCGTCTTCCCCAGGCTGCTCCTGGGTTGCAACCTCATCAGCTCTTTCCTGGAGTGACTCAGCCTGGGCCTGCAGGGCCACCAGGAGAATGGCAGCAAGGATGGCGAGGGTCCTCATGGCTGGGGTCACCTGGAGGAGGGAGAGCAGGTGTGGATGTGTGGAGAGTGAGGAGTGAGCCTGGATTTATAGCTCTGCTGGGAGAAGGCCTGAGACAGAAGCTGCAGTGAGAGGAGGTGGGCATGTGATTGGGAGGGGAAGGGGCTGCCTTCACCCTCAAGATCCCTTTGATGCTCCTCTTTCTCCCGGCTTTCATCACAGAGTGAGTCTGTGTGCTTAATGCCTCTTCTTGATCCAAACTGTTAATGATGATAAGGACACTACTATCCTGTCCTGTTTCCCATCTGCTTGAGTATTTACTTTTATATATTCAGACAAGAAAAGCAACAGTGCTTTCATTCAATAAATGTGGGGATCAAATGCCTCTTGTTTTCTGAAGACGGTCCCTGGTACTCTCTGGATGACTCTCTGGGGTCAGACCTGGGTCCCAGTGGAGTAGAGAGTTAATCCATTGCAGGATTCAGGGATATTATTAGCCTCATGTAGGAGGCTTTTGAGATCTTGAGGTGAGTAGTCTCCTGCTGGGGCCAGTGTGGACAGGACAATGACCTTATCAGCTATGGGGGAAATGAGTTCAGTAGACTAGTAGGCCAAGTTTATCAGATTAAAATCAAAATTCAGATTTAGTTCAAGAAGTTGGTGTGATCTGAATGCATCATATACAATGTGTAGCAGGTACTTCTCTCCACTTTGAGGAATATCAAAGTAATTTAGGTGCCTACAACCCCTTACTGAGGTCTTTTATTTTATTTTTATTTTTTAGTTTTAGCAAATTTTAAATCATACACAAGGAACAACATTCAAAAGGTAGAAGAAGTAACGAGTTCTTATTTCTACCCCCAGGCCTTCAATTCTGACCCAGGAATCCATCACTATTAACAGTTATTCATAGTATTCTGCACTTTGCTTTTATCACCTGTATCATGGGCACTTTGTATATCTAAACACATGGAATGCTGTTATAATTTTTAAGAGCCTTAAACTATCCCAGGGTTTGTATATGCCATCACTTATTTTTTTCTATTGATAAAATATGATAAAATTATTACAATTTGGTTATTCTTAAACTTTTGCATTAATAAGTAAAGTTACAGTGATTATCTTGTATATATGTCCTCTTACCCATATGGATAATCTTACAGAAATAGAATTGCTGTGTCAAAGAATGCATCTTAAGCCAGTATGGTGGCACTTGCCTGTAGTTCTAGCTATTTGAGAGGCCGAGGTGGGAGGATCATCGGAGACCAGGAGTTCAATACCAGCCTGACAACATAGTGAGACCCCTTTCTCTTAAAAACAAAAAGAGACTGTATCTTACCCATTTTTAAGATATTATTATGTATTTCTATAATATTACCATATTTGATACACATCCTTTGGTGCTCAGTAGGCCTTTGGAGAACCTCCACATTTGAATTCCTCATTTAATTTTTTTTCAAATTTGTTTATTTTTAATTGAAAAATGATTTTTGTGTATATTTGTAGGGTATGATGTGATGTTTGGATTGATAATCAAATGGCAGAAACACTTCAGCTAATTAAGATAGCCATCACCTCACCAACTTAATTTTTTAAGGAGAATTACAAATCGAGTCCTTTAGCAGTTTGGAAGATACAATACATTACTATTAACTGTAGTCGCCTTGCAGTGCCATAGATCACTAAGACTCTCCAGCATAACTGAAACTTTGTGCTCTTGGCTCAACATCTTCTCTTTTCCTATCCCTCCCTCTCACCCACCTCCAGCTTCTGATAACCACCTTGGTACTCCAGTTCCATAACATCGACATTTTAACATTCCATATACAAGTGATATCATATAGTATTTGTCTTTCTGTGCCTAGCTTATTTCATTTAGCACATTGTCCTCTGGTTCCAACCATGTTGTCATGAATGAAGAATTTCCTTCTTTGAGACAGAGTCTCGCTCTGTCACCCAGGCTGGAGTGCAGTGGCAGGATCCCGGCTCATTGTAACCTCTGCCTCCCGGGTTCACGCCATTCTCCTGCCTCAACCTCCCGAGTAGCTGGGACTACAGGCACCCGCCACCACGCCCGGCTAATTTTTTGTATATTTAGTAGAGACGGGGTTTCACCGTGTTAGCCAGGATGGTCTCGACCTCCTGACCTCGTGATCTGCCCTCCTGTGTTTCCGTTTTTTCTTTCTTTGCAGAGAAACTAATAGAGTGTATCTCCCACTTATTCTACCTTATGAAAATGAGAGGATCTGAATCAGATCTGTAATATCTATACTAATTATTTGAATTCGTGAATTAACAGGGAGACTGGGAGGGAATAATTTTCTGTATCGGTGATTCCAGCTTTCATGGCCCTTGTTTTACCCTGGTGGCCATTTAGCACCAGGTTTTAAACCATCTGTATTTGTACTGCTGCTCTGTTTCTCACTGGACATTGCTGAGTTTGCAGATAGCATTCCATGATTGCTTCCTAGCCTACATCTCTCTGGCATTGTCTCTCTGAATCTCTAGAAATGACTAAAGAAACAATTTGGAACATTTTTATTCCGGTTCTAAGCTTTCTCCATGAATTCTGTCATGTGTTTGATCACCCAGAGTCCTTGTTAATTGGGGAAATTGGTATCTTCAGTCTCTCTTCATCCTTCTCTTACCCCAAAATTAATTGGGTGAGCAGGAAATTAGTCCCTCCCAGTCTCCCTGTTAATTCATGAATTCAAATAAATATTATAGATATTACAGATCTGATTCAGATCCTCTCATTTTCATAAGGCAGAATAAGTGCGAGATACACTCTGTTAGTTTCTCTGCAAAGAAAGAAAAAACGGAAACACATGTCAAACACCCCAACCTCTCCACTGTACTCTAAGGGTCTGGCTTCTCTCTCACTCTCTCAAGGCAATAGCATGACTTGACACTCTCTAATTTTGTAGGAGTCACTAAGAATAAAGACAGGAGTTTGGACTGGCACAAAGGTTTAGAAGCCCACACAATCTCACTTGTAATAACACTCAAAAATAAAATTATTAGAAGTAAATTTAACCAAAAAAAGTGAAAGATCTGTACAGCAAAAACTATAAATATTGATGAATAAAACTGAAGAAGACACAAATAAATGGAAAGATATCTTGAGTTCATGGATTGGAAGAATTAATATTATTAAAATGTCTGTACTACCCAAAGTGATCTGTAGATCCTCATCAAAATTCCAATGCAATTTTTCACAGAAATTAAAAAAACACTAAAATTGGTATGAAATCAGAAATGACACCGAATAGCCAAAGCAATCTTGAGCAAAAATAATAAAGATAGAGTTATCTTGCTCTCTGATTTTAAAATGTATCATAAAGTTATTGTAAGCAAAACAGCATGGTCTGGCATAAAAGACACAATAACCAAAGGAAAGGAGGAGAAAGCCCAAAACTAAACCCAAGTATTTATGATTATTTGATCTTCAACAAAGATGGCAAGAACACACAATGGGGAAAGGACAGTCTCTTCAATAGAAGGTGTAAGGAAAACTAGATATCCACAAGCAGAAGAATGAAATTGGACATTTATCCCCCACTATACCCAAAAATCACCTCAAAATGGATCAAAGACTTGCATAAAAGACCCGAAATTGTAAATCTACTAGAAGAAAACATGGGGGAAATCTTATGACATTTCTCTGGGCAATTATTTCTACAACAGGACTCCAAAAGCAAAGACAACAAAAGCAAAAATAGACAAAGGAGGTCACATCAACTAAAAAACTTCTGCACAGAAAGGAAAAAAAGTGAAGAGATGACCCATGGACTAGGAGAAAGTATCTGTAAACCATACATCTGATGAGGGGCTAATATCCCAAATATATAAGGAATTCAAACTACTCAATAATAAGAAGACAAACATCTCAATTTAAACATGGGCAATAAACCTGGCCCGCAGATATATGGAAAACATACTCAAAATCACTAATTATCAGGAAAATGCAAATTAAAATCACAAAGAGGTAATCATCTGTTAGAATGGCTTTTAACAAATAGACAAATAATATGTGTTGGTGAGGATATAAAAAAAAGGGGACCCTTGAGTGCCATTAGTGGAAATGTAAACTAGTATAGCCATTTTGGAGAAGAGTATGGGGGTTCCTCAAAGCACTAAACATAGAATTACCATATGACCCAGCAATCCCGCTTCTGGGTATTTCTCCAAAGAAATTGAAATCACTATACTGGCCGGGTGCGGTGGCGCACACCTATAATCCCAGCACTTTGGGAGGCTGAGGCAGGTGGATCACAAGTTCAGGAGATCGCGATCATCCTGGCTAACATGGTGAAACCTCATCTCTACTAAAAATACAAACAAATTAGCCAGGCGTGGTGGCGCAGACCTGTAGTCCCAGTTACTCAGGAGGCTGAGACAGGAGAATGGGTGAACTCGGGAGGCGGAGCTTGTAGTGAGCCAGCTTGTACCACCGCACTCCAGCCTGGGGGACAGAGCAAGACTCTGTCTCAAAAAAAAGGAAAAAAAAAAAAAAAAAGAAAGAAAGAAATCACCATATCAAGAAGAATCTACACTCCCATGTCCATTTCAGCATTATTCAAAATAAGTAACATATGGAATCAGCCTAATGTTCATCAATGGATGAATGAATAAAGAAAATATGGTGTATATGCAAGATAGTATACTATACAGACTTAGAAAAAGAAGGAAATTGGCCGCATGTGGTGGCTCACGCCTGTAATCCCAGCACTTTGGGAGGCCAAGGCAGGCGGATCATAAGGTCAGGAGATCAAGACCATCCTGGCTAACATGGTGAAACCTCATCTCTACTAAAGATACAAAATATTAGCCGGGCGTGGTGGCGGGTGCCTGTAGTCCCAGCTACTCAGGAGGTTGAAGCAGGAGAATGGCATGAACCCGGGAGGCAGAGGTTGCAATGAGCCGGGATCCTGCCACTGCACTCCAGCCTGGGTGACAGAGCGAGACTCTGTCTCAAAGAAGGAAATTCTTCATTCATGACAACATGGTTGGAACCAGAGGACAATGTGCTAAATGAAATAATCTAGGCACAGAAAGACAAATACTATATGATATCACTTGTATATGGAATGTTAAAATGTCGATGTTATGGAACTAGAGTACAAAGGTGGTTATCAGAAGCTGGAGGTGGGTGAGAGGGAGGGATAGGAAAAGAGAAGATGTTGAGCCAAGAGTACAAAGTTTCAGTTATGCTGGAGAGTCTTAGTGATCTATGGCACTGCAAGGCGACTACAGTTAATAGTAATGTATTGTATCTTTCAAACTGCTAAAGGACTCGATTTGTAATTCTCCTTAAAAAATTAAGTTGGTGAGGTGTTGGCTATCTTAATTAGCTGAAGTATTTCTGCCATGTGATTATCAATCCAAACATCACATCACACCCTACAAATATACACAAAAATCATTTTTCAATTAAAAATAAACAAATTTGAAAAAAAATTAAATGAGGAATTCAAATGTAGAGGTTCTCCAAGGGCCTACTGAGCACCAAAGGATGTGTATCAAATGTGGTAATATTATAGAAACACACAATAATATCTTTAAAATGGGTAAGATACAGTCTTTTTTTCTGTTTTTAAGAGAAAAAGATCTCATGTTGTGAGGCTGGTATTGAACTCCTGGTCTCCGATGATCCTCCCACCTCAGCCTCTCAAATAGCTAGAACTACAGGCAAGTGCCACCATACTGGCTTAAGATGCATTCTTTGACACAGCAATTCTATTTCTGTAAGATTATCCATATGGGTAAGAGGACATATATACAAGATAATCACTGTAACTTTACTTATTACTGCAAAAGTTTAAAAATAACCAAATTGGGCCGGGCGCGGTGGCTCAAGCCTAAAATCCCAGCACTTTGGGAGGCCGAGACGGGCGGATCACGAGGTGAGGAGATCGAGACCATCCTGGCTAACACGGTGAAACCCCATCTCTACTAAAATATACAAAAAACTAGCCGGGGGAGGTGGCGGGCGCCTGTAGTTCCAGCTACTTGGGAGGCTGAGACAGGAGAATGGCATGAATCCGGGCGGCGGAGCTTGCAATGAGCTGAGATCTGGCCACTGCACTCCAGACTGGGCGACAGAGCGAGACTCCGTCTCAAAAAAAAAAAAAAAAAAAGAAGAATAACCAAATTGTAATAATTTTATCATATTTTATCAATAGGAAAAATAAGTGATGGCATATACGAACCCTGGGATAGTATAAGGCTCTTAAAAATTATAACAGCATTCCATGTGTTTAGATATACAAAGTGCCCATGATACAGGTGATAAAAGCAAAGTACAGAATACTATGAATAACTGTTAAAAGTGATGGATTCCTGGGTCAGAATTGAAGGCCTGGGGATAGAAATGAGAACTTGTTACTTCTTCTACCATTTGAATGATGTTCCTTGTGTATGATTTAAAATTTTCTAAAACTAAAAAATAAAAATAAAATAAAAGACCTCAGTAAGGGGTTGTAGGCACCTAAATTACTTTGATATTCCTCAAAGTGGAGAGAAGTACCTGCTACACATTGTATATGATGCATTCAGATCACACCAACTTCTTGAACTAAATCTGAATTTTGATTTTAATCTGATAAACTTGGCCTACTAGTCTACTGAACTCATTTCCCCCATAGCTGATAAGGTCATTGTCCTGTCCACACTGGCCCCAGCAGGAGACTACTCACCTCAAGATCTCAAAAGCCTCCTACATGAGGCTAACAATATCCCTGAATCCTGCAATGGATTAACTCTCGACTCCACTGGGACCCAGATCTGACCCCAGAGAGTCATCCAGAGAGTACCAGGGACCATCTTCAGAAAACAAGAGGCATTTGATCCCCACATTTATTGAATGAAAGCACTGTTGCTTTTCTTGTCTGAATATATAAAAGTAAATACTCAAGCAGATGGGAAACAGGACAGGATAGTAATGCCCTTATCATCATTAACAGTTTGGATCAAGAAGAGGCACTAAGCACACAGACTCACTCTGTGATGAAAGCCGGGAGAAAGAGGAGCATCAAAGGGATCTTGAGGGCAAATACAGCCCCTTCCCCTCCCAATCACATGCCCACCTCCTCTCACTGCAGCTTCTGTCTCAGGCCTTCTCCCAGCAGAGCTATAAATCCAGGCTCACTCCTCACTCTCCACACATCCACACCTGCTCTCCCTCCTCCAGGTGACCCCAGCCATGAGGACCCTCACCATCCTTGCTGCCATTCTCCTGGTGGCCCTGCAGGTCCAGGCTGAGTCACTCCAGGAAAGAGCTGATGAGGTTGCAACCCAGTAGCAGCCTGGGGAAGATGACCAGGACCTCGCTGTTTCTTTTGAAGAAAATGGACTCTCTACTCTTAGAGCCTCCGGTAGGAGACATCAATCTTGCAGATCTGCAAAATCTAGAACAAAAGGATTGGAGACAGGCTCTGGTATCAAGTGTGGAAAAGTCTACCTCCCTTGAGTGACTTTACTTAATCTTCCTGTACCTTGATTTTCTCATCTCTAAATTAATCAGTGAGACTAGAAGACATCTAAAAGATTTTCTTTCTTCTAAGACTTTTAGTTTCAAGATATTTCTGTGAAATTTGCTACTTTTAAGATAGAAAGAGCTATATTGACCACGTATTTGTAAGTCTGAATGGGTAGACTTAGTTATAGAGAGAATATTTTACTTTGTCCATTGGTAAAGCTTTTAGAACCTAGAGAGGAACCTATGGGTGTGTTTCAATGTAGGCTAAAGAGCTTGATTAAATCTTTCTACAATACATACTTAGAACCAAACATCATATTGTGTCTCATACATATACACAATTATTATTTGTCAATTAAAATAAGTACATAAGTAAAATCTTAAAAAAAAAAAAAAAAACAAAAAACAAAGGGGAGAGAGAATGAAGAATTTGAATTTGGAAGGTCTTCAAAGGCTCCTTGAGCACCAAAGTATTTGAGTCCATGACATGAGCGTGCTCAATGCAGCATCTCAGAAACGGATCCAGGTGCATTAGGGAGCCTTGTTAGGACATGCAGATCATACATGGAAGTCAAGACTAGGGGTATGGATTAAGCAGAATGAAGAGTAGGTAACCCTGGGGTTGAGAGGTATATTGTTTTACCAGGGAGCAGGTAATAAACATGTCCTGGATAGACTCAGATGGGGAAAGAACTATGATCTTGCATGACTAACACATAGGTAGTACGATTTCTTGTCATTTACGACAAAGACATGAATTTTCTCTATCCTAACATGACTCATACAGTGTCTCTTGTTTAGACTATCTCAGTTAGTCTGGCTCTGCATATCCTTTTCCCCACCTCCCTCCCTGTGCCTGACCCTCTCTTCTTTCCACAGAAGGTTCTCAGGCGAGACACACCTGCTATTGCGGAACCGGCCATTGTTATACCCCTGAGTTCCACTCTGGGAAGTGCTTATTCAAGGGCCACACCTACAAACTCTGCTGTCGCTGAGCTTCCTAGATAGAAACCAAAACAGTGCAAGATTCAATCCAAGGTCCTGAAAAAAGAAAAACATTTCACTCTGTGTACCTTGTATCTTTCTAAGATTTTCTCTCCAAAATAAAGTTCAAGCATTCAACTTAGTGTGTTTGACTTTTTAAATTTTCTTTTCTTTTTCCTTTTTTTCCCCCTTTTGCTTTTTTATATGGTGCTTTGTATGGTTCCTTTGTATAGAGAATTCTGATCTACATTCAGCTAACTAGTCTTTGCATTCCAATGATGCACAATTTGAGCATCATAGAGCAATAACGAAATAGCGAAAATGAATATAATTGGGTTTGTTGTTGTTGTTGTTGTTGTTGTTGTTGTTGTTGTTTGAGACAGTGTCTCACTTAGCCACCCAAGCTGGAGTACAGTGGTGCAATCACAGCTCACTGCAGCCTTTACCTCCTCTGCTCAAATGATCCTCCCACTTCAGCCTCTTGAGTAGCTGGGACTATAGGCATGTGCCACCACACCCAGCTAATGTTTTGTACTTTTTGGAGAGACAGGGTTTCACCATGTTGCCCAGATTGGTCTTGAACTCCTGAGCTTAAGTGATCTGCCCTCCTCAGCCTCCCAAAGTGCTAGGATTACATACTTGAGCCACCACGCCTGACAGGATATAAGTGTTAATTGGAATAGTTTGAAACTTAAAAGTTCAATGCATTCCTAATGATTCTCAAACCATAGAAGTTTACAATGAGAGGCAAAAAGTGGTTGTTGGCTCAAAGGAAAGATAGATCTGATGGGCTATGTTCACTTGTCCTTTAATTTTAAAAAGTGGGAAAGCATTGCTATAAATAATATTTGAAATTTTAAGCAGATGTGTTAAATACATATGCTATACATTAAGCTTTATTTCACTCTCTTTTGGTAAGTGATATATAACTGTATCAACAAGATAGAATAAAATAAAGTTTAACAAGGAAAAAGTTAAAACTGCGCCAAAAACAGGAAAGACTGACGAGCATCAGTGATTCAATTAATAACCAGATAGAAGAAGAGCTCAGAAGCTGGTGACCATAAAAGATGAGGCCCAATAACCAATGAGACAAATGGTCCTTTACTGGTCCCCAAAACTTAATTAGACCAATGTTTAATGAAGGAGTTGGTCTCAATTCTCCATCCCTTCAAGCATATGAATTATATTAATTATAATAAAACTATACTCATTTTAATAAAATGCTAATGAGAAAACATATGTTAATATGTTTTTAATTATGCCAATGAACCAAGTCAATATATCATAATGATAAGACAATTGATCATACACTTACAGCTTGCAAAAACTTAAGAACAACGTATTGGTGAGAAAGGCAAGTTTCTAGAATTAAAATTTATATAAAAGACAGGGACTGAACAGTGCCACGACATGACAAAAAATAACCAAACAAACATTTTTATTACAACAACAACAAAAAGTCTCAGCCTGATAATAAATAACAAGTAGCCTGAGTTTACTTCATCTCAGACACATACAAAGCACTGTTTCCTGATCAAGGATCAGCTGTTTGACCCTAGACTTGCAACCTCGTTTAGTAATCTGGGGTCTCAGAAGATCAAGAAAATCATAGGAAGGAGTAAAATCAAAACAAATAAGAAAAGATATCAAATCCATAATATGGGCCCTTCTATATCACTTTTGGTATAATGAATGAATAAGTTTGGGATCATCGTTCAGGAATATGTTTCTCTATTCTTGAAGGTGTTAGATGTGTCTAAAAACAACCAGGCATACTAAATGTATGACATCAATGTAGATGAAGGGAATTTAAATAATCACCTTTGTATCAGTATTTAATACTCAAGAACTGGTTTAAACTTAGTGTAAATAGTGATGAGAATTTTCTCTGTGCACAAGAGTCCTTCCAATACTAAAGAACCTATCAAGCTAGTGCAGGCTGGTGCTGCCTTTCCTCATCTGATGGTCCTTAGTGAGAGCTCTCCACTATACTGGGAGACAGGTGGTCGTGGCTGGTTCTCTGTCTCAGCAACCCTTCTGAGCAGGACTCTCTTCCACTCTTGCTGTCACACCTGGTCCTGGAACTGGAGGGCCAGCAAGAGAGCAAGGTAGAGGAGGGCGAGCCTTCTCATGCACCACCCAGGAGGCGAGGCTCTCTGGCAGCAGGAACCAGAACGGGCAGTGGAGAGACCTCAGATGCTGAATACAAGTACATCTTTTGGGAAGTTAAAGTCACTCTACAGTCTGTGAACTTAGGCCAGGTTGGCGTGTAGGGTGAAAGGGAAGGATGTTCCAGGTCTCACCTGGTTGCCTGAAAGTCACCGTGATGCTCCTCTATTTAACTGCTTTACTCACAGCCAAAATTGACTGGTTGTTTGGTCTCTGCCCTTTCTTTTTGATGTGTTCTGCTTTTTGTTTTTTGGGTGTTTTGTTTTGTTTTGTTTGAGATGGAGTCTTCCTCTGTCGCCCAGGCTGGAGTGCAGTGGCACGATCCTGGCTCACCGCAACCTCCACCTCCCAGGTTCAAGTGATTCTTCTGCCTCACCCTCCCGAGTAGCTAGGATTAGAGACAAGTGCCACTTTGCCCAGCTAATTTTTGTATTTTTTTTTTTTTTTTTTTTGGAAGCGGAGTCTCGCTCTATCACCCAGGCTGGAGTGCAGCGGCCCGATCTCAGCTCACTGCAAGCTCCACCTCCCGGGTTCATGTCATTCTCGTGCCTCAGCCTCCCAAGTAGCTGGGACTACAGGCACCCGCCACCTCGCCCGGCTAGTTTTTTGTATTTTTTTTTAGTAGAGATGGGGTTTCACCATGTTGGCCAGGCTGGTCTGGAACTCCTAACCATGAATGAGCCCAGCACAGATCCCAGGGAGGACACAGGCATTCTGACAGACAAACGATCCCACCCTTCCCACCCTTCTCCTTGTTTGGATGGTGAGGGAAACACACAGAACTTCAGATTGTAAAGGCCAGGAGCCTCCCTTGGTTTCTAACCGCCACTGCTTCAAGTCCTGAGGTCCCTGAACTAATGTTCCATATTGTTCCAAATTGTGAGTTGGGCCACGCTGATTCTACCAGAGGGCATCTACATTTCACCCAGAAGTACACCTGATTCATTTCCCAGACCTAGGGTCTCTGCTAAAATTTCACTTTGTCACTGACATCTTTCCTGATTTCTCAATTTTAAATTGCAGTAACTTTCCTGAGCAATCTCCATCCTACTTGTTCTCTTTATTTTTAACAGTAGAATTGTAACGGTCTCATATTCTGTACACTTCACTTACTCTCTGTAACATTTCCCTCCCTACTTTAGAAGGGAAGTTGCATGTTTTGCTCATTACTGGACCACAGTGTTCAGATGACTGCCTAGCACATAGTAAGAGATCAATAAATTAATTATGATAAAATTAATTATATTCAATATCACATGATATAAAATTAGATTATTATTACTAAACTGCATAGGAAAAAATGAAAACTACAGCAGCAATGCAGTCCATATATCAAGTTTCTGTGACAGCATGGGAAAAAAAGCCATTTAAAAACATTAAAGGCTGAAATATAGAAAATTACCCTTGGGAAAATGTGGCTTCCTGAAGCAATAGGAGTTTAGAAGAAAGAAATAGACTATTTTGGTTTTGAGTACGAGAAAAGACTTCATGGTGAAACACAGAGGTATTTAAAACATGGGTAGATTAAAAGAAGGGGTAGAGTACAATATTCGATAGAGAGAATAATATCAGGGCAAGAAATATGCAGGGTCAGGTCGACCTTCACTGAATTTAGAGGAATGGATGTTTCCAGAGAGAAGGATGGAGTAGAATTGAGGCTGATGTTCTGAGAAGCATCCATCAATCCAAAGGAAAGGGTCAGACGAGGATGGAGCCTCCCTGTTCCTCTGTTGGATAAAGGCACACTGGGAGCACCGTATGAGACTTCTGCTACTGTAGTCTAGGGTGGGCAATGACTGCTGCAAACTCTAGGGACAGAGAAAGCAGGGAGAGGTGTGAGGGTCTCCCAACAACCAGGGCCACTTGCTTGGCCTCCAGTAACACCCAGAACTGTTCACTGAGATACATGAACATTCTACGTTCACTGATGATATACAAGAGATTTTCTACCTTGAACCACTCGTGTGCTGGAACAATGAGTAACGAATAAGTCAGATGCCTCATCCCTATAAATGTAATTACCCAAGAGGGCAGCAGCCTGTCTCTGTGGGAGGATAGGAGCCTTACTCCAACAAGCACAGATTAGTAAACACTGATGGCCCAATCACACTAGTCAACTTCCCTCCTAACGACCGTCAAAACTATCCTGCTAGCTCCCCTCAAGGCTTAAATTCTCCTGCCTTTGGCTTGAGGTAAGTTGAGTCCAAGGGCTCTTCCTATTACAGCGTTTTGACTCCTATTGCAACAGTCTTCAATAAACGTTTTCTTGACATTTCTTGAAAGTCTTGCTGAAATTTTTCTTTTACAAGAAAGGTATAGAGTTGTTTTTTCTGTATCTCTGTTTGTTCTGAACTCTGCTTAGAAACAAAACCAGAAGGTTAGAGATGAGAAAAGTACTCGTTTCCTTTTCTGAAGTTCTGTATTTCTTCCTTTGCCACGAAAAGCCAAATAACTCATAAAAATAAAAACTAAGGGAAAGAGTTCATTCTAATATTTCCTGGCAGATCACCCTCCCAACCTCTCAGTGCTTTGTCCTCCTGGATGACAGTGAGAGTGATCCTCCTTCCTCTTTGCCGCAGCCCTCCACCCATGGCCACACACTGACTCCTGCCACCACCTGGAATTCCTCCATTTCTGAACATCAACTATGAAGGTCCCCATCCCTGACTCACCTGCTGTCCTTCCAGCCTCTCTCTTTCCCTGCTGAGCAGAATCAACAAGGCTCTTCTCCCCCGCGGCTGTGCATGGGAATCGCCAGGGAGCCTGAGGCCCAAGGTGCCCCCAGGACACCTGTCATCTGCTCCCATCTCCTGTCCTTGTGCACTGCACCGTCTTTGCCTCTCAGATTCTCTGAGTTTGATATTTTTGATGTTTTTCAGACATCTTAGTGGGGTCTTGAATTCAAATGTCAAACCATGACAAGCTGAGTTAACATTTTGACTCTTATATCTTGGAATTGAGGGGGAATTCTGGCTTCAGGAAATGCTTGATTTAAGGACTCAAAGCATGAGTCACATTGTTGTCTTCCCATTTATTTCTCTTGGTCTTACTTTGGGCTCTCTCCGTAGTGACAGCCATGTGAATCATGGTCATCTGTCTGTGACCTTCGTAGCTGATCTCCTGGAGAAAATCCCTACTTCCTTCCCATTGTTCCAGCCAACGCCCAAGTCCCATGGCCGACTCTGAATCTGTCACTGAGGGCGGAGGTTGGCAACACACCTGGGTCCCATACTGCCCCTGCTCCCCAAGGAAGAATTTAAACTAAGAACAGTTGACAGGGGATCGGTGAGTCACTGGAAAAGTAAGGGAGGACAGAGTGGGTCTGTGTCCAACAAAGAAATGGCTCCAGGCTGGACGTGGTGGCTCATGCCTGTAATCTCAGCACTTTGAGAGGCCGAAGTGGGCGGATCACTTGAGGTCAGGAGTTTGAGACCAGCCTGACCAACATAGTGAAACCCCATCTCTACTAAAAATACAAAATTTAGCCAAGCATGGTGGTGTGTGCCTGTAATCCCAGCTACTCGGGAGGCTGAGGCAAGAGAATCGCTTGAACCTGGGAGGCAGAGGTTGTAGTGAACCGAGATCTCGCCATTGCACTCCAGCCTGGGCGACAGAGTGGTATTCCCTCTCAACAACAACCACCATGAAAAAAAGAAGAAGAAGAAGAATTCTGGAATCACCTGGGGAAGGATGGAGACAATGCCTGGGTGTGACCTCAGCACAGACTGAGAGCCTGCTGGGGCTCTGGGCTGCCGAGTCCTGACCACAGTCTATGGAGGAGGCAAGGATGGGAGCATGGCCATGAGGCAGACAGAGCAGCATCCCAACAGATGGTTCCCAGTCCTGCAGCCAAGAATGGGAGGGAAGGAGAGCACAAGACTGGGTTGGAGCAGAGAAGGCCACCCCTCCAGCGACAGCAGCCATCAGTGACTCTGAGCCAGCTGGAGGGTCTCTGTTCTCCCTGAGCTCCCCAAATCGCTCTGGGTGCTGCATGTAAAACCACCGCCTAGGCCAGGCCACACATCTGCAGCAGGGCTGCTGCACCCACTCTCCATCTTCCTGGACAGTGCCCAGGTTTCTGCAGGACACACTCATGACTCGTCCAGCACTGTTGTAAAGATTCTGGGCATCAGTTGGTCCTCAGTGGGCTGACAAAGTCCCCTTGCAGTTAAAAACCAAATCCTCACCACTACTGTGCCAGCCACTTTGTGGCAGGCCTTCCATGTACTGGGACCTCGTGTCTTTGGAGACAGCTATACCCCACTTGTCCATTCTGCTGAGGCCCACCAATGCCATCACTCAGAAGCCCTTCGCATCCATTGGGGCCACAGCAGGATACAGTCTGTAGCTGGCCCAGCAGGTGATCTCTCCAGGCCATGCCTGGGTCCCAGGTTCTGAGTTTCACGGGGAGGCCCTCACTACCACCCATCACAACTCTCAGAGCCTCTGGACAAAGCACACTAGTCCTGGCTATGGCCTTCTGCACGTGTAGTCTTCCAGGGAAGGTAACTCCTTATGCCCTGGGTGGAGCAGGTGTTCTCTTTTCGTGGCATTTCTTCGCTTTCTCCTTTAGAACCACACCTATCATTGATTTAGATGGAGGCTCCCCCCTCAGGGTATCACAACACTGGGGTGGGTTAAGGGAGTCTCATTTAGTCCATCATCTCCAAGCCACCAGCCTCCTCAAGCAGCACGGTGGTCTCCTAAAGTCATGGTTATTAATGTCTCTGGATGTGCTACGGACACCCAAGGCACCAAGGTCTTTCCAAGGGCCATCACTTTTTTAATTCTCAACCCAATGGCCACCATCACCTCATCACAGTTGGGCTAGACCCACTGTGGTGCCCACCTTGGTGATCACAGAAGAGTTAGCTTCTTTTTCTCTTAGAGATAACATCATTTACATGTTCTCCAATAATGAGACCTCCCCACACCATCACAGGACATCCACCATCTCAACATCAAACATTTACTGAACAACAGATTGTGGATGGATAGTAAACTATGATCTTCTGAGGACTGACGCCCCAGGCCCACTGGCACCCAGCAGGGCCACGAGGCTTTTGCTAGACCACACCTCTCCTTTTGACAGGCAACTTCTGGCAAAAGCTCCCGTTTTTACCGGGTTTAAAGGTTAGCTAATATTTCCCACTTATTCCTCCTGGCAGGAAGTAGGGATTATTGCTCCAGGACCCACTGAGGGTGCAGTCAGAGGCAGCAAATGAGGAGAAGAAGCCTTCAAATTAGAGACAACAACTACATCAGGCAAAGACCATATGGAAGTGCCATCACCAAACGTGGCCAT
Organism: Macaca mulatta; assembly: GCF_049350105.2. Classification (NCBI taxonomy): domain Eukaryota; kingdom Metazoa; phylum Chordata; class Mammalia; order Primates; family Cercopithecidae; genus Macaca; species Macaca mulatta. The sequence goes on from NC_133413.1 coordinate 8,164,432, forward strand.
GGGGGAGAAAGGCTCCAAGGAAAAGTGGGTGTGAGCTGTCCCCATAATCTGTGTCAATATGGAAGCACTGGGAAGAAGCCCTGAGTGACAAGATGTCAGTGTTCTCCATGATTGGCCTTGTGTGGTATCTCATGTACACGTGGCTTGTAGGGTAGCTGTTAAACCCAGGCCTTGCAGCCTAGGGAGCTGCTGGGAACAGGACAGCCCTATTCAGAATTTGTACCCCAGGCTGGAAAACTGGGAATTCCAGTTTGGATGGTCTCGATCTCTTGACCTCATGATCCACCCGCCTCACCCTCCCAAAGTGTTGGGATTACAGGTGTGAGCCACCGCGCCTGGCCAGCATCGTTCTCAATGTAACCAAGAACTATGGCATTTTATTCATAATAAAGACGTTCTAAAGTTATGTGAACTACATGAGCTCCTCCAACCCCAAGTCAAAATCTTAGAATCCATGCTAGGCTTTTACTCACATCTCTTCATTCTGCTGCTGATGGTCACATAATGAAGTGACAAAGTAAACTGTTATTTACACAGTATAGAATATTAGCAGTCACACCTGCCACAGACAGCTCACCACCATTATACATTATACATCTCCAATGAGTCCTGCCCTTGGGTGTTAGATCTAAACAAGACCAAGACAGGAACCAGCTCAGCCCTCTGCCTAGGCCGCCATGAGCAGGTGGTGGGCGTGTGAACACTGGACTCGAATTGGAAAGACCTCAGAGGCCATTTAAAATGACACACTGCATGGCTGACACATGTGTGCCAAGAACAGAGCTAAGAACTTCAACGCCCTTACCCTTTTTATTCCTCAGACAATCCTGTGAGGTAGGTGCTATTGTTATATAATAACTGTTACGCTTATTCCTCTTTAGAAAATGTGGAAACAGAGGCACAGAGAAGTTATGCCACTTGCTCAGTATCTCAGAGTCAGCACACGGGTGACATAGGATGCCCCCAGAGCTGTGCTCTTGCAATTGGTGTCCAGCAGCCTCTGAACAAGTGAGGAAGGTTCATCCAATAGTGCAAAACTGGGCTGTAGGTGCCCACAAGGAGGAGCCAGAGGTGCTCATGGTCATGAAGGCCCCTATCTCTCCATCTCCCATCTGCTTGCCTGTTACCAGCAATAAATATGGTCATGTCTGAGCATCATTTGTCCCCTGGAATATCCTGGAATACAACCTCTATTATACAACCAGATTCTGTTGCTATCTTATTTTCTTCCAGGCCAATTCACTTGCACCCTACTTTCTTAACACAGTTAAGTTAATTCCTATGTTAAATAATTAACTTATCCATCAGGGGAGTACATGCCTTCTAAGAGTGAATGTCCATATTATGGGTGGAAATCCTCTTTTTGTCCTGGCCCCGAGTAACCTGGACAAGTAGACCTTTCTACCCTGAGGTCCAGCTCCTCAGGGTAGAAAGTGCAGCATCGACCTCTCTATGAAAATGACCAGGACAATAGAAACAAAAAGGTAAGAAAAACAAGTAAAGAAAAAAATAAGGCAAAGAAAAGGGGGGACTATATGGCCCAAATACATTGAGTTTACTGTGAAAACTCATTTTTAGATAGAGAGAAAATAAAGCACAAGGTAAAGAGACTGAATTGTTCGTTTCCAGGTTTTCAAATGGAATCTTGCCCTGATCTGGGTCTCAATTAACAAAGCACAAGGACAGCTGAGCCTGTAGCAGGTGTCGCTGAGGATACAGGTCTCAGAGTGATGCCCAGTGGCAACAGGTGGGTCTGCAACTGCAGGTGCCCCTCACCTGGTGACCTTGAGGAAGAGGGAGCAGCATATTGGGCACAGTACTGGGTTTCGGGGTACAGGAAATCAGATCAGAGCAGCCCAGAGGAGGACTGTGTCTGCTCATGGAAAACATATCTCGCAGATTCTATTAGAGCAGAATAAAGAGATCATAACTGGCCACCTGTCGACCATTTAAGATCTGGTTCTTCCTTTCATGCTTTCTGTCATTTATATCACACAGTCCCCTCTCCCTGCACACAGGCACTCAGACTCAGAGACATGCACATGCACACGTACAACACATACATCTCCAGTTTCCACCTCCCAACACACTCCCCTCACTACATGTGCATACATACATATAAACATACAAGCATACGCACAGGTGCACACACACTCTGAAGTGCAGACTCCAAACTCTAATACATCTGGTTTAGCCTCTGAGGCCGAAGCTGCTCAGACTGACATGCACAGGCCGTAAAACCAAATTTTTGCACCCAAGACCCCTTGGAGAGAGTCTATGGCCCCCAATTCAGAGTCGAAAGACAGAGGCCATGATAGGTGAATTCATTCACTAATGATCCCACAGTTAGTTGACGACACCACTGAGACCACAGCTCCCAACAGACAGCACATTGGCCTGCTGTCTTACACGAAGCCCATAATGCAGTTTTCATTCCTGCAAAGGGGACACCTACATCTGGGTCCTCTGTCCCAGGTTGCTCCAAGGCTAGGCCCTGGTGCACTTTCTCCAACAGGGTCCAGAGAAGGACAAGGGTCCTCAGGGCTGTGAGCCTCCTATAGGTCAATGTCTCTCAAGGGACCGAAGGAGTTTGAGGACCAAGGGGAGTGAAAAGACCCCAGTTCTGTGCTATCTGGAGGAAGCAGCATCCCAGGGCAATGAGCCAGCCCAAACCTGTGTGGCTGTGGGATAGCGGCATCCTTTGGGTTGATAGTTCAGACCTTTGACGGTTTTCTAATCCAGGGCTGCACTGAAACACCTGCTCTTCATGTTCATGAAGGCCCCTATCACTCTTCCTGTCTCCCATCTGCTTGAGTGTTACCAGTAATAAACACACTTCTAAGCATTATTCGTTCCCTGGAATATCCTGGAATACAAAACCTCTATTATAAAATCAGATTCTGTTGCTAGCTTAAGTGTTTTCTTTCAGGCCAATTTCTTTGCCCTCTACTTTTTAGCACAGTTAAATTAATTTTTATGTTAAATAATTAAATCATCGATCGGGGGTACATGCCTTCTAAGAGTGAATGTCCATATTATGGATGCAAATCCTGTTTTTATGCCAGCCCTGAGTATAGGAGAGGCAAGATTAGACTCAGAATAAAGGACAAGAAAAACAGTTCTTCAGGTTTTATTTTAAATGACAGCAGGTTTGAAGTCAAGAGGACAATAGGTAATGGGCACCTTGCTACAGTTAAAGAAACGAAGGAACGGGAAAGGCATTTTATCTAAATAATTATTTACAAACACATTAGGAAACTAAAAATATTTTCCATAATGTCAGTGGAGTTTTCTCATCTTCCTTTCTTTCTTGCTTGCTTGCTTGCTCTCTTTCTTTCTTTCTTTCATTTCTTTCTTTATCTCTCTCTCCCTTCCTTCCTTCCTTCCTTCTTTCCCACCCTCCCTCCTTCCTTCCTTCCTTCCTTCGTTCTTTCCTTCCTTCCTTCCTTCCTTTTTGACAGAGTCTTGCTCTGTTGCCCAGGCTGGAGTGCTGTGGTGCAATCTCAGCTCACTGCAACTTCTGCCTTCCAGGTTCAAGTGATTCTCGTGTCTCAGCCTCCAGAGTAGCTGGGACTATAGGCACCTGCTGCCACATCCAGCTAATTTTTGTATTTTTAGTAGAGACAGCGTTTTATCATGTTGGCAAGGCTATTCTCAACCTCCTAACTTCAAATCATCTGCCCACCTTGGCCTCCCAAAGTGTTGGGATTACAGGCATGAGCCACTGCACCCAGCCCAGGGGAGTTCTCTAGAAATACTTCTGCCAGAAATAATAAGAAACTTGATTGGCAACAGAGTTGTGTCCAAGGCTGAGCAATGGGCTGCCGACGGGGGCCTGGTCCTGGGAAGATGGGCCACTGGGCATCTTCTGGCTTGGCCAGTGCTCAGCTCGGCTGTCTGAGCATACCACGGTACCTGGACAGTGGTTTTTAAACCACCCATTTCTCTTTCCAGATTTTCTGCTCACCCAATTAATTTCGGGGTCAGAGAAGGATGAAGAGAGACTGAAGATATCAATTTCTACAATTAATAAGGACTCTGGGTGATCAAACACATGACAGAATTCATGGAGAAAGGTTAGAACCGGAATAAAAATGTTCCAAATTGTTTCTTCAGTCATTTCTAGAGATTCAGAGAGACAATGCCAGAGAGATGTAGGCTAGGAAGCAATCATGGAATGCTATCTGCAAACTCAGCAATGTCCAGTGAGAAACACAGCAGTAGTACAATTACAGATGGTTTAAAACCTGGTGCGAAATGGCCACCAGGGTAAAACAAGGGCCATGAAAGCTGGGATCACCGATACAGGAAATTAGTCCCTCCCAGTCTCCCTGTTAATTCACGAATTCAAATTGATATTATAGATATTACAGATCTGATTCAGATCCTCTCATTTTCATAACGTAGAATAAGTGGGAGATACACTCTATTAGTTTCTCTGCAAAGAAAGAAACAATGGATTAACTCTCGACTCCACTGGGACCCAGGTCTGACCCCAGAGAGTCATCCAGAGAGTACCAGGGACCATCTTCGGAAAACAAGAGGCATTTGATCCCCACATTTATTGAATGAAAGCACTGTTGCTTTTCTTGTCTGAATATATAAAAGTAAATACTCAAGCAGATGGGAAACAGAACAGGATAGTAGTGTCCTTATCATCATTAACAGTTTGGATCAAGAAGAGGCACTAAGCACACAGACTCACTCTGTGATGAAAGGCAGGAGAAAGAGGAGCATCAAAGGGATCTTGAGGGCAAAGGCAGCCCTTCCCCTCCCAATCACATGCCCACCTCCTCTCACTGCGGCTTCTGTCTCAGGCCTTCTCCCAGCAGAGCTATAAATCCAGGCTCACTCCTCACTCTCCACACATCCACACCTGCTCTCCCTCCTCCAGGTGACCCCAGCCATGAGGACCCTTGCCATCCTTGCTGCCATTCTCCTGGTGGCCCTGCAGGCCCAGGCTGAGTCACTCCAGGAAAGAGCTGATGAGGCTACAACCCAGGAGCAGCCTGAGGAAGACGACCAGGACCTTGCTGTCTCCTTTGAAGAAAATGGACTCTCTACTCTTAGAGCTTCAGGTAGGAGACATCAATCTTGCAGATCTGCAAAATCTAGAACAAAAGGATTGGAAACAGGCTCTGGTATCAAGTGTGGAAAAGTCTACCTCACTTGAGTGACTTTACTTAATCTTCCTGGACCTTGATTTTCTCATCTCTGAATTAATCAGTGAGAACCGAACACATCTAAAAGATTTTCTTTCTTCTAAGACTTTTAGTTTCAAGATATTTCTGTGGAATTTGTTACTTTTAAGATAGAAAGAGCTACACTGACTAGTTATTTGCAGGTCTGAATGGGTAGACTTGGTTATGGAGAGAATATTTTACTTTGTCCATTGGTAAAGCTTTTAGAACCTAGAGAGGAACCTATGGGTGTGTTTCAATGTAGGCTAATAGACTTGATTAAATCTTTCTACAATACATACTTAGATCCAAACATCATATTGTGTCTCATACATATACACAATTATTATTTGTCAATTAAAATAAGTACATAAGCAAAATGTTTTTAAAAAAGGGGGGGGGAGAGAATGAAGAATTTGAATTTGGAAGGTCTTCAAAGACTCCTTGAGCACCAAAGTACTTGAGTCCATGACATGAGCGTGCACAATGCAGCATCTCAGAAACGGATCCAGGTGCATTAGGGAGCCTTGTTAGGACATGCAGATCATACATGGAGGTCAAGATTAGGGGTATGAATTAAGCAGAATGAAGAGTAGGTAATCCCGGGTGTGAGAGGTATATTGTTTTACCAGGGAGCAGGTAATAAACATGTCCTGGGTGGACTCAGATGGGGAAAGAACTATGATCTTGCATGACTAACACATAGGTAGTATGATTTCTTGTCATTTACGACAAAGACATGAATTTTCTCCATCCTAACATGACTCATGCAGTGTCTCTTGTTTAGACTATCTCAGTTAGTCTGGCTCTGCCTGTCCTTTTCCCCACCTCCCTCACTGTGCCTCACCCTCTCGTCTTTCCACAGGTTCTCGGGCGAGAATCATCTGCCATTGCCGAATCGGCGGTTGTTCCAGGTCTGAGTCCTACTCCAGGATTTGCATTTTACGTGGCCAAGTCGCCAGACTCTGCTGTCGCCGAGCTTCCTAGATAGAAACCAAAACAGTGCAAGATTCAATCCAAGGTCCTGAAAAAGGAAAAACACTTCACTCTGTGTACCTTGTGTCTTTCTAAATTTTTCTCTCCAAAAAAAAGTTCAAGCATTAAACTTAGTGTGTTTGACCTTTCAAATTTTCTTTTCTTTTTCTTTTTTTTCCCTTTTGCTTTTTTATATGGTGGATTGTACGGTTCCTTTGTATAGAGAATTCTGATCCACATTAAGTTAACTGGTCTTTGCATTCCAATAATGCACTATTCAAGCATCATAGAGCAATAACGAAATAGCAAAAATGAATAAAATTGGGTTTGTTGCTGTTGTTGTTGTTTGAGACAGTGTCTCTCTTAGCCACCTGAGCTAGAATACAATGGTGCAATCTCTGCTCACTGCAGCCTTAACCTCCTGTGCTCGAATGATCCTCTTACCTCAGCCTCTTGAGTAGCTGGGACTACAGGCATGTGCGACCACACCCTGCTAATGTTTTGTACTTTTTGGAGAGACAGGGTTTCACCATGTTGCCCAGATTGGTCTTGAACTCCTGAGCTTAAGTGATCTGCCCTCCTCAGCCTCCCATAGTGCTAGGATTTCATGCTTGAGCCACCATGCCTGACAGGATGTAAGTGTTAATTGGAATAGTTTGAAACTTAAAAGTTCAATGCATTCCTAATGATTCTCAAACAATAGAAGTTTACAATGAGAGGCAAAAAGTGGTTGTTGGCTCAAAGGAAAGATAGATCTGATGGCCTAGATTCACTTGTCCTTTAATTTTAAAAAGTGGGAAAGCATTGCTATACATAATTTTTGAAACTTTAGGCAGATGTGTTAAATATATATATTTTACATTAAGCTTTATTTCATTCTATTTTGGTGATATATAACTGTATTAAGATAGAATAAAATAAAGTTTAACAAGGAAAAATTAAAACTGTGCCAAAAACAGGAAAAACTGACAAGCATCAGTGATTCAATTAGTAAACAGATAGAAGAAGAGCTCAGAAGCTGGCGACCATAGAGGATGAGGCCCAATAACCAATGAGACAAATGGTCCCTTACTGGTCCCCAAAAGGTTAATTAGACCAATGTTTAGTGAAGGAGTTGGTCTCAACTCTCCATCCCTTCAAGCATATGAATTCTGTTAGTTATAATGAACTATACTCATTTTAATAAAATGTTAGTGAGAAAATATATGTTAATATGCTTTTAATTATGCCAATGAACCAAGTCAATATATCATAATGATAAGACAATTGACCATACACTTACAGTTGTGCAAAAAGTTAAGAACATATTTGGGGGAAGGTAAGTTTCTGGAATTAAAATTTATATAAAAGACAGGGATTGAACAGTGCCATGACAAGACACACACAAAAAAAAAACATTTCTATTACAACAACAACAAAAAATCTCAACCAGATAATAAATAACAAGTAGGCTAACTTTGATTCATCTTAATTCATCTTAGACACATACAAAACACTGTTTCCTGATCAAGGATCAGCTATTTGACCCTAGATTTCCAACCTCGGTTAGTAATCTGGGGTCTCAGAAGATCAAGAAAATCATAGGAAGGAGTAAAATCAAAACAAACAAGAAGAGATATGAAATCCATGATATGGGCCCTTCTATATCACTTTTGGTATAATGAATGAATAAGTTTGGGATCATCGTTCAGGAATATGTTTCTCTATTCTTGAAGGTGTTAGATGTGTCTAAAAACAACCAGGCATACTAAATGTATGACATCAATGTAGTTGAAGGGAATTTAAATAGTCACCTTTGTATCAGTATTTAATACTCAAGAACTGCTTTAAACTTAGTGTAAATAGTGATGAGATTTTTCTCTGTGCACAAAAGTCCTTCCAATATTAAAGAACCCAACAAGCTAGTGCAGGCTGGTGCTGCCTTTCCTCATCTGATGGTCCTTAGTAAGAACTCTCCACTTTACTGGGAGATAGGTGGTCGGGGCTGGTTCTCTGCCTCAGCAATCCTTCTGAGCAGGACTGTCTTCCACTCTTGCTGTCACACCTGGTCCTGGAACTGGAGGGCCAGCAAGAGAGGAGGGCGAGCATTCTCATGCACCACCCAAAAGGCGAGGCTCTCTGGCAGCAGGAACCAGAACGGGTAGTGGAGAGACCTCAGATGCCAAATACAAGTACATCTTTTGGGAAGATAAGGTCACTCTACAAAGTCTGTGAACTTAGGTCAGTTTGGTGTGTAGGTGAAAGGGAAGGATGTTCCAGGTCTCACCTGGTTGCCTAAAAGTCACCGTGATGCTCCTCTATTTAACTGCTTTACTCACACCCAAAATTGACAAGTTGTTTGGTCTCTGCCCATTCTTTTTGATGTGTTCTGTTTTTTATTTTTTGGGTGTTTTGTTTTGTTTTGTTTTGTTTTGTTTGAGATGGAGTCTTCCTCTGTCGCCCAGGCTGGAGTGCAGTGGCACGAAATTGGCTCACCGCAACTTCCACTTCCCAGGTGGGGAAGACAATTTAAAACATTGAAGGCTGAAATACAGAAAAATATTCCTTGGGAAAATGTGGCTTCATGAAGCAATAGGAGTCTAGAAGAAAGAAATAGACTATTTTGGTTTTGAGTGCAAGAAAAGACTTCATGGTGAAACACAGAGGTATTTAAAACGTGGGTAGATTAAAAGAAGGGGTAGAGTACAATGTTCTGGAGAGAATAATATCAGGGCAATAAATATGCAGGGTCAGGTCAACCTCCACTGAATTTAGATGAATGGATGTTGCCAGAGAGAAGGATGGAGTAGAATTGAGGCTGATGTGCTGAGAAGCATCCATCAATCCAAGGGAAAGGGTCAGACGAGGATGGAGCCTCCCTGCTCCTCTGTTGGATAAAGGCACACTGGGAGCACCACATGTGGCTTCTGCTACTGCAGTCTAGGGTGGGCAATGACTGCTGCAAACTCTAGGACAGAGAAAGCAGGGAAAGGTGTGAGGGTCTCCCAACAACCAGGGCCACTTGCTCAGCCTCAAGTAACACCCAGAACTGTTCACTGAGATGCACAAACACTCTACGTTCACTGATGACATACAAGAGATTTTCTACCTTGAACCACTCGTGTGGTGCAACAATGAATAATGAATAAGTCAGATACCTCATCCCTATAAATGTAATTACCCAAGAGGGCAGCAGCCCTGTCTCTGTGGGAGGATAGGAGCCTTACTCCAACAAGCACAAATGAGCAAACACTGATGGCCCAATCACACTAGCCAACTTCCCTCCTAACGACCTCCAGAAGTATCCTGCTAGTTCCCCACAAGGCTTAAATTCTCCTGCCTTTGGTTTGAGGTAAGTTGAGTCCAAGGGCTCTTCCTATTACAATGTTTCAACTCCTATTGCAACAGTCTTCAATAAACGTTTTCTTGACATCTCTTGAAAGTCTTGCTGAAATTTTTCTTTTACAAGAAAAGCATAGAGTTGTTTTTTCTGTATCTCTGTTTGTTCTGAACTCTGCTTAGAAACAAAACCAGAAGGTAAGAGATGAGAAAAGTACTCGTTTCCTTTTCTGAAGTTCTGTATTTCTTCCTTTGCCACGAAAAGCCAAATAACTCATAAAAATAAAAACTAAGGGAAAGAGTTCATTCTAATATTTGCTAGCAGATCACCCTCCCAACCTCTCAGTGCTTTGTCCTCCTGGATGACATTGTGAGTGACCCCCCCTTCCCCTTTGCCCCAGCCCTCCACCCATGGCCACACACTGACTCCTGCTGCCACCTGGAATTCCTCCAGCTCTGAACATCAACTATGAAGGTCCCCATCCCTGACTCACCCACTGTCCTTCCAGCCTCTCTCGTAGCCGTCCCTCCTTCCCTGCTGATCAACATCAACAAGGCTCTTCTCCCCCGGGGCTGTGCATGGGAATCGCCAGGGAGCCAGATGCCCAAGCTGCCCTCGGGACACCTGTCATCTGCTCTCATCTCCTGTCCTTGCGCACTGTACCGTCTTTGCCTCTCAGGTTCCCTGAGTTTGGTATTTTTGATGTTTTTCAGACATCTTAGTGGGGTCTTGATTCAAACGTCAAAGCATGACAAGCTGAGTTAACATTTTGACTCTTATATCTTGGAATTGAGGGGGAATTCTGGCTTCAGGAAATGCTTGATTTAAGGACTCAAAACATGAGTCACATTGTTGTCTTCCCATTTATTTCTCTTGGTCTTACTTTGGGCTCTCTCTGCAGACAACAGCCATGTGAATCATGGTCATCTGTCTGTGACCTTCGTAGCTGATCTCCTGGAGAAAATCCCTACTTCCTTCCCATTGTTCCAGCCAACGCCCAAGTCCCATGGCCGACTCTGAATCTGTCACTGAGGGCGGAGGTTGGCAACACACCTGGGTCCCATACTGCCCCTGCTCCCCAAGGAAGAATTTAAACTAAGAACAGTTGACAGGGGATCGGTTGGTCACTAGAAAAAGTCCACAATCCCATTAACCCACCGTGATGGGATCTGTGTCACACTTTGAAAATAAAGTGAGAAGATCCATCAATATTTTAGAGAAGAACTAAAGTTGACATGCAAAAAGTGCTCAAGTCCAACTTCTCTCCGTGACAAGGAAAACTTCTCTCCCTGTTCACCTGCTGCTTTGTAAAAAGCCACCACAAAATTTAGAGGATGGAAACAGCATCATCATGTCCTCACTCACACATTTGCAATTGGGGCCTGGCTCCCTCCAGGGGCATCAGAGAAGAGGTTCTGCTGGGATCTGAAGACCTCAGGGCTGAGACACTCCTGCACGGGGGCAGGCAGTGCTGGCTCAGCTGACAGCTCCGGCAAGACTGAGGGAAGGGACTGTGTGATGTGCTGGGGTCGGATCATGCTGGCTCATGGAAGAGGAGTTTTTGTGAAATAATTGTTAAATCATCCATAGCTGGGAGGATTTTAAGAACAGAAATTTAAAAACACTGCAAATCAGAGGTTTTTTTTTTTTTCCCAGGAAGCAGGTTGTTTTGCATTCTCTAGCCAGTCCTTGTAGGTGGGCTCAGTTCCTCTCCCTGTGCAACGCTCAGATTTCCTCCAAGTGCGATGCCTGGGCTCCAAAGTCACCAGCGTTCATAGTCTGTGTGGGCTGCTAGCAAAATAATGCCATAAACCAAGCTGCTTATAAAAACAGAAATGTGTTTCTCATGGACTGATAAGTCCAAATCAACGTGCCAGGAGATTTGGTGTCATGAGAACTGCCTTTCTGATTCATAGACGGCATCTTCTCACTGTATTCTCACCTAGTGAACCCTCTCACCAGAGAGGGAGCTCTCGGGGGCATCTTCTGTAAGGGCGTTAGTGCTACTTATAAAGCCTGTGCCCTCCTGACCTTCTTACCTCCCAAAAGCTCCACCTCTTACACTATCAACTAATGATTTAAGATTTTAATGTATGATTTTCAGAGGGACAAAAACATTCAGGTTATAGCACCATCCAATAGAGAGGAAGTGAAAGATACCAGTTCATCAGGCCCGATCCCAGAAAAACAGCCTGGCACTAAGTCAGGTGCATTCAGTTGGTCAAGATGTTACCCAGTCTCGATTGAACAGGAGACAAGTCACCACCTTTTCTGTGTGAGGAGAGTCAACGATTTAGGGACACATTTTAAACAGCACAAGAGAGTTATTCCCTCACAGGTTTTTGGAAAATTGCTGCAGATGCCAACAGCGGACACATAGAAAACTTGTGAGAGGTGACTGGGAAAAGGGGACAAAGGGCAGGGACTCGGAGTTCCTGCCTGTCCCAGCTGGATCTGCAGGCCTGGGAGTCACTGTTTGGCACACGCAGCACCAGGACCTTCCCTTCAGGATGGTGGACAAAGGGCTGAGGGGAGGGACAGGGCAGTGCTCTCTGAGAACCTGGGAGGTGGAGGGTCCTCAAAGTTCACCCCCACGCAGCCTCTGCCCTGCCCCATGATAACACACACGCTATGTTCCACGACTGCCCTTCCCTACCAGGTCAAAACCATGTTCCAGGGCCCTGCCCAAGGTCCACACACTCTGTGTCTGCTGGGGCCACCAGACAGCCTCAGTTGTGTGCAAATATCCTTGCTGCTCCTAGAGGCCTCTCTGCTCTCACACCTACACCTACACCCCCACCCACAGCTTCCCCAGAATATTTACTCCAGCCTGATGGTGTCAACACTCTTATGGAGAGTCAGCTCCAACTTAGTGCAGGCTCACTTCAATATTCTCTGGAAATTCAAATGCATGTGTGTGAGAGAACAGTTTCCACCATGTCTACACTGGAAGTCTACACTTGTAGAAATTCCTAGAAAAATCTATTGGGTTGGAAGACATGGATGGCCACAACCTCAGACCACAGTGCCCCAATGCAAGGGGCTGTCAAGAAAAACCACAGCCTCACCCGAACCAGGGGACTCCAAGGAATCCCACCTTGATGGTGAGGTCACCACTAAACCAGCCTCTCCTTACTGCTACAGGGTAGGGACCTCGCCACCCCCAGGACATGGTGCTGGCTTACCAGTACCTGGACCCCTGCTTTGCTGCTCTCTTAACTCATGCCTTGTTGAGTACCCTGCAGGTGACTTCATAGAGTGGTATTTTGCTGGGAACACCATTTGTCTTCATGTAATCCCATTAGCTACACCCTCTAGTACAAGGAAACCATAGGGCCTAGGTCACACCATGAGGATGCCCTACAGCTATGCAAAAACTATGGACTTGGGAGACCTGTGTGTAACAACACCACATGCAAATCTAACCAGCTCTCCCCATCACAGCTCTCTCATGAGTTCCTGAGGAAATGCCTATGGATTGGAGTGTGTTCTCTGTGCAGGAGGCTGCTCCTGGTTTCACTTCTGCAGGACACTGGACGTTTCCCAAAACCACCAGACCTTCCCCACGTGCACACACACCCCTCCTCATTTTGCCTCTACATCCACATCCACTGAGCCCTTCAGGCACCTACCGATGCCCTAGAACCTAAAACCATCATCTAGGGCCCAGTTCCCCAAACGGCCTGAATTTCTTCCTCTGCTGGGATGAGTCCAGTGCCCGCTTCCTCCAACGGTGGAATTGCTGGGCCTGCTACAGATCAGGAACTCACCTTTCCTCAGAGGGGCGGCGACCCCACTGCTCTGGAACCATGACCACCCCCAGCGAGGCTCCTCTCTGCCTTTCCCCTCACCCTCCTCTCTGCCATTCTCCTGGTGGACCTCCAGGCCTGGACAGAGCCGCTCCAGGCAAGAACTGATGAGATGCCAGCCCAGGAGCAGCCTCCAGCAAACGACCAAGATGTGGTCATTTACTTTTCAGGAGATGACAGCTCCTCTCTTCAGGTTCCAGGTGAGAGACACCAGCATGCAGAGCTACAGACTAGAGGGAAGGACGGGAGACAGGCTCTGGAATTGGGTCTCAGTGGCAGATGTCACTTAGGTGGCTTTACTTAAAATCTCTGGTCCTGGTTGTTCTCATGTCTAAATGGGATAGAGAACCAAATAAATCTAGAGATTTTTCTTTCTCCAAAAACATGATTCCAAGATATGACTGAAATTCACTAGGTTTAAGATATAAGGAGATGCTACCTAGTTCCTTCTGGATCCAGACAAATAAGCTTAAGTATATAGAAAATATTTCACCGTGTCTATGTAGGAGGTTTTAGAACCTGGAGAGGAGCCTAAGAGTGTGTTCAAGTGTGTGTGTGATGGGGCAGGAGGACAAAAAAGTGAAGCCAAGGAGAATGAGTCTCAAGATGTATGTGACCAGCACTGCTCTGTGTATTTATTCCTATTGACTGAGATTGTTTCTGCTACCGGCTGCAATACAGCCAACATCACTCATCAGCCAACATGTGACTTCTCCAAGATTCCCTTTACCACCCACTGCTGACCCCATACTCAATTTCTGATGCTCTCTCTGGGTCCGAGGCTCAACGAAGGGCTTGATCTGCCATTGCAGAGTACTCTACTGCCTTTTTGGAGAACATCTTGGTGGGACCTGCTTCATCCATGGTGAACGCTACCCAATCTGCTGCTACTAAGCTTGCAGACTAGAGAAAAAGAGGTCGTAATATGCTTTGAGCATTAAAAGGAATCTTTATTTCTATACCTTGTAGAAGGTATAGAATTTGCTGTCCTCAATTTGCTGTCCTCATCCCAAATAAATACTTGGTAACATGATTTTCAGATTTTTTGTTTTGTTTTGTTTTGTTTTTGAGGTGGAGTCCCACTCTGTCACCCAGGCTGGAGTGCAGTAGCGGGATCTCAGCTCACTGCAAACTCTGCCTCCCAGGTTCAAGCAATTCTCTTGCCTCAGCCTCCCGAGTAGTTGGGATTCCAGGCACCCGCCACCATGCCCGGCTAATTTTTGTATTTTTAGTTGAGACAGTGTTTCTCTATGTTGGCCAGGATGGTCTTGATCTCCTGACCTTGTGACCCACCCACCTTGGCCTCCCAAAGTGCTGGGATTAGAGGCGTGAGCCACCGTGCCCGGCCAATTAAATAAAATAAAGATCCAAATTCTAGGAACTTCAAGGAAGAATTCGGTTTCAGACACAGATGTATATGAAAGGTCAAATGATTCCCCTGATCTCTCCATCTGCTGCTCTGTCTTTTCACTCTGCCTCATTTTCACTGGATCCACACTCAAAGAACTCCGGTGTGCTGGGCAGACAATCAGTGCCAGCTTAAAGTTTATGCAGTCAACAAATCATTCCTTCTAAGGAAAAACCATCATGCTGTTTCCAAAAGTGTAGGAGTTTTATTCAACCAACCTGGATCACACGTCTGCCTTTTAAGTTTGGAGGTTATATCAATTCTATTGAAACAACTTTAATTAAGGTTGGAATGTGTTGCAGGAGTTTGAGACCAGACTGGGCAACATGGTGAAACCCCATCTATACAAAAACATACAAAAAATTAGCTGGGCATGGTGGCACACACCTGTGGTACAAGCTATCAGGGAGGCTGAGGTGGGAGGATTGCTTGAGCCTGGAATGTTGAGGCTGCAGCAAGCTGAGATTGCACCACTGCAATCCAGCCTGGGCAATAGAGTGAGACACTCCATCCCGGGCAACAGACTGAGACCCTGTCTCAAAAAAAAAAAAAAATTGTTTTGAAGGTTGGAATGGGTTGTTAAGAAAGCTGTAATGAGTCAAACAAAGAGCCCAGGGGCACCACACTCTGATAGACTCTTATCAGGACCTTCCAGGAGGAACAGCAACAGCAACACCCTCTTAGCTCCTCAGAGTATGTGCCGGGATGGTCATGCCTCCCACGCCAGGCTGTCTCCAACTGCTACTCGTCTTAATATCTCACTCTTGGGGCCTGTGTCCTTTTGAGCTTGTCTTTTTCTTCCTTTCCAAGAGGACATGGTCACTGCCTAAATCTGGTGTTTCTGTAGGGCCAGGATGACATCGTATTGAGGCATAATGTGATTCTTCCTCCTGTGTCCCCTCTGTTTCCTTGTCCAGATTCCAACTGTCCCTTGAACACTTATCCAATATGTCCTGCAAATAGCCAATCAATCCCTGACCACAAGACCCCGGGGAGGTGTCCAGCGTGAGTGCCAGCTCCTTATTTTACTTGGAATATAGCAGTTTCAGTTTGTGATTCCACAACACATATTTGGAATAAGAATATGTCTGTTTGAGCCAAGGCTACTCTTACCAGGTGGGCTCTGGTGGAATGCCTTAAGAAGTCCTGGAGTGACAGAGAGACCACTGTTTGCAAACAGACAGAATTTCAAGTGGGTTATTTACAATTCTTGACCAAAATAATTCAATGGGCCCAGATACTGCTGTGACCACCGACACCAACAACAAATGCCCAGACTCTAGGAGAAGGGAGCTGGTGTTCTCCACGCTCACCCCATGCAGATTCTAAGCAGGTCTCAGCCCCAGACCGAAGCTCTGCCTGTCTGAAGAGGCAGCTTCAGACAGGCAGAGGGTCCAGGCAACTCACTGAGACACTGCACAACTGGAGAACCCAATACAGATCCCAGGGAGGACAGAGCGGGTCTGTGTTCAACAAAGAAATGGCTCCAGGCCGGGCGTGGTGGCTCATGCCTGTAATCCCAGCACACTGGGAGGCCGAGGTGGGTGGATCACCTGAGGTCAGGAGTTTGAGACCAGCCTGGCCAACATAGTGAAACCCCATCTCTACTAAAAATAAAAAAATTAGCAAGCATGATGGTGTGTGCCTGTAATCCCAGCTACTCAACAACGACCACAACGAAAAAGAAAAAGAATTTGCTGGATACCTCTACTCAGCACTGTACCTATGCACTTCCCTCTGGGTAAGTTTATAAGGGGCAGGAGCGCCGCCTGCTGTCCTTAAGATGCTACTGTAGCGCTGCAGGCCCATCTTTCTGTAAGGGCAGGTTCTCCTTGCCTGGGAATACAGTGTGGGCATTGCTAGGTCGCCCTCTGATGACTGAGCACATCTCAAGGTGGAAACATACTGAAGCTACTGAGGAGAAAAAGACAAACAGCCCTTGGCACAAACAGATTGCACTTCAGTGAAAATGCTCTGGCTTCGATGTGGGGTGGGGTGAACGAGAGAAGGGCGCTGAGCAGAGATAAGGTCCTCATGACCACCGATCATCACAGGGGACGGTCGTTACTTCTCACGAAGCTGCAGGATCCTGATGGCTAATGAGGGGGAATCATACCCATCCTGTGTTTGCATTTGTTCACTGATTGCTAGACCCAAGAGTAACGGGCTTTGCCGAATAGGGCTTGGACGTTTGTACATATGTGAGTATGGGGGCTGGGAGGAGAGGGGAGAGAGGAAAGCAAACCATTTGAAGTTCCCTTATTGTCTCCAAAGACCTTTCATGTTCTTGTTCCAGGTCTGCCATCTATTTGCTTGATGCCTCTGATGACTTCATGAGTCGTGATACAGATCCTGATAAGATTCCCTGCTTCCCGTCTGTCTGTATGTTTACCAACCACCATGTGATCTAACCTGTGATATCTCCAATTCCTTCTGGAGTAAGCTGGGGCCACTTCTTATTTCCCAAAGGTAGATCAGACAATTCCAGAATTCCCCTTTAAGTCAAGACCAGGAAATCAAGACCACTTATCCTTAGAAGAATCTTGTCCTCTTAGATAGATCAGGGTAGCTGAGTAAAAGCTCCCGGGTAGGATTGCCAGGTGATAGGGGAATTGCTGTCTTCCCCTTGAACAAATGGGGAAAGTGGTGTGGACAGCTTTAATTCATAATGAACAAGTACAATTTGGGGTGAAGGACTGGGCGCGGTGGCTCATACCTGTAATCGCAGCAGTTTCGGAGGCCAAGGTGGGTGGATCAGTTGAGGTCAGGAATTTGAGACCAGCCTGGCCAACAAGTGAAGCCCTGTCTCTACTAAACATACAAAAATTAGCCGAGAGTGGTGGCGTGCAACTGTAATCCCAGCTACTTGGGAGGCTGAGGCAGGAGAATCGCTTGAATCCAGCAGGTAGAGGTTGCAGTGAGCTGAGATCGTGCTATTGCACTCCAGCCTGGGTGACAGAGCAAGACTCTGTCTCAAAAAAAATTGGGGTGGAGAAGGCAGGTTTAATTGGAAACCTGGTTCTTGGTTAAAAGGCCACCTCACACTGGATAAATGAATGCCAACTTCAAGTAAATATAAAACAAATGCAAACACACACAAAATGCACATCTCTGGAAATGGCTGAAAAGTTTCAGAATTCTTTCACTCTGCACAGACCTCAGCAATGGGATTTAACAAAAGCATTTATGTCCATTGCTTTTCTAAGGACCTGAGAGAAAGTCTCTGTCCTGAGCGATGATGGTCTATGAGCAGTAAACCTCCCCGAGGTCCACCGCGGTCTCAGTAAAACACTATTGCTAGGACCCACTCCACAGAGTGTCTGATTCAGCAGGTCTGGGGTGGGATCCAGGAGTTGGTATTGCTACCATGTTCCCAGGTGATGCAGGTGCTTCTGGTTCAGAGCTCTGGCTTTGAGAACACCTGCTGTGGTGTGGGAAACGGCATTGCTCTCCCATGGCTCCCAACATCACACCTCAGGGATCCTTGACCTGTTGGTTTCAGAAACCTTCCTCATACTCTGTTTCATTCACCCACTCCACAGCCATAACATCAATCTTCTTATCACTTGGAGATACTCTCATCTTAATAATGCAGATTCCAGCGTCCTACCCTGCCTGGTCCCCACCCCTCAATCTTTCTGACTCAGCCACTCCCACGCTGTCACTCAATGTCGTCAACACCTCCACTCTCTAGGAACACCACTATTTCCCAATCAGTTGTCCAAACTCTTTTAATTCTTTCACATCCAGCCCTGGTCTATGTTCCGTCACTTAATCACTATTGAATGAGGACCCTACTCTCTCATCTTTTCCCCCTACTCTCTCATCTCCCTGGGCAAATGCCAAATACTAAGCCCACATCAATATTATAGTGTTCTCACCTTCACCTTGATGCTGAGAAAAAGTCCCAACCACGGAAATCCAATTAAAGCACAACTGAGTTCTCTGCCCTGCCTAGAAATCTTCTAAAAATCCTTACTTTTCCAATCTCAAAAGAGAACAAAATTATGTCACATCATCTATTCTAGAAAATCTCTTTTTAAGAAACCTCTTCACTCTCATGAAATGTGAAATGGGAGAGGCATTTTATAATTGATGATTATATTGAACTCCAACAACATACACGATAAAAATAAATGATAGGCCAGACACAGTGGCTCACACTTGGAATCCCAGCACTTTGGGAGGCCGAGGAGGGTGGCAGATCACCTGAGGTCAGCAGTTCAAGACCAGCCTGGCCAATGTGGTGAAACCCTGTCTCTACTAAAAATACAAAAAGTAGCAGGGCGTGGTGGTGCACGCTGGTAATCCCAGCTACTTGGGGAGGCTGAGGCAGGAGAATTGTTTGAAGCAGGGAGGTGGAGGTTGCAGTGAGCCAAGGTCGTGCCATGGCACTGCAGCCTGGCAGCAGTGCAAACTCTATCTCTCAATGAACAAACAAACAAAAATGATAATAGTATCATATAGCATAAAATAACATTTTAGTTTTTCCAAAAGAGCTTTTTGAACAAACGATCTTAAAAAAAATTTGAGAGTGAAGAAAAGTTGTAATAATTGCTTCGACATTTGAGTAAACAAGGTTTGCTTGGACAAACTTAAGGACCAATATCTCTCAGATTACACTATTCCAGGTCACATAATAAACCACACTTAATGTAGCAATATAACACAATTTCCATCATCTCACGCATATTTCATTTTATATTTGGCCCCAAAGCACTAGTGCACCATATACAGAAAAAGGAAATGCATTTGGTAACTTAAAAAAAATTGGTTATACCATTTTTTTGTTATTTTGTTTTTTAAAGCTACTTTATTGAGATAAAATTCACATGTCGTACAATTCACATATTTAAAGTGCAGAATTCAGTGGTGTTTAGTGTATTCACAGATATGTGCAGCAATAACCACAGTCAAATTAATGTTCATCACTTCACAAAGAACCCCAGGGCTTTCCATTCCTCCCTTCCTCTATTCCCATCCCTCTACCTCTGAGCAACCACTAAGCTGTTTTCTGTCCCCATAGATCTGCCTATTCTGGATATTTCATATAAACAGAATCATGTAAGGCATGGTCTTTTGAGTCTGGCTTCTTCCACTTCCCCATGAGCGTTTCTGTGGACATATGCTTTCGTAGCTTTTGGGTACATACCTAGGAGTGGAATTCCTAGTTCACAGGGTAATTCTATGTTTAACTTAATAAGGAATCCCTAAAACTGTTTCCCCCACAGACTGCCCCATTTTACACCCCCAACAGCAGTAAATTTCTCCACATCCTGGAGAACTTTTGTCTATTATCTGCCTTTTTGATTCTAGAAAACCCTGGTGGATAAGAAGTGGTATTTCACTGTGCTTTTGATTTGAATTTCCCTAATCAATAATGATGTCAAGAATTTTTTCATGTGCTGATTGACCATCTGCATATCTTCCCTAGAGAAATGTCTAAAGAGATCCTTTCCCCTTTTTAAATTTGTTTATTTAGCTTTAAGTGTTTAGTCATAAGAGGTGTGAGTATATTCTGGATACATGTCTTCCACGAGATACGTGATTTGTAGGTATTTTCTCTCATTCTGTGACTTGCCTTTTCACTCTCTTGATAGTGTCACTGGAAACACAAAAGATTTTAATTTTGATAATATCCAATTACCTGGTTTTCCTTTGGTTGCTCATGCTTTTGATATTCTATCTGAGAATCCATTGCCAAACAGAGGTGATGAAGGCTTGCCGCTACGTTGCCTTATAAAAGTTTTATGCTTTTAGATTTTACATTTAGATTTCTGACCCATTTTGAATTAGTTTTTAAATGCAGTGTGAGGTAGGGTCCAATCATTCTGATGAATGTGGCCATCTAGTTACCCCACCATCTGTTGAAAAGAATTTTCTTTACTCCATTGAACAACCTGGGCACCACTGCAGAAAATCAGTTAATAACCATAGACACATTTTTATTTCTGAACTCTCAATTCTATTCCACTGATCTACGTCTATATTTACAGCAGGACCACCCTGTCATGATTACTGTTTCTTTGTAGGATGTTTTGAAAACAGGAAGCTTTTCTTCTTTTTCAAGATGATTTAGCTATTCTGGGATCTTTGCTATTCCACACAAATTTTAGAATCACCTCGTCAGTTTCTAGAAAGAAGTCATTAGGGATTCTGGAATAGACTGAGCTGAATCTGCAGATCAGTTTGGGGAGAACTGATGTCTCACATTAAGCCTTACAATCCATGAGCACAAAATCTCTTTCCAGTTATTGAGATATCCTTAAAAACTTGTGAACTTTTTGTAGTGTGGGGAGTATAAGTTTTGCACATTTTCGTTAATTCAACTACTAGCTGTTTTCCTTTTGATGCTATTTGTAAAAGGAGTTTTTAGCTTCATTTTTGAAAAGTATATTATGAAAGAAAAAATACAATTGATTTTTGTGCACTGGTCTTCTATTTTTCAACCATGCTAAACTCCCTTATTACTTCTAATAGTTTTTTAATAAATTGTTTTAGATTTTCTACATATAAAAGATCATGTTTTTGCAAACAGAGATTATTTTACTTCTTTTCTAACCGGGATGTCATTTAATTTTTTCTTCTTGCCTGATTGCCCTAGAACCTCCAGCACAATGTCGAGTAGAAGTGGTGACTTCAGATATCCTTGGCTGGTTTCTGAACTCTGTAGGACAGTATTTTTTTTAATTAATTAATTAATTAATTAATTAATTATTTTTTAACCATCAAGTATGATGTTAGTTGCGGGTTTGTCATAGATGTCCCTGGTGCCAAAAAAGTTGGAGACTGCTGCCTTAACAGATGGAGAGAGCTCCCGTGTAAACCCAGTGAGTGTTTTCAGGCCTAATAGTGTCTCATATTTCACTAAGTGTATTCTTATTTCTTCATCTTTTTTCTCTGTTCTCTGGACTGTGTAATCTTTTATCTATCAGTGTACACATTTCCTAATTCTTGGTTCTGCCAGTTTAAGTATACTATTGAGCAGCCGTTAATAACATTTACATTTCTATTATTCTACTCCTCAATTCCAGAATTTCATGTGTTTCTCTGTAACTTCCCTTTATTATATTCTGTCTTTGAAAAGACATTGTCATCAGTTTCCTTTAATTATATAATAATGGTTTCTTTTAGTTGTTTAGTCACATTTTTCATCAATACTTATTTTTTTCTATTAAGTTCTTTATATATTTAGATATTTACCTTTATTACATGTATGGTTTACAAATATTTTCTCTCTCTTGCTGGGTTGCCTTTTTGCTCAGTTAATTGTTTCCTTTGCTATGCAGATGTTTTACAGTTAAATGAACTCCGACTTGTTTATTTTTGCTTTTGTTACCTCTGCCTTTAATGTAATATCCAAGAAATAATCTCCCAGTTCAATGTTAGGAAGCTTTCTACTAGTAAGTTTTATGATTTCAAGACTTATATTTAGGTCTTCAATTCATTCAGAGTTGATTTTTACATATGTGTGAGATAAAGGTACAAATGTAGATATACATCGAATTATCAGGTTGTGTACTTTCAACAGATATAATTTCTAATTGTCAGTCCTCTCAATACAGTTGGGAATAAAAAAACTTTCTTAATCTTATTCAGACCAACTCTTTAGCTAGTATTCCACTGAGCTTATTTCCCTGATACCCTGATGAGGCCATTGTCCTCTCCACACTAGCAGTGGCAGGAGACTATGCCTTCCAGAACCTCAAAAACCTCCTTCACGAGGGTGGAAATGCCCCAGAATCCTGCAATAAATTACTCTCTACACCAGTGGAGTCCAGGTCTGGTCTCTGGGTCTAGACCACCAGAGAATAGCAGGGCTCATCTTCAAAAAATAAGGCAAGCAGATAGGAGACGGAGAGAGATAGGGGCCTTCGTGAACATGAGGACCTCTGGCTCCTCCTAGTGGGCACCTACAGCCAGTTTTGCACTATTGGATGAAACTTCCTCACTTGTTCAGAGGCTGCAGGACACCAATTGCAAGAGCACAGCTGTGGGGACATCCTATGTATCCACATGTATCCACATTTATCCACAAAAGTAGTGCTTCTTTAAGAAAGGGCAATGAGCTCCCCATCCTCTTTAAGAAAGAGGCATTACTTTTGTGGATACATGTGGATATGTGTGGTTATTCCCTTATTTGTTCATTCCTGGAGAACCATGGAGATTAGTGCCTGTCAGGACTTAGTACCCTGTTGTTGCATCTTGAAAATGGCTGGGAAAGAGCCTCGCTAGACAGGGGTATTGGCCAGCTCTCGAAAAGCAGTGCTCAGGGGTAGCACTGATGAATGCTGTAAAGCAGAGCTGCCATCCTGCTCTGGCTGTGAGGAAAGTGGACATTCTTGGGGAATCTGCTCATACGGGAGGGTCTATCAATGCAGATGTGAAAATGAAAGCCGGCCTCTGACGTTTCAGGTAAAGATGCAGGAGAAGCGCACCATCTGGACTGTGCATCAGCAGGCTACTCTCCCTCTTGGGAGGCAGGGGCCCTGGATGGGGTGGGGGAGAAGGTGGGTGCCCACTTTCTCAGAGAGGGTGTCAGGCTGAGGAAGCCAGAGTTTTTGCAGAAGAGTAATTTACCACTTTGGTAAACTTTCACTGCCCTCTGGGGTCCAGACAGTGACACAATTTGGAAGAGTTTGTCTTGTGGCAACCATTGTGCTTTGTGCACTAGCTCTGAGCTGTATCTGGAGGACAGACTTGAATGATGCTCATCTCTCACTATTCACTCTTATTGTCTCATTTGAGACTTTGCAATCGCGGCCAAAGAATCTTCTCTTGTCCAAGACTCTGCCAGTGCTCTGAGCTGATGAGCCGTGGAAACCCTGTATGTTGGCCTCTGGATTAGTCAGCTCAGAATACCATAACGAATTTCCACAGACTGGGTGGCCAAAACAACAGGAATTGGTGTTCTCACAGTGCTGTAGACTGGAACTCTGAAGGTGTTAGCATGCTGGTGTTCTCTGCAGCCTCTCTCCTTGGCTCGTAGACAGCCGTCTTCTCCCTGCGTCCTCACGTTGTCTGTCCTCTGTGTGTGACTGTGTCTTAACCTCTTCTTATGAGAATTCTGGTTGTATTGGGTTTAATGCCCACTCTCATTACCTCATTTTAACTTAATGACTTCTTCAAAGACTCTCCAGATACAGTACTACATTCTGAGGTACTAGGGGTTAAGTCTTCAACACATGAATTTTGGGAACACAATTCAGTCCCTAACAACCTCCTCTGAAAAAAGCCTGGTGGTTGGTGTGGACAGTGGGGGAAGTTGAGGACAGAGGTGGTCAAGAGTCAGGACTCATCCCTGCAAACCATGATAAGACCTTGATATTTTCAGTGGAAAATAGACTACAGTGGACCAAAGTGTCAGCAGGAGCCGCGTTACAAGAGGACTGTGGAAGCCCAGGTGAGAAGCCAGTGTATATTGCACCAGGGTGCCAGAAGTGCAGGGGATAAGAAGTGGCCCCATTCAAAATTTTTGTTGAAGGTACAGCGGCAACAGCAGTTGCTGATGTAAGAATATGGAATATGAGGCTATGTGAAGAATATTTTTATTTTTTGCCCTGAACAACTGCAGAGACACTAGTGCCATTTTCTGAAATGACAACACCTGTATGTGCACGTGGTACCTGCAAGCTGGGGAGATGTACAATGAAGAGTTTGGTTTTGGACACTAGGAGTGAGATAACCTGTCGGCGATTATAGTGGACACGTCAGGACATGTGTTCCGGAGTCTGGAGTTCAGCTGGGTGGTTGGAGCTGAAGATATAAATGCAGGAATCATTCCGAAATTGACAGCATTTAGCACTATAGATTTGGAAAAGATTACATGGAGACTGAGTATTCTAAGAGAAGATTAAAATTTCAATAATATTGGGTGATTGCCTGAGTGAATTACATGAAATTTGAATAATATTGGGTGATTGCTTGAATGAATTACATGGACTTTGGGGTTAAAAATTTGATATTCGAAGGCATTGTAGAGCCTGGAGAAATTTTGACAGACTGTTTCTGAAAGCAGCTTAGGCTAAGACAGCTTTAAGCAGTTGTTATTTGTTGTCTAATTGTCTGCTCGTGCCTGTGGGATCAACTGTATACATTAACTAATCTTTCAAGGCTTTCATCGCCGCACTACTCTGCACAGTCCCTAGCAAAGTCTCTCCTTGGGAAGCCAATGGCAGGACTCTAATTCCTAGAATCCTTTGCAAATTAACCCTTCTGGGTGAGGCTAAGTTAGATCCTGGAAATAGACCTACTGGAAGGCAGAGAAGAGGCTATTTTTCCGGTTTTTCCAGTCTGTCTCTTTGTGTAACAGCCTCCTTTTGTCTTTAAGCAAGGATAGAGCAGGGAGGTAAGTGTCCTGTCCCTGAATGGATTAGAACACTGTTTTGCTGTTATGCAAACTGGGTGGAGGTGGTCAGGGAGGGACAGCTAAGCAGCCGGGAACTACTCCCTGGTGCCCCATGACTTCTTGCCAGCTCAAGCTCCACTCTGGATCTGAGCTCCTCCCTAGGCCTCTGAGGGAAGTTGCCAGAGCAGCGTGTCAACCTACTCATGAAGAATTTAAAAGACCTCAGGGGTTAACTCATGCAAGTTTCCTGAGGCTCAGAGGCTCAGAAAAGTGGGCTGACCCAGCAGCACGCAGTTCCTAGGAAGTGCGTCCTTGGGAGGCATGTGGTAAAGAATTGGGATAGATCCCAGCTCTGCTGTGTGCTGACTCTGAGATACTGAGCAAGTGGCATAACTTCTCTGTGCCTCTGTTTCCACATTTTCTAAAGAGGGATAAGTGTAACAGTTATTATATAACAACAGCACCTACCTCACAGGATTGTCTGAGGAATAGAAAGGGTAAGGGCGTTGAAGTTCTTAGCTCTGTTCTTGGCACACACGTGGCAGCCATGCAGTGTGTCATTTTAAATGGCCTCTGAGGTCTTTCTAGTTCGAGTCCAGTGTTTGTTTTTGAGATGGAGTCTCGCTCTGTCACCCAGGCTGGAGTGCAGTGGCACAGTCTTGGCTCACTACAAGCTCCGCCTCCCGGGTTCATGCCATTCTTCTGCCTCAGCCTCCCCAGTAGCGGGGACTACAGGTGCCCACCACCACGCGCAGCTAATTATTATTATTATTTTTTTTGTATTTTTAGTAGAGACGGGGTTTCGCCCTGTTAACCAGGATGGTCTCGATCTCTTGACCTCGTGATCTGCCCATCTCGGCCTCCCAAAGTGCTGGGATTACAGGCGTGAGCCATCGTGCCCAGCAAGTTATTTTTACATTTAAACTTTTGCTATTATTAGTGTCTTTTGGTGCAAGGAGTAAGTTAGGAATCAAGTTTTGTTTTTTTTCTGCCAAATGCTTGGTTTCCTTATCCTAGTGATTAAAATATCCAAAATTTCTTCATTGTTTAAAATGCCAAACTCTCACATACATAGTTATATTTCTTTTTGTCTCATTGTAACTAATATATGTATTTATTCTGCGTATTCCTCACTTTTTAACTTTTTACTATAGCTACCGTTTTAAAATACATTAAGGAAAATCTCACTACTCTTCTTTTAAATTATTTTCCTGGCCAGGATGTTAGATTGGTGTCCAACCCAACTTAAGGCAGATAATTCTACATTTTGAATAGTTTATTTCCTGTTATTAGCAGGAGGGATAAAAAAGAAAATTGCTTTGGGAAGTAGATAATTTGGCTTTTATTTAGTATTGAAGGCAGCTTTCTGCTGAGGACTTATTCATCAGTGCTTAGTGTCCCCAGGAGTAAGTACTGGGCTTAAGTGCTTAGCATCTCAGAGTCAGAAGGATCTTAGAGATCATCTAATCCAGGCTTGTTATTTTCCAGATGAGGAAGTTAAGCTCCAGGAATAAGAAGGAACTTGCCCAAAAATTCATAGTCAAGTAGTGTCACTAGAGCCACACTAAAAGAAAGCAACAATGTGAAAAAAGAAAATACTGTTTTTTTTTTTAAATGAACATTTCAAAATAAGATTCACAATGATTTTTGTGGTTTCCAAACAAAAACTTTTTTAATTCGTCTACTCCAAATGTATTTTTATAAAGTACCCTCTAGGCACTCTCCTAAGCACTGAAGGTATCAAAACTCCTCGGCTCTTCTCAGAAGAATTAATTACATTGCTCTACAATGCTCTCTTATTCCACTGCTCATTCAGTGGTTAAAATCTGGGTCCAATTATGTTTAAACACTTTGTTTCAAGGTCTGTCTCCCCCAGAAGTACTTTAAGCAGGAGTTATTCCTTATTGTTAAATTTTTTTCTAGAACTTTATACTCTTTCCTTTTCACTTACTTCTCCACTCAGAGATCTTACATTCTCCATTTATTTACCATCTTAATCCTAATGAAGTTCCACAATTTCGTGGAAAGTTCCTTTCCCATTCTTGTCATCTTTTCCATGTTCTCTGGCTCTCACAGTCTCAGCCTTCCCACTTGCAGCGTGAAAAGCTGGCCCAGCCGTTGTGGAAGGTTTTGCACAGAGGTAGTGCTTTGGTTGTTTGACACTTTCCCATCGCTTGTGTAGTCTCTTGTCCAGAGACAGAGCTTTGGTTGTTTGACACCCTTCACATTGCTGGTACATCTGAGTGCCTGCTTAGCTCTTTGGGGTAAAGTAGCTTTCTCTTGACCTTCCTGAGAAGCGGTGACTATGCTAAGCACTCCAGCATGTTAGTAGGCTCCGTTTCCCAAAACGTTTACTTAGTAGCCAAGTCCACTGCAGGAAAAAAACACATTTACAAATGCTAATGGGGTACCTAATGCTTGTGCTTGGGCCACTGCCAGGCACATGAGACTAGCCTGGAGGTTGCTGACTCAATAGTGTTTCTGGTTCACTAACACCAGTGTGGTCAGAACATGGTCAGGCTATTAGCGGCACATTCAGAAACAATCATTCAAGAATGAGGAAGAGGTTGAGCAAGCCCCCTTCCTGTCCACAGGTGGGAAAGGAGGTAACTGAGTGCTTGGCACTTTGCAGACTGGGGAGGATTTGGTGCTGGGCTGTACGTTCCAGACCAGCTATTTTTAATACTACATTCTTAGGCAGGAATGTAGTTGAAGCAAGTAGAACATTTCATTCTCATGCACATCTCACTTCCCTCTGCCCTGTGGCATGTGCACAACTCTTAGAAGCCTGTAGGTCCACAGGTTCCAGATCTGAGAAGTGACTTTGGGAGGTCATCTAACCCCATCACAGATGAGGTTATTTTGTCATTCACAGATGAGGGACCTGAGAAACAGAGAGGTGATATGACCTGTAAACCAGAAGCAGACTCAGAGCCAGGACCTAGGTACCCCCAATCTTCATGCGTTTTGTATATTTGCTGCATAATGTTCTCAAGTTCCCTGAAGCTTTTCCTATGGAAGAGTCTAGGCTACAGGAAGTGGTACTGTACGTTGGTTTTGAGCATAGGTGTAACATGAGCTTGAGTTGAATTTCTGTTTGACCTCATTAGAGACGAGGTCTTGTTTCTTCAACTCTAGAACAATCATTCTTAGAACATCTAAAGACTGTCTTGAGGATGAGCATGTGAAACACTTAGTACGATCCTTTGCTCATCGTCAGGGCTCATAAGCACCAGGAGGCAAGCCCTGACGATGAGCAAAAAATCACACTCGTTTCCATGCTCACAGCTATATTACAGAAGACCAAAAGCCCCATATCTACATATGGAGGGTGAAATATTTCATTTTCATTGACTTACAGTGACATAGACTTTCTTGTGTTCTCATTTCAAGGAGGACATTGGCAAATGGGAAATGACCCTGAAGTGAACAAAGAGGCTGGTGTGGGATTGAGCAAACGTTGTCTGAGGAGCAGCTGTGAGTTCTGGGGCTCTTCAGAACAAAGAAGGGAATGTTCAGGAGAGCATGACTGGTGTCTTCAGAGACATAAAGGGTTAGCACCAAGAAGACAGATGAAACTGCATTTCTATGGTTTTCTAAAAGGTGTTTTATACTTTTAGGTGACAGTTATTCTTTGTCTGGTTTGAACTGAGGAGCTCAATGCTGAGAACACAAAGAGTAAACAAACCCAGCCTGGGGTTAACAACTTATAGTCTCAACAAATAATAGGTTAACAAACATGGAGGATCCAACAGGCTCATGGTGACAAGGCGACAATGTTCTTTTTCTAGTGAGAGAAGGTTGATTCACTAAGACCTGATGTGTCAAGGAGAGTGCTGATGAGCTCAGGCTTCTGTGGGCCTGAGAGTTGGGGGAAGGAGAGAACAGCTGGCATTTTGTTTTCTCACCAAAGATAAGAGAATAGCAGTGCTCTAACCCAAGCTTGTCTGTGCAGTGACCTTCTTTTCTCGAGTGTACCCTAATGAGAAGCACTCAGGGACTTTGACTGCACCAAGGTGCAGAAGAATTTTGCAAGAGATTCACATAAAATATAACTCTCTGTTCTCCTCTGTTCTCCTCCTCTTTCTCTTCTTTCTTCTCCTTCCTTTTCTCTCCCTTTCCCGTACTTCTCTTCTGTTTCTTTCCTTAAAATGTCAACCATCATTATGTTGAACTTAATTTTTCTCACTTTCCCCGTGATTTCCCTCAGGGTTTACAAAAAGTAGTGGCCCTAAATATTCCTAGATCCAAAGCAGATTTTCTCTGGCTCTAACTTGTTAAGTGGAAATCATGGTTTGAAGTAAATCACCCCAATTTTGACGCCTACATGGGGTAGGCTCAGTGCAACGGCAACAGAGGCACTGTTTTTTCTTGTGTGTGGGCTGTCATTAAAATTCTCTCAATTGCTTCATCAGAGACAGATTTGTTTCTGATCCCCAAGGACATTTGGGCTTTAACTACAACTTGTGCTTAATGCATGAGTTGAAACTCTTAATCAAGTTCTGGAAGAAAAATCAAAGCCTTTTACACAAGAAATCACGTGTATTGAAAAACAACTGAAGCATCTGTTTGTTAAAAAAACTAAATATCTTGTTTGGTTTTTGAACATTAAGGAAGTTGGTATTTGACATGAGAAGGGAAGAATTAGAGAGACAAGAAAGAAGAGGTGGAATAAATGGAAGAGAAGGAGGCAATTTTTGTACTGTGGTAACTGAGAGAGAATTCTGCAAATGTAAGGGACATCTGCCAGGTTTACTGGGTAATGCTATCTTGACATTTCTCATGTGCCCATGGTTTCTTCATTTGTAAAGTGAGTACTTTGTGTTAGATGATCCCTGAAGGCTTTAGTAATTGTTAATCAATGCACTTAGATGAGGAGTCAAAATGCTAATTACTTACAAATGTATGATTTTGTGACTGAAAAACTGTTGAGAAGTAATTACGAAAAAATCAAAACCAGTAAGAATTCAACCTGTGGGCTAGTGATACATTCAATATACAAAATCAATAGCTTTCTCTATGCAAACAGTATCCAATTATGAAATATAATGAAAGAAGAATGTGACTCAAATAAAAATAATGATTTAAATTAGTTATTTTTATAATTAAGTTACAAAATGTTTTAGATCTATATGAAGAAACTTCTTGAAGAATACCAAAAAGATACATTAAAATGAGACAACAATATTTGAAGTAAAACTCTGTTCTTAGGAAGGCTCAATAGTCCACATATCTTTTTTTTTCTTAAAACCTGTAGTTTCAATTTCGTGTCAGTTAAAGAAGCAATGAAATTATTTTAACTTGATAAAGTAATTCAAAAGTTATTTTGTAAGAGTGAATCGTAGAGAGTAGCCATGAATTCTGACAAAGACTGGTAGGAACTACATTCATTAAAAGCACATGGTACTGGCACAGGGAGAGACAGGATACAGAAAAGTAGAGGCGAATGGAATCCACTGGATGAGCTAGGAATGCCTGGGCATTTGATACGTGGCAAGGTTGGCGTTTGCCCTGCAATGAGTGTGCAGAATGTGCTGTGTGTTCTCTGTAGGATGTTCAGCTGTCCTCCAGAATCAAGATGGGCCTAGCATTTTAAATTCCTTAGAATCCTGCATAATTTTGTTTCTTTACTGTACAGACTCAGATTTCTAAGAGAACGGTGACATGAACCCAGACATGTGCCTTTTGTGTGAGATAGCATATGGCGAGTGACGACATTTCTGCAGGCTCAGAAAATTTATACTTCTGGATGCAGTAAGAAACAGTTTCTACGTCATTGCTGGGAAGACAAGTCTGGCATGACTTTTCAGAACAGCCTTTATCCTAAGGCTGAAAAACTAACAGGAACAGAGAAATAGTTAGGTAAACACACAAAACAAATGTCTTTTAGGGAAATCAAACATGAACTACATAAAAAGTGATCACTGTGCATATTTTGGCTGCTAGATGAGCAAACACAAAGTAAAAAGTAAGCCAGAAACAATTCTTGCAATACCTACGATAAAGGACGTTAAATATGCACAGAGTTTTAGAAATCAGTAAGTACAGATGAGTGACCCAGCAGAAAAATAGCTAACAAGAAATAAAAATAACCAATGAACATTCAAAAAAAGCTTATTCTCAGAAATAATTTTTACAAGGTATGATGAGACAAGCGGGAATATTATATTCACTAATATGATTGACAAAGATTAAAACAATTAATAATAATTAGTATTGGTAAGAATATTGATAGTTAAAAGATACTTCCATACATTTCAGGAAGAGGAAAAAAGTGGGTGAACAGTTTCTAAAGTGGGCAATTGGCCAGGTGAGGTGGCTCATGCCTTTAATCCCAGCATTTTGGGAGGCTGAGGTGGGTGGATCACGAGGTCAGGAGTTTGAGATAAGCCTGGTCAATATAGTGAAACTCCATTTCTAGTAAAAATACAAAAAATAGCTGGGTGTGTTGGCATGTGCCTGTAGTCCCAGCTTCTCGGGAGGCTGAGGCAGGAGAATCGCTTGAACCTGGGAGGCAGAGGTTGCAGTGAGCTGAGATCACACCACTGCACTCCAGGCTTGGGCGAAAGAGTGAGACTCCATCTCAAAAATAAATAAATGAATGAATAAAAATAAAACTTGAAATATGCATAGCTTTTGACATTCCATTTCTAGGAATTTTTACAAAGTAGTAGGCATATACATTTTTAAAGACATATGTACAGTCATATAAATATATGAGGCAAATATAGATGAACAAATATTAAATAACCTTTGAGCTAATATTTAAATATGAAAAACATGCAATGGAGCTGGCTATGAAGTATGATCCTGTATTTGAAATTTAAGACAGATATTTACACGATTTATTTGCAAAGGGAATGAATTAAAATGCTTTGAATGACAAATGGTGGTTATAGTTGAAGGGAGACGCTATGGGGATTTTCTACCTTCATTTTTTTTTTTTTTTTTTTTACATTTCTCTATTATTTGGAATTTTGTAACATGTAAGTATTATTTTTTAAAATTGGAAGAATAATAGATTTAGATGCAAGCAAATTACAACATTCAAATTCTAGGACTGACTTATTTTTCCACTAACTTTTAACCAACTCTTTCTTCCTTTAATGAAGATTCTCTAGGGAGGTTGTAATGAACCAACTGCCATATTGGATCATCCTTTTAAGAAGTCTGAAACATCTAGCCAACTTGCCTCAAAATCTTTTCCAATTATTTTCCTCACCTGTGAAGGACCCTCCTTATTCTATTGTTTTGACAGCTTGACTCTCAGCCCCACCACTTGCCTACAGGCCTCTACGTCACCTTGATACCATTCTCCTACGAGGTGGTTAGAGGACAGCGTCATATCCACGTGTTGAGGAAAACCAGGGCAAGTGTCAGCTGGGAGTTAGGGAGCAGGAGAGGTGGATCCTGCTGTGATGGAGGAGCAGGATCTTGGAGTAGTGAGATGTTGATCTCTGTATAATCTTCACATCACTGCAAATTCCTCTGACAGAGCCTTAGCTGTCTAACTTTGTCTTCTTGTTTCTTCCCATCAGGTCTTCAAGAACCTCAGCTCTTTAACAATGAGACTCCATGTTTTCCTCACTGCTCTTTTTGCCATCTTCCAGGTACTACCCGGTAAATACCAACACCATGGCCCTTTCTTATTATCATTATTTAGTTTTTTCCTCTCCCTAAATCAACAGTTGGAAGGTTAAGGATTAGGGGGGCTACTCAGAGGTCATCACTATATCTCAAAATAACTTACTAAAAAGGTGAAAGAAATTCCTCTGTAACTGGCTGCTGTGTCTTCATGATGTCAAAAGTCCTGTTAGGTCACTATCTTCGACTCTTCCGCTTTCCCCCAATGAATTGGATGATGTGAGGACCAAATCTATTGACTCACATGATCAGTATAAACTGGGGTAGAGATAAAGATTCTTTTATTTGCCCTGACCAGAGACCTGGTGCCACTCATCACAGTGGTGGCTTGAGTTTGCCCGGACAGGGCTTCCATCTTAAGAGACTGTGAGAGTTGGACCAGGTCATGTGGGGTAGGGGAGCAGGGGTGCCTGGAGAGATGGACCAGGCGATAGGTATCGATCGTGCTGCACCCCTGACACATGGACCAACACCTGTTTATTCCCGAGGGAGGAAAGATGATTTGGTCAGTAGTTACATCAACAACAATGGGATCTTATGGGAGATTGAGAGGGTGAAGGGAGGAGAGGCTGAGGGCTTGGAATCAAACCCACTTCATGTTGATGTTTAGCTGGGAAAGGTGGAGATTTCATCCACATGGTGAGCTCTCTTGCTTTCCTCCTCAGACTTTTGGCTTCATACAAACATCTTTCCTTTTTTCAGGCATCACTAGGGCACTCCATTTTGAAAGACCCTGCTACCTTAGAGGTGGGATCTGTCTGAAGCGAGGAACACCGAATTGTGAGCCTTTCAGAGGACCCTGCAGAGCTTTCACCGTTTGCTGTAAAATAAGGAGAAGCTGATGGAGAAGCCTGGCAAGGAACATAGGCGCAGGATCTGAAGCGTGGCTCCTTTAGTCCAAATGAGAGCAAACATTACTCAAGTCCACATAACTGATTATTGTCATTAGGACTGATTAAAGAAAGAGATGTTTCCCATGAAGGGGTAAGCATTAGGTAGGAGAAAATTATAATTAAACTTGTATTATGTTTTAAAGTTTGCAAAGCATTTTATTAACATAACATATTTAATCCTTAAACCTGTTTTGGTTTATGAACTCCGTTTTGCAGATGTAGAAACCAAAACTCAGCTAGGTTAAATAACTTGCCCAAGATCACACAGTCTAAGACTTTTCTTTTCAGTGGTTTGGCAACACTTTATCTGCATGGAAGGGAGAGTGGATATGAACAAATTTACTACAGTTTGGGGAGGAGATGTGAGGACAGAGCTGGGCTTGGGACCCCCTGCAGTGGGTGTTGTGCTGAGTAGGAGGAACCTACTGAGGGTCCACAGTGCTGGGAACATTGCTGTGTTGGGATGTACAGGTGGAAGGCACACCTCTCCAGAGACACCACTCAAAGTAGCCAGTCCCACATTCAGATGTAGGCAGAAGTCTGTTGAGAGGTAGGAATTCCAGTTGCAGGTCAGAGGCTTCTGTTGTGAGGCTGGAGTCCTGGGGTAGTTGTGATTATTGTATGTCTTCCTTGGCTACTTTTCTTGTCCAGATCTTGGCATCAGCTGTGGTGTCCTGAGCAAGTCTTCCCTCAACTATGAGCATCTGTTTCCTGCTCTGGTGAGGGAGTTAGCTTAGAGATGACCATTGCTTTCTATAATTTACAATGCAAGTTTGGGGTGGGAGGATGGAGACAGAAACTACTGCAAGGTGCCTGGGAAGGTAGAAGACAAAAAGAAAGATGAGATACACTAACATGCAGCAAAAACCTAAACAATCATATGGAAAAGAAGAGTTTGACTGACATTGTGATGACTAACAAACAGAACCATTGGTCAGGTCTCAATCAATGAGCAACTACAGAAAGTTCAGCACAGGTTTGCAAATGAACAATGAGTAAGGGTATCCAAGTAAAGATACAAACATTAACTTCTCCAATTGTTTTTTCATTGGCACTGGCTTCCTATACAGTGTCTACAGGGATTATTACAGGATTTTGAATATTTTTGGTGCCTATGAACTTGGTTCACAGTGTGCTGTCAGAACGGTTTATCCGTCCATCAGGAAAATGGTCGACTATTACCACAAGAGTTTAGAATCAGTTAGTAATTTAGAAATCACTCAGTCTCTTACTTATATTTCTTTACTATGAAATGAAAACCTTTTTTGTTCTTCCATATATTTTTCTCAGTATTCACAGATTCACCATCATCTCTCTCCAAATTTTTTGAAAAATCCCAGCTCTAGCCCTCTGTTTCTATTTCCTTTTCTTGCTTCCTTTTTCTTCTTGATTCAAGCACATAGGATTGGTCCAGTGGTAGTAGAACAAACCTCAGGGAGGAGAGGAGGGAAAGGAAACAACCCTAGTGGGAAAAAACCTAGTGGTAACACTGGGTTGTGGATGAAGAAAGAGGAGAGCCTGGGAACACCAAATATAAATGTTATATATGCGTATTGTCAAATTTGTAATAATGTTCATGGTCAATCAGTAGAGTGAGGTAGATTCTGATTTGCCTCCCCATATTGCCTGACTACTCAGAGAAAATTGATGATTATGTTAACTTTCATTCATTGATTTTTGTTCACAAACATTTACCTAGCAGTGAACAAAGCAATAAAAAATTCCTACCTTCATGGTATTTATATTATAATACAGAGATAGAAAATAAACACTAGAAACAAGTGATATATTTAATACATTATGTGTAAAATTTGAGAAAAACATTTCAAAGAAAAAGGATGTAAAGTATGGAGGAGTATATGACAAGATGTCCAGGTAGGACCTCATAGAGCAATACATGAGTGATGAAGATCAGTTTTCAATACTCAACTCTGTTTTGTGTGGGTTTTACTTAGGTGATTGTTCTGAATCTGAGGCTATGTTCATTCTCGGGCATCCCCAGGGATTATTGGGTCTCCTAAAATATATAGCCAGATTTTGGAATATATTGATCTGAGGTTCTGCCCCCATGCCTGTTGGCCCTATTGGCTTTCATTAGGTAACCCTGTTTTTCCTATCTTTTTATTTATGTATTTCACAGTATTTGTTAATTGACAAGTGAAAAATTGTTTGTATTTATGGTGTACAACATAGCATTCTCTCAATGGAATAGTCAGTCAATCTCAGGGACCACCTTTCAGGAAAACCAGTGGCTCACATATATAACCTCAGCACTTTCGGAGGCCAAGACAGGTGAATTGCCTGAACCAAGGGTTTGAGCCCAGCCTGGGCAATATAGCAAGTATCTATCTCCACAAAAACTTTTAAAAATTTAAAAATTAGCCAGGCCTTGTGGAATGCACCTGTCATCCCAGCTATTCGAGAGTGTGAGGTGGGAGACCTACTGGACTGCATTCCCAGGAGGTTAAGCCATTCTTAGTCACAGGATGAAGTAGGATAATGGCACAAGGTAAGGTCATAAAGAACTTGCTGATAAAACAGGTTGCAGTAAAGAAGCTGGCTAAAACCCACCAAAACCAAGATGGCCATGAGAGTGACCTCTGGTCGTCCTCACTGCTACACTCCCACCAGCACCATGACAGTTTACAAATGCCATGGCAACCTCAGGAAGTTACCCTATATGGCCTACAAAGGGGCAGTGTAAATAAACTACCTCTTGTTTAGCATATAATCAAGAAATAACCATAACAACTAGCCCTGAGGGCTGCTCTGTCTATGGAGTAGCCGTTCCTTTACTTCTTTATTTTCCTAATAAACT
Source organism: Macaca mulatta (assembly GCF_049350105.2). Taxonomy (NCBI): domain Eukaryota; kingdom Metazoa; phylum Chordata; class Mammalia; order Primates; family Cercopithecidae; genus Macaca; species Macaca mulatta. The sequence continues at coordinate 8,200,826 of NC_133413.1, forward strand.
TGCTTTCACTTTACTCTGGGGACTCACCCTGAATTCTTTCTTGCGCGAAATCCAAGAATCCTCTCTTGAGGTGTGGATCCAGACCCCTTTCCGGTAACATATGAATTCAGAAGTAATTAGGCTTCCCTATTATTTCAAGCTGGCTTCTTTCCCAAAACTTTGTAAGTAACTAGAATTCCCATACATTTCTGGAACGCATGCATGAAGTCATTGTGCAACCCTTGCTGACATCAGGGCACCAAAATGTCTACAAATATATTTATCATGACCTACGTGGCTAATATGGTCCAAATTACCCTTAAGCTTCTACCTTAAGTTCCATAAATACCCCTAAGGAGAATCCACTGCAGCACGCTCAGTCCTTTCTCGCTGAAGCGCCCTGCTGCACTCGGCTGCAGCGTTCTTTCTATCTAATACAACTTTCATTTTCAAACCTAGTCTGATGATGTCAACCTTGATCCTCTGGCTAAGGTAGTGTTTCTCCTCCAGGGAAGTTCCTTGCTCCACGCTGTACTCTTTGGAAGCAAGTCCCTAAGCTTAGGCCATGCTTAAGGTGTGGGGAATTAGACTCCACTTCCTCGAAGTGGTGTATCTACCTAAGTTACTTGCAATGTTTCTGTATGGGAAATTTGTCTCTTCTCCTCATTTATTTATTGAATAACTTATTTATATCGATATAAACATGGATATTATTTTATACTTCAGGTAATAATCTAAGACTATGACACTTTTTTTGCTGTTGCTCAAATATTCCAGCTTTGGCCATCAGGAGCTCTTTCTGTTGACCTTTGTGTGACTTTGACCTACTATCCCCAACATTTTGTTTTTAAGCACTTTGCTAGTTTTTGGAATCCCAGAAAAATGCTTTCACAAAATGGCTAATCTCTTGGTTAATGTGGTGTGTGCTAGGATTTTTCTCTACATAGCTATTGTTTCTCTTGGAACTTGGGGGAGATACTTTGCAATTATGCAAATATCCGATTTCTGCTTAAATTTTCACTCTTTAATGATGGATCTTGCCTGTAGTAATTATTAGTGTGGTCTTTTACTGTTAATTTTCTATTTCCTCATCGCCCCTTCCTTTATTAACCGTTCATTAATGAAGAGTTGTCCCTTATTGATTTGGTTATTTGTTCATCTCAAATATGACTCATGGGTATTTATTTTATACTTTGGGTTATAATTCCAAACTGTATTTTTTGATTAGGTTGGTTCAAGTTTGACCATTGGGAGCTCTTACAGGTTTCTTTTGCCTTTACGCACTCTTTTTTTTTTTTAGCATTGCCTTACTTTCTGACACTACAAGATGTTCCAGGTTTATCTTATATTTTCTCTGCCCCCATACTGGAATGAACTGGTTCTTTAAGGATTCTGGGTCCATTTACTGAAACATAGTACTTAGAAACCAAGACCTGAGCACCAGGTATACTCATTGCTACTGAGGTGTCACTGTTTCTTGTTTTCTTAAGAGGTTAGAATTAGGAAACATACATGTGAATATTAATTTATCTACTCACACGCACGTGTGTGTGTGTATATATATATATATCTGTGTATACATTTAAAAAAATTCCTTGCTCCACATTAATATCTTCAACTGCAACCCAAAATCACAGTATTCATTCTGCCTTTCCCATTTCCTTATTTATAACCCTTTTTCTCCAATAGTGAGAAACCTGCCTGTTATTATTTATAATATATTTTCTTAGTTGCTCAACATTAGGATACACATTGTTTTAAAATTGGTAACACAACTGCTGTGAGAAACAAATCTAACAATTGGAATGCAGTGCAGATGAAAGACAATATAAGGCCTTTTCATCTTTGTAGTACTCAATCAAAACAGTCTTTCAAAGTTACTTAAGTCAATTCCTTTCTTCTTCTTCCAGTTTAGTGTGTATATTAGTCTGTTTTCACACTCAGGTATGAAGAAATACCTAAGACTGGGTGATTTATAAAGGAAAGAGGTTTAATTGACTCATAATTCTGTGTGGCTGGGGAGGCCTCAGGAAACTTACAATCATGGCAGAAGGCAAAGGGGAAGCAAGGCACCTTCTTCACAAGGTGTCAGGAAGGAGAAGTGCTAAGGGAGGAAGAGCCCCTTATAAAACCATCAGCTTTTGTGACAATTCACTCATTATCATGAGAACAGCATGGGGGAAACTACTCCCATGATTCTATTACATCCACATATTTGGGTACATCGGGATTAAGGGGATTATAATTCAAGGTGAGATTTGGGTGGGGACACAAAGCCTAACCATATCAGTGTGGTCATATGATTAATTTTTTTAAATACAGTTATATTTATTTGTCACAATCTGCTTTCCATTTTTCTTCCCATTAGGTTACTTCATATATAGTAAAATTCAAAGTTTGTGGTGTTAAGTTCTGAGGGATTTGCATATGCAGAGCTCTGTGTTCATTGCCACACTTCTGTGTGGAACATTGCTTTCACTTCCAGTTTCTTTGTGTTGGTCTGTTTTCACACTGTTGATACAGACATACCCAAGACTGGGCAATTTTCAAAAGAGACATTTGTTGGATTTACAGTTCCATGTGGCTGGAGAGGCCTCACAATCATGGCAGAAGGTGAAAGGCATGTCTTACATGGTAGCAGACAAGAGAAGAGAGCTTGTGTAGGGAAACTCCCCTTTTTAAAGCCATCAGATCTCATGAAACTTATTCACTATCAGGAGAACAGCACAAGAAAGACCTGCCCCATGATTCAATTACCTCCCACTGGGTCCCTCCCACAACACATGGGAATTCAAGATGATATTTGGGTGGGGACACAGCCAAACCATATCACCCTTTATAGACAAACCCTTCCTATGACACTGAAACCACGACAGCCACTGATCTGGTTTCAGAGCCTACAGTTTTGCATTTAGTGTCATAGAAATAGGGTCATGCAATCTGTAGCCTTTATGTCTGGCTTCCTTAATTCAGCAACAGGTCTTTAACATTCATCCATGTTATTTTATGCATAAATCATTTATTCCTTTTTGCTGCTACATAGTCTTTCATTACAGGATGTACTAAAGTCAATTCACTGGTCAAGAGACAGCTGTGTCGCTTACAATTTGAGGCAATTATTGATAGAACTGCTATAAACATTTGCATACATGTTTTCAGTTTGAACATACATTTTCATTCCTCTATGATAAATACCCTTGTGAGGGATTGTTGAGTCATTAGGTAAGTGTATATTTTACTTTACAAGGAACTGCCAAACTGTCTTCCAGAGTAGCCATACTATTTTGCATTCCCATCAGTGGTGATTGAGAGTTCAGTTTGGTACAAAAAAGGAAGCTGCTAAGAGAAAAGTTTATTAAGAAATTGCTTTTGTACTGTTTCAAAATGGGAGAAATTAAGTTACTGCCGAATATTGGACTTTCCAGTCTAATCAGCAGTCTTCCGCTGTAAAATTTGATCTTATCTACGCTGAAAACAATTCCTTGGGTTCTAAGAAAATGGTCCTAAAGAAATCTTGATATTTGGAAAGGTGCCTTTGGAGAGAAGAAAATAATCACTGCCTCTCTAAGTCTTGATCCTCTGTAAATCAATGAGTTGATTTCAGTAATGTCTGAGTTCTGATTCTATGTGTTAATGCCTAAGTGCCAAGTTAAATATTTCTGTAGAAGGCCAACTTATTTTCCTAGCTGTTTAATAATCAACCTGGATCCATCACTTGATGCCCAAGAGTCGTTAAGGGTCAAGGATACAGCAAGTGAGAACAACATCTCTGTGAGAGCTGAGTGTGGTAGCTCACTCTTGTAATCCCAGCACTTTGGATGGGAGAAGCCCTTGAAGTCAGTCTGGCAACACAGCGAGATCCTGTCTCTACAAAGAAATTTTTATTAGCCAGGCATGGTAGCGCATGACCATTGTCCCAGCTCCTAGGGAGGTTGAGGTGGGAGAATCGCTTGAGCCCAGTAGTCTGAGGTTGCAATGAGCCATGATCGTGCCACTGCACTCCAGCCTGGGAGACAAAGTGAGACCCTGTCTTCAAAATGAAAACAAAAATAAAACCTTTGTGACTTTTTAACTTATAGCCAACACACACACACACACACACACACACACACACACACACACACACACACACACACTCACACACACACACACCCTTCATCCAAAATTCCATAGATTCACAGACATATGAACAGCATACAGGTGTCTTAGAGAATACCCATGTCAGTGGTTAGAGGGAAAGAAACTGAAATCTAGGAAAAGAAAGGGCTTATCCAAAATCAATCAGGGAGTTAGTGGTGTGACCAAATCCAGATTTTACATTATCCTGCCTCTGGTTCAATGGCCTAAAAGTTAAGCTTGTTATCAGAAAGAGGGTCCACATGGGTGGTGATGCCTTTATTAAGCAGAAGTCAGGGGCTGTGGTTCTCTTGGGCTACCCTGAGGCCCCTCCAGCTGTTGCAGCTACAACCTACAGCAGTGTTTGTACCGGCTTTTGCACTGTGCAGGCAGGATAGAGCAACCGTGGGTTTTTTGGTGCCTGCAGACACCACCCATGTGTTCACATTCATGGAATCTATCCTTTCTCTCATATCCTATAAGGGAAGAAGGGGAAAGAAACAAAAAAGTGAAATTATGTTTTAAAAAAGTTACTAGAATTCATCTTGTTTAGCACATGATAGTCCACAGGGCAAAACTGACTCTGCTTCTGTTGGTATGACGTGTGAACTTAGGACAGTTTTTACATCTCTAAATTATTTTTAAAAATTCAAAACCAAATTTTTGGTGATACATGAAAATTATATGAAACTCAAATTTCAGTGTCCATAAGTAAAGTTCTAGGTGACGACAGCCATGCTCACTTATTTACACATTATCTATGGCTGCTTTCACTGTATACAGGCAGAGATGAGTTGTTATGACAGAGATCACATGGTCCATAAAGCCCAAAGAATTCATTGCCTAGTCCTTTACAGGAAAAGCTCACTGACTGCTATAGTAGTCTCTTCTGACTGTGCCACAAGGCTAGAAATATAAAATTCACTTCGCTCCACATGCTCTCCATAAAAGCTTTCTAAAGTGCCTGCCTTCTTCTTGACATGGCAAAACTTTACAAGTATTGAGTGCAAATTAGTCAATAAGTATTTAATGAAGAGATAACTAGATTGATGTCCTGAGTATTCTGATTCCTGAATGCGGTGCCTTCCATATTCTGTGAAGTGTGAGTTCTTTCATAGTTTGTGATCCTTTCAATGCCAAAGCCAAGACATGGAGTAGGCACCTGCCTTCCTGTGCTCAGTGAGCTAGGTTGGAAAGAGAATGACATAACATCCAGGAGGTTGAGCTTAGTCCTACAGAGAGCAGGTCTAGAGAGCCAGAGAGAGAATGACCAACAACCATAAGAAAAAAGTGAGTATGAAGTGTTTCCGTTAGAGTTTACGTCTCTTAAAGGCATGGCATTGTGATGGAAAGCATACTCAACTAGGATTAGGAATCTTGGTTTCTAATTCCTGATCCATCCACCACAACTATAGTTATTGGCAGCCAGGTTTTGCTATGTGAGTCACAGACGCTCCTAATCTCTCATAAGAAGAGAAGGATACATGTATAGATACAGGTATATATTCATATCTGAATCTACATCCATATCTATAGCTATGTATCTGTCTATCATCTATGTAATCTATCCTTTATCATCTATATTCTATTAACCATCTGTCTGTCTATCTATCTATCTATCTATCTATCTATCTATCTATCTATCTATCTATCTAATTATCTATCTATGTCATCTATCATCAATCATCTATCTATCACAATCAGGCTGTTAGGCTATTTACCAAATAGATCTGGCTATTTTCCTGACACAAAGTAGGATTGCCTCCCTACCTTTGAGACTTACTTGGGTAACAAATTTTGAGCAGAAGTGATGTGTCCTTTCAGGGCTGAAGCCCTTACCTGCAAGTGTAAGAACCTCAGAGCTCTTTCCTTTGCAGTGGCCAACAGTAGTCAAGGTGGTGGCTGCTCCACCAGGGGGAGCTGAGCAACTACAGTGAGCAGTGCAGCCCTGTGGCCATGATGCATTTGTACCAGAAGTGGGAATTAAATCTTTGCTCTTTTAGGATACCAAGATTTGAATGTTGTTTTCACCACATCGTTACCTGGCCCATGCTAACATATGCAGAAGATTGCCAGGAAAATGTGAGACCTCTAGTTAAATTTGAATATCAGATAAACAATGAATAATCTTGTAGTATAAGCTTGTCCCAAGTGTTGCATGGGACATATCCATATTTAAAACTGTTCGTTTTTGTATATAATTTAATAAGTAAATCTATTTTCAGGTACTGTTGAGTATTTGGTAAGAGGGTAATCTTGGGAATCAAACCAACTTAAGCTTGAATCTAGGCTTCACCATATACAATCCTTGTGACTTTGGACAAAGGATGCCATTTTTTTAGACTCATAAGACAGGGCTAAAAAATACCTGCCCCAGAAATATTGTTAAGAGGAGTACATGGGAGATAATATGTGAAAACACAACACATCTTTGCTGTGATGTCTGGTAAAGAGAAAGTGGTCAGCATTATTTGTTGTTAGTATTAGTGTTGTTGCTGCCATTGTTTTGATTCACATGGAAATGGTTTGTAAGCTGTGATGACTACTATTAATGTTATCTATCACAATTGTTAGTTAAGTCTGGTATCTATTGCAACAACTAGATTAAGGTAATCTTGGGAAAAAATTTTAAATTTCTTTAAGCTTCTCTCTCCTGATTTGTAAAATGAAATTTGTTGTACATGCTGGGCTTTTTCTCAGCTATGGGGCTGTTCAGTTACTCCATATTTTAGTGCATCGTTGGCTGATGAATTAATTTGGCCCATGTCAGCTCCAAGGGCATCCACCTCATCATCCTCCAGGTGGACTCATAGCTTACCTGAGGCTGTTTGTATTAGACATCCAAGAAGGAGAAACAGAAGGAACAGCAGTCTCATGATGGGAAATGAGTGGTCAGGATTATACGATGACCTCACAGCCCGAAGGTAGCTCTTTCTCCAGTGTACATTAATTGACGAGGACAAGTGATCTGGGAATGAGTTTGAATTCAGTTGGGAAACTAACACAGGAATAGAAAACCAAATATTGCATGTTCTCACTTATAAATGAGAGCTAAGCATTGAGCAGACATGGATAAATATGGGAATTATAGACACTGTGAACTACTAGAGGGTGGAAGGAGGAGTTGGGTTAAAAAATTACCTCTCTGGTATTATGTTCACTACCAGGGTAATGAGATCCATACTCTAAAGCACAGCATAATGCAATATTGCCATGTAGCAAATCTGTGCATGTACCTACTGTACCTAAAACAAATTGAAATTTTAAAAAATGAACATACAGCAAATAAATGGGCCTTTTTTGAAATATTTTTGAGTAACTAATACTTAAATCCAAGAAGCAGCATTTTATTGCACTTTTGTTTCATTTTAGCCAATTTCTGCATATGTGGCTAAGCACACCACAAGGGCGTGATGCAAAAATGACAAAAGAGATATGCTGAGCTACCTGCAAATGCCTTTCAGAAATAAAATAAAGCATCCCTTAGTGATGATGCTTCTTCTCAAGAGCAAATGAATCCACTTAAAGTAAATCACTGCAAAATTTAAAAAGAAGAAGAAGAAGAAAGAAGAAGAAGAAGAAGAACAACAACAACAACAGTTCAACCAGAGAGAAAAAGCTTGCATTCCTGATTCAAATGTTCAAATTACGCATGGGTGTAACCTTAGAAAGTTCCATCTATGAACTCGTGATTTCAGATCCAGGTCTCCTGTTCAAATAGAAGGGCTTCCGAGTAATTTTGCATTTTCTGGTGGATTTTCATTTCTGCTTATGGTTCTGAGGTTTGGTGCCTTTTTTCCCTCAGAATAAATTATTATACAATAGTGATTTTGAGTATCCATCCATTTATTCATCTATCCTCATTCTTTTCATATCCCTGCATCTGTCAGCTTTCCCTTTGGAAATGCAAAGAAAACCACCCTTTAAAAAAATTGTGTTTTTTCCATTCTATAAAAAAGTTTATTTTTAATGCCAGACCATGTAAGGGCAGCTATTTTAAAATAGCATTTCGATTAAAATTGAATTTTGAGTTAATGCACGATTACTTTCTGTCAACTGCCTGTTTGCACACATCTATGGATTAAATAAACTAATATTTAATACCATTGGCATTACATTATTTCAAGATCTGAAAGTGCTTCATGAATCATTAAGGAGAGGTTAAATTCTGTTTACAAATTTCAATAGCTTTTGGGGTACAGGAAGTTTTTTGTTACATGGATGGGATTATATAGTGGTGAATTCTGATATTTTAGTACACCGGTCACCTGAGTAGAGTACATTTTACCTAATGTGTAGTTTTGTATCCCTAGCCCTGCCTACCATCTGAGTCTCTAAAATCTATCATATCACTCTGCATGCCTTTTTGTATTCATAGCTTAGCTCCCACTTATAAATGAGAACATATAGTTTTTTGGAAAACCACCCATTTTAGAAGCTAAAAAAGGAGAAGAAATTCTGTAAATGGAAATTACCTTTTTTCCTTTGTCGAGTTCAATTTTTGATTTTTTTGTTGTTGTTGTTACCCAGTTAAAAGAGATAATTCTAGGCAGACTCTTACCGTGTCAAAGTCTTGCATAGATTACAACTAGGTGACCCATTAGCGGCCAAAGGATTTCTTAATCCATGTAGTACAATGCATTCTTATGGTAAAGGAATTAAACAGCAGAAAGTATACAACGTAAAGCACTGAAATTCTTCCTTGTCTCTTTCCCCTCCACATCTGTGTTGCTTTATATTATTTCTACATCTCTCTCCTTCTCCACACTGTGAGCTTCTAAAGTAACAGGCACTGTCTGATTACCTTCCTTCCTCAGCCCCTGAGCAGTACCTAGCAGAGAGAAGGTTCTCACGTATTTGTTTAAACAAATGAGACTTGAGTGAAAGAATCAATACATAGATGAATACATTGATAGAGGGAGGAAGGAGGTAAGGAAATGCTGCGGCCTAAATGTTTGAATGTTTGTGTCTCCCCATTCATCTGTTGAAAGGCCAACCCCCAAGGTGGCGATATTAGGAGGTATGGGCTTTGCGGAGGTGATTAAGTCATGAAGCCAAAGCCCTTCTGATGGAATTGCTGCCCTTATAAAAAGAGGCCTGAAGGAGCTCGTTTGTACTTTTCACCGTGTGACAACACAGAGAAGGAAGCGGGCTCTCTCCAGACACCAGTGATGGTGTTCGATCTTGGACTTCCAGCCTCCAGAACTGTGAGAAGTAAACTTCTGTTCTTTATAAGCCACCCTGTTTATATTACTTTTCAATAGCATCCCAAATGGACTAAGGCAGAAAGGAAGGAAGAAAACAAGAAAGGAAAGCAGGGAGGAAACTCAGGGATACATACCTTTTGACGTCTCTAACAGTGGTTACCCTTCATTAATAATCAGTATGTGTTGAGAAGCCAAAAGACAGATTGTTGCTGAGACGTAGACATCAGAGAAATCAGCCAAGCTATGATGTAAGCTGTGGTCTTTGTGGAAATAGAGATTTTTTTTTTTGTACCTAAGAGCAAAAGAGCTCTAAAACCAGATAACCCTTGTTTCAAAGTTTTGCTCTGTCATTCATTAACTGAGTGATCTTGTGCAAATAACTCAACCTTTCAAAGCTCCAGTGTCTCCTGTTTATTTGGTGATGGCTATAGTGCCAACCTCCTAGTCTTTATCTCAGAAAAAAAAAAAAAAATCTTAGGGGGAGTCAATGGCTACCAAATACCTGTCCACACAGAAAGTTGTGTTTTATCTAGGATCACCACAAGAGTTTCAACCCCATCAAAAAGTGGGTGAAGGATATGAACAGACATTTCTCAAAAGAAGGCATTTATGCAGCCAAAAAACATCTGAAAAAAGCTCACCATCACTTGTCATTAGAGAAATGTAAATCAACCTAAACTGTAAGAAGAACTTTTAAGTCAACTTCTGGATACCTGAAATCATACAAGATACTACTTTCCTCCATAAGGCCTGGAATGTCTCCAAAAAAAATCCCTAAAATTTAAAACTTAATGAGGACAACTTTGCCTTTTAGGGTCCATAGAATTAGAGGCTGGTAGGGAAACTTTGGCCGTTTAGGGTGTGGGAGAAAGATGGTCTTAGATAAGACCTAAAATTGTAGGAACATACTGAATTTCACTTATTAAATGTTAGCATAACTTAAGTTTACAGAATTTAATAAAATAATGCTGTAACTCCTCTGTCACTCCAGTAAGAATGAACATTCTTGAACACCTATCACGTACCATGAATCTTGAAAGTGGTATCTTAGTTGACGTAACTTTTATAAGGGATAGGCATTTTCTCTGAGCAAGTCAGTGTAGGTTATACAAATAGTGATTGAGCTGGGATTTGAACTCTATCTACAATCAAAACTTTTGCTTAATTTACAGTCTTTCTTGCTAAGAAAGAAAGATGTTTTTTGAGTAAAGGAACACATCTCTGGTGAGATAAACCAGCTCTGTGTGTTTGACAGCAAAAGAGCTAGAGGTTTAGAGAATGAACAGGGTCGTGCATAAAAGGTTGTCTGACTTGTACTTTCCTAACAAAGGGGAAACTCTGCATCAGGTGGAGCATGGTGGGTCAAGTGGGTAAAGGCTAGTGCTCCCTAAGCAAGCTCACCAAATAATTTATAACCCAAACAGAAATACTTTTTAGGGGCCTATTATTGATGGTAACGCTTGAACAACAACATAAACTGGGACTGCCCCCAGACAATCTGGATATATCGCTACCCTGTCCCTAAGGAAACTCCTTTGTTGGTAACCACAGATTTCTCTGCTGCAGGCTTAGTTAAAGCTTTGGAGTTGATCACTGTCTCTCCATTGTCCTCCCCGTCACCACCCTGGAAATTGTCAACAACACATTGACCAATCATAGGGGTCTCCTAGGACACAGAGATCATTGATGGCACAGGCTTATCTTTCTAGCTCATTCCAGTTTTGTCTCTCGGCCAAAGATTATGGTAGGAAAAGACTTGAGAAAGAGTACCACCTTCTTCCACTGGGAAATCGTTCAGCAACTCAATTAGTATGCATTTCTGATTTTATGCTAAGGTTGAACACACTTTTACTTCTAACTACATACCATCCACAATCGCATCCTAAAAGAGACAGCATTGTCACGGTAAGCATTCTTCCGGGAGGAGGTGCTGAGTGGGTTTTCCTGCTTACCCATTCTTGGGGGGTGTACAAATTCATCCGTCATCTCTTAGAAAATCCTCATCACACAAGGATAATGTCAAATTATTTTTGGAACAAGGTAAGGGTATCAGTGAACAATTTCTTTAATATTGTAGCCCATGTATCACCTCCTGGGTTGGGAGGGGGTGTGGTGAGGATGCTCTAATCTGCCTATCCTCAGTCTCTCTGGGCACAAGCAGCCTCCTCCAGCCCCCTCCTCAGCCTGCCATCGATCAAGTCTTCATTCTTGCTCCTCATTTACCTCTGTCCTTAGACAACTGCATGAAACTCTCAGTAAATGAACTAAGTATGTTTCTTACATTTTCCCTTGGTCCAGGGGAAAGGTAGAAATTAAATGTTTCCACTTTGAAATTTTCAATCAGTATTTGAACCTTTTACCACAGAGATCTATTTTTGTTTAGTGATCCTGACCTGGAATAAAAGTAATGTTTCTGGTAAAATATTTTAAATAAATCACACAATTTAACACAGAGGCTGTGAGGATTTTGCCTCCTTGGCCTCAGCAATAGGACTTTTGTGATAGTAATAATGATGATGATGAAAATGTCTTAGTCCTTTTGTGATACTATAACAAACTACTTTAGAATGAGTCATTTATAAACAATAGAAATGCGTCACTCACAGAGGCTGGGAAGTCCCAGATCAAGACCCTGGCAGATTTGGTGTCTGGTGAGAGCCCATTCCTTGTAGAGGGTGGCTTCTAACTGGACCCTCACAAGGTAGAAAGGGAAAGGGAGCTCTCTAGGACCTCTTTTACAAGGGTCTTAACTATTTGTGAAGGCTCTGCCCTCATGAACTAATCCCTTCCCAAAGGTTCCGCTTCTTAATACTATCGTATTGGGGATTAGATTTCAGCATGAATTTTGGGGGAGAGACACAAACACTCAAACCACGGCAAATAATGATGGTGATGATAATACTGATAATAATAATAATGCCACTAGAAAGTAAAGTGGAGGCTGAAAGCTGTTGTCTACATTCCTGTCTCCTACACTTGCACCCTGAAAGCAATCCTCTTTATTGCCTCCCACTCCTTCTTTAACCCCAGTTGGTCCTACTGGAAACCCACCTTGCAGTTGGTTCCTCCACCCTCCACAGGCTGTGTGCTGTATGTCCCTTTGGGCAAGGACACCTGAGAGCAGCTTCCAGTGACCACATAATTAGGGGTCAGATCAATGGGCAGAGGCAGGGCTGAGTTAGGTCATGCAGAAGGCATTATGACCCTAGTGACAGAAGTCAGGTTTGAGTGGCAGTGAGGGAAAGAAGTGTGGTAGGATGTGGGGACTGTGTAGGCACCCCTTTCATAGGGTTTCCCTTAAAAGCTGGGCAACACAAAAGATGATAGCTCTTGTGTATCCAAGAAGTGTTTTTCTTTTAGTTCGTATAGATGCAGTAGAGGGGAATAAGAGATAGAGCAGGTGAGAGAAAGAATTGCTGGAGTCCTAATATGGTTTGGTTTGGTGTCTCCACCCAAATCTCATCTCCAATTGTAATTCCCATATGTCAAGGGAGGGATCTGGTGGGAGGTGATTAGATCATGGAGGCAGTTTCTCCCATGCTGTTCTTGTGATAGTCAGTGAGTTCTCATGAAATCTGATGGTTTAAAAATGGTGCTTCCCTCTTCTCTGTCTCTCCTATGAGCCTTGGTAGTTTCTATGAAAAAAACATATTAAGTTCAGTAACTTGTTGTGAGATTTTCATCATTATTTTTCTCCATTAAACAAACGTAGGCTTAGGTCTTTTGTGTTACTAATTTTTGCTCAATTCATGATTTGAAACCAAGATATAGTCGACCCTCTGTGTTGACAGGTTCAACATCTGAAAATATTCAGGAAAAAAAATGTGTCTGATCTGAACATGTATAGGCTTTTTTTGGTCATTATTCCCTAAACAATATAAGATAACACCCATTTACTTAGCATTTACATTGAGTTAGGTATTACAGGTAATCTAGAGATGATTTAAAGTACATAGCAGGAAATGTAAAGGTTATATGATAATACCATGCCATTTTACATCAATCACTTCAGCATCTGAGGAATTTCATATCCACAGAGGGCCTGAAACCAATCCCTCACTGGATACCAAGGGTCAAGTGTATTTGTTAATTATTGCTGAAGTAGCAAATTGTCATTAACTTTAGTGGCTTTAAACAACACTAATTAATTATCTTATACTTTGGGGGAATAAAATATCCAAAATCAAGGTGTCAGCGGGACTGTGTTCCTTTCTAGAGTGTCTAAGTGAGAATCTTTGTTTGCTGTTTTGTTTTGTTTTGCATTTTCAAGCTTTAGAAGCTGCCCAGCTTTCTTGGCTTGTGGCTTCTTCATCTCAAAGCCTGCAATGCCTGTCAAGTCATTCTCACATCACATCATGAAGACACTGACTGTTGTGTCTCTCTTTCCAAATTTAATGATGCTTTTGATTACACTGGTCTCATTTACCTAATCTAAGATAACCTCCCTATTTGAAAGTCAGCTGATTAGCAACCTTAATTCTATATGCTAACATTAATTCTCATCTGCTATGTAAAGAAGCATACTCATAGGTTCTAGGAATTAGGATGTGGACATCTTTGGGAGGCCATTATTATGCCTACTACATCTAGTAAAACAAAACTCAGTGGTGTAGCAAATAAATACTTTGGCCACAAAAATTGTCTTTAAGGGAGAAAAATGTCTGTGAATAACTTTTGAGTATATGGACATTGCAAATATCATGGGATATGTAATGTAAACTCTACCTAAACTTACAGGCACCAGGAGAGCAACAAGTTCACTCAAACTAAAAATGTCACATATTATAAAAATTAAATGACTAAATAAATACACTATTAGACAGGCCTGGAATCAAGGTGAGGCGGGTAAGTTTGAGCTGGACAATAGCAGGATTAGATTCTGTCCTTATTTAAAACTGGAATATTTTGTTGATCATGGGTTACTTTTGAATCAATTATTTTTTACAAAAAAAAAAAAAAAAAAAAAAAACATGCATTATAAGATCATCTATCTTGAGTGCAGAATTTTTTGATCCCCAAATTTTGCACCTGCATCTGGTGCCTCCCTTGCCTCTTGGCCCTGTTAAAGGATCTAGACAAAATCTCTAGGTCTGATTTTTTTTTCCAATCTTGATACTCTAGGAAATCCAACAGATTATTTTAGACGAAAATGCATTTAGCCAGAGGTTGACGGTATGCACATTAAGTGAAGAGTTAATAGCAAGAAGCAGAGAGCTTCATAGACATGTAGGGTATACCTGCAGAGATCATGATTTAACTATCAAACCCTCCCAACGAGAGAGGGCAGGGCTAGGCAGGTATCTTGATGCTTCCCCTTAGAGTCTATGCTGTCTTTCTTCTTAATGTTTGCTCCCCTCTCGTTGTGTTCTGTGCTATATTGCCCTCATTTAACTGTACCTTCTAAAAGGACCTGTTTTTAAGAGCTTTTACATGAATCGAAATTATGTCTAGATGTGAGGAAATGCTTTGTGCAATTCAATTTTGCCATTAAATATATAATAATTTATGAAGTAACACCTCTTCCTCAATGACCAGTGCATACATGAATAAGAGAAAGTCCATACCTGCAGAGAGCTCATAGACTAATGGAGAAGTAAAACTGTATCCACATGAGCAGGAGGCACAATTGCATAAGCAGCCTAAACCAGAAGGAGGGAGTGCTTGTGAAGAACAGGAGGTCAGGGCGTTCCCTCCTTAGTGGATCACCCTGATTCCAGGAGGAAAAAGGTCTTTGAGCTGGGACAATAATGAGTCACAGTCTTCAGGGAAGATACGGGGTAGGTGAGGGCATGCAAGGAGAGGAAGTAGGAGGAGCAAAGCACAGGTTATAGGAAAACAATGGGAATAATTGGGGAAGGTCAAGGGACCTAAAGGGAACAGATGTCAATGAACCTGGAAAGCACAGCAGTGCCAGTCTCCTTGTCAGAAACGTACGACTCATAATCATTCACTCACAACTCATGATCGTGATGGAAAAGCTCAGGCTTGGAAAAGAAACTCACCGTGGATTTATTCAAGATGATACTGACACAGACTTTGTGTCTTTCTGACATGGGGTTTTGAATTCTAACATCCTATTGCTCTTGTTGGTTTTGGGTTACTGGAGGAGCAACCCAAAAAATTTCTCCTGTACCATCCCTGACCTCTGGTCTGGGGAGCTGGGAAGGACATTCCAAGGATGTCAGAGATTGGCTTGTCCAAAACCAACATTACACAGTCACAATTACAATTACTAAGACCAAGATTCCACGTCTTTGAACACCGTAGCTTAATTTGGTTTACATGTCACATGTCTCTGCTGAGGGAGCCCTTTCTGAACCCACATCAACCACAGCAACTTCTTGGAATCCTCCTTACTTTTTGCAGCATTTTATTCTGTCATGGCCATAGGTGCCAATCTGTTTCAAGCTTGTAGAGCAAACATTCAGAACACATACACCTTTATTCCTGTGTCAGCTAGCAGGATTTCTTATATCTTTAGAAAAAACCTGAAGAAAGGAAAAAATGAAAAAAGAAAAAGAAAAAAAAAGAAGCAATAAACGATAAGCAAACCAAAGAACAATAGGAGCGATAGGGTGTTGGAATTCAAAATCCCATGTTAGAAAGGCACAAAGCCTGTGTCAGTATCATCTTGAATCAGTCTGTGGTGAGTTTCTTTTCCAAGTCTGGGCTTTTCCATCATGATCATGAGACATGAGTGAATGATTATGTGAACCTCAGTTTCTTAAAAGGAGGCTGGCCCTGCAGTGGTTTGGGGATGCTTAGTTCCTGGAACCAGAATGTCAAAGACTGATCTCTGCTAAGTGACCGGGACCTCCAGATGGGCTCAGGTAGGAGCTCAACAAGGATTTTTTGAGAATTCAGCTCCACCACAAGAAAATAACCTCAAAGGTACCCTACCTCCATTTACACACACAGGCCAGTAACCTCTGCTTTCCAAATCATGAAGTCCATTAAGTATTTGAACCGAGATGGAAGAAAAAGATGTAGCTCAAAGGGTAGAAACTGTTTAATGTGAATTTAATATGAAAGTACCTTAGGGCTGGGCCCAGTGGCTCACGCCTCTAATCCCAGTACTTTGGGAGACTCAGGTGGGTGGATCACCTGAGGTCAGGAGTTTGAGACCAGCCTGGCCAACCTGCTGAAACCCTGTGTCTATTAAAAATACAAAAATTAGCTGGATGTGGTGGTGGGCACCTGTAATCCCAGCTACTCAGGAGGCTGAGGCAGGAGAATCACTTGACCCTGGGAGGTGGAAGTTGCAGTGAGCCGAGATAGCACCATTGCACTCCAGCCTGGGTGACAGAGCAAGACTCCGTCTCAAAATAAAAAGAAAAAAAAAAATGGGGGGGACAGGAGGGGCAGGGGGAGGGAGGCTGGAGATAAAAAAAAAGAAAAGAAAAATAAAGTAGTTTACAATTAAAAACAATAATTAACAGTAGAAGTAAATCTTTGTAATGAATTGTTTCTAATCTCTAAATTCTGTTCTCCATCTCACCCTTCCATTAGTCCTCCCTCCTTCCCCTCCTCCCTCCCTCCCTTTTGTCTCTTCCTTCCTACTCTCCTAAGTGGTGGAATATCGCCAGTGTCTGGTGCCTCCAGGAACGCTGCTGCTTCTCTGTAACCCAAACCCATAAACAATATGGATAAAATGAGGCTTTTTCAATGTAATTTCTATCAGATTTGATATCTCAGGTCTTGGTCTCAAATTATCTTTCTCTCTCCCTCCCTTCCACTCTCCTTTTCTTCCTTCACCCTTTTATTTTATTCTTATAATATCAAGGAGAAAATAAAATTAGGCATTCAATTTTAAAAGTGGCGTTCAATAGGCTTTTTTGTTCTGTGAACCTAGAGCAGCCACAGAGGGTAAGCGTTCTCCATGGCCTTCCATCTGAAAAGACGAAGGGCCCGTGTCCCAAACACAACTTCCCAAAGTACGGGCTGTGCCTTATCATTCCCTGAAATTCTCTAGGTCACTCAAATCTACACTTTAAATTCTAAAATTTAGAAAATGACATTCTATATTTACTTCTTTGGATAAAACCAAAATTTCTCGCTTTTATTGAAAAATAAAAGTCACCTGACAGGTTTCAACCATCGTTTTAGCGGTCACAGAGTGAAGATCAGGGAGGAGATGAGATTTACAAGCTACTGGGCCCCTCTGGCTTAGAAGAGGGAGTGAGGCAGCCATGAGGCTTTTCAACTCCTTTCATATTGAAGGAAATAGAGTTTGGTTCAATAAAGCAAGGCATGCAATCTACTCAGTCTAGAAGTGAGCGTAGAAGAAAGAGAGAAAGAGAGAAAGGGAGTCAAGCTGTAGGAGAGACAGGGAGAGAGGGAGTGCCCTGACACTGAGAGAAATACAAGAGGCAGAGAAAGAAGAAAGAGAGACAAGGGAGAGATACAGACCTAAGAGAGACAGAGAAAAAGAGAGACAGTGTCCACGGCCATACCACCTTGAACACATTTGATCTCCTCTGATCTTAGCAGAGGCCGACCCCTGAAGCTAAGCAGGGGTGGGCCTAATTAGTACTTGGATGAGAGAGAAAGAGGTGAGAGAGTGGCAAGAGAGAGTCTCTACCCCATTTTTCCACTTGTCCAAGCCTCCTGTTTCCCTGACCCATCTCACGTGGAAGAGGCATCCGGAATATGAAGAGGAACGAGAAGAGAAGATACAGAGCCCTCATGGGCGATGGCTGGGAGCTTCACCACAAGCTGAGGCTGGGGAGGACACCGAGCCTTCCACCTAAACAGGTCTTATCCCCTGGTCACTGGGCAGAGTTCGGAACAGGTATTGCCTGCCATGTTAGTGATTACAGTGATTGAAACTGACCACCTTACCGGGGCATCAGAGAAATGGCCCTCTAAGAGCAAAGTACACCCAGGAGCTCCTAGGCAAATTTGGACTCAGGAAACCCCAGAAAATCCCCTTGTTCTGCTCTTAGGACCAGGACTTCTTTCTGTCTTGCGCCATTTGGGACCTGGGATGTGAATGGAGTGAGGGGCAATGCCTTTCTTATAGGGGAACAGACTCAGGGCCTGTGACCTGGAGATCACCTGCCTGCTCTGTGGGATGTCCTGTTTTTCCTGAATGTCAAGGGACAGTCTCAGGCCAAACTGTGAGCTGGTTCCATCTAATTCTATCTATTGCTGGAACATTCAGCTCCTGGGGATGAAACAGGGTTGGCTCAAACCCAGGGGCCCTGGAGGGGCTCACGGCTTCTCGTAGTACCAGGAGCATGGTGGGCCCCGTCCTCCCAGGAGATCCGAACTGGTGAAATTCATGCGAAAGTTGCCCCGAAACTCCCCATCTTCCCCCCGGGACAGAGATGAGGCAGATGGGTGCCCACTTGCTTCCTCTGAGAAGGAGAATGGGAGGGTGGGATTGTGACTACATGTGTCCCCTCAGAGTCCACCCAGGCCCGGCCAGGAGGTGGCCTATGGCCCACACTTGAGTTCCTTCCATTCACACCATCACTCAGGGAACGTCCGCTCCACAGGACTTCAGGGCTTTGCGAGCCAGGCTTTCTCTGCTTTCCACAGACGTCAGCGCTAAGGGAGTTCACTGCCATTGGGATTTGGTGGAAAAGCACGGAGTGGGGGTGCAAGGCCTTCACATGGTCTCCATGTTGGTGATGGGACCCACTTCTGCAGAAGCGCTGTGTTTTCAGGGCTGTGTGAGGTCTCTGGGGACTCTCAGGACTCTGTCCTTCCTCCATAACCCAGAGTAGCAATCGGTGGCCACAGGCAATGAACAGAGCCCCTGGTGCCAGATGCTCAAGAGTGGGGCTTTTCACGGGAAAATAAGTGGCATTCATCCTGGTTCCTCCCTCTTTAGATCTAAGGGAAGTTTGAGAGACGAGCAGGCCCCAGTGTCAGTGTCTATACTGTCACGGAAGTGTAGCAGTGACAGTCTTGGGGACAACGAGCCTCGAGCCATGGTCTACACTGAAAATGTCACACTTTAAGAACTGACAGTTTGAGGCAGGCCAGAGGTGTTTTTAAAGAAAGCTGCAATGCATTGTATGACCAAGATCTTTAATGTCTTTCTTATCATGAAAGAAAGTTTCTGATGGGGTATGCGAAGAGAGGGCTGGGTTGGGTGCCTTCAGAACTGCTAAGAGAATCTGCATCTGAGGCTGCCGCTGCCTCACCAGGGAGTCACTTCCTCTGTCAGGACTTTGTTTTTCTCTGTGCTGAGCAGGCTGGAATTGAGGGGCAGACTCATTCATTCCTGACACTAAAACTATTTATTCCTGGCCAAGGAAGCCAAACAGAAAAACTGAATGTGAAAAAAAAAAAATCTATATGTGCTCTAAATTAATAAATAATTTTAAAAATATACTTTCTATGTCACTGTCACCTCTTGAAAGTAACAAGCAAATGTCATGACACTTCACCCTAATTATCTCAGCATGGATCTGTTATAAATAAGGAAAAAAATCCCGCATCAATCACAATACCATTTATGCACATTAACAAGAAAAATTCCCTGGCCTGAACACTGGGACAGGAGCCGTAGGGGCTCAGGAAGCAAACTGTCAGTAAATTATTGCAAAACAAAAGTGTGTGCATAGACATTGAAATTGTTCCAAGAATAACTTGATGGCTGTCGATTTTTCTGGGTACATGTTCAATCTGGATTCACACATCGAATTAGGTTGTCACACCTCTCTCTTTGTTGAGTAAATATTCTTAAGGAAATGCCATGGTACTTGGCAAGGGGCCTTACTGGAGTTATTACATAACTCTTATATGTAAATAAGAGTTTGAGTTAAGAAAGTGGTTCCCATCTTTTTCATGTGTGGCATCACTCCCAATGGATATGTTCTTAATGACTCCTATGCTTAACATAATTATTAGAAAAGTAATACACTCGCATTTAAAAACTCACACATAGAAGAGTATGAATTTCTCCTATAATCCCATCGCAAAACCGGTATCATTGTGGTTTTATACTTGTCCTCTCTAGATCTCAGTACATTTGTGAGACCTTGTTAGAGAAGGAGGTGAAATTGCTCTGAAATAGGAAAGTCACTGTGACATGCAGCCCCTCTGTGTCCCTGGGGAAGAAGCCACCAAGGCTTAGGTAACATTGGCCTGGTCGCTCAAGGACAGCTGGGCTGACTGTTCCCATGAAGATTCCTATGGTTGCAGCTGCTTCTTTTTTCCTGGAACAGCCCAACGTGACTCCTTCATAGCAGTGTTCATCCTGGTGATGAAGTGTTTGATAAAGATCAAGGGAGGAGTACTTTTGTCTTAAAGGTAGGGTGATTATCTTGCTTCAGCAAGGAAGACTATGCACCAGCACAGACAAGGGGTTTTTCCCAAACCAGAGGCTCTTATCTGTGGCAAACTGGTTCAGTTCCCCAGGCAAGAGTGGGCATTCCTTCAGAGAGGCTCCCAGAAAGCAAACTCTCTCATATCTATAATTTTAGAAAGCAAAGTTTCTTTGCACTGTGTCCTCAATGGTAAATAACAGAAGCACTTTTACTGGCTCTCAACGCTGGAGGCAGGGCCAACTTCATGAGCTTGAGGACTGGGCAGTGACACAGGGACATGCCTACAGAAGGGTCAGTGCCTGGTATCAGGCTCTGCTGACACCCTCTTGACCTTCTTAGTTTTTTCTTTGAACTTGTGTTTTGTAAGTGAAGCCCACTGAGACAATGGAGCAGGCGCATGGGCAGAGTGGCTATGAAGGGGTCGAAGTGGGCAGGCTCAGGCCAAGGGATATGAAGGCCACATGCTAAAGCTTGCTGCCCTGAGCACAGGGCCTTGGAGTGGCCCAGGCACATCTGGACTGGGAAGGAAGATGGCAACAGACCATGATGGGAGGCGGCAGCAGCAGCAGCAGCAGTGTCCTCAGCCCTGGGGTGAAAGGAGGGTCTCTGTGTGGAGGCAGCCCCGAAACCTCTGTGCCTGTGCATTCTCAGTGTCATCCTTGGAGCTTCTGCACAAACATTTACCCCCTGACCTGAGCACCGGGACAGGAACCATAGGTGCTCAGATAGCAAATTGGGAGGAGAGAATCACAAAACAAAAGTGTGCCCGTGGACATTGCAATAGAGTATGCCAGTGACAGAGTATACCGGGGATAGAGTACACCAGGGAGAGAGTATACCAGGGAGACAGTATATCAGTGACAGAGTATACCAGGGATAGAGTACACCAGGGAGAGAGTACACCAGGGAGAGAGTACACCAGGGATAGAGTACACCAGGGATAGAGTACACCAGGGAGAGAGTATACCAGGGATAGAGTACACCAGGGATAGAGTACACCAGGGATAGAGTACACCAGGGAGAGAGTACACCAGGGATAGAGTACACCAGGGATAGAGTACACCAGGGAGAGAGTACACCAGGGAGAGAGTATGCCAGGGAGTTCTTGGAATTCCTCAGAGGGTTTAGAGTTCTTCAAGGTGTTATCCAAGGCTCAGAAATAGAAATTAAATATATAATGATAGTCACAGAACCTCTGATGGGACGGGCATGGTGGGTCACATCTGTTATCCTAGCACATTGTGAAGCTAAGGTTAGAGGAATGTTTGAAGCCATGTATTGGAGACCACACTGGGCAGTATAGTTAGACCCCATTTTGAAAAAAAAAAAAAAAAAAAAAGATTAGCTGAGCACCATGCACATGCCCATAGTCCTAGCTACTTGGGAGGCTGAGGAAGGAAGATCACATGAGTTCAGGAGTTTGAGGCTGCAGTGAGCCATGATAACCTCTGGTTAACAGATGGGGACCATATCTCAAAAAAAAAAAAAAAAGAAAAAGAAAAAGAAAAGAAAACTTCTGATCAATCAATTATTAACAAGTCGAGTAATTTAAAAAATAAAGTTCTTCTTGTTAAAGATACAACAATAGAATTCGAAAACAAGAGTTTTGAAGAAGTTACAAATCGTGATGCCACATTTGGTCGGCTACGGGTCTCTGCAACTTACAGAACATGTCAGAAGATGCATCAATATTCCACAGGAGAAACTTACATTTAAAATTAAAATCAAACTTCCATAAAACTGACTTGCTTGAAGAGTTTAATCCTTTGAAAAAAATAGTTCCACAAGAACCGCCAGCTCCAGATATACTAAAATTTGTCTCAAAATAATTTATCCCAGTGTTGTCAGACGTTAGATAATATTCCAGAAACAGTTGCTTCAGCAGATTCTTTTCAAAAGGAAAAATGAAGTTGTTCAAGGCATAAAGTTCGTTGACCTAATAAATAAATTGACACAAAAGTTGGTTAGAAAAATTATTGGAATCTTCTAGATCCAATTAATAAAGTAATATTATTTATTCTATTAAAACTATGACACTGATTTCTGGTGGGGATTTTTATGATTCTGTTATTACTCTTCTATAAATATTATCCCTATTACATATTTCAAATGATAAAAAATATAGGCTTGAGAAAGCTGAATATCCTCCCGCCTTTCATGACACTTTCTTCTGCTGTTCTTCGAACAAGGTGCCCCGCATTTCCATTTTGCACCGAGCCTTGGGAATTTTGTAGCCGGCCCTGCCATGGCCATTTTTATACAAGTTATCTCATTTGATCCTCAGAAGCAAACATGCCAGGGTGGTATTACCCTGGTTTACAGAGGCAGGTCCTGGAGCCTAGAAAGGTTAGAGGACAAAGTCACCTGGCTACTAAGTGGCAGAGATGCAATTTGAAATAAAATCCCCCTCTCTTCAAAGTCCATATTCCTAACCACCGCCACGTGGTGTCCTGATAACCTCCGCTCTTCCTCTTCCTACAACGCCAAAGCTACAGTAATGCTCTGCCTAAGGCCAGAGTCCATGGAGCTACTGTCATCCTCTCCCATCTCCTGAGCTGAGTGCTGAGTCCAGAGCCTGGCCTGACCTGCAGGAGGTGAGGGAATGAACGCGCAGTTACTGCCACCTGTTGGCGGCTCATCTATCTGAACCTGAAACGCAGATTAATCTCAGTTTCCTGCCTGCCTGAAGCCTGGATGTGCACCTGAGACTTCTAGCAATTTCTCGTTTCCCCTAATGAACCTATTGAGAGTTCTCACAATTTTATGCATTCTCTCAAGCAATTAGCTTTCATTTATTTATTTTTAATGTTCTCTTTTGTGTCCACATTCTTTTTTATTCACTCATTTTCCTGTTTACTTTCAGCTTCATTTGTTCTTTTTCTCCCCCAGGGTTGTTACAGTGGAATATTCGATTGTCTATTTCTGAGCTTTTCTATTTCCCATTATAATAGCAGTTAATGTTATGAATTTCCCTCCAAGCACTGCTTTAGCTGTATTGCCACAAATTTTGGTATGTTATGTTTCCATTTGCTGTCATGTGAAAACATTTTTAAATTTCTCCTTTGACTCATTAGAAATATGTTGAGTAATGTCCAGATATGGTGGGAATTTTCCAGCTATTTTCCTTTAATCACAGTTTCATACATTCCGCTGTGGATAGACATTGTGTTTCATATGATTTAAAATTGCTTTGATTTTTTGTTTCTTATACCAGTACGAGCTCTCTTAGATAATATTTTAATGCATTTTACTGTTATTGGGAGGAGTGTCCTGTAAAGCTTAAATAGGTCGCAATGGATGATACTGTTATTCAAGTCCTCTCTATCTTTATTTATACTTTGCTGCTAAAAAAAAAAATCATTTCAAAGAAAAAAGAGTTGAAATATTCAATGATAATTGTTAATTTTTAAATTTCTTCTTTTAGTTCTATTAATTTCTATTTAAGAACTTTGAGATTCTCTTATTAGGTGCATACTAATTTAATAATAATAATATCTGTTCTTGGTGATTTAACAACTTTATCATTGGAAAACATAGCCTCTTTACCAGTAATAATACACCTTGCTGTAAGATCTACTTTGATTTATAGCCAATTAGCCAATACAGCTAATTCTGTTTTCATTAGATTAATGATTCCATACTATAATTCTTTCTACCCCTTTACTATGAACCTATCTTTGTCCTTACATTTGATAAAGATATTGGATTTTTATAGACAGCATGTATTTGGGTCTTGTTTTATACTACAAGTTTGCTAGTGAGGAATTCTCTTAGTTTTTGTTGTTGTCATTAGAAAATGCCTGGCCGGGAGGCTGAGGCAGGAGAATGGCGTAAACCCGGGAGGTGGAGCTTGCAGTGAGCTGAGATCCGGCCACTGCACTCCAGCCTGGGCGACAGAGCGAGACTCTGTCTCAAAAAAAAAAAAAAAAAAAAGGAAAATGCCTGGCCTTCCGCATTCCCCTCTATGCACACAAATAATGTCATCTGCTTGGAATGAACCTAGTCTACCATTTCTCAGTCAAGGAAACCTGGACATTAAGAAATTCACCCAAGGCCGAGTGTGGTGGCTCATGCATGTAGTTCCCAGCACTTTGGGAGGCTGAGGCAGGCGGATCACGAGGTCAGGAGATCAAGACCTTCCTGGCTAACATGGTGAAACCCTGTCTCTACCAAAACTATAAAATATTAGCTGGGCGTGGTCGCAGGCACCAGTAGTCGCAGCTACTCAGGAGGCTGAGGCAGGAGAATGGCATGAACCTGGGAGACAGAGCTTGCAGTGAACTGAGATCCAGCCACTGCACTCCAGCCTGGGTGACAGAGTGAGACTCCGTCTCTTCCAAAAAAAAAAAAAAAAAAAAAGTGAAAAAGAAAAGAAAAGAAAAGAAAATGCCTTTACTTATTATTGGAATCTGTGTTTAGCATTGGTCTAGAAATGTATTTTTGCTTGTAAGGGCCCTATGTTGACATAGTTTTCTTCATTTGGTACTTAAATATGTCACTTTATTTTTTCTACTTCTGTAAGCAGTGTCTTCTCTCAGCATGTTTTTAAGATTTTCTCATTATTTTTGATTCAAAACAATTTGATTATTTATGGTTTGGCTCTGTGTCCCTACCCAAATCTCATCTGGAATTATAATCCTATAATCCCCAGTGTGGGGAGCGGGACCTGGTGGCAGGTGTTGATCATGGGGAGGTGATTTCTGCCATGCTGTTCTCATGATAGTGAGTGAATTCTCAAGAGATGTGATGGTTTTATAAGTGGCAGTTTCCTTCTGTGCTTGCTCTTGAGCTCTGTCTCTCTTCCTCTCTCTTTCTCTCTCTTTTTTCTGACACCATGGTAGACTTGCTTGCTTCCATTTCACCGTCCATCATGAGTGTGAGATTCCCGAGGCCTCCTGGCCATGCTTTCTGTTAATCCTGAATAACTGTGAGTCAAAGATACCTCTTTTATTTATAATTATCCAGTCTCAGGTAGATCTTTACAGCAGTCTGAAAATGAACTTGTGTAATTATGATATTCTTGTTCTGTTTTTTTAAAATAATTATTATTCTTTGATGTCTTTCAATACCAAATTTGTATGTTTCTAGTCTCACGACATTAATAAAAATAGGCTATTATTTCATTAACTTTATATTTTCTCCTGGAACTTCTTTCTGCCTTCCATCCACGTAGGTGCTGGATTGCTTGATATTTCTATGAAGTGCACTGTTTATTTTTTATCCAGCCTTTTATTTTCTCCCTTTGCTTCATTTCCTCATTTGTTTGTGTTAATGTAGACTCAGCCTTACTGATCCTTTCTTCTATGCTGTCATACATCATAAATCCAATTCAGAATATTTTTTTGTTCACACGCTCATTTTGTTCTATTGCTGGAGGGTCCATTTTGTTCTTTACATGTGTTCTTCCTCATCAAAAAGGTTTACTCTTCAGCCCTTGACATATTTATAACTTTTGTGATAGCTCCTTTACATTCCTTTTTCTAATCCTAGTATCTTTGTCATTATTGGGTCTGTTTTTACTGAATGACTTTTCTGCTAGTTTTGGGCCATATTTTCCTACTTCTTTTCATGCTTGGAAATCTTTTATTGGAATCAGGATCTAATAAGGCCTATTTTTTTTTTTTTTTTTTAATTAGGAAACAGGGTCTTGCTCCGTTGCCCATGCCGGAATGCATTGGGGCAATCTCAAGTCACAGAACCTCTGCCTCCCTGGTTGAAGCAATTCTCTTATCTCAGCCTCCTGAGTAGCTGGGACTACAGGCCTGTGCCACCAAGTCCAGCTAATTTTTGTATTTTTCGTAGACATAGGTTGGCCTGGCTGATCTTGAGCTCCTGTCCTCAAGTGATTCACCTGTCTTGGCCTCTCAAAGTGCTGAGATTATAGGCATAAACCGCCACGCCTGATCAGCTTAAATTGCTGAATAATAATTTTGGTTGTTGGTTTTTTTTTTTTCCGAAAGAATGCTAGAGATTATCTGGTTCATTTTTGGGGTTCTATACATTCATTTGCTTTTTTCAGGAATGAATTCAAATTGTCTTGATGCAGTAGTTGCAGAACAGTTTAATCTAGAGCTGACTAGCACCACTACTTGCTGATGACTTTCTGAGGACTCTGAATTATCTCCACTTTACTGTGGGGATGAAGAGTTTTCAAGACTTGTCTGTCCTCCTGAAACTGCCACTCACTCCCTTACAGCGTCTTTGCTTTTTTCTGACTTGGGGAATCATAGCTTAAGTGTGCACACATCATAACATAGCCCAAGAGTGAAAGCACTCTTATTTTTTCCAACACTCAAGATCAATGCTTCCTTCACTGGCCCACTCTCTGATATGTGCACTGGAAATTGGATTCTGGTACAGGTTGGCTGTTTGTACTCTCCAAATACTGTGTTGAAATGTAATCCCCAGTCTTGGAGGTGGAACCTGGCAGGAGGTGTCTGGGTCATTGGGGTGGATCCCTCATGAATGGCTTGGTGCTGTCCCAGAGATAATCAGTGAGTTCCTTCTTTGAGTCATGGGAGATCTGGTTGTTTAACACAGTGTGGCACCTCCCCAACTCTGGCTCCTTCTCTGACTTGTGATACTCCTGTTCCCCCTTCCCTTTCCTACACAAATGGAAGCTTTCTGAGGCCTCAAAAGGAGCAGATGCTGGCACCATGCTACTCATACAGCCTACAGAATAGGGAACCAAAATAAACTTCTTTTCCTTATGAACTACCCAGCATTAGGTATTCCTTTATAGCAGTAAAAACAAACTGACACAGAAAATTGGTACTGTTCAGGGGGCATTGCTGTAAAGACAGCAGAAAATATGGAAGTGGCTTTGTCACTGGGTACTGGCAGAGGCTGAAAGAGTTTCCAGGGCCCAGCAAAAGATAGGAAGATGAGGGAAAGTTGGAACTCTTTAGAAACCTGTTAAATGTATGTGACCAAAGTGCTCATAGAGATATGGACAGTGAAGTCCAGGCTGTCAGGTGTAAGATGGAAAAGTGGAAGTTATTGGGAATTGACAAGGGTCACCAGTGTTACACCCTAGTATAGAGCTTGGCCGCATTGTGTCCATGTCCTAGAGATTTATGCAAAGTTGAACTTTAGAGTGATTACTTAGAGGATCTGATCTAAGTAATTTCCAAGGAGCAAAATAGTCAAGATATGTGGCTGCTTCTGCAAGCTAACAGTGAGATACAGGAGCAAAGAAATGATTTAAATATGGAACTTATATTTA
Organism: Macaca mulatta; assembly: GCF_049350105.2. Classification (NCBI taxonomy): domain Eukaryota; kingdom Metazoa; phylum Chordata; class Mammalia; order Primates; family Cercopithecidae; genus Macaca; species Macaca mulatta. Next base: position 8,228,635 of record NC_133413.1, read on the forward strand.
AAGGGGAAGCAAAGTATAAAAGTTTGGAAAATTTGCAGCCTAGGAATTTAGTAGAGAAAGAAAAAGCATGTTGAGAAGAGGAATGTAAGTGGGCTGTGGAGAATCACTTGCTAGAGAGATTCCATGACTGAGAAGGAGCCATGTGCTAATGGCCAAGACAATGGGGAAAAGGCTTACAAGGCATTTTTGAAAACTTTGAGGCATGCCCTCCTACTACAGCCCACAGGCCTAGGAGGAAAGAATGGTTCAGTGGCCACACCCAGGGCACAGCTGCCCTGCTCAGCCTCAAGACACTGTTCCCACATCCTGGCTGCCCAGGCTCCAGCCTCAGCTCAAAGGGCCTAATGTACAGATTGGCCACTGCTTCAGTGGGTGAAAGCCATAATGTCTTGGCAGCTTTCATGTGGTGTTAAGCCTGCAAGTATGCAGAGTGCAAAAAGGAAAGAGGCTTGGCAGCTTCCACCTACATTTCAGAGGATGTGTGGCCAAGCCTGGTTCTCCAGGCAGAAAACTGCTGCAGAGGGAGAATACCAACAGAAAAATTCTACTAGTGCAGTGCTAAGGGAAAAGTGGGGTTGGATTCCCCACACAGTGTCCCCAGTGGGGCATTACCTAGTGGAGCTGAGGGAAGGGGAATACTGCTGTACAGACTTGAGAATAGGAGCACCACTGACAGCTTGTACCCTCAACATAGAAGAGCCACAGGCATCAGATTCTGACCTGTGACAGGAGCCATGTGGGCTGCACCCTGGAAAGCCACAGGGGCAGAGCTGCCCAAGGTCTTCAGAGCCCACCCTCACACCAGAATACGGAACATGGAATCAAGAATTGTTTTGGAGCTTTGGGGTTTAACGGCTTCCCTGCTGAGTTTCTGACATGTGTGGGGCCTGTAATCCCTTTTATTGTCCAGTTTCTGCCTTTTGGAATGGTGGTGTCTAGTCAATGCCTGAACCATCATTGTAACTTGAAAGGCAATAACTTATTTTTGATAGTACAGGCTAAAAGGTGGAAGGAACTTGAGTCTCAGGGGATGAGACTTTGGACTTTGGACTTTTGATTCAGTTAATGCTGGAAGGAATTAAGACTTTTGGGAGTGATTGGGAAGGGATGATTGTATTTTGCAATGTAAGAAGGACATGAGATTTGAGGGTCCAGGGGAAGAATAATATTTTTCAGATGTTTGTCCCCTTTAAACCTCATGCTGAAATCTAATCCTCAATGTTGGAAGTGGAATCTGGTGGGGAGTGTTTGAGTTGTGGGGTGAATCCCTGATGAATGACTAAGTGCTTTGGTCCCAATAATGAGTGAGTTCTTGCTCCGACTTCATACAACATGTAGTTGTTTAAAAGAATCTGGGACCTCCTTTCACCCTCTCGCTCTGCTCTCACCAGGTGATATTACTGCTCCCACTTCACTTTCCACTAGGACTGAAGGCTTATTGAGGCCTAATGAGGGCCAGATGCAGGTATCATGCTTCTCACACAGCCTGCAGAATAGTGAGCCAAAATAACTTCCTTTCCTGCTGTATTATTCCACCTCAAGTATTCCTTTAGAGCAACACACACAGACTAACACAAGGAGTATTGTGTTGTGTGAGCTTTGACCTCGGTCTTCTCAATGCCACAGGATGCTGGTCTCCATGGGAGTCTTCCTCCCTGTCCTGTCTTTCAAGACCCAAATGGCCATTAAAGGGTCTTCTCAAATGAAAGGAGAGTTTCATCCTAAGAGAGTTTTGCTGCTTCCCCTAGAACATAGGAATGAATGCCATTGTCATGGTGACATTTTAATTTTTCTTTTCCTGTGAAGTTTCACTTCTTTTATACAATCAACTGATATATGCTTCCAGGAACCAGGAAATCCACTAATTTATTCAAAATAATAATATATGCATGGTGAATATTAAATGACTAAATAAAGGCAGGGTCTGACTGTCCTGGCATCAAGGTAGGTGAGTGTGACTGAGTTGGACAATTACAGGATTAGACCCCGCCTTGATTTAAATTTTGGACATTTTCTTGATTATGGTGATTTTTCATGAATGTTATTTTTTTAAAAATCTATCACATTATAAGATCATCTATCTTAAGTATGGAATATATTAATGCTTGCATTTTATATCTGAGGCCAGAGCCTCCCTCAATACACCCTAGTCCTGGCTCTGTCATCGCATCTGGATATTATCTGCATCCAGATAAAAATGTTTTTACTCTAACAAGGTCTGGTTACTTTTTTCAATCTTGAGATTAGGAAAAACAATGGATTATTTTGGAAGAAAGGTGCATTTTCCCTGAGGTTGATGATATGCACATTTAGTGCAGAGTTAATGTGAAGAAATAGAGAGCTTCTTCTGCATGTAGGATACACCCACAGAGTTCATGATTGAAGGAACAAACCCTCCCAAGGAGAGAGAGCGGGGCCAGGGAGCCATCCTGATGCTTCCCCTTAAAGTTGATGCATCTTTCTTCTTGAGGTTTACTCCCGGCTGCTTGTGTCCCATGCTGTATGGTCCTCACTTAATTGTGCCCTCCAAAAGACTTGTTTTTAAGAACATTTACTTGGATCCTATTGAGTTTGTATGTAAGGACACCCTTGTACAACTGCATTTTGCCATCCAAGTTATGAAATAGCTTATGAATGAGCAGCACATAAATGAATAAGACAAAGTCCACACCAGTAGAACTCTCATAGCTAAATGGAGAATTAAAAATTCATGCACCTCTGTAGGAGGCGTAATTGCATAGGAAACCTTAACCAGAAGAAGGGAGTCCTTGTGAAGAACAGAGGACTGGGCATCCCCTCCCTTGGCAGATCCGCTATGATTCCATGAGGAAAGTGGTCTTCGAGTAGGGCTTGCTTTTTTTAGGGAAGATGTGGGGTAGGCATACAAGGGGAGGGTGTAGGAGGAGCAAAGCACACGTTCTACAAAAATGTCGGGAATAACTGGGAAGGTCAAGGGATCCAAATAATACAGATGCCTGTGACCCTGGAAAGCACTCCAAGCCCCACTGTGGCATCCTTGACCCATGCCTGGAGAGAAGAAAAGGGTGTTCCAAGGATGTTAGAGATTGGCCTGCCCAAACCAGCACCACACCATGACCACAATGACTAGGATCAAGATTCTGTAAATCTGAACACCACAGTTTAATTTTGTTTACATGTCGCACATCTCTGACAAGGGAGCCCTTTCTGAATCCACATCAGTTACAGCAGCTTCTTGGCCTCCTCATGGCTTTTTGCAGCATTTTATTGCAGAGACACCACAGATGCCGATATGTTTATACCTTCTAGGGCAAAAGCCTGGATGACATATGGCACCACTCCTAAGGCAGGTAACAGGATTCCTTATATCACCAAAAACACCTAACAGGAAAAACACAAAAAGAGCAAACAGCGTGTTAGAACTCAAAACTCATGTTGCAAAAACACAAACGCTGTGTCTGTATTGCCTTGAATAGATCTGCAGTGGACTTCTTTCTGAAGCCAGGGCTTTTCCATGAGACGCGAGTCAATCATTTGGATGGAAGTTTCTGACATGGAAACTGGCACTGCTGTGGTTTTGGGGATGTTAGTTTTTGTCGAATCTGATTGTGAAAGACCCTGATCTCTCCTGAGTGACTGGCGTCTCCCGGTGGGGTCTGGTAGGAGCTCGGTAATGTTCTCTTGTGACTTCAGCTCCACCACAAGTAGATAAGATCAAAGCCACCCTACCTCCGTTTTAACACACAAGCCAGTAACTTTTTGCTTTTCAAATCATTTAGTCTGTTAAGTATTTGATCTGAGATGGGATAAAAAGATACAACTCACAGAAATTGTTCAATGTGAAATTAACACCATGTAACTTACAGTTGAAAACCACAATTAACCATAGAAATAAACTTTTGTAATTGCTTGTTTCTAATATCTAAGTCCTGGTTTCACCCCATTCTTCTTTTTTTATCCCTCCCTGCCTCTCTCCCTCCCTCCCTGCCTCTCTGCCTCTGTCCCTCCCTCCCTGCCTCCCTCCCTCCTTTGCTCCCTGCCTGCCATCCTGCCTCTCTCCCTCCCTGCCTCCGTCCCTCTCTGCCTCCCTCCCTCCCTCCCTGCCTCCCTGCCTCCCTGCCTTGCTTCATGATACTGTCCTGGGTGTTGGAAAATTTGAGGTCTCTGGAGCCACTCAGAGCCCCGTTCTTCTCAAAAAACCCAGGACTCATAAATAAAATTGGTAACATGACGCTTTCACAATATAATATCTATGTGATTAATTGTTTTGGGTTTTAGTCTCAAATTTTCTTTTTCCCTCTCTCCATCCTTCCCTTCCACTCTCCCTCTTTTATCCTTTCATGGTTTTTATTTTATTTCCATAACATGAAGGAGAAAATGAAGCTTAGGCGTCCCGGTTAAAAGTTGCTTTCCATGGGCCGTCTCTAGACTGTGAACCTGCGGTGGCCTCGTGGCAGGGACTGTTCTCAGGGTCTCCGATCGGAAAAGTCCTGGGGAAGAGTGTCTGCAGCAGTAGCTCCTACAGTATAGGCTGCACCTTAAAATTATTTGGAACTCTCTACGTTGCAGTATCTACCCTTTCAATATAAAAATTTAGAAAATGACATTCTGTACTACTTTCTTTAGATAAAATTAAATTTCTGACTTTTATTTAAAAAGTCACCTAACAGGTTTCAACCACAGTCTTAGCAGTTATAGCATGGAAAGCAGTGAGGAGATGAGATTTACAAGCTACTGGGCTCCTTCATATTGGCTTAGAAGAGAGAGTGAGGTGTCCATCGGGTTCTCAAGCTCCTTTTCTATTGAAGGAAGCAATGCTTGGTTCAACTAAGTAGGGCATTCAGTCTACTCAGTCTAAAAACGTGGGTAGAAGAAACGAAAGAGAGAGAAAGAAGGTCATGCTCTGGGGAGACAGGGAGAAAGAAAGAGATAAAAGAACAAGAGAGAGAGGGAAGGAGAGAGAGAATCAGGAAAGAAGGATAGAGGGGACACAGAGAGAGAGAGAGGCAGGAAAGAGAGGTATGAGGGAGAGACAGGTGGAGGGATACGAGAGGAGACAGGGAGCCTGTACCCCATTCTTCCATTTTTCCAACCTCCCATTTCCCTGGCCCACCTCACCTGGAAGAGGCATCAGGAATATGAAGAGGAACGAGAAGAGCAGATACAGGACCTTCATGGCTGATGGCTGGGAACTTCACCAGGAGCTGAGTCTGGGGAAGACACCGAGCCTTCCACCTTATAAAGGTCCTGGCCCGTGGTCACCGGGTAGAGTTCAGAACTGGTATTGGCTGCAACGCTCATTACACGGATTAGAATTCAACCACTTTGGTGAGTCAGAGAATGGTCCTCAAAGAACAATGCACACGCAGGAGATCTTATGCAAATTTGGACTCGGGAAACCCCAGAAAATCCCTTCCTCCTGCTCTTGGGACCAGAAAATTCCTCTTATCTTGTGCCACTTAAAATCCAGTGTATGAGTAGAATGAAGGACTGGACCTGTCTCACAAGGGAACAAACTCAAACTCAGGGTCTGTAACCTGCCACTCACCTGCTGCCCACTCTGTGAGATGCCCTGTTTTTCCTGAGTGTTTGTGGGCAGTCTCAGGCCAAACTGAGAGGTCTTTCCATGTAATTCTACCCATTGCTGGAACATTCAGCTCCTGGGGCTGATACAGGGCTGGCTCAAACTCAAGGACCCTGGAGGGGCTCAGGGCTTCTGGAGGCACCAGGAGCATGGTGGGCCCCATCCTCCCAGGTGATCCGAGCTAGTGAAATTCATGTGAAAGCTCCCCTGAAACTCCCCATCTTCCCCCCGGGACAGAGATGAGGCAGATGGGTGCCCGCTTCCTCCCTCTGAGAAGGAGAATGGGAAGGTGGGATTGTGACTACATGTGTCCCCTCAGAGTCCACCTAGGCCCGGGCCAGGAGGTGGCCTTTGGCCCATAGTTGAATTCCTTAGGGTCACGCCATCACTCAGGGAAGGTCAGCTCCACAGGACTTCAGGGCTCTGGGAGCCAGGCTTTCTCTGCTTTCTACAGACGTCAGCGTGAAGGGAGCTCACTGTTGCTGGGATTTGGCGGAGCGGCACGGAGTGGGGGTGCAAGGCCTCCACGTGGTCTCCTTGTTGGTGATGGGACGCACTTTTGAAGGAGCCCGATGTTTTCAGGGCTGTGTGAAGTCTCTGAGGCCTCTCAGGACCCCGTCCTTTCTCCGTAACCCAGAGGAGCAATCGGCGGCCACAGGCAACGGACAGAGCCCTGTGCCGGGCCCTCAGGAGAGGACTTTTCTCGGGAAAATGAGTGGCCTTCATCCTAGTTCCTCCCTCTTTGGCTGTAAGGGCAGTTTGAGAAACAAGCAGGCCCCAGTGTCCGTGTCTGTGATGTCTCGGCAGTGCAGCTGTGACAGAGCCATGGGGACGATGAGCCTTTACTCATGGCCTGCCTGGTCTCTTCCTTTAAAATGTCAGGTTCTGAAGAACCCTGATTCCTGTCAGGCCAGGGGTGGATTTAAAGGACGCTGGTAGTGATATTGTGTGGCCAAGATACTTAATGACATTTTTATAAAAGGAAGTTTCTAGACCTAGAATGGTGGCTCAGGCCTGTCATCCCAGCACTATGGGAGGCCGAGGCAGGTGGCTCACGTGAGGTCAGAAGTATGAGACCAGTTTGACCAACACGAAAAAACCCCGTCTCTATGAAAAATACAAAAATTAGCCAGGCGTGGTGACTTATGCCTATAATTCCAGGTATTTGGGAGTTGAGGCACGGGAATCGCTTATGACAGAGCAAGACTTAGTCTCAAAGCAAAAAAAAAAGAAGGTTCTGACGGCATATGCAAAGAGAGGGCTGGGTCAAGTCCTGTCAGAACTGCTAAACAAATATGCATCCAGGGCTGGAGCTCAGTCACCAAGGAGTCACTCGGATTGGCAGGAGTTTGTCTCCCTGTGTGTTGAGCAGGCTGGAATTGAGGGGCAGACTCATTCATTCCTGACACTAAAACTATTTCTTCCTGGTGAAGAAAGCATACAGAGAAACGGAATAGGAAATAAAGCCTTTATGTGCTCTGCCTAAATTAATAATTTATGGCCTTTTTTTTTTGGTATATTTGCATGTCACCTTTAGAAAGTAAGGGGCAGCCCTCACTTGCTGCTGATGACCTGCCTCGCCATGTGCATGTCCTGCCACGACCACGTAGAAATGCTTCAATGACCCACAGTCTTTTGCCAGATGAGACTGGTGTCCAGGGTACCGGCTCCTCATCTCACTCGGACTGATGCCAAAGATGTACAATTTGGTGCCAATGTCCGAGCCTTAATGCTTCCAGGTGTAGACCTTTTAGCTGATGCTGTAGCCTTATAATGGGGCCAAAGGGAAGAACAGTGATTACTGAACAGAGCTGGGGAAGTCCCAAAGTAACAAAAGATGGTGTGACTGATGCAAAGTCAATTGACTTAAAGGATAAATATAAAAACACTGGAGCTAAACTTGTCCAAGATGTTGCCAATAACACAAATGAAGAGACTGGGGATGGCACTCCCACTGCTACTGCACTGGTACCCTCTCTTTCCAAGTAAGGCTTCCAGAAGGTTAGCAAAGGTGCTAATTCCAGTGCAAATCAAAAGAGGTGTGACGTTAGCTGTTGATGCTGTATTCGCTGAACTTAAAAAGCAGTCTAAACCTGTGACGAAACCTGAAAATTGTGCAGGTTGCTACAATTTCTGCAAATGCAGACAAATTGGTAACATCATCTCTGATGCAATGAAAAAGGTTAGAAGAAAGGGTGTCATCACAGTAAAGTTTGGAAAAACGTTGACCGATGAATGAGAAATTATTGAAGACATGAAAATTTGACAGAGGATATATTTCTCCATACTTTATGAATACATCAAAAGGTCTGAAATGTGAATTCCAGGATGCCTATGTTCTGTTGCGTGAAAAGAAAATTTCTAGTGTCCAGTCCATTGTACCTGCTCTTGAAATTGCCAGTGCTCACCGTAAATCTTTGGTCATAATTGCTGAAGACATTCATGGAGAAGCTCTAAGTACAGTTGTCTCCAATAGGCCAAAGGTTGATCTTCAGGTTGTGGCAGTCAAAGCTCCAGGGTTTGGTGACAATAGAAAGAATCAGCTTAAAGATATTGCTACTGGTGGTGCAGTGCTTGGAGAAGGGGGCTGACACTAAATCTTGAAGATGTTCAGCCTCGTGACTTAGGAGAAGTTGGAGAGGTCACTGTGATCAAAGACGATGCCATGCTCTTAAAAGGAAAAGGTAACAAGGCTCCAATTGAAAAATGTATTCAAGAAATCATTGACCGGTCACATGTCACCACTAGTGAATATGAAAAGGAAAAACTGAATGAACAGCTGGAGAAATTTTCAGATGGAGTAGCTGTGCTGAAGGTTGGTGGGACAAGTGATGTTGAAGTGAATGAAAAGACAGAGTTACAGGTGCCCTTGATGCTACAAGAGCGGCCGTTGAAGACATTGTTTAGGGAGGGGGTTGTGCCCTGCTTTGGTGCATTCCAGCCTGGACTCATTGACTCCAGCTAACAAAGATCAAAAAATTGGTATAAAAATTATTTTAAAAACACTCAAAATTTCAGCAATGACCATTGCTAAGAATGCAGGGGTTGCAGGATCTTTGATAGTTGAGAAAATTATGCAAAGTTCCTCAAAAGTTGGTTATGATACTATGTTGGGAGATTTTGTGAAAGAGTGGGAAAAGACATTATTGACCCAACAAAGGTAGTGAGAATTGCTTTATTGGATGCTGCTGGCATGGCCTCTCTGTTAACTACAGCAGATGTTGTAGTCACAGAAATTCCTAAAGAAGGGAATGGCCCTGGAATGGGTGCAATGTGTGGAATGGGAGGTGATATGGGAGTTCACCTGTTCTAATTCTTAGAGTAGTGCTTTACCTTTATTAATGAATTGTGACAGGAATCCCAAGGCAGTGTTCCTCACCAATAACTTCAGAGAAGTCAGTTGGAGAAAAGGAAGAAAAGGTTGGCTGATGTTTAAGAAACCACTATAACCATCGGCTACTTGTTTCAGCTGACAAAATCTATCATGGTTTACAGCTATCATTATCCATGCCTACGGATAATTTATTTTCTTTTTTGGATGAAAAAATGTTGTACATTCCTGATACTGGGTACAAGAGTCATGTACCAACGCACAGCTTTCAACTTAAATCACTGAGTCATTTTTACTACTGTTCTGTTCAAATCAGGATTTTAGTGCTTGCCACCACCAGATGAGAAGTTAAGCAGCCTTTCTGTGCAGAGTGAGAATAATTGTGCACATAGTAGAGAAACACCCAATTATGTGACAACCTTTGTGTAATAAAAATTTGTTTAAAGTTAAAAAAAAGAAAGAGGCAAACATCATGACACTTCACGGTAATTATCTCAGCATGAATCTCTTAAATATGAGGGAAAATTCCCACATCAAGCACAATACAATTTACACATGTTAAGAAAATAATTCTTCGATATTATTTATTATCTTGTCAATATTTCACATTTCTCCAGTTGTTCCAACTATGGCTTCATGGCTGTTGATGTTTCCGGATACAAGTTAATCTAGATTTGCATATTGAATTAGGCTGTCACATCTCTTAATTTGTTGAGTAGATATTCTTAAGGAAATGTCATGGTACTATGAGAAGAAGCTTACTGGGGCTTAGAGTTTGAATTAAGGGACTGATTCCCATCTTTTTCATGTGTGGCATCACTCCTGATTGATACGTTCTTAATGACTCCTATGATTAGCATTATTGTTATAAAAGTAATACACTCACATTTAAAAACTCACCCATATCAGAGAGTGAATTTTTTCCTATACAGAAGTTCCAATCCCAGGAACCACCGATAGCATTGTGGTTTTATACTTGTTGTCCTCTCTAGATCTCAGTACTTTTGTGAGGCCTTGTTAGAGAAGGAGGTAAAATTGCTCTGAAATAGGAAAGTCACTGTGACATGCAGCGCCTCTGTGCCCGTGGGGAAGAAGCCACCAGGGCTATGGTAACATGGGCCTGGTCGCTCAAGGACAGCTGAGCTGACTGTTCCCATGAAGATTCCAGTGGTTGCAGCTGCTTCTTTTATCTTGGCACAGCCCAATGAGACTCCTTCACAGCTGTGCTCATGCTAGTGATGAAGTGTGTTTGATAAGGACCAATAGAGGGGCATCTTTGTTTTAAAGGATGGGTTATTATCCTGTTTCAGCAAGGAAGACTGTCCACTGGCGGAACCATGGGGTTCTTCACCAAAACCAGAGATGCAGCAATTCTAGGATTTGGAGACATGTTAAGATATAAATGACTTTTTTTTTTTTTTATTAATGAGCTAAAAGCAAAGCCAGGTTGTGTATAAAATGGGAACCAGCAAGTTTGACTGATAAATAGACTCACTGTGCTGTCTTTTAATGGAACATGACCCATGCTGTGTCCTTGTACCTCTTTCTGTCACTGGGGAGAGAATTTCAGGCTGTTTCTTTGTGGCAAAATGGTTCACTTCCCCAGGCAAGAGTGGAAACCCTCATTCCTATAGATAGGCTCCTAGAAAGCAAAGCCTCTCGTATCTATGATCTAGAAAACAAAATCTCTGTGCATTATGTCCTCAATGTTAAGTAACAGAAGCAGTTTTACTGGTTCTCAATTCCGGAGGCAGGGCCAGCTTCGTGGGCTTGAGGGCAGGGCAGTGACACAGGGACTTACTCTCAGTAGGGCCGGTGCCTGGTGGCAGGCTCTGCTGATAGCCCCCTGACTTCCTCAGTTTTTTCTGTGAACTTGTGTTTTGTAAGTGAAGCTCACTGAGACAATGGAGTAGGCGCATGGGCAGAATGGCTATGAGGGGAGACAAGGTGGGCAGGCTCAGGCCCAGGGACATGAAGGCCACATACTAGAGCTTGATGCCCTGAGCATAGACATTCTTGGAGTAGCCCAGGCATGTCTGGACCGGATGGGAGGTGGCAGCAGCAGCCGCCGCAGTGTCCTCAGCCCTGGGGTGAAAGGAGGGTCTCTGTTTGGAGGCAGCACCAACACCTCTGTGCCTGTGCTTTCTCAGAGTCATCCTTGGAGCTTCTGCACAAATACTTACCCCCTGACCTGAGCACCAAGACAGGAACCATAGGAGCTCAGATAGCAAATTGGGAGGAGAGAATCACAAAACAAAAGTGTGCCTGTGGACATGGCAATAGAGTATACCAGGGATAGAGTATACCAGGGATAGAGTAAACAAGTGATAGAATATACCAGCAGTAGCATATACCAGCGATAGAGTATACCAGGGATAGAGTATACCAGCGATAGAGTATACCAGGGATATAGTATACCAGCGATAGAGTATACCAGAGAGAGAGTATACCAGTAATAGAGTATACCAGGGATAGAGTATACCAGCAATAGAGTATACCAGTGATAGAGCATACCAGGGATAGAGTATACCAGGGATAGAGTATACCAGCGATAGAGTATACCAGCGATAGAGTATACCAGCGATAGAGTATACCAGCAATAGAGTATACCAGTGATAGAGCATACCAGGGATAGAGTATACCAGCAATAGAGTATACCAGGGAGAGAGTATACTATGGAGTTCTTGGAATTCCTCAGAGAGTTTAGAGTTCTTCAAGGAATTATCCAAGGGACAGAAATAGAAATTAAATATATAATGATAGTCATGAAACCTCTGATGGGACAGGCATGGTGGGTCACACTTGTTATCCCAGCACGTTGTGAAGCTGAGATCTGAGGAATGTTTGAAGCCATGTGTTGGAGACCACCCTGGGCCATATACTTAGTTAGACCCCATCATAAAAAAAACAACAACAAAGATTAGCTGAGCACAGTGGCACATGCCCATAGTCCTAGCTACTTGGGAAGTTGAGGAAGGAGGATCACATGAGTTCAGGAGTTTGAGGCTGCAGTGAGCCATGGTAATCTCTGGTCAACAGACGGAGACCATATCTCAAAAAAAAAAAAAAAAAAAAGAAAAGGAGAGAAAAGAAAACTTCCGATCAATCAATTATTAACAAGAAGAGCAATTTTAAAAATAAAGTTCTTCTTGTTGTTAAAGATACAACAATAGAATTCAAAAACAAGAGTTTTGAATAAGTTACAAATCATGATGCCACATTTGGTCGGCTGTGGGCCTCTGCAGCTTACAGACCATGTCAGAAGATGCATCCAAATTCCACTGGAGAAATTTACACTTAAAATTAAATTCAAACTTCCATAAAACTGATTTGCTTAAAGAGTTTAATCCTTTGACAAAAATAGTTCCACAAGAACCACCAGCTCCAGATATACTAAAAATTTGTGTCAAAATAATTTATCGCAGTGCTGTGAGAACTTATATAATATTCCAGAAACAGTTGCTTCAGCAGATTCTTTTCAAAAGGAAAAATGAAGTTGTTCAAGGCATATATTAATTGACAGAAACGTTGGCCAGAAAATTTTTTTGATTTATCGAGATCCAATTAATAAAGTATTACTATTTATTCTATTAAAACTATGACACTGATTTCTGGTGGGGATTTATGTGATTCTGTTGTTACTCTTCTATAAATATTATCCCTATTACATATTTCAAATGATAAAAAATATTGGCTTGAGAAAGCTGAATATCCTCCCGCCTTTCATGACACTTTCTTCTGCTGTTCTTCGAACAAGGTGCCCCGCATGTCCATTTTGCACTGAGCCTTGGGAATTTTGTAGCCGGCCCTGCTGTGGCCATTTTTATACAAGTTATCTCCTTTGATCCTCAGGAACAAACATGCCAGGGTGGTATTACCCTGGTTTACAGAGGCAGGTCCTGGAACCTAGAAAGGTTAGAGGACATATTCAAAGTCACTTGGCTACTATGTGGCAGAGATGCAATTTGAAATAAAATCCCCCTCTCTTCAAAGTCCATATTCCTTACCACTGCCACACGGTGTCCTGATAACCTCCGCTCTTTCTCTTCCTACAACGCCAAAGCTACAGTAATGCTCTGCCTAAGGCCAGAGTCCATGGAGCTACTGTCATCCTCTCCCATCTCCTGAGCTGAGTGCTGAGTCCAGAGCCTGGCCTGATCTGCAGGAGGTGAGGGAATCAGCGCGCAGTTACTGCCACCTGTTGGCGGCTCATCTATCTGACCCTGAAACGCAGATTAATCTCAGTTTCCTGCCTGCCTGAAGCCTGGGTGTGCACCTGAGACTTCTAGTAATTTCCCTTAATGAACCTATTGAGAGTTCTCACAATTTTATGCATTCTCTCAAGCAATTAGCTTTCTTTTATTTATTTTTAATGTTCTCTTTTGTGTCCACATTCTTTTTTATTCACTCGTTTTCCTATTTACTTTTAGCTTCATTCGTTCTTTTCCCCCCCCAGGATTTTTACAGTGGAATATTAGATTGTCTATTTCTGAGCTTTTCTATTTCCCATTATAATAGCAGTTAATGTTATAAATTTCCCTCCAAGCACTGCTTTAGCTGTATTGCCACAAATTTTGGTATGTTATGTTTCCATTTGCTGTCATGTGAAAACATTTTTAAATTTCTCCTTTGACTCATTAGAAATATGTTGAGTAATGTTCATATATGTGGGGAATTTTCCAGCTATTTTCCTTTAATCACAGTTTCATACATTCCACTGTGGATAGACATTGTGTTTCATATGATTTAAAATTGCTTTGATTTTTTGTTTCTTAGACCAGTATGAGCTCTCTTAGATAATATTTTAATGCATTTTACTGTTATTGGGAGGAATGTCCTGTAAAGCTTAAATAGGTCGCAATGGATGATACTGTTTTTCAAGTCTTCTCTATCTTTATTTATACTTTTCTGCTAAAAAAAAAAAAACCATTTCAAAGAAAAAAGAGTTGAAATATTCATTTTTTTAAAAAATGTTCTACTATGATACATCTTTTTAATTTATTTTTTATTATTTATTTATTTATTATTATTATACTTTAAGTTCTAGGGTACATGTGCATAACGTGCAGGTTTGTTACATATGTATACTTGTGCCATGTTGGTGTGCTGCACCCATCAACTTGTCAGCACCCATCAACTCGTCATTTACATCAGGTATAACTCCCAATGCAATCCCTCCCCCCTCTCCCCTCCCCATGATAGGCCCCAGTGTGTGATATTCCCCTTCCCAAGTCCAAGTGATCTCATTGTTCAGTTCCCACCTATGAGTGAGAACATGCGGTGTTTGGTTTTCTGTTCTTGTGATAGTTTGCTAAGAATGATGGTTTCCAGCTGCATCCATGTCCCTACAAAGGACACAAACTCATCCTTTTTTATGGCTGCATAGTATTCCATGGTGTATATGTGCCACATTTTCTTAATCCAGTCTGTCACTGATGGACATTTGGGTTGATTCCAAGTCTTTGCTATTGTGAATAGTGCCGCAATAAACATACATGTGCATGTGTCTTTATAGAAGCATGATTTATAATCCTTTGGGTATATACCCAGTAACGGGATGGCTGGGTCATATGGTACATCTAGTTCTAGATCCTTGAGGAATCGCCATACTGTTTTCCATAATGGTTGAACTAGTTTACAATCCCACCAACAGTGTAAAAGTGTTCCTATTCTCCACATCCTCTCCAGCAGCTGTTATTTCCTGACTTTTTAATGATCGCCATTCTAACTGGCGTGAGATGGTATCTCATTGTGGTTTTGATTTGCATTTCTCTGATGGCCAGTGATGATGAGCATTTTTTTCATGTGTCTGTTGGCTGTATGAATGTCTTCTTTTGCGAAATGTCTGTTCATATCCTTTGCCCACTTTTGGATGGGGTTGTTTGTTTTTTTCTTGTAAATTTGTTTGAGTTCTTTGTAGGTTCTGGATATTAGCCTTTTGTCAGATGAGTAGATTGCAAAAATTTTCTCCCATTCTGTAGGTTGCCTGTTCACTCTGATGGTAGTTTCTTTTGCTGTGCAGAAGCTCTTTAGTTTAATGAGATCCCATTTGTCAATTTTGGCTTTTGCTGCCGTTGCTTTTGGTGTTTTAGACATGAAGTCCTTGCCCATGCCTATGTCCTGAATGGTACTACCTAGGTTTTCTTCTAGGGTTTTTATGGTATTAAGTCTAACATTTAAGTCTCTAATCCATCTTGAATTAATTTTCCTATAAGGAGTAAGGAAAGGATCCAGTTTCAGCTTTCTACTTATGGCTAGCCAATTTTCCCAGCACCATTTGTTAAATAGGGAATCCTTTCCCCATTTCTTGTTTCTCTCAGGTTTGTCAAAGATCAGATGGCTGTAGATGTGTGGTATTATTTCTGAGGACTCTGTTCTGTTCCATTGGTCTATATCTCTGTTTTGGTACCAGTACCATGCTGTTTTGGTTACTGTAGCCTTGTAGTATAGTTTGAAGTCAGGTAGCGTGATGCCTCCAGCTTTGTTCTTTTGACTTAGGATTGTCTTGGTGATGCGGGCTCTTTTTTGGTTCCATATGAACTTTAAAGCAGTTTTTTCCAATTCTGTGAAGAAACTCATTGGTAGCTTGATGGAGATGGCATTGAATCTATAAATAACTTTGGGCAGTATGGCCATTTTCACGATATTGATTCTTCCTATCCATGAGCATGGTATGTTCTTCCATTTGTTTGTGTCCTCTTTTATTTCACTGAGCAGTGGTTTGTAGTTCTCCTTCAAGAGGTCCTTTACATCCCTTGTAAGTTGGATTCCTAGGTATTTGATTCTCTTTGAAGCAATTGTGAATGGAAGTTCATTCCTGATTTGGCTCTCTGTTTGTCTGTTACTGGTGTATAAGAATGCTTGTGATTTTTGCACATTAATTTTGTATCCTGAGACTTTGCTGAAGTTGCTTATCAGTTTAAGGAGATTTTAGGCTGAGACAATGGGGTTTTCTAAATATACAATCATGTCATCTGCAAACAGGGACAATTTGACTTCTTCTTTTCCTAACTGAATACCCTTGATTTCTTTCTCTTGCCTTATTGCCCTAGCCAGAACTTCCAACACTATGTTGAATAGGAGTGGTGAGAGAGGGCATCCCTGTCTTGTGCCAGTTTTCAAAGGGAATTTTTCCAGTTTTTGCCCATTCAGTATGATATTGGCTGTGGGTTTGTCATAAATAGCTCTTACTATTTTTAGGTACGTTCCATCAATACTGAATTATTCAATGGTAATTGTTAATTTTTAAATTTCTTCTCTTAGTTCTATTAATTTCTTTTTAAAGACTTTGAGATTCTCTTATTAGGTGCATACTAATTTAATAATAATAATATCTGTTCTTGGTGATTTAACAACTTTATGATTGGAAAACATAGCCTCTTTACCAGTAATAATACACCTTGCTGTAAAATCTACTTTGATTTATAACCAATTAGCCAATACAGCTAATTCTGTTTTCATTAGATTAATGATTCTGTACTATAATTCTTTCCACTCCTTTACTATCAACCTATCTTTGTCCTTATATTTGATAAAGACATTGGGTTTTTATAGACAGCATGCATTTGGGTCTTGTTTTATACTACAAGTTTGCTAGTGAGGAATTCTCTTAGTTTTGTTGTTGTCATTAGAAAATGCTTGGCCTTCCGCATCCCCCTCTATGCACACAAATAATGTCATTTGCTTGGAATGAACCTAGTCTACCATCTCTCAGTCAAGGACACCTGGACATTAAGAAATTCACCCAAGGCCGGGTGTGGTGGCTCACACCTATAGTTCCCAACACTTTGGGAGGCCGAGGTGGGTGGATCACGAGGTCAGGAGATCAAGACCTTCCTGGCTAACATGGTGAAACCCTGTCTCTACTAAAAATACAAAATAATTAGGCTGGCATGGTGGCAGGCCCCTGTAGTCAAAGCTACTTGGGAGGCTGAGGCAGGAGAATGGCGTGAACCCAGGAGGCAGAGGTTGCAGTGAGCCGAGATCGCACCACTGCATTCCAGCCTGGGTGACAGAGCGAGACTCCGATCTCCTTAAAAAACAAACAAACAAACAAACAAAAAACAAAGAAAAGAAAAGAAAAGAAAATGCCTTTACTTATTATTGGAATCTGTGTTTAGCATTGGTCTAGAAATGTATTTTTGCTTGTAAGGGTCCTATGTTGACATAGTTTTCTTCATTTGGTACTTAAATATGTCACTTTATTTTTTCTACTTCTGTAAGCAGTGTCTTCTCTCAGCATGTTTTTAAGATTTTCTCATTATTTTTGATTCAAAACAATTTGATTATTTATGGTTTGGCTCTGTGTCCCTACCCAAATCTCATCTGGAATTATAATCCTATAATCCCCAGTGTGGGGAGCGGGACCTGGTGGCAGGTGTTGATCATGGGGAGGTGATTTCTGCCATGCTGTTCTCATGATAGTGAGTGAATTCTCAAGAGATGTGATGGTTTTATAAGTGGCAGTTTCCTTCTGTGCTTGCTCTTGAGCTCTGTCTCTCTTCCTCTCTCTTTCTCTCTCTTTTTTCTGACACCATGGTAGACTTACGTGCTTCCATTTCACCGTCCATCATGAGTGTGAGACTCCCGAGGCCTCCTAGCCGTGCTTTCTGTTAATCCTGAGTAACTGTGAGTCAAAGAAACCTCTTTTATTTCTAATTATCCAGTCTCAGGTAGATCTTTACAGCAGTCTGAAAATGAACTTGTGTAATTATGATATTCTTGTTCTGTTTTTTTGAAATAATTATTCTTCTTGGATGTCTTTCAGTACCAAATTTGTATGTTTCTAGTCTCATGGCATTAATAAAAATAGGCTATTATTTCATTAACTTTATATTTTCTCCTGGAACTTCTTTCTGCCTTCACACACACGTAGGTGCTGGATTGCTTGATATTTCTATGAAGTGCACTGTTTATTTTTTATCCAGCCTTTTATTTTCTCCCTTTGCTTCATTTCCTCATTTGTTTGTGTTAATGTAGACTCAGCCTTACTGATCCTTTCTTCTATGCTGTCATACGTCGTAAATCCAATTCAGAATATTTTTTGTTCACACGCTCATTTTGTTCTATTGCTGGAGGGTCCATTTTGTTCTTTACATGTGTTCTTCCTCATCAAAAAGGTTTACTCTTCAGCCCTTGACATATTTATAACTTTTGTGATAGCTCCTTTACATTCCTTTTTCTAATCCTAGTATCTTTGTCATTATTGGGTCTGTTTTTACTGAATGACTTTTCTGCTAGTTTTGGGCCATATTTTCCTACTTCTTTTCATGCTTGGAAATCTTTTATTGGAATCAGGATCTAATAAGGCCTTTTTTTTTTTTTTTTTTTAATTAGGAAACAGGGTCTTGCTCCGTTGCCCACTCCGGAATGCAGTGGGGCAATCTCTGCATCCCTGGTTGAAGCAATTCTCTTATCTCAGCCTCCTGAGTAGCTGGGACTACAGGCCTGTGCCACCATGCCCAGCTAATTTTTGTATTTTTCGTAGACATAGGTTGGCCTGGCTGATCTTGAGCTCCTGTCCTCAAGTGATTCACCTGTCTTGGCCTCTCAAAGTGCTGAGATTATAGGCATAAACCGCCACGCCTGATCAGCTTAAATTGCTGAATAACAATTTTGGTTGTTGGTTTTTTTTTTTTTTTTTCCGAAAGAATGCTAGAGATTATCTGGTTCATTTTTGGGGTTCTATACATTCATTTGCTTTTTTTCAGGAATGAATTCAAATTGTCTTGATGCAGTAGTTGCAGAATAGTTTAATCTAGAGCTGACTAGCACCACTACTTGCTGATGACTTTCTGAGGACTCTGAGTTCTCTCCACTTTGCTGTGGGGATGAAGAGTTTTCAAGACTTGTCTGTCCTCCTGAAACTGCCATTCACTCCCTTACAGAGTCTTTGCTTTTTTCTGGCCTGGAAAATCTTAGCCCATGTGTGCACACGTCATGACATAGCCCAAGAGTGAAAGCACTCTTATTTTCTCCAACACTCAAGATCAATGCTTCCTTCACTGGCCCACTCTCTGATATGTGCACTGGAAATTGGGCTCTGGTACAGGTTGGGTGTTTGTACTCTCCAAATACTATGTTGAAATGTAATCCCCAGTCTTGGAGGTGGAACCTGGCAGGAGGTGTCTGGGTCATTGGGGTGGATCCCTCATGAATGGCTTGGTGCTGTCCCAGAGATAATCAGTGAGTTCCTTCTTTGAGTCATGGGAGATCTGGTTGTTTAACACAGTGTGGCACCTCCCCAACTCTGGCTCCTTCTCCTGACTTGTGATAATCCTGTTCCCCCTTCCCTTTCCTACCCAGAGGGAAGCTTTCTGAGGCCTCAAAAGGAGCAGATGCTGGCACCATGCTACTCATACAGCCTACAGAATAGGGAACCAAAATACACTTCTTTTCCTTATGAACTACCCAGCATTAGGTATTCCTTTATAGCAGTATAAACAAACTGACACAGAAAATTGGTACTGAGCAAGGGGCATTGCTGTAAAGACAGCAGAAAATATGGAAGTGGCTTTGTCACTGGGTACTGGCAGAGGCTGAAAGAGTTTACAGGGCCCAGCAAAAGATAGGAAGATGAGGGAAAGTTGGAACTCTTTAGAAACTTGTTAAATGTATGTGACCAAAATGCTCATAGAGATATGGACAGTGAAGTCCAGGCTATCAAGGTGTGAGGTGGAAAAGTGGAAGTTATTGGGAATTGGAACAAGGGTCACCAGTGTTAAACTCCAGTAAAGAACTTGCCTGCATTGTGTCCATGTCCTAGGGATTTCAGCAAAGTTGAACTTTAGAGTGATTACTTAGAGGATCTGATCTAAGTAATTTCCAAGGAGCAAAATAGTCAAGATATGTGGCTCCTTCTACAAGCTTACAGCGAGATACAGGAGCAAAGAAATGATTTAAATATGGAACTTATATTTAAAAGGGAAGCAAAGTATAAAAGTTTGGAAAATTTGCAGCCTAGGAATTTAGTGGAGAAAGAAAAAGCATGTTGAGAAGAGGAATGTAAGTGGGCTGTGGAGAATCACTTGCTAGAGAGATTCCATGACTGAGAAGGAGCCATGTGCTAATGGCCAAGACAATGGGGAAAAGGCTTACAAGGCATTTTTGAAAACTTTGAGGCATGCCCTCCTACTACAGCCCACAGGCCTAGGAGGAAAGAATGGTTCAGTGGCCACACCCAGGGCACAGCTGCCCTGCTCAGCCCCAAGACACTGTTCCCACATCCTGGCTGCCCAGGCTCCAGCTTCAGCTCAAAGGACCTAATGTACAGATTGGTCACTGCTTCAGTGGGTGAAAGCCATAACGTCTTGGCAGCTTTCATGTGGTGTTAAGCCTGCAAGTATGCAGAGTGCAAAAAGGAAAGAGGCTTGGCAGCTTCCACCTACATTTCAGAGGATGTGTGGCCAAGCCTGGTTCTCCAGGCAGAAAACTGCTGCAGAGGGAGAATACCAACAGAAAAACTCTACCAGGGCAGTGCTAAGGGGAAAAGTGGGGTTGGATTCCCCACACAGTGTCCCCAGCGGGGCATTGCCTAGTGGAGCTGAGGGAAGGGGAACACTGCCGTCCAGACCTGAGAATAGGAGCACCATTGACAGCTTGTACCCTCAGCATGGAAGAGCCACAGGCATCAGATTCTGACCTGTGACAGGAGCCATGTGGGCTGCACCCTGGAAAGCCACAGGGGCAGAGCTGCCCAAGGTCTTCAGAGCCCACCCTCACACCAGAATTCGGAACAGGGAATCAAGAATTGTTTTGGAGCTTTGAAGTTTAATAGCTTCCCTGCTGAGTTTCTGACATGTGTGGGGCCTGTAATCCCTTTTATTGTCCAGTGTCTGCCTTTTGGAATGATGGTGAGTAGCCAACGCCTGAACCATCATTGTAACTTGAAAATAAATAACTTGTTTTTGATAGTACAGGCTAAAAGGTGGAAGGAACTTGAGTCTCAGGGGATGAGACATTGGACTTTGGACTTTTGATTCAGTTAATGCTGGAAGGAATTAAGACTTTTGGGAGTGATTGGGAAGGGATGATTGTATTTTGCAATGTGAGAAGGACATGAGATTTGAGGGTCCAGGGGAAGAATAATATTTTTCAGATGTTTGTCCCCTCGAAACCTCATGCTAAAATCTAATCCTCAATGTTGGAAGTGGAATCTAGTGGGGAGTGTTTGAGTTGTGGGGTGAATCCCTGATGAATGACTAAGTGCTTTCGTCCCAATAATGAGTGAGTTCTTGCTCCGATTTCATACAACATGTAGTTGTTTAAAAGAGTCTGGGACCTCCTTTCACCTTCTCGCTCTGCTCTCACCAGGTGATATTACTGCTCCCACTTCACTTTCCACTAGGACTGAAGGCTTATTGAGGCCTAACGAGGGGCAGATGCAGGTATCATGCTTCTCACACAGCCTGCACAATAGTGAGCCAAAATAACTTCCTTTCCTGCCGTATTATCCCACATCAGGTATTCCTTTAGAGCAACACACACAGACTAACACAAGGAGTATTGTGTTGTGTGAGCTTTGACCTCGGTCTTCTCAATGCCACAGGATGCTGGTCTCCACGTGAGTCTTCCTCCCTGTCCTATCTTTCAAGACCCAAATGGCCATTAAAGGGTCTTCTCAAATAAAAGGAGAGTTTCTTCCTAAGAGAGTTTTGCTGCTTCCCCTAGAACATAGGGATGAATGTCATTGTCATGGTGACATTTTAATTTTTTTTTCCTTGTGAAACTTCACTTCTTTTATACAATCAACTGATATATGCTTCCGGGAACCAGGAAATCCACTAATTTATTCAAAATAATATTGTATACATGGTGAATAGTAAATGACTAAATAAAGGCAGGGTCTGACTGTCCTGGCATCAAGGTAGGTGAGTGTGACTGAGTTGGACAATTACAGGATTAGACCCCATCTTGATTTAAATTTTGGACGTTTTGTTGATTATGGTGATTTTTTCATGAATATTATTTTTGTAAAAATCTATCACATTATGAGATCATCTGTCTTAAGTAGGGAATATATTAATGCTTACGTTTTATACCTGAGGCCAGAGCCTCCCTCGCTTCACCCTAGTCCTGGCTCTGTCATCACATCTGGATAAAATCTGCATCCAGATAAAAATGCTTTTACTCTAACAAGGTCTGGTTACTTTTTTCAATCTTGAGATTAGGAAAGACAATGGATTATTTTGGACCGAAGGCACATTTTCCCTGAGGTCGATGATATGCACATTTAGTAGAGAGTCAATGTGAAGAAATAGAGAGCTTCTTCTGCATGTAGGATACACCCACGGAGTTCATGATTGAAGGAACAAACCCTCCCAAGGAGAGAGAGCAGGGCCAGGGAGCCATCCTGATGCTCCCCCTTAAAGTTGATGTGTCTTTCTTCTTGAGGTTTGCTCCCCTCTGCTTGTGTCCCATGTTGTATTGTCCTCATTTAATTGTGCCCTCCAAAAAACTTGTTTTTAGGAGCATTTACTTGGATCCTATTATGGTTGTATGTAAGGAAACTCTTGTACAACTGCTTTTTGCCATCCAATTTATGAAATAGCTTATGAATGACCAGCACATAAATGAATAAGACAAAGTCCACACCAGTAGAACTCTCAAAGTTAAATGGAGAATTAAAAATTCATGCACCTCTGTAGGAGGTGTAACTGATAAGAAATCTTAACCAGAAGAAGGGAGTCCTTGTGAAGAACAGAGGACTGGGCATCCCCTCCCTTGGCAGATCCACTATGATTCCATGAGGGAAGTGGTCTTTGAGTTGGGCTTCTTTTTTATTTAGGGAAGATGTGGGGTAGGCGAGGGCATGCAAGGGGAGGGTGTAGGAGGAGCAAAGCACATGTTCTAGGAAAATGCTGGGAATAACAGGGGAAGGTCAAGGGATCCAAAAAATACAGATGCCTATGACTCTGGAAAGCACTCCAAGCCCCGCTGTGGCATCCCTGACCCCTGCCTGGAGAGCAGAAAAGGATGTTCCAAGGATGTTAGAGATTGGCCTGCCCAAACCAGCACCACACCATGATCACAATGACTAGGACCAAGATTCCGTAAATCTGAACACCACAGTTTAATTTTGTTCACATGTCGCACATCTCTGATGAGGGATCCTTTTCTGAATCCACATCAGTTACTGCAACTTCTTGGCCTCCTCATGGCTTTTTGCAGCATTTTATTGCAGAGACACCACAGATGCCGATATGTTTATACCTTTTAGGGCAAAAGCCTGGATGACATATGGCACCACTCCTAACGCAGGTAACAGGATTCCTTATATCACCAAAAACACCTAACAGGAAAAAAACACACAAAAAGAGCAAACAGCGTGTTAGAACTCAAAACTCAGATTGCAAAAACACAAACCCTGTGTCATTATTGCCTTGAGTAAATCCACAGTGGGCTTCTTTCCCAAGCCTGGGCTTTTCCATCATGATAACGCTATGTGAGTTAATCATTTGGATGGAAGTTTCTGACATTGAAACTGGAACTGCTGTGGTTTGGAGGATGTTTGTTTTTGTCGAATCTGATTGTGAAAGACCCTGATCTCTCCTGAGTGACTGGGGCCTCCGGGTGGGGTCTGGTAGGAGCTCGGCAACGTTCTCTTGTGACTTCAGCCCCACCACAAGTAGATAAGATCAAAGCCACCCTACCTCTGTTTAACACATAAGTCAATAACCTTTTGCTTTTCAAATCATTTAGTCTGTTAAGTATTTGATTTGAGATGGAATAAAAAGCTGAAACTCACAGGAATTGTTTAATGTGAAATCAACACCACGTAACTTAGAGTTGAAAACCACAATTAACCATAGAAATAAACTTTTGTAATGGCTTGTTTCTAATATCTAAATCCTGGTTTCAATCTCATTCTTCTTTGTTTATCCCTCCCTGCCTCCCTGCCTCCCTCCCTCCCTCCCTCCTTGCCTGGTTCCCTCCCTGCTTCCCTCCCTCCCTCCTTGCCTCCCTCCCTCCCTCCCTCACTGCCTCCCTGCCTCCCTGCCTTCCTTCATGATACTGTTCTAGGTGTTGGAAAATATGAGGTCTCTGATGCCTCTCAGAGCCCCGTTCTTCTCAAAAAACCCAGGACTCATAAATAAAATTGGTAACATGAGGTTTTCACAATAAAATATCTATGTGATTAATTGTTTTAGGTCTTAGTCTGAAATTTTCTTTTTCCCTCTCTCCATCCTTCCCTTCCACTCTCCCTCTTTTATGCTTTCATGGTTTTTATTTTATTTCCATAATATCAAGGAGAAAATGAAGCTTAGGCATCCCGGTTAAGAGTTGCTTTCCATGGGCCGTCTCTGGACTGTGAACCTGCGGTGGCCTCGTGGCAGGGACTGTTTTCAGGGCCTCCAACTGGAAAAGTCCTAGGGGCAGAGTGTCTGCAGCAGTAGCTCCTACAGTATAGGCTGGGCCTTAAGATTATCTGGAATTCTCTAGGTTGCAGTATCTACCCTTTCAATATAAAAATTTAGAAAATGACATTCTGGACTACTTTCTTTAGATAAAATCAAAATTTCTGACTTTTATTTAAAAAGTCACCAACAGGTTTCAACCACAGTCTTAGCAGTTACAATGTGGAAAGCAGTGAGGAGATGAGATTTACAAGCTACTGGGCTCCTTCATATTGGCTTAGAAGAGAGAGTGAGGTGTCCATTGGGTTCTCCAGCTCCTTTTCTATTGAAGGAAGCAATGCTTGGTTCAATTAAGTAGGGCATTCAGTCTACTCTGTCTAAAATCGTGGGTAGAAGAAACGAAAGAGAGAGAAAGAAAGACGTGCTCTGGGGAGAGAGGGATAAAGAAAGAGACATAAAAGAGAGAGAGAGAGAGGGAAGAAGAGAGAGAAGCAGGAGAGAAGGATGGAGGGGACAGAGAGAGAGAGAGAGAGGCAGGAGAGAGAGGGATGAGGGAGAGATAGGTGGAAGGGAATGAGAGGAGACAGGGAGCCTGTACCCCATTCTTCCATTTTTCCAACCTCCCATTTCCCTGGCCCACCTCACCTGGAAGAGGCATCAGGAATATGAAGAGGAACGAGAAGAGGAGATACAGGACCTTCATGGCTGATGGCTGGGAACTTCACCAGGAGCTGAGTCTGGGGAAGACACCGAGCCGTCCACCTTATAAAGGTCTTGGCCGGTGGTCACCGGGTAGAGTTCAGAACTGGTATTGGCTGCAACACTCATTACAGGGATTAGAATTCAACCACTTTGGTGAGTCAGAGAATGGTCCTCAAAGAACAATGCACACGCAGGAGATCTTATGCAAATTTGGACTCGGGAAACCCCAGAAAATCCCTTCCTCCTGCTCTTGGGACCAGAAAATTCCTCTTATCTTGTGCCACTTAAAATCCAGTGTATGAATGGAGTGAGGGGCTGCACCTGTCTCACAGGGGAACAAACTCAAAATCAGGGCCAGTAACCTGCCACTCACCTGCTGCCCACTCTGTGAGACACCCTGTTTTTCCTGAGTGTTTGTGGGCAGTCTCAGGCCAAATTGAGAGCTCTTTCCATCTCATTCTATCCATTGCTGGAACATTCAGCTCCTGGGGCTGATACAAGGCTGGCTCAAACCCAAGGACCCTGGAGGGACTCAGGGCTTCTGGCAGCACCAGGAGCATGGTGGGCCCCGTCCTCCCAGGTGATCCGAGCTAGTGAAATTCATGTGAAAGCTCCCCTGAAACTCCCCATCTTCCCCCCAGGACAGAGATGAGGCAGATGGGTGCCCGCTTCCTTCCTCCGAGAAGGAGAATGGGAGGGTGGGATTCTGACTACATGTGTCCCCTCAGAGTCCACCTAGGCCCGGGCCAGGAGGTGGCCTTTGGCCCACAGTTGAATTCCTTAGGCTCACGCCGTCACTCAGGGAAGGTCAGCTCCACAGGACTTCAGGGCTCTGGGAGCCAGGCTTTCTCTGCTTTCTACAGACGTCAGCGTGAAGGGAGCTCACTGTTGCTGGGATTTGGCGGAGCGGCACGGAGTGGGGGTGCAAGGCCTCCACATAGTCTCCTTGTTGGTGATGGGACACACTTTTGAAGGAGCCCGATGTTTTCAGGGCTGTGTGAAGTCTCTGAGGTCTCTCAGGACCCCGTCCTTTCTCCGTAACCCAGAGGAGCAATCGGCGGCCACAGGCAACGGACAGAGCCCTGTGCCAGGCCCTCAGGAGAGGAC
Source organism: Macaca mulatta (assembly GCF_049350105.2). Lineage (NCBI taxonomy): Eukaryota > Metazoa > Chordata > Mammalia > Primates > Cercopithecidae > Macaca > Macaca mulatta. The sequence continues at coordinate 8,254,694 of NC_133413.1, forward strand.
CTTTCTCGGGAAAATGAGTGGCCTTCATCCTAGTTCCTCCCTCTTTGGCTGTAAGGGCAGTTTGAGAAACAAGCAGGCCCCAGTGTCCGTGTCTGTGATGTCTCGGCAGTGCAGCTGTGACAGAGCCATGGGGACGATGAGCCTTTACTCATGGCCTGCCTGGTCTCTTCCTTTAAAATGTCAGGTTCTGAAGAACCCTGATTCCTGTCAGGCCAGGGGTGGATTTAAAGGACGCTGGTAGTGATATTGTGTGGCCAAGATACTTAATGACATTTTTATAAAAGGAAGTTTCTAGACCTAGAATGGTGGCTCAGGCCTGTCATCCCAGCACTATGGGAGGCCGAGGCAGGTGGCTCACGTGAGGTCAGAAGTATGAGACCAGTTTGACCAACACGAAAAAACCCCGTCTCTATGAAAAATACAAAAATTAGCCAGGCGTGGTGACTTATGCCTATAATTCCAGGTATTTGGGAAGTTGAGGCACGGGAATCGCTTATGACAGAGCAAGACTCAGTCTCAAAGCAAAAAAAAAAGAAGGTTCTGACGGCATATGCAAAGAGAGGGCTGGGTCAAGTGCTGTCAGAACTGCTAAACAAATATGCATCCAGGGCTGGAGCTCAGTCACCAGGGAGTCACTCAGATTGTCAGGAGTTTGTCTCCCTGTGTGTTGAGCAGGCTGGAATTGAGGGGCAGACTCATTCATTCCTGACACTAAAGCTATTTCTTCCTGGTGAAGAAAGCATACAGAGAAACGGAATAGGAAATAAAACCTTTATGTGCTCTGCCTAAATTAATAATTTATGGCCTTTGTTTTTTTGGTATATTTGCATGTCACCTTTAGAAAGTAAGGGGCAGCCCTCACTTGCTGCTGATGACCTGCCTCGCCATGCGCATGTCCTGCCACCGCCCCGCAGAAATGCTTCAATGACCCACAGTCTTTTGCCAGATGAGCCCAGTGTCCAGGGTACTGGCTCCTCATCTCACTCGGACTGATGCCAAAGATGTACAATTTGGTGCCAATGTCCGAGCCTTAATGCTTCAAGGTGTAGGCCTTTTAACCGATGCTGTAGCCTTATAATGGGGCGAAAGGGAAGAACAGTGATTACTGAACAGAGCTGGGGAAGTCCCAAAGTAACAAAAGATGGTGTGACTGATGCAAAGTCAATTGACTTAAAGGATAAATATAAAAACACTGGAGCTAAACTTGTCCAAGATGTTGCCAATAACACAAATGAAGAGACTGGGGACGGCACTCCCACTGCTACTGCACTGGTACCCTCTCTTTCCAAGTAAGGCTTCCAGAAGGTTAGCAAAGGTGCTAATTCCAGTGCAAATCATAAGAGGTGTGACGTTAGCTGTTGATGCTGTATTCGCTGAACTTAAAAAGCAGTCTAAACCTGTGACCAAAATTGCGCAGATTGCTACAATTTCTGCAAATGTGGACAAATTGGTAACATCATCTCTGATGCAATGAAAAAGGTTAGAAGAAAGGGTGTCATCACAGTAAAGTTTGGAAGAACGTTGACCGATGAATGAGAAATTATTGAAGACATGAAAATTTGACAGAGGATATATTTCTCCATACTTTATGAATATATCAAAAGGTCTGAAATGTGAATTCCAGGATGCCTATGTTCTGTTGCGTGAAAAGAAAATTTCTGTTGTCCTGTCCATTGTACCTGCTCTTGAAATTGCCAGTGCTCACCGTAAATCTTTGGTCATAATTGCTGAAGACATTGATGGAGAAGCTCTAAGTACACTTGTCTCCAATAGGCCAAAGGTTGATCTTCAGGTTGTGGCAGTCAAAGCTCCAGGGTTTGGTGACAATAGAAAGAATCAGCTTAAAGATATTGCTACTGGTGGTGCAGTGCTTGGAGAAGGGGGCTGACACTAAATCTTGAAGATGTTCAGCCTCGTGACTTAGGAGAAGTTGGAGAGGTCACTGTGATCAAAGACGATGCCATGCTCTTAAAAGGAAAAGGTAACAAGGCTCCAATTGAAAAATGTATTCAAGAAATCATTGACCAGTCACATGTCACCACTAGTGAATACGAAAAGGAAAAACTGAATGAACAGCTGGAGAAATTTTCAGATGGAGTAGCTATGCTGAAGGTTGGTGGGACAAGTGATGTTGAAGTGAATGAAAAGACAGAGTTACAGGTGCCCTTGATGCTACAAGAGCTGCCGTTGAAGAAGGCATTGTTTAGGGAGGGGGTTGTGCCCTGCTTTGGTGCATTCCAGCCTGGACTCATTGACTCCAGCTAACGAAGATCAAATAATTGGTATAGAAATTATTTTAAAAACACTCAAAATTTCAGCAATGACCATTGCTAAGAATGCAGGGGTTGCAGAATCTTTGATAGTTGAGAAAATTATGCAAAGTTCCTCAAAAGTTGGTTATGATACTATGTTGGGAGATTTTGTGAATATAGTGGGAAAAGGCATTGTTGACTCAACAAAGGTAGTGAGAATTGCTTTATTGGATGCTGCTGGCATGGCCTCTCTGTTAACTACAGCAGATGTTGTAGTCACAGAAATTCCTAAAGAAGGGAATGGCCCTGGAATGGGTGCAATGTGTGGAATGGGAGGTGATATGGGAGGTGACCTGTTCTAATTCCTAGAGTAGTGCTTTACCTTTATTAATGAATTGTGACAGGAAGCCCAAGGCAGTGTTCCTCACCAATAACTTCAGAGAAGTCAGTTGGAGAAAACGAAGAAAAGATTGGCTGATGTTTAAGAAACCACTATAACCATCGGCTACTTGTTTCAGCTGACAAAATCTATCACGGTTTACAGCTATCATTATCCATGCCAACGGATAATTTATTTTCTTTTTTGGATGAAAAAATGTTGTACATTCCTGATACTGGGTACAAGAGTCATGTACCAACGCACAGCTTTCAACTTAAATCACTGAGTCATTTTTACTACTGTTCTGTTCAAATCAGGACTTCAGTGCTTGCCACCACCAGATGAGAAGTTAAGCAGCCTTTCTGTGCAGAGTGAGAATAATTGCGCACATAGTAGAGAAACACCGAATTATGTGACAACCTTTGTGTAATAAAAATTTGTTTAAAGTTAAAAAAAAGAAAGTAAGAGGCAAACATCATGACACTTCACGGTAATTATCTCAGCATGAGTCTCTTACATATGAGGGAAAATTCCCACATCAAGCACAATACAATTTATACATCTTAAGAAAATAATTCTTCGATATTATTTATTATCTTGTCAATATTTCACATTTCTCCAGTTGTTCCAACTATGGCTTCATGGCTGTTGATGTTTCCGGATACAAGTTAATCTAGATTTGCATATTGAATTAGGCTGTCACATCTCTTAATTTGTTGAGTAGATATTCTTAAGGAAATGTCATGGTACTATGAGAAGAAGCTTACTGGGGCTTAGAGTTTGAATTAAGGGACTGGTTCCTTAATTTTTCATGTGTGGTTCCCATCTTTTTCATGTGTGGCATCACTCCTGATTGATACGTTCTTAATGACTCCTATGATTAGCATTATTATTATAAAAGTAATACACTCACATTTAAAAACTCACCCATATCAGAGAGTGAATTTTTTCCTATACAGCAGTTCCAATCCCAGGAACCACTGATAGCATTGTGGTTTTATACTTGTTGTCCTCTCTAGATCTCAGTACTTTTGTGAGGCCTTGTTAGAGAAGGAGGTAAAATTGCTCTGAAATAGGAAAGTCACTGTGACATGCAGCGCCTCTGTGTCCGTGGGGAAGAAGCCACCAGGGCTATGGTAACATGGGCCTGGTTGCTCAAGGACAGCTGAGCTGACTGTTCCCATGAAGATTCCAGTGGTTGCAGCTGCTTCTTTTATCTTGGCACAGCCCAGTGAGACTCCTTCACAGCTGTGCACATCCTAGTGATGAAGTGTGTTTGATAAGGACCAGTAGAGGGGCATCTTTGTTTTAAAGGATGGGTTATTATCTTGTTTCAGCAAGGAAGACTGTCCACTGGCGGAACCATGGGGTTCTTCACCAAAACCAGAGATGCAGCAATTCTAGGATTTGGAGACATGTTAAGATATAAATGACTTTTTTTTTTTTTAATTAATGAGCTAAAAGCAAAGCCAGGTTGTGTATAAAATGGGAACCAGCAAGTTTGACTGATAAATAGACTCACTGTGCTGTCTTTTAATGGAACATGACCCATGCTGTGTCCCTGTACCTCTTTCTGTCACTGGGGAGAGAATTTCAGGCTGTTTCTTTGTGGCAAAATGGTTCACTTCCTCAGGCAAGAGTGGAAACCCTCATTCCTATAGATAGGCTCCCAAAAAGCAAAGCCTCTCGTATCTATGATCTAGAAAACAAAATTTCTGTGCATTATGTCCTCAATGTTAAGTAACAGAAGCAGTTTTACTGGTTCTCAATTCCGGAGGCAGGGCCAGCTTCGTGGGCTTGAGGGCAGGGCAGTGACACAGGGACGTGCTCTCAGAAGGGCCGGTGCCTGGTGGCAGGCTCTGCTGCTGGCCCCCTGACTTCCTCAGTTTTTTCTGTGAACTTGTGTTTTGTAAGTGAAGCTCACTGAGACAATGGAGCCGGCACATGGGCAGAATGGCTATGAGGGGAGACAAGGTGGGCAGGCTCAGGCCCAGGGACATGAAGGCCACATACTAGAGCTTGATGCCCTGAGCATAGACATTCTTGGAGTAGCCCAGGCATGTCTGGACCGGGATGGGAGGTGGCAGCAGCAGCCGCCGCAGTGTCCTCAGCCCTGGGGTGAAAGGAGGGTCTCTGTGTGGAGGCAGCACCAACACCTCTGTGCCTGTGCTTTCTCAGAGTCATCCTTGGAGCTTCTGCACAAATACTTACCCCCTGACCTGAGCACCAAGACAGGAACCATAGGAGCTCAGATAGCAAATTGGGAGGAGAGAATCACAAAACAAAAGTGTGCCTGTGGACATGGCAATAGAGTATACCAGGGATAGAGTATACCAGGGATAGAGTAAACAAGCGATAGAGTATACCAGCAGTAGCATATACCAGCGATAGAGTATACCAGGGATAGAGTATACCAGCAATAGAGTATACCAGGGATAGAGTATACCAGCGATAGAGTATACCAGCAATAGAGTATACCAGTGATAGAGCATACCAGGGATAGAGTATACCAGGGATAGAGTATACCAGCGATAGAGTATACCAGGGATAGAGTATACCAGGGAGAGAGTATACCAAGGAGAGAGTATACTATGGAGTTCTTGGAATTCCTCAGAGAGTTTAGAGTTCTTCAAGGAATTATCCAAGGGACAGAAATAGAAATTAAATTAAATCCCAGTCATGAAACCTCTGATGGGACGGGCATGGTGGGTCACACTTGTTATCCCAGCACATTGTGAAGCTGAGATTTGAGGAATGTTTGAAGCCATGTGTTGGAGACCACCCTGGGCCGTATACTTAGAGCCCATCTTAAAAAAACAACAACAACAAAGATTAGCTGAGCACAGTGGCACATTTCCCTAGTCCTAGCTACTTGGGAAGTTGAGGAAGGAGGATCACATGAGTTCAGGAGTTTGAGGCTGCAGTGAGCCATGGTAATCTCTGGTCAACAGACGGAGACCATATCTCAAAAAAAAAAAAAAAAAAAAAGAAAAGGAGAGAAAAGAAAACTTCCGATCAATCAATTATTAACAAGAAGAGCAATTTTAAAAATAAAGTTCTTCTTGTTGTTAAAGATACAACAATAGAATTCAAAAACAAGAGTTTTGAATAAGTTACAAATCATGATGCCACATTTGGTCGGCTGTGGGCCTCTGCAGCTTACAGACCATGTCAGAAGATGCATCCAAATTCCACTGGAGAAATTTACACTTAAAATTAAATTCAAACTTCCATAAAACTGATTTGCTTAAAGAGTTTAATCCTTTGAAAAAAATAGTTCCACAAGAACCACCAGCTCCAGATATACTAAAAATTTGTGTCAAAATAATTTATCGCAGTGCTGTGAGAACTTAGATAATATTCCAGAAACAGTTGCTTCAGCAGATTCTTTTCAAAAGGAAAAATGAAGTTGTTCAAGGCATAAAGTTTGATGACCTCATAAATTAATTGACAGAAACGTTGGCCAGAAAATTTTTTTGATTTATCGAGATCCAATTAATAAAGTATTACTATTTATTCTATTAAAACTATGACACTGATTTCTGGTGGGGATTTATGTGATTCTGTTGTTACTCTTCTATAAATATTATCCCTATTACGTTTTTCAAATGATAAAAAATATTGGCTTGAGAAAGCTGAATATCCTCCCGCCTTTCATGACACTTTGTTCTGCTGTTCTTCGAACAAGGTGCCCTGCATGTCCATTTTGCACTGAGCCTTGGGAATTTTGTAGCCAGCCCTGCTGTGCTCATTTTTATACAAGTTATCTCCTTTGATCCTCAGGAACAAACATGCCAGGGCGGTATTACCCTGGTTTACAGAGGCAGGTCCTGGAACCTAGAAAGGTTAGAGGACATATTCAAAGTCACCTGGCTACTATGTGGCAGAGATGCAATTTGAAATAAAATCCCCCTCTCTTCAAAGTCCATATTCCTTACCACTGCCACATGGTGTCCTGATAACCTCCGCTCTTCCTCTTCCTACGACGCCAAAGCTACAGTAATGCTCTGCCTAAGGCCAGAGTCCATGGAGCTACTGTCAATGTCTCTCATCTTCTGAGCTGAGTGCTGAGTCCAGAGCCTGGCCTGATCTGCAGGAAGTGAGGGAATGAGCGCGCAGTTACTGCCACCTGTTGGCGGCTCGTCTATCTGACCCTGAAACGCAGATTAATCTCAGTTTCCTGCCTGCCTGAAGCCTGGGTGTGCACCTGAGACTTCTAGTAATTTCCCTTAACGAACCTATTGAGAGTTCTAACAATTTTATGCATTCTCTCAAGCAATTAGCTTTCTTTTATTTATTTTTAATGTTCTCTTTTGTGTCCACATTCTTTTTTATTCACTCGTTTTCCTATTTACTTTCAGCTTCATTCGTTCTTTTTTCCCCCCAGGGTTTTTACAGTAGAATATTAGATTGTCTATTTCTGAGCTTTTCTATTTCCCATTATAATAGCAGTTAATGTTATAAATTTCCCTCCAAGCACTGCTTTAGCTGTATTGCCACAAATTTTGGTATGTTATGTTTCCATTTGCTGTCATGTGAAAACATTTTTAAATTTCTCCTTTGACTCATTAGAAATATGTTGAGTAATGTCCAAATATGTGGGGAATTTTCCAGCTATTTTCCTTTAATCACAGTTTCATACATTCCACTGTGGATAGACATTGTGTTTCATATGATTTTAAATTGCTTTGATTTTTTGTTTCTTATACCAGTACGAGCTCTCTTAGATAATATTTTAATGCATTTTACTGTTCTTGGGAGGAGTGTCCTGTAAAGCTTAAATAGGTCGCAATGGATGATACTGTTTTTCAAGTCTTCTCTATCTTTATTTATACTTTTCTGCTAAAAAAAAAAAAAAACCATTTCAAAGAAAAAAGAGTTGAAATATTCATTTTTTAAAAAATTTTTCTAATATGATACATCTTTTTTAATTTATTTTTTATTATTTATTTATTTATTATTATTATACTTTAAGTTCTAGGGTACATGTGCATAACGTGCAGGTTTGTTACATATATATACTTGTGCCATGTTGGTGTGCTGCACCCATCAACTCGTCAGCACCCATCAACTCGTCATTTACATCAGGTATAACTCCCAATGCAATCCCTCCCCCCTCTCCCCTCCCCATGATAGGCCCCAGTGTGTGATATTCCCCTTCCCGAGTCCAAGTGATCTCATTGTTCAGTTCCCACCTATGAGTGAGAACATGCGGTGTTTGGTTTTCTGTTCTTGTGATAGTTTGCTAAGAATGATGGTTTCCAGCTGCATCCATGTCCCTACAAAGGACACAAACTCATCCTTTTTTATGGCTGCATAGTATTCCATGGTGTATATATGCCACATTTTCTTAATCCAGTCTGTCACTGATGGACATTTGGGTTGATTCCAAGTCTTTGCTGTTGTGAATAGTGCCGCAATAAACATACGTGTGCATGTGTCTTTATAGCAGCATGATTTATAATACTTTGGGTATATACCCAGTAACGGGATGGCTGGGTCATATGGTACATCTAGTTCTAGATCCTTGAGGAATCGCTATACTATTTTCCATAATGGTTGAACTAGTTTACAATCCCACCAACAGTGTAAAAGTGTTCCTATTTCTCCACATCCTCTCCAGCAGCTGTTATTTCCTGACTTTTTAATGATTGCCATTCTAACTGGCGTGAGATGGTATCTCATTGTGGTTTTGATTTGCATTTCTCTGATGGCCAGTGATGATGAGCATTTTTTCATGTGTCTGTTGGCTGTATGAATGTCTTCTTTTGCGAAATGTCTGTTCATATCCTTTGCCCACTTTTTGATGGGGTTGTTTGTTTTTTTCTTGTAAATTTGTTTGAGTTCTTTGTAGGTTCTGGATATTAGCCCTTTGTCAGATGAGTAGATTGCAAACATTTTCTCCCATTCTGTAGGTTGCCTGTTCACTCTGATGGTAGTTTCTTTTGCTGTGCAGAAGCTCTTTAGTTTAATGAGATCCCATTTGTCAATTTTGGCTTTTGCTGCCGTTGCTTTTGGTGTTTTAGACATGAAGTCCTTGCCCATGCCTATGTCCTGAATGGTACTACCTAGGTTTTCTTCTAGGGTTTTTATGGTATTAAGTCTAACATTTAAGTCTCTAATCCATCTTGAATTAATTTTCGTATAAGGAGTAAGGAAAGGATCCAGTTTCTGCTTTCTACTTATGGCTAGCCAATTTTCCCAGCACCATTTATTAAATGGGGAATCCTTTCCCCATTTCTTGTTTCTCTCAGGTTTGTCAAAGATCAGATGGCTGTAGATGTGTGGTATTATTTCTGAGGACTCTGTTCTGTTCCATTGGTCTATATCTCTGTTTTGGTACCAGTACCATGCTGTTTTGGTTACTGTAGCCTTGTAGTATAGTTTGAAGTCAGGTAGCGTGATGCCTCCAGCTTTGTTCTTTTGACTTAGGATTGTCTTGGAGATGCGGGCTCTTTTTTGGTTCCATATGAACTTTAAAGCAGTTTTTTCCAATTCTGTGAAGAAACTCATTGGTAGCTTGATGGGGATGGCATTGAATCTATAAATAACTTTGGGCAGTATGGCCATTTTCACGATATTGATTCTTCCTATCCATGAGCATGGTATGTTCTTCCATTTGTTTGTGTCCTCTTTTATTTCACTGAGCAGTGGTTTGTAGTTCTCCTTGAAGAGGTCCTTTACATCCCTTGTAAGTTGGATTCCTAGGTATTTTATTCTCTTTGAAGCAATTGTGAATGGAAGTTCATTCATGATTTGGCTCTCTGTTTGTCTGTTACTGGTGTATAAGAATGCTTGTGATTTTTGCACATTAATTTTGTATCCTGAGACTTTGCTGAAGTTGCTTATCAGCTTAAGGAGATTTTAGGCTGAGACAATGGGGTTTTCTAAATATACAATCATGTCATCTGCAAACAGGGACAATTTGACTTCTTCTTTTCCTAACTGAATACCCTTGATTTCTTTCTCTTGCCTTATTGCCCTAGCCAGAACTTCCAACACTATGTTGAATAGGAGTGATGAGAGAGGGCATCCCTGTCTTGTGCCAGTTTTCAAAGGGAATTTTTCCAGTTTTTGCCCATTCAGTATGATATTGGCTGTGGGTTTGTCATAAATAGCTCTTACTATTTTTAGGTACGTTCCATCAATACCGAATTATTCAATGGTAATTGTTAATTTTTAAATTTCTTCTCTTAGTTCTATTAATTTCTTTTTAAAGACTTTGAGATTCTCTTATTAGGTGCATACTAATTTAATAATAATAATATCTGTTCTTGGTGATTTAACAACTTTATGATTGGAAAACATAGCCTCTTTACCAGTAATAATACACCTTGCTGTAAAATCTACTTTGATTTATAACCAATTAGCCAATACAGCTAATTCTGTTTTCATTAGATTAATGATTCTGTACTATAATTCTTTCCACTCCTTTACTATCAACCTATCTTTGTCCTTATATTTGATAAAGACATTGGGTTTTTATAGACAGCATGCATTTGGGTCTTGTTTTATACTACAAGTTTGCTAGTGAGGAATTCTCTTAGTTTTGTTGTTGTCATTAGAAAATGCTTGGCCTTCCGCATCCCCCTCTATGCACACAAATAATGTCATCTGCTTGGAATGAACCTAGTCTACCATCTCTCAGTCAAGGACACCTGGACATTAAGAAATTCACCCAAGGCCGGGTGTGGTGGCTCACACCTATAGTTCCCAACACTTTGGGAGGCCGAGGTGGGTGGATCACGAGGTCAGGAGATCAAGACCTTCCTGGCTAACATGGTGAAACCCTGTCTCTACTAAAAATACAAAATAATTAGCCAGGCATGGTGGCAGGCCCCTGTAGTCCAAGCTACTTGGGAGGCTGAGGCAGGAGAATGGCGTGAACCCAGGAGGCAGAGGTTGCAGTGAGCCGAGATCGAGCCACTGCACTCCAGCCTGGGTGACAGAGCGAGACTCCGATCTCCTTAAAAAAAAAACAAAAAAACAAAAAACAAAAAAAACAAAACAAAGAAAGAAATGAAAAGAAAATGCCTTTACTTATTATTGGAATCTGTGTTTAGCATTGATCTAGAAATGTATTTTTGCTTGTGAGGGTCCTATGTTGACATAGTTTTCTTCATTTGGTACTTAAATATGTTACTTTATTTTTTGTACTTGTGTAGCAGAGTCTTATCTCAGCATGTTTTTAAGATTTTCTCATTATTTTTGATTCAAAACAATTTGATTATTTACGGTTTGGCTCTGTGTCCCTACCCAAATCTCATCTGGAATTATAATTCCATAATCTCCAGTGTGGGGAGTGGGACCTGGTGGCAAGTGTTGATCATGGGGAGGTGATTTCTGCCATGCTGTTCTCATGATAGTGAGTGAATTCTCAAGAGATGTGATGGTTTTGTAAGTGGCAGTTTCCTTCTGTGCTTGCTCTTGTGCTCTGTCTCTCTTCTTCTCTCTTCCTCTCTCTTTTGTCTGACACCATGGTAGACTTGCTTGCTTCCACTTCACCTTCCATCATGAGTGTGAGACTCCCGAGGCCTCCTAGCCGTGCTTTCTGTTAATCCTGAATAACTGTGAGTCAAAGAAACCTCTTTTATTTCTAATTATCCAGTCTCAGGTAGATCTTTACAGCAGTCTGAAAATGAACTTGCGTAATTATGATATACTTGTTCTGTTTTTTTTAAAATAATTATTCTTCTTGGATATCTTTCAGTACCAAATTTGTATGTTTCTAGTCTCACGACATTAATAAAAATAGGCAATTATTTCATTAACTTTAGGCTTTCTCCTGGAACTTCTCTCTGCCTTCACACACACGTAGGTGCTGGATTGCTTGATATTTCTATGAAGTGCACTGTTTATTTTTTATCCAGCCTTTTATTTTCTCCCTTTGCTTCATTTCCTCATTTGTTTGTGTTAATGTAGACTCAGCCTTACTGATCCTTTCTTCTATGCTGTCATATGTCATAAATCCAATTCAGAATATTTTTTGTTCACATGCTCATTTTGTTTTATTGCTGGAAGGTCCATTTTGAACTTTACATGTGTTCTTCCTCATCAAAAATGTTTACTCTTCAGCCCTTGACATATTTTTAACTTTTGTAATAGATCCTTTACATTCCTTTTTCTAATCCCAGTACCTTTGTCATTATTGGGTTTGTTTTTACTGAATGACTTTTCTCCTAGTTATGGGCCATATTTTCCTACTTCTTTTCATGCTTGGAAATTTTTGATTGGATTAGGTATATAATAAAGCCTATTTTATTTTTTAAAATTAGGAAACAGGGTCTTCCTCCGTTGCCCACGCTGGAATGCAGTGGTGCAATCTCAGGTCACAAAACCTCTGCCTCATTGATTTTAGCAATTCTCTTATCTCAGCCTCCTGAGTAGCTGGGACTACAGGCCTGTGCCATCAAGCCCAGCTAATTTTTGTATTTTTCATAGACATAGGTTGGCCCGGCTGGTCTCGAGCTCCTGTCCTCAAGTGATTCACCTGTCTTGGCCTTCCAAAGTGCTGAGATTACAGGCATGAACCGCCACGACTGCCCAGCTTAAATTGCTGAATAACAATTTTGGTGTTCCCCCCCCTTCCAAAAAATGCTAGACATTATTTGTTTCATTTTTGGGTTTTTATACATTAGTTTGTTTGTTTCAGGAATGGCTTGAAAATGTCTTGGAGCAGTAGTTGCAGAATAGTTTAATCTAGAGCTGACTAGCACCACTACTTGCTGATGGCTTTCTGAGGACTCTGAGTTCTCTCCACTTTACTGTGGAGATGAAGACTTTTCAAGACTTGTCTGTCTTCCTGAAATTGCCACTCACTCCCTCCCGGAGTCTTCACTTTTTTTGGCCTGGGGAAGTCTTAGCCCAAGTGCGCACACATCATAACATAGCCCAAGAGTGAAGGCATTCTTCTTTTCTACAACAGTCAAGATCAATGCTTCTTTCACTGGCCCACTCTCTGATATGTGCACTGGAAATTGGGGTCTGATACAGGTTGGATGTTTGTACTCTCCAAATACTATGTTGAAATGTAATCCCCAGTCTTGGAGTTGGGACTTGGCAGGAGGTCTCTTGGTCATTGGGGTGGATCCCTCATGAATGACTTGCTGTTGTCCTAGAGATAATCAGTGAGTTCCTTATTTGAGTCATGGGAGATCTGGTTGTTTAACACAGTGTGGCACCTCCCCAACTCTGGCTCCTTCTCCTAACTTGTGATACTCCTGTTCCCCCTTCCCTTTCCTACCCAGATGGAAGCTTTCTGAGGCCTCAAAAGGAGCAGATGCTGGCACCATGCTACTCATACAGCCTACAGAATAGGGAACCAAAACAAACTTCTTTTCCTTATGAACTACCCAGCATTAGGTATTCCTTTATAGCAGTATAAACAAACTGACACGGAAAATTGGTACTGTTCAGGGGGTATTGCTGTAAAGACAGCAGAAAATATGGAAGTGGCTTTGTCACTGGGTACTGGCAGAGGCTGAAAGAGTTTACAGGGCCCAGCAAAAGATAGGAAGATGAGGGAAAGTTGGAACTCTTTAGAAACCTGTTAAATGTATGTGACCAAAGTGCTCATAGAGATATGGACAGTGAAGTCCAGGCTGTCAGGTGTAAGATGGAAAAGTGGAAGTTATTGGGAATTGGAACAAGGGTCACCAGTGTTACACCCTAGTATAGAGCTTGGCCGCATTGTGTCCATGTCCTAGAGATTTATGCAAAGTTGAACTTTAGAGTGATTACCTAGAGTATTTGGTCTAAGTAATCTCCAAGGAGCAAAGTACTCAAGATATGTGGCTGCTTCTGCAAGCTTACAGTGAGACACAGGAACAAGGAAATGATTTAAATATGGAACTTATATTTAAAGGGGAAGCAAAGTATAAAAGTTTGGAAAATTTGCAGCCTAGGAATTTAGTAGAGAAAGAAAAAGCATGTTGAGAAGAAGAATGTAAGTGGGCTGTGGAGAATCACTTGCTAGAGAGATTCCATGACTGAGAAGGAGCCATGTGCTAATGGCCAAGACAATGGGGAAAAGGCTTACAAGGCATTTTTGAAAAGTTTGAGGCATTCCCTCCTACTACAGCCCACAGGCCTAGGAGGAAAGAATGGTTCAGTGGCCACGCCCAGGGCACAGCTGCCCTGCACAGCCCCAAGACACTGTTCCCACATCCTGGCTGCCCAGGCTCCAGCCTCAGCTCAAAGGGCCTAATGTACAGATTGGTCACTGCTTCAGTGGGTGAAAGCCATAACGTCTTGGCAGCTTTCATGTGGTGTTAAGCCTGCAAGTATGCAGAGTGCAAAAAGGAAAGAGGCTTGGCAGCTTCCACCTACATTTCAGAGGATGTGTGGCCAAGCCTGGTTCTCCAGGCAGAAAACTGCTGCAGAGGGAGAATACCAACAGAAAAACTCTACCAGGGCAGTGCTAAGGGGAAAAGTGGGGTTGGATTCCCCACACAGTATCCCCAGCGGGGCATTGCCTAGTGGAGCTGAGGGAAGGGGAACACTGCCGTCCAGACCTGAGAATAGGAGCACCATTGACAGCTTGTACCCTCAGCATGGAAGAGCCACAGGCATCAGATTCTGACCTGTGACAGGAGCCATGTGGGCTGCACCCTGGAAAGCCACAGGGGCAGAGCTGCCCAAGGTCTTCAGAGCCCACCCTCACACCAGAATTCGGAACATGGAATCAAGAATTGTTTTGGAGCTTTGAGGTTTAACAGCTTCCCTGCTGAGTTTCTGACATGTGTGGGGCCTGTAATCCCTTTTATTGTCCAGTGTCTGCCTTTTGGAATGGTGGTGTTTAGCCAATGCCTGAACCATCATTGTAACTTGAAAGGAAATAACTTATTTTTGATAGTACAGGCTAAAAGGTGGAAGGAACTTGAGTCTCAGGGGATGAGACCTTGGACTTTGGACTTTTGATTCAGTTAATGCCAGAAGGAGTTAAGACTTTTGGGAGTGCTTGGGAAGGGATGATTGTATTTTGCAATGTGAGAAGGACATGAGATTTGAGGGTCCAGGGGAAGAATAATATGTTTCAGATATTTGTCCCCTTTAAACCTCATGCTGAAATCTAATCCTCAATGTTGGAAGTGGAATCTGGTGGGGAGGATTTGAGTTGCGGGGTGAATCCCTGATGAATGACTAAGTGCTTTCGTCCCAATAATGATTGAGTTCTTGCTCCGACTTCATACAACATGTAGTTGTTTAAAAGAGTCTGGGACCTCCTTTCACCTTCTCGCTCTGCTCTCACCAGGTGATATTACTGCTCCCACTTCACTTTCCACTAGGCCTGAGGGCTGATTGAGGCCTAATGAGGGGCAGATGCAGGTATCATGCTTCTCACACAGCCTGCAGAATAGTGAGCCAAAATAACTTCCTTTCCTGATGTATTATCCACCTCAGGTATTCCTTTAGAGCAACACACACAGACTAATACAAGGAGTATTGTGTTGTGTGAGCTTTGACCTCGGTCTTCTCAATGCCACAGGATGCTGGTCTCCATGGGAGTCTTCCTCCCTGTCCTGTCTTTCAAGACCTAAATTGCCATTAAAGGGTCTTCTCAAATAAAAGGAGAGTTTTTTCCTAAGAGAGTTTTGCTGCTTCCCCATAACATAGGAATGAATGCCATTGTCATGGTGACATTTTAATTTTTTTTTGCGAAGCTCCACTTCTTTTATACAATCCACTGATATATGCTTCCGGGAACCAGGAAATCCACTAATTTGTTCAAAATAACAATGTATACATGATGAATAGTAAATGACTAAATAAAAGCAGGGTCTGACTGTCCTGGTATCAAGGTAGGTGAGTGTGACTGAGTTGGACAACTATAGGATTAGACCCTGCCTTGATTTACATTTTGTACATTTTGTTGATTATATGATTTTTTTCATGACTATGATTTTTAAAAAAATCTATCGCATTATGAGATCATCTGTCTTAAGTATGGAGTATCTAAGTGCTTATATTTTATACCTGAGGCCAGAGCCTCCCTCGCTTCACCCTAGTCCTGGCTCTGTCATCACATCTGGATAAAATCTGTACCCAGATAAAAATGCTTTTACTCTAACAAGGGCTGGTTACTTTTTTCTGTCTTGAGATGAGGAAAGACAATGGATCATTTTGGAACTAAGGTTCATTTTCCCAGAGGTCGATGATATGCACATTTAGTGCAGCGTCAATGTGAAGAAATAGAGAGCTTCTTCTGCATGTAGGATACACCCACAAAGTTCATGATTGAAAGAGCAAACCCTCCCAGGGAGAGAGAGCAGGGCCATGGAGCTATCCTGATGCTTCCCTTTAGAGTTGATGTGTCTTTCTTCTTGAGGTTTGCTCCTCTCTGCTTGTGTCCCATGGTATACTGTCCTCATTTAATTATGCCCTCCAAAAGGCTTGTTTTTAAGAGCATTTACTTGGATCCTATTGTGTTTGTATGTAAGGACACCCTTTTACAACTGCATTTTGCCATCCAATTTGTGAAATAGCTTATGAATGACCAGCACATAAATGAAAAAGACAAAGTCCACACCAGTAGAACTCTCATAGCTAAATGGAGAATTAAAAAATTCATGCACCTCTGTAGGAGGCGTAATTGCATAGGAAACCTTAACCAGAAGAAGGGAGTCCTTGTGAAGAACAGAGGACTGGGCATCCCCTCCCTTAGCAGATCCGCTATGATTCCATGAGGAAAGTGGTCTTCGAGTTGGGCTTGCTTTTTTTAGGAAAGACGTGGGGTAGGCATACAAGGGGAGGGTGCAGGAGGAGCAAAGCACACGTTCTATTTAATTGTCGGGAATAACTGGGAAGGTCAAGGGATCCAAATAATACAGATGCCTGTACTCTGGAAAGCACTCCAAGCCCCACTGTGGCATCCCTGACCCCTGCCTGGAGAGAAGAAAAGGGTGTTCCAAGGATGTTAGAGATTGGCCTGCCCAAACCAGCACCACACAATGACCACAATGACTAGGATCAAGATTCCGTAAATCTGAACACCACAGTTTAATTTTGTTTACATATCACACATCTCTGATGAGGGAGCCCTTTCTCAATCCACATCAGTTACAGCAACTTCTTGGCCTCCTCATGGCTTTTTGCAGCATTTTATTAGAGGGACACCACAGACGCCGATATGTTTATACCTTCCAGGGCAAAAGCCTGGATGACATATGGCACCACTCCTAATGCAGGTAACAGGATTCCTTATATCACCAAAAACACCTAAAAGGAAAAAAACACACAAAGAGCAAACAGCGTGTTAGAACTGAAAACTCATGTTGCAAAAACACAAACGCTGTGTCTGTATTGCCTTGAATAAATCTGCAGTGGACTTCTTTCTGAAGCCTGGGCTTTTCCATGAGACGCGAGTCAATCATTTGGATGGAAGTTTCTGACATGGAAACTGGCACTGCTGTGGTTTGGGGGATGTTAGTTTTTGTCGAATCTGATTGTGAAAGACCCTGATCTCTCCTGAGTGACCGGGGCCTCCGGATGGGGTCTGGTAGGAGCTCGGTAATGTTCTCTTGTGACTTCAGCTCCACCACAAGTAGATAAGATCAAAGCCACCCTACGTCCGTTTTAACACACAAGCCAGTAACTTTTTGCTTTTCAAATCATTTAGTCTGTTAAGTATTTGATCTGAGATGGGATAAAAAGATACAACTCACAGAAATTGTTCAATGTGAAATTAACACCACATAGCTTACAGTTGAAAACCACAATTAACCACAGAAATAAACTTTTGTAATGGCTTGTTTCTAATATCTAAGTCCTGGTTTCAACCTCATTCTTCTTTTTTTTATCTCTCCCTGTCTCTGTCCCTCCCTCCCTGCCTCCCTGCCTCTCTCCCTCCCTCCTTGCCTCCCTGCCTTTTTCCCTCCCTGCCTCCCTCCCTTCTTCCCTCCCTGCCTGCCTCCCTGCCTTTCTCCCTCCCTGCCTCAGTCCCTCCCGGCCTCCCTCCCTCCCTCCGTCCCTGCCTGCCTCCCTGCCTCCCTGCCTCCCTGCCTCCCTCCCTTCCTGCCTCCCTCCCTCCGTCCCTGCCTGCCTCCCTGCCTCCCTGCCTCCCTCCCTGCCTCCCTACTTCCCTGCCTTCCTTCATGATACTGTTCTAGGTGTTGGAAAATTTGAGGTCTCTGGTGCCACTCAGAGCCCCGTTCTTCTCAAAACACCCGGGACTCATAAATAAAATTGGTAAAATGATGCTTTCACAATATAATATCTATGTGATTAATTGTTTTAGGTTTTAGTCTCAAATTTTCTTTTTCCCTCTCTCTATCCTTCCCTTCCACTCTCCCTCTTTTATCCTTTCATGGTTTTTATTTTATTTCCATAATATCAAGGAGAAATGGAAGGTTAGATGTCCCGGTTAAAAGTTGCTTTCCATGGGCCGTCTCTGGACTGTGAACCTGCGGTGGCCTCGTGGCAGGGACTGTTTTCAGGGCCTCCGATCGGAAAAGTCCTAGGGGCAGAGTGTCTGCAGCAGTAGCTCCTACAGTATAGGCTGGGCCTTAAGATTATCTGGAATTTTCTAGGTTGCAGTATCTACCCTTTCAATATACAAATTTAGAAAATGACATTCTGGACTACTTTCTTTAGATAAAATCAAAATTTCTGACTTTTATTTAAAAAGTCACCTAACAGGTTTCAACCACAGTCTTAGCAGTTGTAGCATGGAAAGCAGTGAGGAGATGAGATTTACAAGCTACTGGGCTCCTTCATATTGGCTCAGAGAGAGAGTGAGGTGTCCATCGAGTTGTCAAACTTCTATATTGAACCAATGCTTGGTTCAATTACGTAACGCATACGGTCTACTCCGTCTAAAAGTGTGTGTAGAAGAAAGAGAAAGACCAGCTCTGGGGGACAGAGGGAGAGAGAGAGACAGGGAAAATAGAGAGAGAGAGGGAAACAGAGAAAGAGGCAGGAGGGAGTGGGGAGAGAGAGAGCGGCAGGAGAGAGCGATAGAGAGAGAGGGGACAGGAGTGAGAGAGGGAGAGAGCAAGGGTCAGGAGAGATAAAAATAGAGGGAGACAGACAGATACAGGAGACAGAGACAGGAGAGGGAGACAGAGAGACAGTCAGGAGAGAGAGGGATAGAGGGAGACAAGGAGAGACGGGAAATAGAGAGATAGAGGGAGAGGGTGCAGGAAAGAGAGAGAGGTAGAAGAGAGCGCGTAGGGAAAGAGAAACGAGAAAGACAGGGAGAGAGCAAAGGGCAGGAGACACAGTCAGGAGAGAGAGATGTAGGAGAGAGAGTCAGGAGAGAGAGAGAGAGAGGCAGGAGAGAGAGAGAGAGGCAGGAGAGAGAGAGATAGAGGAGGGAGGGAGAGAGAAACAGAGGGAGGATTAGGGGAAATCAGAGAGGATATGGACAGCCTCTACCCGATTCTTCCATTTTTCCAACCTCCCATTTCCCTGGCCCATCTCACCTGGAAGAGGCATCAGGAATATGAAGAGGAACGAGAAGAGGAGATACAGGACCTTCATGGCTGATGGCTGGGAGCTTCACCAGGAGCTGAGTCTGGGGAAGACACCGAGCCGTCCATCTTATAAAGGTCCTGGCCCGTGGTCACCGGGTAGAGTTCAGAACTGGTATTGGCTGCAACGCTCATTACACGGATTAGAATTCAACCACTTACCTGGTGAGTCAGAGAATGGTCCTCAAAGAACAATGCACATGCAGGAGATCTTATGCAAATCTGGATTCAGGAAACCCCAGAAAATCCCTTCCTCCTGCTCTTGGGACCAGAAAATTCCTCTTATCTTGCGCCATTTAAAACCCAGTGTATGAATGGAGTGAGGGGCTGGGGCCTTCTCACAGGGGAACAAACTCAAACTCAGGGCCTGTAGCGTGGAACTCACCTGCCACCCACTCTGTGGGACGCTCTGTTTTTCCTGAGTATCTGGGGACACTCTCAGGCCAAACTGGGAGCTCTTTCCATCTAATTCTACCCATTGCTGGGACATTCAGCTCCTGGGGATGATATAGGGCTGGCTCAAACCCAGGGACCCTGGAGGGGCTCAGGGCTTCTGGCAGCACCAGGAGCATGGTGGGCCCCATCCTCCCAGGCGATCTGAGCTAGTGAAATTCATGTGAAAGTTCCCCTGAAACTCCCCATCTTCCCCCCGGGACAGAGATGAGGCAGATGGGTGCCCGCTTCCTTCCTCTGAGAAGGAGAATGGGAGGGTGGGATTGTGACTACATGTGTCCCCTCAGAGTCCACCTGACCCTGGCCAGGAGGTGGCCTATGGCCCACACTTGAATTCCTTAGGCTCACACCGTCACTCAGGGAACATCAGCTCTGCAGGACTTCAGGGTTTTGCGAGCCGGGGCTTTCCCTGCTTTCCACAGACGTCAGTGCCAAGGGAGCTCACTGCCATTGGGATTTGGTGGAGAAGCACGGAGTGGGGGTGCAAGGCCTCCACGTGGTCTTCCTGTTGGCGATGGGTCCCTCAGGACCCTGTCCTTCCTCAGTGACCCAGAGAAGTCATCGGGGATCATAAACAATGACTAGAGCCCCATGCCAGGTGCTCAGGGGCCAGGCTTTTCTCAGGAAAATAAGAGACCTTTTTCCTGGTTCCTCCCTCTTTGGATCTAAGGGCAGTTTGAGAGACAAGCAGGCCCCAGTGTCCGTGTCTGTGATGTCTCGGAGGTGTAGCAGTGACACAGCCATGGGGACAATGACACTTTACTCATGACCTGCCTGATCTCTTCGTTTAAAATGTCAGGTTCTGAAGAACCCTTTTCCTGGCAGGCCAGAAGTGGATTTAAAGGAAGCTGGTGAGGACATTGCGCAGCCAAGACCTTCAATGACTTTGTCCATAAAAGGGAGTTTCTGATGGGGTATGCAAAGAGAGGGCTGGGTCAGGTGCCATTGGAACTGCTAAACGAACATGAACCCAGGGCTGCAGCTCAGTCACCAGAGAGTCATTCCCTTTGTCAGGAGTTTGTCTCCCTGTGTGTTGAGCAGGCTGGAATCAAGGGGCAGACTCATTCATTCCCGACACTAAAACTATTTCCTCCTGGTGAAGAAAGCATACAGAGAAATGGAACGGGAAATAAAGCCTTTATGTGCTTTGTCTAAATTAATAATTATGTTTTTAAAATGTATATGTCGCTGTCACCTTTAGAAAGAGGCAAACATCATGATACTTCACACTGTTATCTCAGCACGGATCTCTTACAAATGAAGGAGAATTCTCACACCAATCATGGTACTATTTACACAAATTAACAAGAATAACTCCGTGGCCTGAACAGACAGGAGCTGTAGGTGCTCAGGAAGCAAAGTGTCAGTAAATTATTACAAAACAAAAGTGTGCCCAGTAAATTATTGCAAAACAAAAGTGTGCCCAGGGACACTGAAATTATTCCAAGAGTAGCTTCACGGCTGGGTGCATGTTCAATCCAGATTCACATGTTGAAATAAGTTGTCACATCTCTTTCCTTGTTGAGTAAATATTCTTAAGGAAATGCCATGGTACTTGGCAAGGGGTCTTACTGGAGTTATTACATAACTCTTATATGTAAATAAGAGTTTGAGTTAAGAAAGTGGTTCCCATTTTTTCACGTGTGGCATCACTCCTGATTGATACGTTCTTAATGACTCCTATGCTTAACATGATTATTATAAAAGTAATACACTCATATTTAAAAACTCACTCATAGAAGACAGTGAATTTTTCCTATACAGCAGGTCCAATCCCAGGAACCACCAATATAGCTTTGTGGTTTTATACTTGTTGTCCTCTCTAGAGCTCAGTACATTTGTGAGGCTTTGTTAGAGAAGGAGGTAAAATTGCTCTGAAATAGGAAAGTCACTGTGAAATGCAGCACCTCTGTGTCGCTGGGGAAGAAGCCACCAGGGCTATGGTAACATGGGCCTGGTTGCTCGAGGACAGCTGGGCTGACTGTTCCCATGAAGATTCCTATGGTTGCAGCTGCTTC
The DNA here is from genome assembly GCF_049350105.2 of Macaca mulatta. Taxonomy (NCBI): domain Eukaryota; kingdom Metazoa; phylum Chordata; class Mammalia; order Primates; family Cercopithecidae; genus Macaca; species Macaca mulatta. The sequence continues at coordinate 8,276,265 of NC_133413.1, forward strand.
TTTTTTCCTGGCATGGTCCAATGTGACTCCTTCACAGCCATGTTTGTCCTGGTCATACGCTTTGTCTGATAAAGTTCACCAGAGTATCACTTTTGTCTTTGAAAGGTACAGTTATGATCTTGCTTTAGCAAGGAAGACCATCCACCAGCACAGACATGAGGGCCTTCCCAAAAGCTCAAAACATAGCTATGATGGGATTTGAGGGCATGCCAAGCTTAGGTAAAACCTAATTTAATTCATTTTTATGAGCTCAAAGCAAAGCCGTGTAAAAGGGGAACCAACAAGCCTGCCTGAGAGACTCATGGCCTGCTTTTAATGGAACATGAGGATCCATGCTGTGTCCCCAAACCTCACGCTGTGTCCCAAACCCCTTTCCTGTAACCGGGGAGGTGCTTTCAGGCTGTGTCTTTGTGGCAAAGTGGTTCGGTTCCCCAGGTGAGAGTGGGAAGCCTCATTCCTGTAGATAGGCTCCCAGAAAACGAGGTGTCTCCCATCTGTGATTTCAGAAAACGAAGTTTCTCGGCACTAAGTCCTCAGCGTTAAGTAACAGGAGCAGGTGTATTCATTTCTATTTCTGTGGAATGGCCAGCTTCATGGGCATCAGGGCAGGGCAGTCCCCTGCTCTCGGAGGGCTGGGGCCTGGTGTGAGAAAGCCACCCTATCGACATTCCGAATAATTTTTTCTTTGAACGTGCGTTTTGTAAGTGCGGTCTTGTGAGTGCAGCATGTGCATGGGCAGAGTGGATACACACGGACACAAGCTGGACAGGCTCAGGCCCTGCGGCACCACGGGCACATGACTGGTGAGAGCTGGTCTAGCTGCCCTTAGCACGTGCAGCCCTGGAGCAGCCCAGACACCTGGGGGCTGGGATGTGAAGGTGGCAGTAGCAGCAGCAGCAGTGTTCTCAGCCCTGGGTGTTCTCTGTGTGGGGGCGGCACCGACACCTCTGTGCCTGTTCATCCCCAGAGTTACTCTTGGAGCTTTTGCACAAATGTTAACCTTCTTGCTTGCTCACTGGGACAGGAACCATAGATGACCAGGCAGCAAACTATCAGTAAATTAATGAAAGACAAAACGTGCACATGGACATTGCAATAAAGTAGACCAGGGAGTTAGAGTTTTTCAGAGTGTTTAGAATTCTTCAAGGAGTTATCACGGCCTCAAAAATGGAAATTAAATTTATAAAGATCATCATGTTCAACAGAGAAGAGTGCTACTTTTATATAAACTTTCAGATGAATCAAACCTTAATAAGCAGGGCAATTTTTAAATAGTTTTTCTTCTTCTTATTAAAGATACAGAAATGGAATACATAAGCAGGCATTTTCAATAAACTACAAATTATGATGCCACTTTGGGTCTGGCGTAGGCCTCTGCAAATTACAGGAAATATCAAAACAAGGCATCAGAATTCCATTGGATAAGTTCGCATGTAAAATTCAGTTCAAACTTACAGGATTTGTTTAAACCATTTTAAAAGAATTCATTTTATGGTGGCTCACACCTGTAATCCCAACACTTTGGGAGGTTGAGGGGGACAGATGACCTGAGGTCAGGAGTTCGAGACCAGTATGGCCAACATGGGGAAACCCCATCTCTACTAAAAATACAAAAATTAGCCAGGTGAGGTGGCGCATGCCTGTGATTCCAGCTACTCTGGAGACGCAGGCAGGAGAATCACTTGAGCCAGGGAGGCAGAGGTTATAGTAAGCTGAGATTGTGCCACTGCACTCCAGCCTGGGAGACAGAGCGAGATTTCTTCTCAAACAAACAAACAAACATTTTTAAAAGAATCACTAGCTCCAGATATACTAAAATTTGTTAGCATATCAAAATAATTCATCCCCATATTGTTATAGCTTAGAAAATATTCCAGAAGCATTTGCTTCAGCAGATTCTTCTCAAAATAAAAAATGAAGTTGCACCAGGTATAAAGTTTGATGACAAAACAAATTAGTTGACGATGAGTGGGCCAGAAAAATTGTGTGATTCACCCATATATCCCATTAGTAAGACATTACTATTTATTATATTATAATCATGACACTCATTTTGTGGGGAGATTTGTATGACTGTCATTACTCCTGTATAACTATTATCTCTATTTCATTTTTCAAATGATAAAAAATATTGGCTTGAGAAAGCTGAATATCCTTCCACCTTTCACGACACTTTCTTCTGCTGCTCTTTGTACAAAGCGCCCTGCATTTCCATTTTGCACTGAGCTTTGGGAATTTTGTAGCCGGCCCTGCCATGGCCATTTTTATACAAGTTATCTCATTTAATCCCCAGACACAAACCTGCCAGAGGGGTATTACCCAAGTTCACCGAGGCAGGTCCTGGGGCCTAGAAAGGCTAGAGGACATGTTCAAGGTCACCTGGCTACTAAGTGGCGGATGCAATTTGAAATAAAATCCCCCTCTCTTCAAAGCTCATGTTCCTAACCACCGCCACATGGTGTCCTGATAACCTCCCCTCTTCATCCTCCTACAGCCCAAAGCTACAGTAATGCTCTGCCTAAGACCAGAGTGCATGGAGCTACTGTCATCCTCTCCCATCTTCTGAGCTCAGTGGTGAGTCAGAGCCTGGCCTGACCTGCAGGAGGTGAGGGAATCAGCCCACAGTTACTGCCACCTGTTGGCGGCTCATCTATCTGACCCTGAAACGCAGATTAATCTCAGTTTCCTGCCTCCCTGAACCCTGGGTGTGCACCTGAGACTTCTTGTCATTTCTTTACCCCTTAATGAACCTATTGAGAGTTCTCACAATTTTATGGATCCTCTCAAGGAATCAGCTTTTATTTATTTATTTTTAATGTTTTTTTGTGTGTGTCCATTTTCTTTTTATTCAGTCTTTTTCTCTGTCTCTCTCTTTTTTTTTTCTTATTTACTTTGGGTTTAATTTGTTCCCTTTTCCCTTACCGTTTCTTACAGTGGAACCTTAAATTGTCTATTTGTGAGCTTTTCTGCTTTCTATCATAATGGCATTTAATTATAAATTTGTCTCGAAGAGCCGCTTTTGTGGCACTTCCACAAATTTCATTATGTTATAGTTTCATTTTCTAACAGTTCAACATATTTTCTAATGTATCTTGTGATTTCTCCTTTGACCATTTAGAAACATGTTCATTGATGTCCCAATATATGGGGATTTTTCCAGATGACTTTCTGTTATTGATAGCTTTGTAAATTCCACTGTAGATAGACACTATCTTTTGTATAATTTTAAACTTTGTTGATTTTTTGAGACATTTCATAGGTTAGTATGAGCTCCATTGGGTAATATTTTAATGCATTCTGCTGTTATTTGGTAGAGTGTTCTAGAAATCTCAAATAGGTTGTGCTGGATGATACTGTTGTTCAAGCCTTCTCTATCTTTACTAATATTTTGTCTGCTTTTAAAAATCTATTACAAGAAGAGAAGCATTGAATTGTCTAATTGTAATGTTAATTTGTCTATTTCTTTAATGTCTACTGATTTTTCTTTAAGAATTTCAAAATTCTGTTATTAGGCACATACTGATTTAATATTAACGTCTGTTCTTGGTGATGTAACCGCTTTATCATTAGGAAAAATATCCCTCCCTATTACTGATAATACCCCTTGCTCTAAAATCTACCCCAATTTATGTCAATGAGCCAATATAGCCAATACTATTTTCTTTATACTAATGTTTTCATACTATATCTCTTTCCATCCTTTTATTTTTACTCTAAATTTGTTCTTACAGTTTATATATAAAGTGGGTTTTTATAGACAGTATGTAGTTGGGTCTTGTTTTTTACTGAACTGAAAATCTCTATCTTTAAGGAGCTTCTAGAATGTCCACAGCACGCTCTTTTCATCATGTGGAATCAAATTTTTACCTGGCATCTTCCCTTTCTACCAAAAAAATTATTTTTGCTTTTTATAGTATGGACTTGCTGGTGAGGAATTCTCTTAGCTTTTACTGTTGTTACTGGAAAATGCCTTTACTTATTATTTGATTATGTGTTTACCCTTTTTTAGAAATATACTTTTGCTGGGATGGATTTCTAAGATAACATTTTTTTTTTCTTTTGGCAGTTGAAGATATCACTTATGTTTTGTTCTTCTGTAAGTAACATGTCTCCTTTCAGGCTGCTTTGTAGTTTTATTTTTGTTTTTGAGATGGAGTCTCACTCTGTTGCTCAGGCTGGAGTGCAGTAGGGTGATCTCAGCTCACTGCCATCTCCACCTCCTGGGTTCAAGAGATTCTCCTGCCTCAGCCTCTCGAGTAGCTAGGATTATAGGTGCGTGCCACCATGCCCAGCTAATTTTTGTATTTTTTTTTTTTTAGTAGAGACAGGGTTTCACCATGTTGGCCAGGCTGGTCTCAAACTCCTGACCTCAGGTGATCTGCTCGCCTTGGCCTCCCAAAGTGCTGGGATTATAGGCATGAGCCATTGTGCCCGCCCTCAGGTTGCTTTTAAAATTTTCTTTTTATTACTGATTTAAAATAATTTGATTATGATATGTTTCAAGTGGTTTTCTTCATGTTTGTTCAGTTTGGATGTCTTCGTGTGGTAATTTTGTGTGTCTATAGTCTCACCAAATTTGGAAAACAATAGGCCATTCTTTCCTTAGCTCTATCCTCTCTCCCAAAACTTCTTTTTTTTAATATTTGAGACAGAGTCTTGCTCTATTGCCCAGGCTGGAGTGCAGTGGTGTGATCTCGGCTCACTGCAACCTCTGCCTCCCGGGTTTAAGTGATTCTCCTGTCTCAGACTCCAGAGTAGCTGGGATTAGAGGTGCATGCCACCACACCCAACCAAGTTTTTATTTTTAGTAGAGGTGGGGTTTCACCATATTGGCCTGGCTGGTCTTGAACTCCTGACCTTGTGATCCGCCCTCCTCAGTCTCCCAAAGTGCTGGGATTACAGGTGTGAACTGCCACACCTAGCCATCTAAACACACATTGGTGCTAGGTTGCTTCATGTTTCTGCACAGGTCACTGCTTATTATTTTCCAGCCCTTTCCTCCTCTCTTTGCATTATTTTTTTATAAATATAAACTCAGTAGTAATATAAACTCAGGTTTACTGATCTTTATTTTGGAATATATGCCACAATCCAATTCATAATATTTTTTACTCAGATGTTTATTTTTAATCTCTGGAAATTCCATCCTTTTTTTCTTTATATCTCTCACTCATTATAAACAGTTTTTCTCTTCAACCTTGGACACATTCATAACATTTATAATAGCTCATTTATATCTTTTTTGCTGATCCTAGTGTTCTTGTCATTTCTGGATCTGTTTTAACTGAAAGATTTTCCTCTTGGTTATGACCATATTTTCCTGCATGGCTACTAAGTTTTTACCAGGTTCAGTGCATTATAAAGCACAAATTGTTGAATGATGGATTTACTTGTTTCCCTTTGAAGAATGTTAGGCTTTATTTTGTCACACATTTAAGTTTCTTATAGATCAGTCTGGTCCTTTCAAGAATGGTTTAGAAAAAAATTTGTTAGAGTAGTTGCAGAACATTTTAATCTAGAGCCAAATAGCACCACTGCTAATGTGTTAGTTGTCTGAGAACTCTGCAGTCTCTCCACTTTGCTGGTGGGAATGAAAACTTTTCCAGCCTTTAGTGCTCCTGAAATTGTTATCCAATCCCTTTTGGGTGTTTTCGTTTGCCTCTGGCCTTGTGAAATCTTACCCCAAGCACGCTCACATGAAAACACAGCAGCCCAGGACTGAAGATTTACCATGCGTCCCTGCCCCTACCGCCAACACTTGGGGGCCTCGCTTCCTTCTAGGTACCCTCTCTCTGCTATTCTGCCCTGGAAGTGGGGGTGTCTTGTGCTTCGGAAAGTTTAATTTCAGTCTCTTCAATGCCTCAGGATCGCTGGTCTTCGTTTGAGTCTTCCTTTGTGTGCTGTGGTCTGGACCCTGCCGCTGTAGTGAGCTGGGGGCAGTCGAAAGCATCACTTCACTGGTCTGTTGCACTGCTTATTACCCAATCTCTGAACACAGCTGTCACACCTGTTGACAGGTTCCCTTTTGTCTACTGTCAGAGGGAGATTCCCATAGCAGTGAGTCCATTTTGGATGGAAAGTGAGGAGCAGTCTCATCTTTTTGGGACCTTGAGCCTTTCTTCCTAAGAGCCTTGTTGTATTGTCTTTTCTCCATATATAGTGCCATGACTGGGGTCTGGTGTCAGGTATGCAGGACCACGCACTCCATTTGCTGGAATCCTTCTGCATCAACGTTGAGAGAGCACTAGATAGTTAAACTGCAGTACCTCCAAATCATTTGAATGATTAAAGATACTTCAATCAATAAATCATTTGAATGTACTTCAATTCAATAAATACTTGTGAACAACCTTCATGCTCAGGGCACTTTACAAGCAGTCCAGGAAGAATTAAGACAAACTCCTTGCTTTAAGGCTCACAAAATCTAATATGGAGATGGGCAGTATGTCACTGTACATAATGTAAAAACCAAGCAAGGGTTATAGATGGAGGACTCAAGTCAGAACCCTGTGGTGAACCAGAGGAAAGACTGTAAGCATTTGGAAAATCACCTGTGTTTTTAAGATGGAGATAAAATGTGAAACGGTCCCTGAAGGACAGGTTAAAGTTTAGAGATGAAGTTGGAGGAGTGAGGCAGACATGAGGCCAACCAGAGCAGAGGCATGGGTGAGAGAAAGCAAAGTGAATATCTGAGGAAGAGCCAGGTTCCCTATTTCTCCGAAGACAAAGTTTTTGGAAGGAATTGGGATAGCCCCTGAGGGATGCATGAAAACCTTAGAGATAGATTTAGTGGAGAGATGCCATTTGGGGTGGAGAGATGCCATTTGGGGTAGAGGGACTGAAAAGGCTCAAGGCTTGGGTGACATGAAAGCAAAGGGCGTATTTCAAGAGAGTGAAAAGTCCAACTTCACTGGGGCGTCACGTTCACAAAGGAGGAATAGAACCCGGTAACCCTTGGATAATAAGGTCAGCCTCCCTTGTCGATTTCTCCAGAGATTCTACTTTCTTTGAAAGAAAGGTGAGTCCTTAAGATTTGCTGAGTTGCCTGTTTGGAAACAACTACCAAAATGACCAGCTTTTTTTTTTTTTTTTAAATCAAGCTCTTAATTTTTTTTGAAAAACATTTTAATTTGATTTTACTTTTATAAACTTTAAGAAGGCATTTCCACACTTTACAACATTCTCGTCATGTTTCTGGGTTTTTACTTCTTTCTTCGACAGCATTTTCGGCCACGTGTCGAGCACTTGCCAATCTGTTCCTCCTTTGGAAGGCAGCTGAGCACAGCACACCGGCCACCTCTGACTCTGCAATAATATTTCTGCAATGTGTTTATGATTCCTCCATGACCTGCAATGACAAAATAGCACACATGGAAAGGTTTTAGGACGGCTTTTGGTATTCCTCAAATAAATAACTCATCTGTTGCTTTTCTTGTATTCTTTTATTTCTTTTTCCTTTTTCTATAAAATTGGGAGAAAAATAAAGGTATGACTAAACGACCCATAGACATTATTTCTATGGCTGCAGCTCAGCTGTGGACCCACAGTGGCACCAGGGAAGTGGCGCGACCCTGTGACTGCCACAGGAACAGTGGGGGTGCTGAGGCTGTGGTGTCCTCAGAGGCAGCCCAAACACTCCACCTCCAACCACTGCACTTAGTAAAACAGGAGCCTGTGCTTCTGTTCTGTTCAGAGTAAATCAATCTTCCCTGCTGTATTAAAATTTTATGTTGGATTCATGTCTCATCAGCAGGTATAACAATCTTCCCATGAAGAGATGGGGAAAGAGCTTTGGGGAGCTATTTAGTTTCTTACGAGTGGATCAGGAAAGTTTGGGAAACCTGATTTACAGTTCTTTTTTTTTTTTTTTTTGAGATGGACTCTCACCCTGTCACCCAGGCTGGAGTGCAGTGGCGCGATCTCGGCTTACTGCAACCTCCACCTCCCAGATTCAAGCAATTATCTGTCTGTCTCCCGAGTAGCTGGGATTACAGGTGCCTGCCACCATGCCCGGCTAATTTTTGTATTTTTAGTAGAGACAGGGTTTCACCATCTTGGCCAGGCCGGTCTTGAACTCCTGACCTCGTGATCCACCCACCTCGGCCTCCCAAAGTGTTGGGATTACAGGTGTGAGCCACCGCACCCGGCTGCTAAATGATTCTTGTCTGAAAAAAAAAATGGTGATGCCTAGTTCCCATACAACAAACCTGCTTGGTCTAAGGTGCTCTGAAGGATGGAGAAAGACTGACTCTGAATTATGTATTCTCAATTAGTTCAATCCTTGGATTTCCCAGCCCATCTTACCTGGAACAGGCACCAAAAACAAGAAGAGCAAAGCAAACAGAAGATAATGGATCCTCATAGCTGCCAGGCTTCACCCCACGCTGAGACTGGATGGAAAGGTGTGCTTGGTCACTTTATAAAGGTTCCAGCCATGGCTGCAATTCTTGTCATGTTACAGTGATGAGACTATGACATGTTTCCTGATGCATCATACCAATTCCTCTCACCATGTAGAACACACCCACTCACTCAGTTAATTAGGAACCCAATGGAGAGGCAGAGCTCCCTGTGAATGTGTGGCTGTCCTGGAGCTCTCTGGGCTCCAGGGGCTTCAGTGTGGGTTGGATTGGGTTGTGGGTACAGATAGGGCTGGCATGGGCAAGAATGCCCCCTTTGGGGAGTAGTCTCAGGGCATTTGGCTGGGGCCTGACTTGTCCATATTTTGTTACTCTGGAGCTTTTCTGCCTCTTCCTAAAATACTGGGAGAGTCTAAGACCCTCCTGGGGACCAAATAAATCCAGCCCTGGACATATTCAGTATCTGGCAATAGGACTAGCTTTTTGGTAGTGAAGTAAGGGAGGAAAATGGGCTACATTCCCTGTCCCCCTGGCCCTTGGCCTATGATGGAGTGCTATAATTTGAGTGAAACATGGGTCATTCTTTCATTTTCATTGCGGAGGGAGACAGAGTCTCACTCTGTTGCGCAGGCTGGAGTGCAGTGGCCTCATTACAGCTCAGAGCAGCTTGAGCTGTCAGGCTCAAGAGGTCCTCCCACTTCAGTCCCCTGAGTAGCTGGGACCACAAATGCATGCCTCCACACCTGGCTAAATTTTAAATTTTCTGTAGAAAATAAAGCGGGTTCTCAATATGCTGCCCAGACTGGTTTTGAGCCCGGATGTGAACTCCGGGGCTCAAGCAATCCTCCCGCTTCGGCCTCCTAAATTGCTGGGATTACTGGTATGAGCCACTGTGTGCAGCCCATGTCTGATTCTTCATTATTGTCTAAAACCTACCAAATTTATGAGTAAAGAAGGTGTTTAATTTTACTTCATCAGAGAAAGGGGTGCTGGGATGATAGATTTAATAGACTGGCGTCTCCTCCTAGTCAAAGACTATCCCTGTACAAAAGAGGGGCTTCAGAATAGACATTTAAGACCTCAAGTTACTCTTGACTCAGGAGCATTCGAGGTTGTCCAGGGGCCAGATGATTTCCCCTGGATATAGATTCAATGTTTCGAGGGAAAAATGCTAAAAAAGAAAAAAAAAAAACAGCGATTAAGCGATTAGACTTAAATGTTCAGGAATCCAATAGATGGGTTATATTTGGTTGACTATCAATTGGGAGTGAAGTAAGTCAATGACAATTCAATTGGGAGTTGAAGTCACCATGATGTCTCCTAGCTGCTGCTTCATGTGAATGCAATTATAACGGATCCACTAAGGATCCAGGGTGTGTTAGTTCTGGCAGTGTGTGTTCAGAATTTGTGTGCACCACACCTGTCAGATTCAGTAAGCAAACTCTGAACACACACTATAGGAAGGGACAAGTATCATGTTTTCAGGGTAGGTGAGGGTGAAGTGGGTGAGATACAAAGAGGGACCAGTCTTGGTTCTTTCTCTCCAGAAGCTCCATGTAGGGCCAGCTAGATGGGCAAGCAGTCAAATGATAAATTTAGGATGGATTCTAATGGGAGTCATAGGAAGAGTTCAAGCACAGGGCTGCAGAAATGTAGAAGAAAGATAACTCAGGCTAAGAGTGGAGCCCGATCAGCAGATGTAAGACTTTAGATTTGTAGATACTTCTTTTTAAAATCTAACTTTCCTCTTAAGTTCATGATTTGAGACAAAGCAATTGGAGATATTTATAAATGGGGGAAGGAGGTGAGTGTGGATGGGATGAGTGCTGACTTCACAGTCTTACGATGTCAGAGATAACAATGGCGTTGGGTGTTGTAGAAGATTAGCACCAGCTCTCAGCCTGGGGTGCAGAGAGTCAGACGCTGGAGATGACTTGCTTTTCCACATGGAGAATAGACCTCCACAGGTGAACCCCTGGTCTAACCTGTTCCTTCACAGACTGGGAGGCATTTTTATGACAACACCACTATTTCATAAAGGTTCCTTGGGAAGGAAAAAGCGCCACTTTTTCTTGTCAACTAATCTGGGAGCTGGGAATTGGAGACTGGGCTGTGACAATCAGCCTTTTCAAGTTTGGACACACTCCTCACTCACAAAATCAGTTTTGAGGGGGACTTATGTGTTTTAAGAAAATTATAAAAGTAATGCATTTTTATGGTAAAATTCAAACAATAGAAGAGAGAGACTGTGTAATTTACTTCTTTACTCTGGGGAACCACTGGTAACTGTGAATTGCCCTCTTTTTGGCTTATTACAATCCTTTTTATGTCATAAATACTTTTAGCCTCCCAAATGATAACAATTACACATGTACTGTCCTAATAGTTGGGTGAATAAATTCATGCATCTGAAGCTTTACAACACTAACAAGAGCTGGGTCTTGTCACTCCCTGTCCCTGGGCTGAGTCATAGCTCTTGGAACTGCAGATCCTGCAAATTTTTGCACTCCATGTTCTTGATTTCCTTGTAGCTCTCACAGCCAACATTTCTACAATTTTGATTAGGTTGCGCGAGGAAGAGAAACTTTAGTTATTTATCACCTTTGTTCATGTCAGACTTTCCTTTAATTATTCTTTTTAAATCCTGTTCTGAAAATGTGGAGCAGAGATGTGAGTGCTCCAAGTTTTTGGCTTGAGGGCAGAGCTCTGTGGAAGACAAACACCAGGTCTGAAGTGAGGCATCACTGGGCTGTGGCTCAGCCCTACCATGTATGGTGTGGGTTTACCTGAATGAATTACCTAAGCTCTGTGAGCATCTGTAACTCAGCAACAAAGCACAGAGAGCAGTACATTTCCTGTTTAGGTCACAGTGAAAGCCCTATGAGTTAATGGTGTGAAATTGACTTGTACATTGCAAATTACCATGTGACCCATGTATCACCACAGTGTCACCCACGTGACCCTCGGCTAACAATATCAAGCCTCTGACATGGGCTCCCAGCACGGGAATCCAGGTTGTCAACTCTTCTTCATCTTGACATAGTCTAAGATGAAGGTTGGCTCAGCCATTCTCCTTTGCAGCCATTAATCTTATCACAACCACCATTATATAAGTTATATAAAGGCAGACAGTTTTGCAGTTTTATAGATGAGGACACTGAGGCTCAGAGAGGTTGAGTGACATGCTGTAGTGAATGGCAGCATTGTGACCTGAAGCCAGCGTGGCCAGTCATTCCTCTGTCTGCTCTCAGAGCCATCCCTTGCCTGCTGGTGGTCTACACTCATATGTAGTGGTCTATACTTAGGTGTGTACCCTTTTCCATCACCCCATTGTCCCTAAACTCACTGCATCCTCGCATCTCAAGAAATCTGTCCAAACTACTTTTCCTAAGTTCAGCCAAGCCTTTTACATCCCCAGCTCAATGGATTTTTTTTTTTTGTCTGTAATCTCCCAACTGACTGACTACTTTGCAATATGTGTCTTGTAAGGCCACTTTCAGAAACCTATCCCTCCATTTCAGTTCAATATCCAGAGAACTTCATGGACATCTGTTCTGTATTAGGGTCTTTGGACCTGGTGCTGTGCAGGATAGAAACATAAACAATATTTACTCTCTAGGCTCTGAATGTTCACTATTTCCCAGTCTAATGGAAAAAGATACAAGCTGACACAGTAACACGATGTAACAGACATCTGCTTTCCATTTTCTCCTCCTGTCCTTCCCATTACTGCCTTTGATTCATCATGGAATTTTTCTTCCTTCTCCTGTCCCTGAAGTCCCCAAAAGGGAGCATCTTCAAGAATTTAACACTTTTATGGCAATCATAATGATGATGATGACAACGATCCTCCTCCTTATCATCATCACCACATCATCGTAACAGATTTATTGAGCACATATTATGTTCCAGACACTGTGCTAAGCAATTTACTTGCATTTATTTCATTTGAATCATGCAGTAATTTAATAATGTTGATACACTTACTTGCATTTCACAAATGGGGAAACTGAGACCTAGAAGGCCAGTTGAGGCTCCCATGTTCCTAACTGTATTCCAGATGCTTACTTGCTGGCCTCTGCTGGCTTCATACGATCTTTGGGATGTGGTTATCTATTCCTGCATGCAGCTACCTTCCATCTTCATCTCTAGTCTGGACCATTTCTCTAATGTTCTCAACCAATCTTTACATCACTTGAATATCTTTACCATCTTAAGAACATTAATACCTTGTACCTCTTCTCTCTTTATGTAAACATCAACTTCACTCCCCAGATTGCTTGGTGACAGAGGCTGGAAACTAGATTCTTTCTGACTCTCCTCTTCCTAATTGCCCAGACACCATCACACATGGCATCTTTTCTTTCTTTCTTTTTTCTTTCTTTTTTTTTTTTTTTTTTTTTTTTGAGACAGAATCACACCCTATCTCCCAGGCTGGAGTGAAGTGACGCAGTCTTGGCTCACTGCAACCTCCACCTCCCGGGTTCAAGCAATTCTCCCACCTTGGCTTCCCAAATAGCTGGGACTACAAGTATGTGCCACCATGCCCAACTAATTTTTGTATTTTTAGTAGAGACAGGGTTTCACCATGTTGGCCAGGCTGGTCTCGAACTCCTGACGTCAATTGACCTGCCCTCCTCGGGCTCCCCATGTGCTAGGTTTACAGGCATGAGTCACCATGCTTGGCCAGGCATCAGCCAATTCTTTCTACAAAGTGGTTTGCATAATTTTCAGGGACCAACCCAAATACCAGCTCCTTGTTGAAAGTGATCCCCAGTTGAAAGTGATCCCAATCACCCCAGTTGAAAGTGATCCCTCCCTCCTCTGCAGTTCTGCAGAGCACATTTTGCATGACACTTGGAGCTTCTACCAAGTTCCATAATGAATGCCGTATACTATTTGTGAACATTTCTTATTATCTTTAATAGATGGTGTCTTTTCATTTATGTCCTTACATTAATGAGTAAGTACATACTCAAGTCCTATGTTGCTTTCACCCTTTGGATAATAAGAATTATTTTCAAATCCTAGAGTATCCCGTAGGATGCTCAGGATGAATATTACAAAGAAGAAATAATTCCAGAAGATTAAGGAAATAGGAAGAGAACGCTAGCAGCTAATGCAAAGACAACAAATGATTTACAACATGAGAACAATCTGAACACACTTATGGTTTAACAAAACATAAATAAATTCATGAGATACTGAGTGTGGCAGGCAGCCACTACAATGGCCCCCAATAACCCCTGCCTTTAGGGAATGCTGGTATCATGCTTTGGTACAGATATGATATGATATGGAGCAGAAGCTTACGAGACTGAAGGCCAGAAGACCAAGAACTGAACTCAGGGCTGCTGTGTTTCGGAAGCCAGTGGGAGAAAGAGGCAGACCTGAGTGCCAGAGCCATCTAGAAGAAGCAATCAAGAGTTAATACAATGGTCGAGCATGAGAGAAGAAATTAAGAGAGGAGGCAGACTAGGGAGACTGCTCAGGGGACAGGGTAGATGGCGGTCCCATTAATTAGAATTAAAGTGGTGATACCAGCAGGCACTGAGGGAGACACGCTATGGAGAGAGACAGCCAGGGTTAACATATGACATCTTTTTCAAACAGGCTCAAACTAGTTTAGGAATTTATAGGCTTAGCAGTGATGCGGGGTTGCGTGCCTTTCCCAGAGTTTCTAAAATCATGCCTGACAAGATGGGGAATGACTCTCCTAATTTCTATGGGCAAAATCAAGGAGCGGATAAGTGTATGAGAAATTCATATACAGTTACCCTAAAGACATTTTTCTACCCTTCTGGCGGCAATATTTTCACCACAAATAGAATGAAGTGCATAATAGTGCCTCAACTTCTGTTTACACTGTGATACTCCAGTTGGATTCTTCCTATTTATTCATAGCCCTGTCCCAGTGAAATCTCACCCTATGCCACCTCTGGCCACCAGCCTACACAGTTCTGCTGGCTGCTTCCTCAGGCAGGACTTTTAGGGGACAGGTGGCTCTTACAAAACAATCATGAGGTCAACTTATCAATGGGCTGGCAGCCGAGGTGGGGAAGTGATGCGTCCAAGGCAAAAGGTGTGACTCAGGGGACTTTTTTGTTAAAATAGCTCAGCTGCCACCGTCCTTTCTTCAGAACTGGTAATTGAAATGAGCCTATTTACTGACGTGGTAATAGGCCACAGATGACTATTAAATAATTTGCTCATTGTGGCTGGTATCTCTGGAGCTGTTATTACGAATCTGGCACTGCAGTTGGTGCTTTAATGCATTTCTCTGACAAGAAAAGGGCATAAAGTAGGTATCAGAATTTTTACTTAAGGATAAGGAGGAGGCACAGTGGCTCATATGTGTAATCCTAGCACTTTGGGAGGTCAAGGTGGGTGGATCACCTGAGGTCAGGAGTTTGAGACCAGCCTGGCCAACATGGTAAAACCCCGTGTCTACCGAAAATACAAAAATTAGCTAGGAGTGGTGGCAGGCACCTGTAATCTTAGCTACTTGGGAGGCTGAGGCAGAACAATTGCTTGAACCTGGGAGGTGGAGGTTGCAGTGAACCGAGAGCACGCCATTGCACTCCAGCCTTGGCGACAGCAAAACTCTGTTTCAAAAAAAAAAAAAAAGATTAGGAAACTAAGGCTAAGACAAATGAAATAACTTTCTAAAATTTGAAGCCCAGGACCCTCAGGCTCAAAGATTATGCTAACTACTTGCTTTATTATTCAGATTATTGTAGTTATATTTTATATCCATGTTTTTGTCAAAGGTTTTTGGTGTGGGGTTTCCCAGTGGAAAGGTAAATGATTATATATGGTGGAGAATAAATGAGAGAGGGCTTGGGGAATGGAAGCCATACCTCACCCACTTGGCCCAGACCACAGGGCTACTCCTGTTTTGAGGATTTCCAGCTAACTGCCTTATAAAAGTACATAGCACGGTATTTATGGTGCTAGAGCACCAAGAAAAATTCAATAAAATGATGAATTTGACATCATCTCTGGCTCAATCTCCTCTTCAATATTTTTCAAGAGATTTTATGATTGCATATATTAGGGGCCAGCAAACTTTTTCTGTAATGGGCTAGATAGTAAATATTTCCAGGCATTGCTGGCCATGTGGCTTCTGTTGCAACTACTTAATGATTCTGTAGGTGTAGTACAGAAGCAGTCATAAACAAAACATAAACAAATGGCCGTGGCTTTGTTCCAATAAAAATTTATTTATAAAACGGGGTGGCAACTGGATTTAGCCAGTAGTCCATAGTTTTCTGACCCCTGGCATAAATTCGTGAGACAGTGAGTGTGTGGCCGGCAGCCTCTATGATGGCTGCCAGGGATCCCTGTCTTTGTGAAATGCTGTTATTCATGCTCTAGTGTAAGCCACTCCTTTTGATTATGAGCTGACTACATTCACTCATTTCTAATAAATAGATTATAAGTCTATGAAGCAATAGATTATAACCTAATCTCAGAAGTCATGAGAGTAAGCTATAAAAAGGCTGTGGGTTCAGTTTTGGATGCCTTCTCACTCTTCTTGCTCTTATGGAAGCCAGCTGCCATGTTTTGAGCTGCCCTATGGAGAGACCTTTGAGGCAACGAACTGAGGGGGTTCTCTGGCTAACAGCTAGGGAGGTGCTGAGGCTCTGAATATACCAGCCCACACGGAACTAACTCCCGCCAGTAACCATGTGAGTGAGTTTAGGGAAGTAGATCCTTCCCTGTGTAGGCTTGGGATAAAACTGCAGCCCTGGCTGACAACTTATCTGCAACTTCATGACTGAGCTTGACCTAGAAGCACCCAGCTGGGCCATGCCTGGATTCTGCAACCCACAGAATGTGTGAGATAAACAATGTTTGTTGTTTTCATCCACTAAGTTTTGGGATAATTTGTTACATAGCAATGGATAGCTAACATAGTGAGGTATAGTGCAAAGAACAGAAGAGATTTAGAGACCTATGTTCCAGTCCCAGTTTTCTGACAAATTTACTATGTAAATTTAGGCTAACTGTCAACCAAGTCAGGCCCTTCCAGTTTTTATTCTTCCTACTAAAGGGAAAGGAATCATAGATTTCTGAGGTCATTACAGGTCTAAGTCTTCATGGTTCATTGAATTGAGTCAAGCTGATTCCTGCATCTAAACCAGAGTCTTGAACTGGAAACCTATGGGTCAAATATGGTCCATCAACGTATTTTGATATTAGGTGTCAACATTTAAAAAACTAAAAATTTTGTATAAAAATCCAGCTTTCTCACTTCTTCAGAAAAATGCAATGATTAAACCACCAGGGCTCACATTTCTACATGGAACACTAAGATTTATCAAAAAATCTCTTGTCCCGTTACATCAGGGGTCCCTAACATCTGGGCCATGGACCAGTACCAGTCCATGGACTGTTAAGAACCACGCCACACAGCATGAGGTGGGCGACAGGCAAGTGAGCGAAGCTTCCCCTGTATTTACAGCTGCTCCTCGTCACTCGCATTACCACCTGAGCTCCACCTCCTGTCAGGTAAGTGGCAGCATTAGATTCTCATAGGAGCGCGAACCCTATTGTGAACTGTGCAGGCCAGGGATCTAGGTTGCATGCTTCTTATAAGAATCTAGTGCCTGATGATCTGTCACTCTCTCCTATCACTCCTGATAGAGTTCTTTATTTGCAGGAAGCCAAGCTCAGGGCTCCCACTGATTCTATACAGTGATGAGTTGTATAATTATTTCATTGTGTGTTACAATGTACAACATAATAATAGAAACAAAGTGTACAATAAGTGTAATGCACTTGAATCATTCCAAAACCATCTCCCCCACCTTGGTCCATGGAAAAATTGTCTTCTACAAAACTAGTCCCTGGTGCCAAAAAGGTTGGGGACAGCTTCTTTACGTAGAATATGAGCGCTCCAATGCACTGCAGTACCAAATTCCTTACTCTCTCTCACTGGCCTGGCTCTGATGGACTTTGGGGAACCACTTGAATGATGCTTGATTTTATTTTGAGATCTTTCCTAAAACAGATAAATTAAGTTCTTTTACCATCTGGTTGTATCTTGGGTCCAGGACACTGGCTAATTTTTAGTTCAATGTGGCCTTTGCGAAGTTCTATGATGTCATAACATCTAGATCCACAAGTCCTGCCAGCGCAAACTTCAGGGAAATCCCAGATTAGAGCCACATATTCCTATGTTAGAACATTAGAGCTCTTATGTTCTTCTCTCTCTTCGTCATATCTAGAATACTTCTTATCCCTCCATCTTTATAGAAAAACACAGATACTTCTACATACACACACACATTTCTAGTTTCACACCATCGTGGTTGGTAAAACATACTTCATATGATGTTAGTGATGTTAATCTTCTTAATTTTATTTATTTAAATGTATTAACTTGTTTTGTGACCTAACATGTGATCTACTCTGGAAAATATTCTATGTGCCCTTGAGAAGAATGTGTATTCTTCTCTTGCGTAGAATGTTCAGGATGTGTCTGTCAGGTCCATTTGGTCTTTAGTGTTGTTCAAGTTCACTGTTTCTTTATTGTGTTTCTTTCTGGATGACCTATCCAATGTTGAAAGTGGGGCACTGAAGTCTCTGCTGTTACTGAATTGCTCTTACTCCTTTCAGTTCTGTAAATCTTCACTTTATAGATTTACAATTATTATCTTGAGGAATTGGCCACTTTATCATTCTATGATAACCTTATTTGTCCCTTGTTACAGTTTTTGACTTAAAGTCTATTTTATCTGATATAGTTACAGCCACTCTTACTCTTTTTGGTTACCATGTTCATGGAATGTTTTTTCCCACCCCTTCACTTTCATCCTGTGTGAGGTCTTCTAGCTGAAGCGAGTCTCTTGTGGACAGAATATAGTTGGATCTTGCTTTTTTATACATTCAACCACTTTACATGTTTTGATTAGAAAATGTAATCCATTTACATTCAAAGGGATAGGTAATGACTTACTATTGTTATGTTGTTGATTGTTTTTCTTTACTGTTTGTAGTTCCTTTGCTTATAAAATCAATGTACTATTCTCTTTCTAAACTTCAGATCTCAGAGTGTATTTAAGAATATCATGTCTTTGAGCAGTTGCTCATTAATTCAGTCTCAAAACTGGGCATCTTCTTTAAGTCAAGCTATGAGATCCTCACGCCATCCTGTGCAATGGCAAACCAAAAATGTGCTTTAGTTTTTCTCCCAAGTATATTGAAATCTCTTTATCTAGTTTTTGCAGATGGAAGATTATGGGAGTGGAAGTCAATCCCCTCCTCTTCTCTGTTAATCTCTGATATAAGCATGTGCACAGAGGTGGTTTTTGCGATTTCTCCATTTTCCAGGGGACGGCGTCTTTGAAAAGAAAGTCTTTTTTTCTCTCTTTTTATTTCCATAAAGACTACTCAGCCAAATAAATGAGATAACTGTTTATTTCCCTACCCAGCATCCTATTTGTTATTTTTTCAAGATTCCAACTTCTTCTTACCTTTTTTGCTTTTTTCCAGGAAGAAAAAAATATTTAATTAGATCCTAACTTGAAGAATCCAGGCTCAACACCTCCTGAGATACAAAAAGAGGGTGACAGTGTGCCTTAATGATCCAAGAAGGCATCAGGTGGAGCAGGAAAGAAATCAAATGCTACTTTGGTGAACAATAAGATCCTAACTCTTGGGGAAGTGAGAAGCATCTCAGTAATCAAGGAAATATTTCTTTCTTCACTTTGGGTTAAGACTGTACAGTCCTCAAAACCTAACATTTGTCCTGGGGAGTTATACAGATGTTCTATCTAACAGGTTCATGAGCTATGAAATAAGCTTGTCTGCACTCACCCTGGTGGGCACTCATGGAGAAAGCCTGAGGGTTGGACCAGTACCCAGTAGACAAAGCATTTTGGAGAGCTCAGCCCCTCAGGCTTAATGTTCTCTGGAGCTTGGGTGTGACTAGACACCCATGATATTTCTGCTGTTGTTCTCGGTGACTGTTTCAGCCTGTTTAAGGGAAGGGAAAGAGGTGCTGGGACAATAAAGTGGTGTCCTCCCTGCTGGCAGGTGGGAGGGAGCTATCCCAAGCAGTGAAGGAGAGAAGGAGGGTGAATGAAGGAGGAGGACAACTTGGGGTCAAGAGACTGAGGCTGGAACATGTAAGAGCCCACTGGCCTTTTAAAGGACCTAAGCAAAGAAACTTCCCTTTTGGAATCTGGGAAAAGCATAAACGTTCCAGACTTTGATTTGTCGCCCTTTGATAAAATCTCCAGAAACTTTGGTAAAATGTTCTGTTTGTACTGCATAGGTCTCGTACAAAAGTGTGAGGGAGTTTGAGGGAACTTGTGGTCAGGGGAGGGTCACTGTGGTCCACTGCAACCCTCCCGTGTGCTCCTGGAAAGAGGGCATCACCTTTTACATGGAGGTGACCACAGCAGAAAACCGTGACCCACACAGCAGAGCCTCGGCTCTGGGGGATGCTCACAACACATAGGAGGACCCAGAAACACTTTGTTCAGGAAGAACAACTCTGTACTTCCAGCAATGGTTCTGAGCTCTGGACGCAGAAGAAGCACAGTGAGGTAGCGTAATAAAAACAGTAAAGATCTGCCCCAGACAAGGAAGTCAGGTCACTGTAGGAGGTGCCTTAGCACAATATTTAATTTTCAAAAGCGGCCAAGATGGGACCGAGAGCCACAAGATTAGAGGAAGATGACTCCTTAAGGATGAGGACACTCATCTGGCTTAGAGACACAACCCGGCCTGTAGCTGGTACCGTCTGCACCTCAGGCTTCTCCCTGTAACAACTCAGTGACAACAGCAAACTCAGATGTGAAGCTTTTCCAGTTCCTTTGGTTTTGCTCACCTATGACATGCACCACACCTAGCATCAGACATCGCAGCTGAATATTCAGTCCTGTGAGTCACCGTGACTCTCTGCCATCAGCTGGTCAGGCAGACATGAGTTCCAGGAAGCCCGAGGCTGGCACATCCCCCTGCCGGGAACGGACCCAGTCCCTGCCCTGTCTTGTGGCGTGAATGTGCATTCCTGGTGCTGAGACTGTCCGGCCACCTTTACTCCTAGTCATGCTAGAGTCTGCCAGGCTTTCCTCACCTGGAGGAGGACACATGAGTCTTGTGGGAGGAACTGTATAGACGGACACCCAGCTTTAGAGGAAGGAGGATGGGGAAGCACAATGATGCCAAAATCCTGCCTTCCAAGACTTCTTCAGCTGTAGCAACTTTCCCCACTTCCAGGCACTACCACACGCCTGGTCAATCCTACAGAGAGGCTGAGAGTCTCTTTGTCACCTGGTCCCCCCATTGATGTCCCTCTACCCGGCCTTGCAGCTGATGCTTCTCTCCATGGGCTCCCCCACCCAGAATCCAGGCGCTGAGTCAACTGGGAAGCAGGAAGGGAGGACAGAGTCCCTTTGACTCTCCCCACATTCTGGTGGGGCTAATCTGTCACTGTTCCGGGTGCCAGCCACTGGGCTAGTCCTTAACTTCCTTCCTTCATTTCTTCCTTCCTTCCTCCCACTATCATTCCTCCCTCCCTTTCCTCCTTCTTTCCACAAACATAGGCATCCAGCTAAATATTCAGGAAAACAAATGGTGCACAGGTCACAGGCCCTGGGTGGCACAGGGGTCTGCTGTAGAGGACAGCAGACACAGGAGGCAGTTGCATGGTGACAGACTCCAGCTCCAGGTGGGCCCGGCAGTGGAGGAGTCACAGGAGGGGCAGCTAGCCACACTCAGTCCTGAGCGTTAGCTTCCCAGAGAAAGTGTAGCCAGAGCTGCCACCTAAAGGGTGCATAGGGGAAAATGTGAGCAACGCCCCAGGTGTAGGAACCAGAGGGGGTGCAAAACTGGAAAATAAAAAAAGCATGTGAGTTCAGGAATTTAAAATACCTTGGGGCTGGAAGTGGTGGCTTAACACCTAAAAAAAACTAGCAGTGTGCAATGGTGCATGCCTGTGGTCCCAGGTATTTGGGAGGCTAAGGTGGGAGGATCGCTTGAGCCCAGGAGGTGGAGGCTGCAATGAGCTGTAATAGTGCCACTGCACTCCAGCCTGGGCAACAGAGTCAGACCCTGTTTCAAAAAACAATGGCAACAAAAACAATACTTTGGGCTGGTTGGAGGTGAACAAGGTAGCGTTTCTGGCTGGAGAGTTTAGCAGGGGCTTCTGTACAAGGGGTCTTGGGGACCCTATCGGGAAGTTTGGGGCTAACCAGGAGGACAGCGAGCAGCTTGTGATGAGGTTTAGGCAGTCAGTGTGGGAGTCAGACTAGGCTTCAGGACAGTCAGCCTGATACCTAGGGAGGCCTGGGAGCACCAGGCCCAGCGCCAGGGAGGCCCCTCAGCTCCTTTCTCTCTGGTGCTCATCGCCCCTTTACGGGCCACCTGGCTTTGGTTTTGATGTCTTCGTCTTGCTTTTAGACCAAAACCGGTTGCTGGATCCATGCCCAGGGCCTGGGACCCGGCTTTGCTCTCTGCCGGCCTCCCCGTGCTTTCTCCCCGAGCCTTTCCCACTTGCCATTTTCAGCTTCCACGCTGTACCCAGGATCCCAGCGTAGGAAGGAAGCCAGCTCGCTCTGCTACATCGAGTTTTTGCATCTCTCTTGATTTTCTGCACCGTGCAGACCCACTCGGGGACCGGGGGAGCCTACTGTAGTGAGGGGTCTCATGCCTGACCCTTCTCTCTCCCTGCAGCCCTGCATTGGAGTCCTGGAACATGAGAAGCTGCCAATTCAAGGCCTGACAGCAGGCTTAAGCCAGTGTCTAGAGGCATGGAACTGTGCCTCCAGTTCCATTATTTTTTGAGTAGGAAATATGAACAATGAATTCAAACTTCTCCTTGGAAGTTCAGATGGCAGGAGGAGAGGCCTGCTGTGCTAACATGGATCAAAGGGATGGAGACTTTCGAGTGTAAAATCATTCACCAGCTTCTCCCGATACCCACTGCTTGCACAGACACAAATCTCCCTCCGTCCAGGACCATCTTGCCAGGCTCCTGTCTGCTTCCTTTCTCCCGAGACAGGGCAGCGGTCCCTTATCTCTTAATCTTGAGGTGAGCTCTGAAATACCTTGAGATGTCTTCCCAGAGCGGCATGGAGCAAAGCCCACAAGTCGTTTTCCACCTTGCCCAGATCCAGTAATACACACATTTGGCAGAAACCCCAAACTCCTTTCACACATTCCCACCAAAGCGAGAATAGGAGACTCCGCTCCTTTCTTCCACTTTGCCAGCTGTGTGCCCTTGGGCAAGTTTCTTAACTTGGGTGAGTTTCCATTTCTTCATGTCCAAGTAATAATAACCACTTCACCGCAGATCAAGTGTACAACATGAAAAGCAATTCTTAATGCTTGGTCTTCTGTTCACCTTGTTGTGACCACAGTGGTTGTCGCAAGCACTATTTATTAAGAGAAGGAGAGCTAGAAGTGACATTGTGGGTGAACAGCATGTCT
This sequence comes from Macaca mulatta, assembly GCF_049350105.2. Classification (NCBI taxonomy): domain Eukaryota; kingdom Metazoa; phylum Chordata; class Mammalia; order Primates; family Cercopithecidae; genus Macaca; species Macaca mulatta. The sequence goes on from NC_133413.1 coordinate 8,299,070, forward strand.
CCTATATTTGATGGCATAGGAACCATGTGGCATAAGGGAAAGTGCACCAGGTTGGGGGCCCATCTGGGTCCACCGTTGACTTGCTCTGTGCAGACATGCCTCTTGAACCTTAAAATAGACATAGTAAAAGTCGGCTGGCTCCTGGCTATGTGGCTCTGGGTAAGTGACTTCACATCTCTGAGCCTTAGGTATCTCATCTGCAGTGTAGGCATATTCATGCCACTCCATAGATGACCATGATCAAGGCATGGTCAGTGCTTGGCATAGAAGCTGGAGTGGAGAAAGCATTCAGTAAGCTCCAAGGAGCTGGGAGAGGTGGTGTTGCTAGGTTTACCTGCAGGAGGGCCCCTGGGAGTTTAGCAGCAGAGTTCTTCTATACCTGTATGCTGGACAGATCTGGTCTGAGCTCTGCATCTGCCTAGGCCTTGTATGTGCTGGTGCTTGTGTCCCGTACCAGGGGCCTCCTTCTGGGTAACCACGGTGACCACGAAGCCCTTGCTTGCCTGTCTATGGGGTGGGCTACTCCTTTGTGTGCATTCTCAGATTTAGGCAGAACAGGCACATGTTTCCCTGCAGGTGAGATCTATGACTAAGCTTCCAGTGGAGTCACCTGCAGAACAACCTGCAGTGATCTCACGCACACGTGGCATCCCACGGGGAGGAATCCTGGAAACAGCTTGAACCTCTGGCATCCCGCCATCCCGAGGACCATCAGGATTTTAGAGACGCTGTTTATGGTCTTCTGAGTGTGGCGGACCCTTGCTTCTCCCCAGAGTGAGGGAGGAAGCCGAGGACTTTGGGTGAATTTCTTTTAGAATTTTGGGTGAATTTCTTTTTTTTTTTTTTTTTTTTTTGAGACGGAGTCTCGCTCTGTCACCCAGGCTGGAGTGCAGTGGCCAGATCTCGGCTCACTGCAAGCTCCGCCTCCCGGGTTTACGCCATTCTCCTGCCTCAGCCTCCCGAGTAGCTGGGACTACAGGCGCCCGCCACCTCGCCCGGCTAGTTTTTTGTATTTTTTAGTAGAGACGGGGTTTCACCGGGTTAGCCAGGATGGTCTCGATTTCCTGACCTCATGATCCACCCGTCTCGGCCTCCCAAAGTGCTGGGATTACAGGCTTGAGCCACCGCGCCCGGCCAAGGGTGAATTTCTTAATGTTCAGGTGTCCTTGGCTGAGAAATGGTAGACTAGGTTCATTCCAAGCAGATGACATTATTTGTGTGCATAGAGGGGGATGCGGAAGGCAATTCCAAAAGAGGAATTTTAGTATTCTGAGCTATTGCAGTGTTATTGTTAAAGCACATACATAGCCTATGGTCCTGCAAGAGTAGTATTTTGAAAGGTTTCCTTGTTTTGTTAAAAATCCGTCTTACCTCTTTATTGTTGCAGTATCTTAGCAGAGAGCCATTTTCAGGTGGTCGATAATCAGCCCGGGAGAGCTACGCTGCCCGTCTCTGCCTCATGTGAGGAAATAAAGGGGCTTGGAGGAGTTTCGGTGGGATGGACCTGCTCATCTCCCCCAGCACAGAATTGTGATGTGGGTGGGATTTGGTGGTAATAAATCACCTTCAGAGATGGGTGGCAGGACAAGCGCCTCACCTTTCTGTGACGATTATTCGCATTCAAGGGTTCCAAGAGGTGGCGGGACAGGCCTGACTGCCTTGATCTGAAGAGCCCAGACCAACTCTAAAATGTTTAGACATTGAGCTTATGTGGGAGATTGGCTCATGCATGGGTGGTTTAAAACTCCATTCTGGGCCGGGTGCGGTGGGTGACGCCTGTAATCCCAGCACTTTGGGAGGCCAAGGAGGGTGGATCACCTGAAGTCAGGAGTTCAAGACCAGCTGGCCAACATGGCAAAACCCTGTCTCTACTAAAAACATAAAAATTAGCCAGGGGAAGTGGTGCACACCTATAATTCCAGCTACTTGGGAAGCTGAGGCAGGAGTATTGCTTGAACCTGGGAGATGGAGGTTGTGGTGAGCTGAGATCACACCATTGCACTCCAGCCTGGGTGACAGAGTGAGACTCAGTCTCAAAAAAAAAAAAAAAAATCCATTCTGGCTATAATTGTATAGTGAGACACTATGTGTACATGATACATGTATCTGCATGTGTGTAGTTTAGTCACTAAATTACTCCACCTGTGTGATGTTAAAATGCAATGTGCACTCTTTCCAGCTTGACAACAATCTCAAATCACATTTGCTGTATCTTATTTGAATCAAGAAGATCCAATTATTAGTTAATAAAATGAATCACCTGTATAGTCCCAATACTGTATGGTTCACAAGGAATTTTATGTATCCTTTGTTTTCAAAATCAAAGAGCACATGTGTGTTCAAATTACCAAGGAAGGGCCAAAGCTCAGTGAGGTCAAGGACGGCAGACATAGGACAAGGATGCAGGCATTTTCATTCCTAGTTCAGGGCTTTTTCCAGGATGCCATGAGGCCCATCGGGGGATGGCTTTGTTTAATGACATCCTGGGTCCCTTTTCTGTCTGTGATTCCATGAGGGAGGGACAGAGGGTGCACACGTCACGCTGTCACAGGCAGATGCTCAGTGTGGCGGCTCAGGGGCCAGGGGGCTCTTCACTTCTCCAGACCCCACATGTCCAGCCTGCCTGTTAGTTCTGCCGCCTCCCATGGTGTAAGTGTTAAGACCCTGAAAATGAAGGGGTTACAAGTTCTGTTGTGAGACCCTGTAATAAAGTAATAAAGGAGAGTTAATAAAGGCTTTGCCCCACCTTCTGACCGGATTTTTAGAGACGAGTACCCCAATGGGAGGGGAATGGCTGGAAGAGAAAAGGAAGAAGGTGGTGAAACCAGGGGGCTTGTGAGAGATAAGACAGGGATGTGGGCTTCAGGCTGTGAACAGGATGTGGCCACAGCCACAGTGGGATTTCCCAACATCCCCTGGTGAAACCTGCCCCAGCGCTTGGGACAGTAGTGGCGCACTGAAGAAGACCCTTGTTTGAGGCTTAGATTAATTCCCTCATTCCTTCCTCTATTTCATATTTATTGTTCTTCACTGGTTACTAAAGGTGTAAATAGGATGGTTTATGAGTACCAGGCCCTGTCCTTGAGGAGCTCAAGGTCTAGTGGGAGGACTATAAATACGTAAGTAAATTATGGCAACAGAGTGACAAGACCCTATGATAGGGTGCACCAAAGTGTCTGAGGGGCACAGACGTAGAGCAATTGATAACGCCAGGCAGGAAGGTGGGGACAGGGCCAGCAAGGCTTCAGAGTGGGGTTGAAATTCAAGCCGATTTGAGTCTGAGGAGGGAACAGCTTTGTCATTCTGGGTTACTGTGTTATCTCAGGAAGCCGATTCCTTAGAGATACAGTGGAGATGATCATACTTATCTCAGAAGAAACAGCTATGTGGAAAGTATGAGGACTTGCCAAGAAAAACATCCTGGGCCCCCACTGGACCAGGCCTGGTCCTTCTGCCCCTGTCTGCTGGCTGGAGCTCCAGCCCACCACCAGGCACCCTCCTTTCCCTTCCTGGGGTTGGCAGAGGGTTCACGTACCTGTGAGTGCCAGCCAAAGAAGCAACTTGCAATGTCCTGGGTCTCCCAGCACCTGTTCCCAGTTTCCCCTGACCACAGGCTGAAGGTGTTTTAGCAAAGACAAGGCAGGTGAATCCTCAAGTTGAAAACAGATCTGGACTGAGGGCAGGATGGGGTGAACACAATCACTACTTTTGTTTGTCCTCCCACTGAGGATCATACTCCGGTCTCTCACATGGATGCGGGGGAAGCCAGTCCAGGGAGCACAGCGGAGAGGCAGCCCAGGCTTAATCAGAGCCACCGACTGTGGGCGAGGCTCCCGCTCTTCAGGGAGCTGCCTTCTGGCCTCTGAGGCCGATCCGCCTGGGCCACCCTGCGGTCACAACTCCAGAAGACAGGAGGCAGGAAGAGGACGGCTCTACTCTCCTTATCCACAGGGTTGTCTGTGCTGCTGGCCTGTCCCTGTTCCCAAATAAGAGCAGATGCACGACAATACCTCAATAAATATCCCTGCAGATTCAGTCTGAACTTAATTCATTTCCACACACCTGGCGTGAATGGTACCCCGGGCAGGGCAGAGACAAATGAGGCACTGTAATCAGTGCCACGACATTCAGGCCAGAAGCGTTGGTAACCTGGGTCCCCTGGCTGTCCCCTGCGGTGACCCGAGCTGCTCCTGTCCTTAGCCCAGTGCCCACCTTCAGAACAGGTGGTCAAAAAAAAAATCCCATCTGCAGGCTCTGGAGGGGCAGCGCGCCCCCGCGTGGTAGGTATTGGTATTACCGGGATGCCTGCCTGGCCCAGGCCTTTCAGGCTTTGAAAAAGAGCGTTTTGGGGACTCTGTCTTAGAGCCACGCCAGCACTTTTTAGGACTGAGTTCAATCCTGTACAGACGGGGACAGGATGCTATGGAGATCTGCCCAATATCCCAGAGGAGCGGAACAAGAATGTGAGCCCCAGTTTTGGGGGCTCACTTCGTCTCTGGGCTGATCCAGTCAGATTCATTCTCAGGCCTCACAGAGACACTTTACATTGAAAAAAAGAAAAAGAAAAAACAGTCAAAAAGTAAACAAAAATTAAAAAGGGAACAGAGCAACTCTGGAGCTCGACACTGAGGACTCCAGGAGCCTGCGCCGCCTTCCCTCCCCTCCCCCCTCCCCTCCCCTCCCCTCCCCTCCCCTCCCCTCCCCTCCCCCCTCCCCTCCCCTCCCCTCCCCTCCCCTCCCCTCCCCCCTCCCCTCCCCTCCCCTCCCCTCCCCCCTCCCCTCCCCTCCCCTCCCCTCCCTTCCCCTTCCCTTCCCTTCCCTTCCCTCCCCTCCTCCCCTCCCCTCCCCTCCCCTCCCTTCCCCTTCCCTTCCCTTCCCTTCCCTTCCCTCCTTGCCTTCCCTTCATGTTTACTTCCCGGAAGCCTCAGCAAACACTCCCAGGCAGCCTGTTTTGTGCTGGGCAATGCCATAGGTACCAGTTTTTTGCCATTCCTGACAGGTGGACACACACTTCCTTTGGAGAAGTTTTACTTAAGAAGGAGATAACATTTTCCACAATTTAGATCAGCCCAGGCCCAGGGTCCACCTTAAAAATATTCAATAATACAGCCCAGGGCCCATGCGAGTGCCCTGCTGGCCGGCCCTGGACTCTGCGGAGGACTCCCTGGGGGTTCTCACCTGTACCACCCTGGCAGGGAGGAACGGGGTTCCCATCCTCCCCACCTCACCTGGTGGAGACCCCGTAGGTCCTTGGGTGAGGCTTTGCTTCCACACCCACAGGCTGCTGTGCTCTGATGGGGTCTGAGATTGAGCCCAGCTCCTTCATTTCATTTCTGAGGAAGATGAGGCCAAGAGAAGGGGCTGCTGTCTAACAGCACCTGCCCAGAAGTCCCATCCTCATGGAACCAGGCTCCAGCCCCCCAGTGCCCCTTCATGCTATTTTGTGTTTCTGGTACACAGATCTGCTGCTGTGGGTTGGTGGCACTCCTGCCTGAGAATGTGTCTGCCTGTTCTGAGGCATGGACGTTTGCTGCGTTTCACTCTGAGTCAAGGCTAATAGGGGCCAATGCCCTTCAGGAAGTCATTCCGTTCAGGGATGGAACAATGGCTCTTCCCTCTAGAGGCATGACAGAGGGCCCTGCAGAGGTGCCTGTGCCTAAGAGAGACTTACTCTGTGCACTTCCAGGGGTCTGTCTGATTGTATTTAGAAAAGAGGAAAAGCAAGAGTGAGTTTAGAAGAGGCTGCGAGAGGCCAAAGGCATGATGCCAAATATTCATTGCAACCTGAGCTGGGAATTGAGACTGGGCCCCAAAGTGTACATTCTAGGGGGCTCTTTGGAGCAGCTCGGCTCATTCAGAAGCACACTGGACTCAGGCAGCAACACAAACAGGGACACAGAGCATCTTCCCAAGCCCCCTGTCAGTCGGGAGAAAGCTTGTCATGTGGTCTCTACCCCTCAGCACGTTTGTTTTTATTATGTTTTGCATTCCTTACCTGTAATTAGTATGCACTACTCTTGGAATTAGTATTCAACAAATTCAAGCAGGATCCAGAGCTAAGCATTCAGGAATCTCCATGAGCAGGGGCCCTGCCTTGCTCCAATTGCACAGAAATATGTTTTTTAGAAGGAACATAGAAGAATGAATGCTGGCTGATAGGCATACCGAGAATGCCATTTATGAATTGCTAGCCTGGGGGAAATGTGCTTCACCTGATGATTTTCATTTTTCTTTCATTCCTAAAATGGACCTGCTTGCACCTCATTATACACACTATCAGCTTGTTGTATTCATCAATTGAAATAGCCTAAGAGTAAATGCTGGAAAACAATACTATCCTACCAAAATGTGACCTATTGGTGTTATTGCTTGAGGAGGCATAAAGGGAAAAGGGATAAGGTGCTTTACCATCTGGGTGAATAAGCAGAAGTCTAGTGCTGGGTGTGGCAAGAAAGATGTCATCAGATGGAAAACAGAGCAGCAGATTGGTTGCACTTACGTCCCTCTGAAAATCAGTTTGGAGCTTGGTTTCTAGTCTATTCCTATCTCCAGGTAATTAAGAGATATTCCCTTGACTAGGAAAGGAAAGTGGAATATCACGAAATTCTGAGACCCCTTTGAAAAGGCAGTACATGGAGAAGTAAGGAAGTTAAAAAAATTATTTTATCAGCTCTTCACCTTTGGTGCTAAATTCATTCAACAAATATTTATTGAACACCTACTATAAGCCACACATTCCTTTAAGCCCTTGGGATACTTCAAGATCCCTGCCTTCCAGGAGCTTATATTTTAGATTCCAGATCTGCCATCGGTCTTTGGCTTCTCTTTTCCTTCTTCATCTGTATTTGATACGCAACACCTATTCCAGGGATCAGAGCAAATGTCACGCTTTTTCTCACCAGAATGGCAGAAAAAAAGTCTGCAGGTCCCTTGCTGCATAAGGCAGATGGTATTTCTAATTCCCGGTGGAACATCCCCTATGGATACAACAAAAGAGAGTTGACATTTAACTCATATAGTGCAGAGAATAGGAGATGACCCCAGCCCACAGCCAAGGGTTGCTATATTCTGACAATGCTAAGTACTTTTGGAAAAGTCCCAATTTAACTGAACTTTGGCTTCTTAGCTTTAAAACAGGAACGATAATTTATATCTGATATGTTGCCAGGAGGATGATGGGGTGTGTTGTATGCATGCTCACCTGGCCCATCTAGGCCCTAAAAAGCCCATGCAGCTCTTAAATCAGGGTCCTCGAGCCTCCTGGTGAGAGATGTGCACTAGAAGGAAGCAAAGGGAGTTTTGGAAAACAGAAGTAGTCCAGAATGGGACAGGTCTTGGTCTCTAAGGAAATTAGAAGTATTAACCCATTCTCAGCTTATGGCCCAATTTTTAGTTTTATGTCCTACAATGAAAAGGAGGAAATAAAACCTGTCTCCTCACCAGGACCTGTGGGCTTGTAAGTCACTAATGACCACCTGAATTTTGTTATAACAACAGGACATTGTGCAAGAGATGGTTGGAAGAAAGATCTTACTTATGTCAGATCTGCAAATGCCACGTGCAATGACTTTAAACAGCAGCAGCAGCAGCAGCAGCAACAACAACAACAACAACACAGTGTTGGTCTTGCGTGATTATGAAAACACTCTTGCACAACATCCAACCTCCAAACGGGGTCTAATCTCTGATTCTGTATCATTGCAGCCCTGGCACAGCTTGGAGGAGACAGCAAAGTGAAGAAGGTGGGGGAGTCCATCTTTAGTCAAAACAGAAGAGCCCCCAGACTGGAAGCGTGGAGACCTGGATTCTGGTCTTATGTCTTCCAATATCTCATTATGTCTCCCTAGACAACTCATTTAACTGGTTACACTTCAGCTTGCCCATCTGTAAAATGAGTTATATGAGCAAGCAGGGGGACTATTAAAAGTTTGAAGACCTACTATGCCCATAATTATTCATTGCACAGTGGTAAATTAACACTTTCTCTGGACTTTGGTTTTCTTTTTGTAGAATATGTGGCTGCTATGGATGATCTCTGATTCCCTTCCAGCTCTGACATTTGTATGACTGTAACTTCCTTCTGAAAACTTTTCTCAGACTGCAGTGAGTGCTTCTCACTTGTATCACAGCAAACATACCCATTTGTCTTGTGTCAAGATCCTTGTAACACTTATTTAGCTTTTAAAAAAACTTCACAGGGGAGATCAAAATTGTCCAAGGCTGAGCCCCACTGTGGCCCACCTGCACCCACTAACCACATACAGACACACCTCCACACTGTCCACACAGACACACACATAAATGGAATTCCTGCACGACCTTCCCCAGGGCCAACCAGGAGACATTTACCTGAGTTTCTTCGGACCAAACAGAAAAGAACAGCAAATAGAAAAAAGACCTTCATGTTTTAAGGTCCGTTGAACCTCCCTGCCCTCCCGTGAAGGAGAGCAAATAAGATGAATGACGGAATGAAATGGAGCGGAGAAGGCACAAAGTGGGACATTTATAGGTTTTGGGGAATACTGATCAGTATGAGCGTATTTATCTGCTCTACTGAGTAAGGCTGTGGGCAGAAGGTTACTGACTACTCTTCCCTTCCTGCCTAAAAATAGACTGGCTTCCTGATATTCAGAGAAGCAGGATCAACCAAGAATTCCATATACGGATGTTGAAGAGGAAAGTGAACCAACGTTGAGGTGTGGCTACTGAGTGCCAAGCGCTGTGCCAGGTGCTAGAGACATGGTTGTGTAAAGATATATTTTCTGCCTTCAGAAAGCTGCGGTGTCCACCACAGTTGAGCCGATAAAGAGCTTATTTCCCAGCAACATGACTCCCATCTACCAACAGAAACATAGGCCCATGTGCATCAGGAGACACGTGCATGAACGTTCACTGTAGCACAGTTCCTTGCAGCCAAGAGAACGCAACCAAATAGTGTATTATGACAACAATAAAACACATAATGTATTTCCACACCACAACAAGAATAGAAAAACAAGAAGATGCGTACAACAACATGAATGCACCTCACAAACGCTATGCTGAAAGAAAAAACAAACCAGAGACAATGTACCACATTATTCCAAAAATTTGGCAAAATTCATCGATTTGTGAAAAGCCAGGACGTTGTCTACTCTGGGGGAAGACGACAGGGTCTTCTCTCATTTGATGAAGTTATCCCCTGTTGGAGGTGACAGTCTAGTGAGGAATGCAGAGAGCCCCTGGGGGCTGCAGGGCTGTGCCATCCTGGGCTGGATGCCGGGGGTTGTGAAAACAGAGTCTGCAAGGACACGATTTTTTGTGTGGGTTTATATAATGTGTGGTATTAAAACACACAGTTGATGAAGCTGCGCATTTTGCCCCTATTTGATTTTAGTCCCAGGGTCACTTAGATTTATTTTCCTTAAAATTCTCTTAAGCATAAGGGGAAAGTGAAAAGGGTGTCGTCTATCTCCCTGGGCTTCATAACAATTGCTATTAGCTTCTTATTAATCCTTCCAGAGGTGTCCCACATATATGGAAGCAGAGATGAATCCATACCCCATTTTTATGTAGGCAATAACAGACTCTAGATATTATTCTGGCCTTGCCTATATTAATATCTTGCAGAGCTTTGTTATTCTTCAGAGCATCTTCCTCATATTTCTGCAAGCTGTCTTCTGCCTTCGTTAACCTGTCTACAACAACCATATCTCACCATGAGTCTTACCTAGACATGGATTTCGAAAAAGAGACATCAAGCAGTGGCCTTGGACTTTTTGCATGGGTGAACAGTGCGAGCATGCCAAAGAGGCAGAGGCTCGGTGTTCATTTTGAACTTTCCATCTCTGGAGAGATTAAGCAGGACAGCGTGCCTTGGCAGGGACTGTGTGATTCACAGACCTTTCTGTACCTTGCAAAAGCACCTTTGAAGTTAGGACTTTAGGGGAAATTGGGCACTCCAAGCTGCTTTTGACCCTCTGCCAAAAAAAAAAAAAAAAAAAGGTTACCTTAAATGTTAGCCATGTACTAAGTAATTGTAAAATAGTTATGAATATTTGTGAGGGTCCAACTCAGTACATTAAAAAATTGATTAAAATGTGAAATTCTTTCTCTGTGGAGCATTTGTTCTGAAGACATCTCTGAAATCTCTCATTAAAAAAAAAGAAAAGAAAAGAAAAGCAGTTTCATTTGCCCCTTAGGGAAATTGGCTTCCACACCAAAATGATACCCTAACTTCAAGGACCCCAAGGAATAATGATAATTCTGAATGTATCCTGTGCACGGACAAAGTGGCTGCACGATACATGAATAATTGTTTGATAAAAACACTGAGTGTGTATATTCAAAAATTTGAGTCATTTTTTAAAAGTCACTAAGATGACTTATAGATAAAACAATAAAATGCATATTTTATACTTTATATTCATTCTTTCTATTTATACTACACCTTATTTGGGAAGGATCTAAGGTAAAGCTGGATGGCATATTTTTTCTAGCAGTACAGTCACTAATCAAATCACTGTGAAATTATAGTTTTAAAAATTTCTGTATAGTTTGGAAACAATAGACTATGTTGGAAAATAAACTCATTTGAGGGAGAAATAAATTAATAGTATCAAATTTTATCACATACCTTCTCCTCCAGACTTGAATCCATTTCCAAATCACAGATCCAGAAAGCAATCCCCAAGGAACTATTTCGTGGATAATTCTGAATAATAAGGCATATCATTTCAAAGAAATCAAAATAGAAAATCAACCTTATTGGCTAATTTTGTTAATATCTGGTCATAGGCTCATAGGTTCATCTAACTGCAGAGTCTAAAGGAAATAGAGTTCAATTTGTCTCTACATACAAGATAATTATTCTGATGTGCATCATACTCAGGAATGGAAAAGAAGAGTGTAAGGAGAAGAGAGGAAAAATACATTTGGGTTTGCAAACATTTGAAAGTAGAAAAAATGTTTTTGTATTTTAAAAAATCTTGATACAATTCAACAACAAAAAGGCAAACAACACATTTAAAAATGGACAAAGGACTTAAATAGATTTTTCCAAAGAAGAAATTCAAATGGCCAGCAAGCACACGAAAGATGCTCAATGTCATTAGTCATTAGAAAAATGCAAATCAAAACCATAATGAGCTATCACTTCACATCTACTAGGATGGTCATAAAAAAATAAAACTTCAGAAGCGGTGGCTCACACCTGTAATCCCAGCACTTTGAGAGGCCAAGGCGGGTGGATCACAAGGTCAGGAGTTCCAGACCAGCATAGCCAATATGGTGAAACCCTGTCTCTACTAAAAATACAAAAATTAGCGAGGCAATTAGCCGGGCGTGATGGTGGGCACCTGTAGTCCCAGCTACTCGGGAGACTGAGGCAGGAGAATCGCTTGAACCCCGGAGGCAGAAGTTGCAGTGTGCTGAGATGGCGCCACTGCACTCTAGCCTGGGCGACAGAGCGAGACTCCGTCTCAAAACGAAACAAAACAAAACAAAATTTCCGAAAACAGCAAGTGTTGGTGAGGATGTGGAGCAATTGTGACCTTCATATGTTGCTGGTGGGAATGTACAGTGGTGCAGCTGCTGTGGAAGTCTGGCATTTCCTCAGGAAGTGAAACAACAGGAGTTCCAAATATGGCATAGCAGTTTGACTCCTAGGTGTATACATACAAGCAGTGAGAATAGGTGTTCAAACCACAACGTGTACATGAGTGTAGTGTTCATAGTAGAATTAGTCACAACTGTCAATGGTGGAAGCAATGCAAATGTGCATCAGTTGATGAATGCATAAGCAAAGTGTGGCACATCCATACAATGCAATATTTTTCGGTCACAAAAGGAAAAGAAGTACTGCCACATTCTCCAACATGGAGGAACCTTGAAAATCTCAGATTAAGTAAAATAAGCTAGGCACAAAATACCACATATTGTATAATTTCATATATGTGAAATGTGTACAGCTGGCAAATCCAGTGGCTGCTTACTGGTGTCTCCTTTTGGGATGATAAAAAAGCTAGCTGGGGGTTCTCCCCACTTGTTTATCCTCATGGACAATGCTAATGTTACTCCTCTTGCTCCAGAGAATTTTTTTTTTTTTTTTTGGTCTTTCAAGAAAGAGGCAGGGTTTGTGTTAATGAATTTAATCTCTCTTTATGAAGGCAGACTAACTTTCCATTTTGGTCTTATTATTTGTTTCCATTTTGGTCTTATCAACTAAGGGAGATTCCCTGGGTGCAGAAGGTCATTTTCCATGACCCAGAGAGGTAAGAATAAGCCAAGTGAGAGCAGGTCAACCCTGCAGGGTTGCAGTGACCACCACACGTAGGGACAGTAAGCAAAGACTAGAAGTGATCATTATTTATGTCATGCGAGGTGCAATGGGGTAGAATTGACTGAACCTGCCCACCTGTCCCTTGCCCCGCAGACCTCAGGCATTGAGGAGAAGACAGGCTTCCTGATGACAGGGACGCTCTGGGCAATGGATGAGTCAGAAGGATCAAATCCCAGGGAAAGCTACTGGGGTGCAGGGGAGGGAAAGACACTGGGCGGAAGGTGGGCGTACAGAGCTGAATACAAGGCAGTCAGGTGTGCTGCAGTGGGTTCTGAGACAGCCTCCAGCAAGCTCCTAAGGACCTCTTCCCACTGCGGTACAGCTGGTGGCCATAAAACGTCAGCAGGGCTCCGGGGCCTGTACTAAAAAGCTGCCGTGAGAAGAACAAAGAATGCATAACTAATGGAATTGCTGACTCAGGACTGACCTTGAGAACCCATTATATTTATTCAGTTGTCTCCAAGCAGGATGGCAAATTATTTTTTTAATGACTGTAATTTTTATTTATTTTTATTTTATTTTACTTTAAATTCTGGGATACATGTGCAGAACGTGCAAGTTTGTTACATAGATATGCATGTGCCATGGTGGTTTGCTGCATCTATCAACCTGTCATCTATGTTCTAATCCCCGCATGCATTAGGTATTTATCCTAATGCTCTCCCTCCCCTTGTTCCCAACCCAGCACTGCAAATATTATAATACCAAAGAATGAGAGGAAAATAAAATCAGTTTCTACCTGTTTTTTATGAATCCCAGATAGGCTCCAAAATCTCTCTGGGTAACATGCTTTAATGTCATATCATCTTTTAAAAATTTTTTAATTTATTTTTTACTCACCACTATACAAACAAGGAGTCTTATCATCTTACTGCCCAGGAAGTGCTTTCTTCTGTTAAATCTGTGAGTTTCTGGGTGCAACTTGAGTCTACAACAGAATGTCTTTGCCTATAATTAAGGGATATATTTGTAAATACATATATATTTATTTTTAGGCACATTAATTTTGTTCTTACAAATGTATATTTAAATTTTAGGAGTAATTCAATAACTTGATGGTATTTTTAAAGGTATAAATGTCTAAAAGTCGCCAACAATTTTAAGATTAGAAACTTTATTGTTTTTGAACATACTTCTTACAGTTAATTTTATATCGAATATGTGAACATTGGTATCATAATTTTTAGGACAGATACATATTTTGAAAATGTTATGCATTTTCATGGTTTTTCACTGTGTTATATTTATGATACCTAAGGAATATGTAATATCTCTGAGTAGATGTATTATACTTTGCTGATACAGTGCTCTATTTGGAATATTTTAGAGTTTTTTAGGTTTCTCATTTTTTTTTTATTTCCTAGGATAATTTCTGAGCAGAATAACTGAAACAATGGGAATAAGTATTTTATGTCTTACATACATATTAAGATTGCTTTACGAAGAGGTTATTTAAATTACCACTGCTTCCGGTTTTGTATGTAAGTACTAGTTTCACATACCTTCATTATCGCCAGGTGTCAGCCCTATGTGAGTGTGCCCGTATGTAAGTTGATTAAGGAACAGCTTTGTTCAGAAAAGAAGCCTGGAAAGGTGGCATTCTTTAAAGGGCTCTGTGTGCCTTGCTTTTTCCTATGCTGAGCCCCGGGATCCTGATTGTTACCCAGATACTTGTATTTAGGTTGGTGCAAAACTAATTGCGGTTTTTGACCATTATTTTCAATGGCAAAAACTGCAATTAGTTTTGTAGCAACCTCATAAATAACAATATTTGCAGGAATTTTTAATTTATGGGAATTAAAGAAAGCTGCAAAGAGAATAGTGACCTCAAAGTTTTGTGATATGCAGTTTATTATTAATTAACTTGAGTTTAAAGTAATTACCACTGATGAAGATTTTACGGACAGGTTAGGCAAATATCATTATTTCTTCCCTATGTATTTATTAAAGATATCCATGAAACTTCTTTTAAGTAGAGATACTCTACAGAAAATTTTAAGACAAACAGCAGATTCTACCCACATTGATTCTTTGCCACCTCTCAAGCCTACCCTACCAAAGCAATCCTCCACAGTTGGTCTGCTTGAGCAAGTAGATGTTAGCAGTCAGTGTAAAACTAGCAGAAGTGAAATCAGCACTTTTAAAAACTGGAAGAGACTTAACTGAACTGGAATATGTGCTATGTCAATGGAAAAATGCAGTTTTAAAAAAATCAATGTGTATTCCTAATGAGATTTGAGAAACTATGGTCAGCAAAATGAGAATTAGGTCCCATGAGAAAGCCACACGTTGAGAAAGAAAAAGACTATTTGCAAATGTAAGACTCTTTAACAATAAATAAAAATCTAATAACTGAACCTCAAAATCCAAAAATAGTAAAAAAAATAGAAGGGCTCTACAGGAAGAGAAACTGATAAAAATAAATATCTGCAAAGTAGAGAACAAAAGGGAAAAACATGAAAATTATGGTTGAAAGATAATGAGAGGATATTTCAAGGATAACTGGGGTTTAAACAGGAGGCATTCCAGAGAAAAGGAAGATAATTGATGGAGGAAATAATATGTAAGGTTAGATATAAAAGGAGCACATATACATGGATAAGAATAAAGTAGTAACCGGGCCGGGCACAGTGGTTCACGCCTGTAATCCCAGCATTTTGGGAGGCTGAGGTGGGCGGATCACCTGAGGTCAGGAGTTCAAGACCCGCCTGCAACATGGAGAAACCCCATCTCTACTAGAAATACAAAATTAGCTGGGTGTGGTGGTGCACACCTGTAATCCCAGCCACTTAAGTAGGCTGAGGCAGGAGAATCGCTTGAACCCAGGAGGCGGAGGTTTCGGTGAGCTGAAATAGTGCCATTGCACTCCAGCCTGGGCAATAAGAGTGAAACTCCATCCAAAAATTAAAAAAAATAAAAATAAATAAAGTGTAACCCAATAAATTATTAAATTTTACAGAAGAGAAAAAATGATCAATAAAGAAATGAAAAAATGCTCAACTACACAGTAATCAAGGGTGTGCCAGACTGACATCTGCAAGATGGTGGAATCAGAGGCTCCAGCCTTTCCTTCCTTCCACAGATACACCAAAGAAATAGCAACACACAGATCAGTTCTTTCTGAGAGAAAGCCAAAGACTAGTTGAAAGACTACTACACATCAAGCAACTGAGAAAATATTCATGTGAAAAGAGGTGGGAAGAGCTGAGGCACACTCCCAGCACAATCCCTATCCCAGGCATAGCACCTTACAATCAACCGGTAAGGAAGTCCCAACTCCTAGCTTCTCCCTGAAGAGGGAAGGCTTTGGACCACACATACAGTACCCTGACCTTTATGCTTCCCACCCAGGGATTTGGCTCCTAAATCGCGCAGCCTGGGGTTGATAGATCTGGCATCTGCAGGTCTCCCTAAACCACAGATGCCAAAGAGATGGTTGGACACAGATTTGCAAGCACTTTTGGCAGCTGTCTCCCTGGGCTCGGGCCAGAGCAGGCAGGCAAATGCCCACCTCCCGGTTTCTACCTGCAAGGGCTTTATCTACCCATTTTCCCATCTGCTGCCTGAGGGTTGACTTCTGCATCTGGGAGCCAAAGGGGCAGGGTAAACAGTAGACCTGTGGGAGCCTGAACAGAGATATAGATAGGCACTGTGCCTGCTCTTCCCCACTAGCTCCAGCAAAAAATCCAGGTCTCCAACTTCTCCCTAGAAGGAGAATACATCAAGCATAGTTTTATAGCTGCCACCTGGGGGACTGGCTCCTAAATCACTTATCTCTGTAAGTGAATGTGAGGCAGGAGAATTGCAGAGGAAACTGGAAGTTGGATAAAGGGCAGAATGAATAAAAGCAGAAACAGAAGCAAGGTGAAGGGGTGGGTGAGCAAGAAGCAATATAAGAGGCAGAAGTGAAGCAGCCAAAACAAAAAGTAAGATAAAGAAGAGAGCAAGGACCCCATGGCCAGCAAGATCCAGACCAAACCAGGAAGTGGCAGCTCTTCAGAGACAGGCATGCGCATTAAAGAGAAAAAGTATCCTTAACAGGACCCCGTATGATAATCAGCTCATTAAAGCGTATGCATATGGATTGCATATCATGCATGTACTTAAAATTATAGGCTGGAGACAACACACAAGCCCGCAGAGGCTAAAGTAACTAAGCAACACACCTATCAATCAAAAGGCAAGCACCGCCTAAAGATAAGGCAGCCTTGGGAACAGAAGGAAAAAAAACACAAAAAAAGACCCAAGTACACCGAAGTCATGCTGATCCCATTTGGCAGAAGTCAGCCCACTCTCCCCTCTCCGGGAGTGTAATACTGGGCTTCACACACTTTTGCTTCTTGCTTTGCTCTTTGAGTATCACATCCAGTTCTTTGTTCAGGACACCAAAAGCCTGGAAATGCACAGCACCATCGGTTCATAGATGGGGCTCTGCGTTTTGTGTCTTCTAAGGCCACGAAAAACAAACGGGTAGTTTTAAAGGAGCACAAGAGGACTTCCAGTGGGTATTCTTCCAGCTTTAGCACAAAGAGAACAGGCCGTAACTCCCAGCTCCCAGTCTCTCCCCAGAAGGCATTTGCCTGCACGCTCTCAGCCGCTGCTAGAGAACAGGGCTTTGAACCGGCCTGCGCGTAGTTGCTGATGGGGCTGACGGAGAATGGGTTTGACCACACACCTAACATCCTGACTACATTCCACAGTACTTAGAACAGAATGGACTCCATTGCACAGAACCTAGAATAGAAGTAGGTATTCAAAAAATAGTTTTTAAAATAAAAGAACAAATTATTTGAATTCTTTCCAATGAAAGTTTATTATATCCACATTTACTAGCACAAATTGACAACTTGTGTGATTTTGAAAATTCTGTTTGTGTCAAGCTATATCATCTTCTTTAAGATCACGGGTAGCATTTTTGCCATTTATTTTGCCACAATAAAATACTTGAACTGTCTGGCACAAGTGGCAATACCTCCGCTCCCCGCTGCTCAGGCACTTCCGCAAAAAACCTGCACCTGATTGGACAACGTGGCCCAGGAGAACCGGTAAGTGGCAGAGCTTTGTTTCTATACCAGCGACATCGGTTTTAATGTAAACAGCACGCGTCTTTCTTTTTCGAACAGTAGCCTACTTGCGTTTCCAGATAATTACAGTATTCTTGACAGAAGCCTTCACTTCTCTTGCAGTCGACAATTCTTAAATCTGATTCAACTTCTGCATTAAAAAAAAAAAAAATCCAACATTAGCTTCTTAAGACCATCTCCAGAATCAAACTGTGGTCATTACAGCCCTGAGGGACAGGGCGGGGTGGCATGGATATGAAACAGCTGTCCATAGTTAATAGCTTCAAGTTCCAAACTAAAACATCAGCTCCAGATGTATAGCTCTTCCCTGCTAAATCTCCTCTAACCAAAGGAAGGAATAATCCTGTCTCATAGGAATACCGTTAGACTAAATAACACATGCCTACTATTGCACCTGTTTATATTTGTTGTGCAACAATTGAGTTTTCTTTTTCCCTTCCCTTGGGAGGAGATCCAGATGAATGAGTCCTTTGGAACTGAGGGCCAATTAGAAAGGGATGGGAGGTTAGGTAGGATACTGCAGGTGTCAATATTAGCAGGACATTATTTGCTGGATGACACAGCAATTTGCCGACACACTCCTGTCTTTCTTACTCTTGCTCACTGAGCTGCTAACCTAGTTCTCCCTGTCTTACGATCAGCAATGAGCTTGGGATTAAAGAAGCATCTTGGAAACTACAGGCTCCTCCAGGCCCTTTTGGATTTGTAGCTGGTCCTGTCCAGGGGTTTGGGGGTTGACCAGAAGCCTGGCCCTTCTGGAAGAGTCCAGATGGGTGGCTGTGGACTCAATTGCCCCTTGAAATTTCCTGCTACTTCCTCGCCTAAGTAGACTGATAATACAGTCTATTCTCTGCCCCCATCCTCGGGAAGCATTTTCCAGACTGCAATGGACACCTGGCACTTAGCAGGTATTCAGTAAATTCCTGTAGGGTGGAACGACCTCCAAAGCTAACGGCATGGGGTTGCAACCTGGCAGGAAGCCACGTTTCCACCAGCGTCTCCTCTGGCTCCTGTTCTTGGAGGAAGTCAGCAATTAGACGTGGCCTCAGATAATTTGCCTTTTGGACCCTCAAAACTTCCATGTTCCACGAGGCCCTCAGTGATCCAGCCCCAGGGGAAGCTGTGTGACCCCAGGGCCTCCCTGACAGGCAGGGCAGCCCAACGCACCCACACCATGTCTTCCTCAAACAATGACTGCTCACCCACCTGACCAGCACAGACACCTTCCCATCTATTTGTTCCCTTTACATCTCCCCAGTGGATGCACTTGTTTCCCGTGTTGGTCCCCGACTCACCTGGGTAATAGGGGATGCGCCGTATTATGGGGGCCCGTTTCACTGGGTGGCGTAGCAGCTGAGACCTGTTTGTGCCTTGCCCAGTGGCTCCTTCCCGGAGTTCTCTGAGAGCCTCGGTGGCTGAGTGGTTAACATGTCTGGCTTGGGACAATCCTGTGCAAGTGGAAACACATGGCTGAGGATGCTCTGAGGCCTCCTCCTGGAAGACCCGTCAGCATGAGGTACCTACGCTCTACCAGGTGAGTGAGTGTGGGTGACTGGGTGGGGGAGTTGGGAGGGATGCTAGTATTCCATGTGTGTGCACATTTGTGCACATGTGTTGTATGCGCCTGTGTGTAGAGAGAGAAGGTGAATGACGTGTAAGAAATGTATGCCATGAACAGTGAGTCTGAGCACCTCAAAGCCAGTGCAGCCAGAGAATGTATTTCAAGCGTCACTAATGCAGCTGTTAAGATTCCCTAAAATTAATATTCTTCTCTGTAAGGGAAAGGGGAATGTTAAAAGGATAAGAAAATGGAGTCGGGGTGGGACCCTCTCCCCTGGGAAGCAAGTGCCATCAGCCAATTCAGAGTGCCATTGATGAACCCAGTTCAGAGACCTGAAGCTCCACCAGGAATGTGTGCTCCCAGGACTGCATCTCTCCCTGCCCAGCCTGAACTCCCATACCCCAGATGACCATTGCAGAGAGATTCTAGCACCCATGCCTGGGTCACCTTTCCATTTTACCTGGAAACAGCAGAGCCACAAGGAGAAGGCTGGTGAAGAACGGGAGCAATCGTTGCCTCATGTCTGCCAAGAGGACTGCAAGCCAGAAAGCACCCCGGGTGGGTGGGCAGGCAGCGGGGCTCCTTTGATGGAGTGGAGCTGTGTGTGTGGGCCCGGAGCGTGGGAAGAGCGGTGCCCCAGAATGACTTCTCATTCTCAAAGGACAATGTGGACGTGCTACTATCCCACTGCTGGTGGAACAAACACTTGAGTCACGTATTTCAGGAAGTAATTAATATGCCTGAATGCCTTGGATGGGTTTGGTGAATAAGGAAGAACAGAGAGAGAGTAATGAAGAACAGAGAGAGAGTAAGGAAGAACAGAGAGAGAGTAACAGAAAGATTAAGGCATGGAGGGGCAGAACAAACATGAATTAACATAAAATTGCCAATGTTCTCAAATGCTTCTCAAAAGCCCCCTGATGTTCATGAGAACAGGGACATAAATAAACTGCCATGTTGATTCTATCCTGTCTGCCAAACGTTTTTATTTTAGTATTAAAAATCATGCATAAGACATACAACAAAACCAGTAGGACCTGGTTTTACAAACTCTCCCTTCCTGAAGTTATACAGAGAGTTCCAAGGCTGCTCAAAATGTTATTTTCTTGTTCTTCTCCTCCCTGAGTCTCTCTCCCGTTTCTTGGTCCCCTCCACTTCTCCTTCCTCGCTTTGGACCCCCTTCCTTTCTATTTTAACTTAAATTTGAGTTGTCTTGATTTTTTTCTCCCCTTTCCATTCTCTTTACCCCCAGACACCTCCTGTTGATGTCACTGGGTCCAATTCAATTCTTTAAAAAAAAATCTGTGTTTGAGCCTTGGTTTTCTCCTCTTGTAATATCCAAGCAGAGGGCTTGTCTTCCCTTCTCCTTCATCTCTTTAAACATTTTAACCAAGTGTGTGTTTCTTATTTGGCTGCATGAGCTCAGACATACATGTAACCCAGACAGGCTGCTCTGGACTTAACTAAAGGGATGAAGGCTTTGGTTGAAGAGTTTTGTATTCACCTAATATCCAATATAACATCAGCGATATCTGGAAAAGGTAGTACTTTTCTCATATGTCTCATTTGCATGTGCATTTTAATCCAGACAGAGAAAACAACTTAGGTCATTTGTGTAAATAAAAATACTTATTCTCTACCTGGAGAAAGCTGGAAGCAAATGGAGAAAGAGGCAGCAATGACAATAGAGACCTGGGCATCCAGGGAAGCACCAACGAAGGACAGAAGGTTTGCAGCTGCGGACAAGTGCGCACAGCAGCTGCCCTGGCAGCACAATGCGGAGGCCACTATCTTTCGGGTCTCAGGACAGATTCTCCACTGCAAAGCACGAGGTGCTGGTCAGGGAGAGCAGGAGCATCATTCACATCCTTTCACTTTAAGGAATTAGGAAGTCTTCCAATTCCAGGAGCACAAGGGGACATTGCGGAGACCGGGGACAACTGGCCCATGATAAGTTTCTTTAATCACTTACTGCATCAAATTCTGACAATTGGATGTTGGAAGAACATAGATGGTCAAGAAACGAGGTAGACAGCTGCTGCTACCTCAACCCTAAACGAAGATTTATTCGCTCATCTATGTACTCTGGGTATTTTTTATACTCTAGTTCAATAGCAATTTCTTACAGTTGTATTTGTAATTGTTTAAACTTGGAATGTGGATCTTTTATAAAAGTGATCGAAATTTTGGAGTATATTGGTAATTTATTTCTACATATTTTTATCTTCTCTACAAAAGGAAAGGAAAAAAAAAGAGCCTAGTCCACTATTCAGATATTAATAGTAATGAATCATTAATCAAAATCATGACTTAAAATATAACAGCATTTGAGTAATTACCACCCAGGTAATAGAATCTTCTTCTAAGTCATTAAAATTATTTGATCTGATTTAAATGAAGAAACTGAGCCAAAAATAGTTAGATCTCACTTCCTTTGTCTAGGTCTTGAGATAAAATAAGCTCCCTCTCCCATGTTTCTAAAAAGAACAATTTTAAAAAGAGCAGCAGGGGAAAACCTACTTCTGCTCTTTGACAGGCAAAAGCTGGTGAAATTGTAACAATGGTAATTAATGTTACATCTCTCCTAACACAACAGTGCTCTCAGCTCCTGTCCTCTTCTGCCATATTTCTGTGTCCTAAAAAAATCTTTGAATAATTCTCCTGCTAAAAGCCACATCCATCCTGAGGGGGAGGATGGCAGAACCCATTATAGAGTATTCTAATAATTGTTTCAAGATTTTTTCCGGTCAATTCAAATAATAAATAGTATTCTTTTTTTTTTTTTTTTTTTTGAGATGGGGTCTCATTCTGTTGCCCAGGCTGGAGTGCAGTGGCGTGATCTCGGCTCACTGCAACCTCCGCCTCCTGGGTTCAAGTTACTCTCCTGCCTCAGCCTCCTGAGTAGCTGGGGCTACAGGTGCCTGCCACCGCGCCCAGCTAATTTTTGTATTTTTAGTAGAGATCCGGGTTTCACCATGTTGGCCAGGCTGGTCTTGAACTCATGACTTCAAGTGATCCTCCCGCCTCTGACTCCCAAAGTGCTGGGATTACAGGCGTGAGCCACCCCACCGGGCTGAGGTTGCCAATTCTGACAAAACAATCGTAACATTTTAGAACTGAAAACTGTCTGAGATACCTAACCAATATTTTAAGAGGAGGAAATGGGGGATGAGTGAAAAAGCAATGTGTCTATATGTGTGAATTAAAGACTAACGATCTGGAGCAGGCTATGCACTGCAGACACTATTAACAGAATGGAGTCCACATAAATAAACAAAGGTGTGCTCAAGGTTAAAGGGAAAGGCAGCAAATTTGTTTGGGGAAGAGCAGGAGTTCATGGTGGTCACAGACATAAGAAGAAATGTAGTTTTTCACTGGAATGGTATCTTTTCTCCATGATGCTTTTATTTTTTTGTGTGTAATTTCTCACAACTGGAAAGCATTTCAGCCCCTTCCCAGTCCTCAGAGGTTGACAATTTTTTTCTCTCAGATTCAGGCACAAAGGCAGCTCTGCCACTCACCATGTGTCTGCCTTTGACTTTGTCATGTTGGGAAGACTCAGGACCCCACCTTCTTTTACCCACAGGGCCCTCTGTGCCTATGAAACTGAGGTGGTCCCAGCAGTCCTTGTGGACGTATCACAATCTAAAATTCAGGAATAAGAAAATCTACATAGGAATCTCTGCTTCACTCATCTGTGAGACTCCTCCAGGCTAATTTTCTTTGGGTCATGTGGTAATGCAAGAGAAGGTTGATTCTATAGCAACTTCTGAGCACAAACTTGGCTGCAATATGTTTCCCCTTTTCATAGTCATATTTCCCAGGATTTAATGGGATGTCTCTTGGGAGGCAAGAAAGAGAATGTGCCACTGTTGAAAATCTTAACTACTGAATGTTGAAAATTTCAAGTTCTGCACTTTTGGATATTTTAATAAGTACCTGGCTGGTGGATTTGCTCACCCAGAGATTTTCTCTGTCAATCTCTGTCTCTCTCTCAACTTCAAATAATAAAAAATGCATAAATTATAAAGTGAAAAATATCCAAACAATCCTTTCTTCTGTAGATTTTCATTAGGCATATTTCAAAGGGTTACTGATCATTCATTGTGAACT
Source organism: Macaca mulatta (assembly GCF_049350105.2). Taxonomy (NCBI): domain Eukaryota; kingdom Metazoa; phylum Chordata; class Mammalia; order Primates; family Cercopithecidae; genus Macaca; species Macaca mulatta. The sequence continues at coordinate 8,322,147 of NC_133413.1, forward strand.
ACAGACTTCAGATCTGTATCCATCCTTTGGAGATAGAAGATAAGTAGCGATGTTATTGGGTTTCTGGTTGTGTTTGTAGTGCATCAAGTCCAAATTATTAAATATTTCCTGCCAATTCTGGAAACAATAAAATAGAACAATCTATCTTTGTCCTTTCACTGTAAAGCCCTGAAATTAAAGTAGTGTGACTTTGTGATGTCCTTAAGTGCTGAGGATAGTAGTTCATTAATACGACTATGTGAATTACACTTGGGGGTGGGAGGGGGCGCTGTTTCAGAATCCAGCCTCTTTAGAAAGCAAAACAACAGGACACCAGGACGGCAAGCCAAACCCAGGGCTCTTCAGAGAAGACCACGATACAAGTCATCAATGACAATGAGATAGCCTTGCTTTCTGCTTGTTATTGTCTCTCTGGCCACCACGGCTGGTGGCGCTGATTAAAGTCTGTAGAAGTCCCTTGCTTTGCTCTATATTTACACTGGGAAGTGCAAGATGGCCTCTCTTGGCAAGGCATCAAATTAAATTCTAAAAGGAGGCAAAAAATAATTTTAGCACAGGGTCAGCAGTTGGGTCTGTGTTTGTAAGTGTTGTTGGGCAAAATGGCCATATGGCAGGAGGGGAAATCAAGGTACAAGTCAGATAAGTCACCTTCCCAAGGTGACCTGCTGAGCAGTAGAGCTGGGATTCCAGGCTTTGTGTATTTGCACATGTCATGCTGTGCTGCCTCTGAATTGCACTTGAGATGTGGTGTCTAGGCCTGGTCTTGCGTAATATCCTGGCCAATGTTAGGAAAACACTAGTCCCTCTGAACCATGGTAACAATGCCTAAAAGGTGAGGATGATGACACTTACCATGCCTAATTCAAGAGTTTATGGTGAGGATCAAAGGAGATTATGTGTTAGAAGTATTTTATAAAATATGAAATATGAGAATAATGAAAAGGGTCTAAAACAATATAAGAATAAAATAAATGTCACATTGTCTTACAGCGTGTTCTGTATGTTGCATTTGGAATGTGGCATCCTTAGTGGTGGTTCAGTAGTTTCTTCTTTTCCTGTAATTGCAGTGATGAGATCTAGGGTCTTGCCCAGATATACACTCAATTTTCAGCACAGTATTTTATAGATGGAATAGAAGCACACATCACCATCTATGCAAGAGGCCTTGGAGGTAAACAACCTGAGGCAGTATGTGGACCTTCCCGGATGCTAATAGAGCAATTCTTTAAAAGGCACTTATGACATGCTCAGGGTCATTTGAATACAGATTGACTATTAAATTGTATTAAGGAACAAGTGTTGATTTTTTTCCCGGGGTGATAATAGTATTGGGGTTCTATTTTACAAAATGAGTTGTTTCCCCCCTGAGTTGCACCTTCTGAAGTATTTTCAAAAGGGCATCTTTGAAATAATTTATTTTTATTTGAGATAATCTAGGAGAGGGTCTTATTAAGGGATGAAATAAGACTAACCACATGTTGAGGCCGAGTGATGGCTATGTGAAGGACCATTACACGGTTTTGGCAGAAAGGGCACAATCCAGCCTCAGTTTCCACCCTGAAAAGGTGAGGATGATGCCGCTTACCATGACTAGCAGCTCATACATGGCATTATGTCCTTCTATTAGGAAGCCCAGGGTAGCAGGTTGTCTTTCTGGCTTATTTTAATTGCTGTTGACATTCCTTGGCTAGATCCCTGTCTCCCTATGTGTTTGCAAAATGGTGACACTCCTCATTTGTCAGCTGAACTACTTTTGAGGAGAGAAGCTTTTGACTACCTTAAAATTTGGTTTGGACAAGAAAGGCAGGCAGGCCAAATGTTCATCAGTCCCGTTTCTTTACCAGTTTTCAGGATCAAGAATCCACAGCTCAGCGCAGGGCTGCTCTCTGCTGCCCTCTGCTGCATGGGACTCTCCACAGACACCCACTTGATCAATCCCTTAAGTTCCAGTGGGTTCCCAAGCTTGTCATTACACATCACTTCTTTTGTTTTTCTCCTCAGAGGTCTATGTTTTGAAATACAGTGTATTCTAAACAAGGCACACTTAACATTGATTTACTTTCCATTTTAATTAACAAAAGACATATACAACTTCTGAGCAAAACTTTTGATCAGAAAAGAAAACCAGCATTATCAGAATAAAAATGATGTTTTTCTTCAGTTTATAGCTGATTAGGTAGACATATTTTTGGTTCGACTTATGCAGTGTTGAAACTCATGATTAACCTCCATTACTATTCTCCATTATCACAACCAGAGGGGCTTTCCAGGCTGTATTCTTCTTCAATCTCCTATATTGGCTTTGCATTGAGTGGAAGCTCAGCAAACCTTGTTTGATAACTGAATCCGTGGTTGCAATGGGGATGCCCTTGCTGCAAGGCCACAGGAAGGAAAGCTACTGAGGTCCTGCTTCCAGCGACTCTAGGGACCAGCACTACTGCGTTTCAGGGTTTTGTACGATTCAGTAAGCTCTCATCCCATTTTCTCAAACAGCATGCATAGGAGTTGGGACATCTTCCAATTTTGTATTCTTGGCTTCGACATTTGTTCCGGCAGCGGGCAGTCCCATAACCACATATTCTGTCCAATTCAAATTCACTTCTCACTAGATAACAGGATATGGCACTGTGATTAATTGCGCACTGGCACCAAAAGGCAAGGCTTTGGCAGAAGGTGTTTTCGGAGGGGGATAGAGAATGTTAGTGCATGGTGGTGGAGGTTTTCCTGCACCCCCATCCTCCTCCACTTTTCTACACGATCGACTTGACCCTCTGATTCCCAATGTATTTGAAAATACACATCAGTCCATGCCACACCTATTTTCAAAATCCCTACAACAGTTTACTATTGTTTTTTGATTAAATCTCACCAAGCCTCTTACTGGGTCTCCAAAGCAATCATGATCTGATCTTGGGCCACTTTTTCAAACTCATGCTATTCCACTGTGGCCCTCACTCTGTCCATGATACCCTCGCCAGCCTCCCTTCTGTTCCGTGTGAGCTAACTCTTTGCTATCCTAGTACCTTCACGTGCACTGTCCCCTCTGCCTGGAAGGTTTTTCTTCCCATACGTGGATTCTTTGAACTTTTATATCTCAACCTTAAGATCCCAATATTGGGCATATCTTTCTCTGTCTTTTCATGTATTTAAATGCCCCAAAACTATTTTTCTCCCTATGTATTTGTTAGTCTTTTATATTACTTATCACAAGTTGTAGCTATATATCTATGTATCTATATATATATAGAGAGAGAGATACATATATAGAGAGGGAAAGAGAGAGATACATACATACCTAAATATAGATATAGATATGTGTATATGTATGTATATTTTATTGTTTGGTATTCTCAATGGAACTACGACCTCCCGACAATGAGGCCCATGTTTATTTATGTTGCTTACCATTGTGTAACTGGCACTGGGAACATAGCCTGTTTTCAGTAAGGACCTGGTGAGTGAATGATTGGATAGACTAGACAGGAGGAAACTAGAGTGGATGCAAGTAGAGTGGAGGAAACTAGAAAGGAGCAGAATCCGGATTGTTTGGCCCTTGGCCCAGAGCAGTTTTCAGGAGACATGGATTTAGTTTCTCAGTCTCAGGGTGTGCTCTCTGAGGCTAAAAGCAGCTTTGTAAAGCTCATTATCTCACATGCCACACTGATAGGATCTCACAGAGATATCAGGAAAAGCCAGAAGCAAGGCTGATGGTAGGGAGGACAGTGTAAGGTGGACGGAGAGAGCCTCGCTGGAGAGGGCTTTGCATGAGGTTCTCTAGCAAACTCAGCAGGAGCCAGGCTTGGGGGAGGGTGTCAGAGGAACCCCGAGGAGAGGAGAGTCAGAGCTGCAAGTGGACCTCTTTGCAGAGGTCGGGGCCCAAGGGTCCTAATTTCACTTGAGCCCTGAGTCCTTCTCCCCTGTTGCATCTGTTCATTTTCCACAAAGCAGCGGGGCAGGAGAACTGAAACGGGCTGCTAATCCTCACACCAGGGTTTTATGTCTTTCCCTCGTTCCGGTAAAGAGAAGCCTCCTGTTTCTGATGCTTAGGTGTCAAGATTCTTTGTCCAGGATGTGGGTGGGGACTAAAAGGAAGTTCGACCAATTCTTGTGTTTGATAGGATATTGAACGGGTTTATATTTGGAATGGCCCCACAGTGGGTGACGAGGAAAGACTGTTTTGCTGTAACCTTCATTCAAAAGCAAGCCCTTGTGGTCACAGTACAAGGCAATGAAGAAAGGAGGGAGGTGGGCTGCGATGTGTGTCATGCTGAGCGAGTGTGGAGGTTGGGCAGCAGATATGTGCCTTCTGACCTATCTGTGGCAGGCCACTTTACAACCTGTAGTTATAGGAGGAAAAGAAGGACAACATGCTTGCTCAGGGAAAACAAAGCTTAGCATTAAGGGAGAAGAAGAATAGACTAGGAAGAGAATACAACCTTTAAAATGTTAGACTGTCAGTTTCAAGCGAGCCCTCACAGGCCATCTATTCAGAGATGGGAATTAAGGCTCAGAGAAGGAAAGTGACTAAACTGAGGTCACACAGCAACTTATATGTCAAAGCTGGAACAAAAACCCAGTGGGTGTGTCTTATAGTCTGAGTAAACAGAATGCGAAAGGGAGAATACAGTCCATACACTGAGGCTGAAAAATAAATACATCCTAAGCAATAAATACATTCCAGGGTAGTCTACACTACACTAGTTTCTTTCTTGCATAAGCAATTTTCCTTCTCTGCTCTATAGATCCAGAAACTCCTAGACAGGTCTCAGATCTTAGTTAATGTAGAAGTTTATTTTGTCAAGGTTGAGAGCACACCTGTGACACAACCTCAGGAGGTCCTGAGGACATGTGCCCAAGGTGGTTTTGATATAGTTTGCTTGCTTTTATACATTTTAGGGAGACATAATACATCAACCAATACATGTAAGATTTAATTTTTTTTTTTTTTTTTTTTTTGAGACAGAGTCTCGCTCTGTCTTCCAGGGTAAAGTGCAATGGCATGATCTCAGCTCACCGCAACCTCCACCTCTCGGATTCAAGCGATTCTCCTGCCTCAGCCTCCCAAGTAGCTGGAATTACAGACATGCGCCACCATACCCAGCTAATTTTTGTATTTTTAGTAGAGACAGGGTTTCACTGTGTTGGCCAGGCCAGTCTCGAACTCCTGACCTTAAGAGATCCGCAGACCTCAGCCTCACGAAATGCTGAGATTATAGGCATGAGCCACTACACCTGGCTGATTTACATTGGTTTGGTCCAGAAAGGTGGGAATTCAAAGTGGGGGGCGGTTAGGGGGGCCTGCAGCGGTACAGTGGGAGGGTGTGGCCGGGGGCCTTCCAGGCTATAGGTAAATTTAAACATTTTCTGGTTGACGATTGAGTTTGTCTAAAGACCTGGGATCAATAGACAGGAATGTTTGGGTTGCGACAAGAGATTGTGTTGTGGAGACCAAAGTTGTATCATGCAGTTGAAGCTTTTAGCTAGCAGGCTTCAGAGAGAACAGGCTGTAAAATGTTTCTTATCAGACTTAAAGTCTGTGTTGATGTTCATGCTGGAAAGTATCATGAGGCATGTCTGACCCCCACTTCCTTTCATGGCCTGAACCAGATTAAATTTAACCAGATTAAATTAACCAGATAAAATTTTAAGAGCCCTGGCTGAGGAGGGAGTCCATTTGGATGGTTGGGAAGTGGGGTTAGAATTTTATTTTTGGTTTACAGCCCCCATCCCCAGTCCTTGTGGGTATCTGAGGGGTTGACAGTGTGTGACAGCCAAACTTACCCAAAGTAGGGGTGGCAGGAGAGGAGGCGGGCAGCGCATGTCATTCAACCTCACCCACTTCTGCCACTTCCCTCCCAAATCCTCTTCCTGCTAAGGGTCTTTCTCAGAATTAGACTACAGAGACCAGTCTGACCCAGTCCTCAGCAGTTCAGTGCAGGTAATGGCAGCCAGCTCTGTGGTGCATTCTTGGGGATCTGGAGGGATCCCTGACCCAGGCTTTCCATCCCAAGATGTTCTTTGTCTTGGGATCACAGGTTGAAGAAAACCTGTTCTTTGATAAATTGCTACCATATTTTGACAGACCTGGAACATGCTCATAGCAGAATTTCACAGAAGTGTCTTTGGGAAATGACACGGGAAGAAAGAACAAGGAAGAGTTAACCTAAACAGGTACCCTCTGAAAAAAATCATTAACCCATCTGAATCACAGCAGAGGCACAGCCTGGAAGGGGAAAAAGATGGGTGCTGAGTGTCTGTCAAAGCCCCACAAAATTGACTGAGCAGCTGGGAAGAGAAGATCCGATGGCCTTTATGAGTCAAAACAATTGGTTTCGTCCCAGCACTGCTAGTCTTATTAAGCAACTCTAAAAATCTTATTTTCTCTCACTGTACTATAGAGAATATTGCTCAGCTTGTAAAAGAAACTGAGCAACATTTTGAGACTCTGTCTCAAAAGAAAAAAAAAAAGAATGTTGCTCAGCTTGTAAGATTAGATTATGTGCTCTCTCATATCCATTCCAAATAGATAAGAAATATATGCTTCTAGGGACATAGAATAACGCAGGAGTCAGAAGATTTCTGACCTCTTAGTCTAACTTTAAAATTTGCTTAGCAGAGTTCAAAGGCACCTGCTATTTGTGTTGTCAGTAATTTATATTCTTGCCTACTAAAATCACTGCATTCCCTTTAATCCTAATCATCTGACTTCATATGAAAAGTTGCAAAATTTAGGAGGATGAGTAGGCATCCATTCTGTGCAGAGTAAAGCTGTTCAGAAGGAAGAGGATGGGGGAAGGCATCTTATTCTACAAAATCAACAATGAATAATTACCTCTGACCTGCAATGGAACAAGCATGGCTAGTAAGTCCTCATTGCTGAGGACTCCATGAGGAATTGTTACCGTGTGTGGCCAGGGGGCCAATGACATCCAGGACTCCTGATCCCTACGTTTCTTTTTTCCTCCTTGAGCTAGTAAGCCTTGTGGCTGTAAGGTGCATACAAGGACTGCCACGTACTGCATTTTACTAATGGACCCAATGAAAACAAAGAGAAAAGGGCTGGGATTGAATAAGGTTATTCCATCCTTCAGGATTTATTTTCTAAATCAAATGTTTTTCTTCTCCACCTGTCATCCCCAGCAACTGTATACATTTCCAGCTGAGAGTCTCTTTTTACCTGGAAGATCTTGATAGAATAGAAGAGAAATGGCTAACAGCAGCACAAGTCTCTGCATAATGCTGGGGCCGCTGGCAAGAAGCAGACGGAAGTTGGAGGGAATCACCCCAGGCAGGAGCGGGGCAGGTGTATTTATGGGCAGAGGCTGTACCTGCTCCTGATTACTGAGGCTTATCAAAAGGCAGCGTTCCTTGGTGAACACTCACCAAGGCACAGTGTGTGTGTTTGGCGGGGGCGCGGGGTGTTGGGGCTACAGAAATGTCAGCAGGGCAGTGTTGAGGGTGGGGAGACAGGATTAGCATAGGTCAAGTCCAAGTCACTTCACTTGCTTCCTTGAATCATTTCTGAAGCAAGAATTGGATTAGATGATTTCTAAGATACCTTCCAGCCTTGACATCCCTCGATTCTGGTGAGACGACTTTCTCTTCCGTTTCAGTAAGTTTCAGTCAGGAGATTCTTGTTAAAACGGTGGTGTGGGTAATGGAATCGAAGTCCATCACCCCCAAGACCTCTCTGAAGTAAACATTCAAAGAAACACACAATGTCAAGGAGAAGAATGGCATGGAGCATGGGGAGGCCATAAATGCGTGAGGGTCCCAGCACATTTCTGTGATAGAAAGCGTGTAGGATGAGGATGACACGTGACAACAAGGAATACTTGATGGTGGGCATTGTCCAAGGGTGGGATGTGTAACCACAGAGCATCAGGCTGACTTAGGACTTGGGTGAAAAGGAGGACAAGAGTGAGAAGAGAGGTTAAAAGGAGACGATTTATAGGAATGCTGTGTTTCTAACAATGGCTCCAAATGAAACATAACCTTCCTCTTTAACCTTCCAGAGAGCATATGCCCTGCCCTCAACCCCGGGTATATGCTCCCTGGATTTAACCCCAACCCCACCCCAGGCAAAATATAACTCTTAAAATAAAATAAAACGTTTTAGAGAAAGCAAAAATATCCAATCTTGGAAGCTGACATTCTTGACTAAGCTCTCCTCATTCTAGAGCACAGATTAAGCAAAACCTGACAGAAATACGTTGCTTGTACATCCTAAGCAAAATCTAGCAGTCAGTGTGTCTTCCCCAGAGTTCTCACTTAGGGGAGAATGTGATAGAAAACCAGGTCTCCTTACAGGGTAATAGAATAGAATAGAAGATCAGAAATCACAAACTGTGCCAGTTTGGGTGCTCCATGAAGCATATATCAACAGGAATTAGAAAGGAAATAAATTTACTGGGAAATGCCTGTGAAAAATAAAGGTGGGCCAGGTGCAGTGCCTCATACCTGTAAATCCCAGCACTCTGGGAGGCTGAGCGAGGGAGGAGGATCATTTGAGCTCAGGGGTTTGAGTCCATCATTGACAGCATAGACAGACCCCATCTCTACACAACAAGAAAATTAGCCAGGGATGGTGGTGTGTCCCTGTAGTCCCAGCTATTTGGGAGGCTGAGGCAGGAGGGTCTCTTGAGCCCAGAAGTTCGAGGTTGCAGTAAGCTATGATGGCACTACTGCACTCCAGTGTATGCAATAGAGCAAAACCCTGTCTCTGAAAAAAAATAAAATAAAAATTCAAAATGAAAAGATGGAGCGGGGAGGGAGTAAGATTGAGTAGGGAAAATCTTCAGAAGGTGATGTCAGTTAACACCTGTGAAAAGGTTTGGAGTCGGGGGAGCCTCAGACTGCAGTGCAGAAAATTTCAGCATTGCCAGTGGGGAACCCCAGTGCAAGACTGTCCTACACCAGCAGACATGGCCCAGCTCTAGTCCACAGTGTGCCTATTCACTTACTGGAAGCAGTCAGGGCGAGAGTGGTAGCCATGGGAATCCTGCCGCAGGTTACATATATGCAGCAGGTGGAGGCCGTTGGATACTCTCCCTACAGCAGACACACAGCAAGCACAAACGTGCAGGAGCCATGGGACCCTCCTAGCCTGCCACATGTTAGGCTTTAGTAATTTTTGATGTTGGGCCTCAAGGGGAAAAAATCAGCTAATATTCAAGGTCATCTATGTGACCAGGATTCTGAAGAAAATTAAAAAATTCTGATGATAATAAATATTCAGTAGCTCTCCAAAAAAAAAAAAAAAGGAATTCATATACAGGGACTGAATAACCAAACTTCAAAAGAAATCCTATATCTTCTCAGGAGAAAAAAAAAAGCTTTTTTGCTGAGTCCGTATAAAGTATTTCAGAGTTCTGGTTTTGGTAACTACAAGTAAAAAGACTGAAAGTCACTACTTTAATTCTTAAAAAAAGAAAAAAGAAAGCCAAATAAAAGGAGAAATCAATGACTTTTCTTGAACCCACTAGGCCACTGAGGTCTCAGGGCAAACCCATTGCCTGGAAATCTGGAGTCACAGCTGAGACGAGCTAACCCGGAATGGAAGCTCTGAAACCATAAACTAGCAGGGACACATACGGTAACTTTGACAACTTGCTGGAGGCTGAACGTGGACATTTAGGAGAGTGAAAAACTACTAGAGACCATGGTCAAAGCTCTACCTTCTCAACCCCTGCTATCCTGGGTTTTAAATCCAGGAAGCCCCCAAGGTTATCATGGTGAAGAGCCAGAATGGAAGCCCTGGTTGCTCTGAAAGACGTGAAGAGTGATATTGTGAAACACGTCCAGAGGATTCCCCATAACAAAAGCCTCCTCCTCTGCAGGAAAAACGGTTTTACTAGAGCCGTATCCCACCTGGAAGGGAAGACGTTTCCCTACTCCAGCCCCATCTGACCTTCCTGTCTCACTTGAGGGATGGGGGTAGCTAAGAAGTTCTTGTGAGCCGGGCATGGGGACTCACGCTTGTAACCCCAGCACTTTGGGTGGCCGAGGGGGGCGGATCACAAGGTCAGAAGTTCAAGACCAGCCTGCCCAATATGGTGAATCCCCATCTCCACTAAAAAAAATTAAAAATCAGCCAGATGTGTTGGTATGCGCCTGTAGTCCCAGCTACTTGGGAGGCTGAGGCAGAAGAATCATGAATCCAGGAGGAGGAGGTTGCAGTGAGCCTAGATCGTGCCACTATACTCCAGCCTGGTGATAGAGATTAAAAAAAAAAAAAAAAAAAATTCTCTTGGCGGTCACAGTGCAGGAACACAGGCCCAGGTAAAGATGAGATTTACTTATAAGACTATAGAATGCTTCCTTTTCCCCTGCCTCATTTTTGTTTGTCCCTTGCAGCTGTCTGAGACATAAGATCCTTAATATCATCCTCAGGTTAGTTCCATTCAGCCATCGCCTCCATTTGCAGGCTGGACCAGGTCCCAGTATCATGTGGATAAATTGACAAAGATCAGGAAGTCATGGATTATATGCTTAAATGAAGATTCTAAATTCCTCAGCAAATTCCTGGTGGTTTTCCTTTGAGTTGGAGAAGTCTTTCACGATTTCCGTCAGTTCGGATTTTGACCAAGACATAAAGGTAATTAAAGAAGGCAGACACAGTTGATCTGAGGACCTAACTTTAGAAGGCATTTTCCTAACTTTCTTCTCATCTTCAGAGTAGAAAGGCAGCTGAGTGAAGAGGTTGGTGGAATCAGAGTAATTAGGCAGAGGAAGAAGAGAGAGAGGAGGAAAAGAAGGAGTATTCAGAGTTGAGTGAGTCCATGTACAATTTTTTATCATCACTGATTAAGTGCTTAAGCTTTTAATTTGCCTTTTGCAAAGAGTCTTTAAGAAAGGCAAGTTTTGATTTGCTTAGTCTTTTAGAAGCCTCTGCATGCCAATTAAAAACATATGTCATTTTTTTCTGAGGCATTTAAGATCACTTCTCTTTCAATGTAGCTTATAGATGAATAACTGTTTAGGTTAAAATTTCTTCACTGTGACCACCGTAATTCTAAGTTGTCATTAGGAAAGTTTACACATTTATTTAGAAAAACACAGCTTCTGGGTTCATAATTTTTATACATGAACGTAGCTAGAGTCCCAGATGGAGAGGTTCCAGACTACTTGGATAAGGACGAACTCATGATTCTTTGTCTTCCCCAAACCCTACCTTCTTAAGACCTTCTGTTGAACCCAGTTGAGCTTCTGTTGGATCCAGACACAGAGAGAAAGCAGTGAGTATAATGGGCTCAGCTGGTAACTCCATCTGGTTACTCATTGTCCCAGGAACCACCATCAGGGCTTCCTTGGGTCCCTCTTCTGACAATAGAACTGTTAAAAAATAAACTTAGGCACACAAACATCTTAAAGTTTTCTTTTGAGCAGGTATCAATTTAAGAATAGGGCAGGCTCCAAGTCACAAGTCTTCTGGGGCTCAGGCAAAGAGGCACGAGGGAAAAAAAGGCTTTTATAGGGTGAAAATAGAAGAACGGCAAATAAAACATTTAATTGGTTAAAGTGGAGTAAAAGCCTTATTCGAATCATTCCAGTTGACAGTCCCTTGTCAGAGGTTAGTTGGTGGTTTCTGATTGGTTAAAGTTTTCTTTTACTATTCTAACTAAGTTGGGTTTTAGTTTGTTTATGTAGAAACCGAGCGCACTGAAGCTCCCTCAGTCTCAATGCCTCTCATTTAATTATTTTAACAAGAGAAATATTCTGTGTTCATATATTGGAGAATTTAACGTTAAGGTGTCAATTATTTACAACTTGATCTATAGATTAAATATAATCCCAATCAAACTTTTAGCAAGATATGTTGTCGATATTTCCAGACTGATTCAAAAGACCTAGGATCGTCAGTACAATACTGAAAAGAACAAGGTTGGTAGGTTGGTGGATGATACGGTTTGGTTGTGTCCCTACCCAAATCTCATCTTGGATTGTTGCCCTCATAATCCCTACGAGTCATAGGAGGGACCTGGTGGGAGGTAATTGAATCATTAGGGTGGGTTTTTTTCTGTGCTGTTGTCATGATAATGAGGAAGTCTCACAAGATCTGATGGTTTTATAAAGGGCAATTCCCCTGCACACGCTGTCTTGCCTGTCACCATGTAAGACATACCTTGCTCCTCCTTTGCCTTTTGCCATGATCGTGAGGCCTCCCCAGCTGTGTGGAACTCTGAGTCCATTAAACTTCTTTTTCTCTATAAATTACCCCATCTCAGATATTTCTTTATAGCAGTGTGAAAATGGATGAATACACTGAACTTACACTATGTTATATCAAGACTCACTATAAAACTGCAATGATGAAGGCAGTGTGGGAGGGGTGAAGCAATAAATAAATAGATCAAAGAGATCAATAGAAGAGAATGGATAGCTCAGAAAAGACCAAAGCAGCTGCTGTCTATCAAAGAAGCAAAGGTAATGTAATGGAGGAAGAACAGTCTTCTCAACAAATGATGCTTGAACAATTAGATTTCCCTATGCAAAAGAGAAGGAGAGGGAAAGAGGAGAAGAGGAAGTGATGAAGTGGGGGAAGAGAGAGAGAGAGGGAGGGGGGAGAAAGAGAGAGAGAGAGAGAGAGAGAGAGAGATGCCCTACGATGGGGGAGTGATTAAACAAACTGTGGTTCATCCATAGCCTGGAATACTGCCCAGCAATGAGAAGGAAAGAGCTATTGACACATGCAGCAACCTGGATGAATCCTCAGAAAGTGATGCTGACTGAAAAAAATCAATCTAATACATTCCATTTATATGGTATTCCTAAAAGGATAAAATTGTAGAAATGGAGAACAAATCACTTATACAAGGGTTAAGAAGGAGGTGGAGGTGTGAGGGAAGGCAGAGTGGCTTTGAAAGAGTAACATGAGAAGTCCTCCTGATAATGGAAATGTTGTGCATCAGTGTCAATATCCTGGTTGTGATATTGCACTATGGTTTTACAAAGATGTTACTGTTGAGGAAAATAGAGTAAAAGATCTGGGTACCTTTCTGTATTATTCTTATTTTTTTGGAACTATATAGGAATCTACAATTATCTCAAAATACAAAGTGTAACTAAAACATCCTTTCCATAAAAGGGTTATTGATTATAATAGAATTAAATCTATCGACTTTGAAAAATTAAAGGGGAGGTAAGGCAAGATTTCTGAGCCAGCAGGAAACCAAAACTAACTCTTAAGCATTGGAAACATGACAGGAAATTCTTACTCAAACTGAGTAATTGTCTCAGTCCATTCATGCTGTTATAATAAGATCTCTTATACCGGGTGATTTGTAAACAATAGAAATTTATTACTTAGTTTTAGGGGCTGGAAGACCCCTAAAAGATTTGTTATATCCTGAGGACCCAGTTTCTGCTTCCAAGATAGCATCTGGTTGCTCAGCCTTCATGTGGCTGAAGAGACAAACTCTGTGTCCTCCCATGGTGGAAGGAGCAAGGCAGCTTCTTTCAACCTCTTTTATAAGGGTGCTAATTCCATTCATGAGGGCAGGGCCCTCCAGGCTTAATCACCTCCTCAAAGGCCTCACCTCTTAATCACCACAGTGGGAATTAGGCTTCAGCATTAATTTTGGAAGAACACATTCCCACCGTAACAGTAATTTTGAGGCTTAGAATCAGAAGGTAAATTGTCAGCCAGTTCCTAGGAAAATAGTAGGTAGTGATTTGGGGAAGAGGATCTAAATCACTGGAGTTACTGAGAATCATAGAGGTATTTACAACCCCCCTGCCTGTCAGTAAATTTTATCTCAGATTTACGTGGAGAGAACAAGTCTACAGGAAATATTTAATCAGTCCCAATTAAAGACATGGAGTCATGACGATTAATTTAGACAGGTGAGTGTGTGACACATAAAAGTCCTTGATAAATGGACTGCCTATCCATCAATTTGTCGTTCATGTAGCTATTCATGTAAATGTGTGCTCATCTATGTGGGCATATGGCACGATGGTAAAAAATTTTTTAAAGTGTGCTCATTACCTATTCATCTTCTTTCTACCTCACTTTCTCCCTTTTTTTTTCTTTACTTTTGTTTACTTCTTTCATCTCAATAGGTTAGTAAGGCCCAACTGGCTGAGTACAGGCTAGAGATTTGTTGATTTCTAGTCTCTTCTAGTCCTCTTTTAAGGAAAATATCATATGGCTTTGGGAAAATTTCTTTATCCCAGAATGATAGAAAAACAAACCAGGATGGAGGGAGCATCAAGGTCAGGCAGTGTTGTTCTTCTTTCTAAATGAAACACTTGACAAACCGAGCAAAGACAGTCATTTATATTTATTAAAGTGTCTGCTTACAGTAGAGGCAAGAGTAAAATGAAGCTAGGTTATGTATGCGTCTCTGGAAACCTAAATCTTCTGCATCAGTCTGTAGTGTTCCCACATGTCTGGATGGTCCGACAGCATTTCAGAGACTTCTGGCAGAAAGAAGTAAGTTCTTCATTTTTCTCACAATTGTTCTTGCATGTCCCTCTAAGTTTGTCGCATTTGTCATCAAAAAATGCATTCTTGGCTACACGAGGGAAGGAGCCATTTGGATTAATTCCCTTTTCAGACACGCGTGTTTACCAGATACAGTTGTATGACTAGTTGGTGAAGATTTTTTCACAAGCTGTCCTAGTGCCATATTCTACCGGTCGATGAGATGGTAGGGGACCTGATTTTTATCTGATATTTCAGTCTTGTAGTCACACAGGGTGAAATACCAGAAAGAATACATTTGTCTTTCAGCATTTGAGACCAAGCTGTGTAGGAGCTTTGGGAAACCTAAGCTATGGTTCTAGGATCGAAATCTGTTGGGGATAATTATCAACTGGTTCCCATAAACACTCGCAGAGGTGGCTCCTTTTCCCAGTGCACTCTTAGAGGCTGCTACCTGGTGAGAGTAGAGCAGGAGCTGAGACTGAGGAGATAGCTCCAGACCAGAGCAAAGGAAGGGATAAAGATACAAAAAGAAAATGAGTTTACTGTGCTAGATAGAAACTTGCTTGGAAGGCTCAGCCTGATTTCTCCTCCATATTCCACCAAAGCATCGACTGTGGAAAACTTGTGCTTTAGAGAAGGAGGGTGCAGCATGTTCGGAATGCTTTTCTAAGATTTTCTCTGTTCAGTTTGCATAGAATTCCAGTTCCCACCTTAGGGCTTTATCAGTAGCAGTCTCAAGAGCAACCTGCTTCAAGTTAAGGACAGACAGCACGTCTTACCAGGATCAACATTTTAGAGTTGCCCAATTTGTGTATACATAATGAAGGCATCAGATGTACAGAGATTGCATTTAATGTCTATACTATAATGTACATATATTTAATGTCAACATATAAAGGTGCCTAATTCACATCTACGTAAAACTTACAGCCAGATGGATGAGTGCCAGCATTATCCAGGATGAGCACATCAGTTCCTAAGTGAAAATACTCCACTATTTCAAAGCTCGATGAACTCTCGCTCTCACTGCCAGGGGTCTATGTTCTCTCTGCCTTACTGTAAGGCAGATACTAATATACTATACTATAGACTACAGTGTGGCATTCAGATAAAATCTTTTGGTTTAGTATAGTATTATAGTATAGCTTAATATATACTATAAAAATACTAGTATTATAGCATATACTAGTATAAAAGTGTATACTATAGTATTATACTAGTATATATACTATACTATATACTAGTATATAATACTACTAGTAATAATATACTAGTATAATATAGTATCTGGCCGGGTGCAGTGGCTCACACTTGTAATCCCAGCACTTTGGGAGACTGAGGCGGGTGGATCACAAGGTCAGGAGTTTGAGACCAGCCTGACCAACATGGTGAAATCCCATCTCTACTAAAATTACAAAAAATTAGCCGGGCATGGTGGCACGTGCCTGTAATCCCAGCTACTCAGGAGGCTGAGGCAGGAGAATTGCGTGAACCTGGGAGGCAGAGGTTGCAGTGCAGTGAGCCAAGATTGTGCCACTGCACTCCAGCCCAGGCAACAGAGTCTCAAAAAAAAAAAAAAAATATATATATATATATATAGTATATATACTAGTATAATACTATATAGTATATAATACTAGTATAATATTATACTATAATATAATATTACATTATACTATATTATACTATACTATACTATAATAATATTATAGTATAATACCATATTATAATACTAGTAAATAATTATAGTATATACTATGCTATACTATAATACTATACTAAACCAAAAAGATTTTCTCTAAATTCAATTATAGTATAGTATTATACTATCGTATATCTAATAGATAATTATTAGGTTATCTAATAATTATATAACAAGTGTTATGTAATGATAGATATAAGAATCTATAATTATATAATAATTATAGTAAATAATTATCTATAATTTTATAATTATAGTACTATCTAATAGATAATTTTATAGTTTTAAACATCTTTTTTTGACTAATTATATAATAAGTATGAGTGATCTGAAAAAGATACCTCTGGCCAGTTTTCAACGTGCACATCAAAGCCAGTGGCCTGAATACAGCATAGGTCACGGTGGGTCCTATATCCTCGTGTCCTGACACAGAATCTCCTCTCACAGGCTTGTCACAAAACAGACCAGAGCTATGAGCAGCTGATGTGAAAAGTTGAGCATTACACATGGGATCGTATATCACTGGCATCTGGCACAAACTGGGACTTACTGTGGGCTCTGAGAATCCCTTTCTTTAGGTCTCTGGAGGCTCACATGAGCCTAGTCTTACGCCTTCATTTTGGAGAGGATACAATTGGAGCCATTGGAGATTCTCGGGAGCAGGAGAAAGTGAAGAGAGTTTTGATATGGGAAGGGCGTCTTTAATGCCTCTTACTGTGGCAAGAGAGTTGGGCTCCTGCCCTGGCTTTGTTTTGGTTATCTATATGACTCTGAGAAGCAGCCCATCTGAGGCACAATTTCTGCATCTGTAATAAAATTTGTAAAATGGACCTTCAAACCCAAAAAGATTTTCTCTAACTGCCATTAAATTAGAGGTAGGATAGAGTTTTCCTTAAAGGCACTGGCATTGGAAGACTAGATGCATTTTATGTGAAACTCTCATCACAGTACGTGGCTTGATGATATGTGATTAAGAAATGGCAGTCCAAGTTATGCTGCTTTACCTGTTGCCATGACTGGCATGCATGCATAGGTGTCTCTAAGCTCAGATCTTTACCTCTCTCTCCTCCTTACCTGTCTCAATCTCTACCATAACTATATTTTGAAAGGTTCATAGACTGCTATCCTTGTTTTTAATTTTTTTTCAATTTTTGTTTTTGTTAGTGAGCATGAGACTGGATGCCAAAAGACATGTTTCCTGGCCTTCCTTTACTCTTTCAAACCTGTGACAGCCCCTCC
This sequence comes from Macaca mulatta, assembly GCF_049350105.2. Lineage (NCBI taxonomy): Eukaryota > Metazoa > Chordata > Mammalia > Primates > Cercopithecidae > Macaca > Macaca mulatta. The sequence goes on from NC_133413.1 coordinate 8,339,519, forward strand.
TAGATAAGAATGTAAAATGCAAAGGAATTACAGAAGAGGCGTTGGGGGATATCACCTCTTGTAGTAGATGGGGTTGATCACACCCAGGCGTTCACTGAAGGGGACCCTCTCTCTGGGACACCGCCTCTGATCACCTTCCCTGTAAAGATGCCCATTTTACCTGGGGTCAGAAAGAAGAGCACAACAAAGAGAAAGAGGAAAGTCCTCATGACTGGGAGCGTCTTGAGAGATCAGCGCCGTGTTCATGAGGAAAGAGCAGCAAACATCCGCATTTATACATTTCTCCAGACCAAGTAACATCTTGATCAGTGAGGCTTATCAGAAACGAGAAGATTTTCATGCTCTGCTGCGCAGAGCCCAGCCAACCTCAGTGGGTGTCACTCAGTCTACAGCTCATCATTTTTTCTGATTCTGGAAAGTTTTCAAGAAGGAAAGTGGGGATGAAGGGAGGACAGAGTAAGGCAGACACAGAAAAAGTAAACAAATCTGGAGTCCAGCAGTTTGATTTCTAATCCTGGCTGTGCTTCTGAACAGCTTTTGGTTTACTCATATGTAAAATGAGAGTAATTATACAATATCTCAATGCTTCAGTTAAGAGCTGATGAACCATAGTGAGGTGGAATCTGAATTCCAGATTCAGTCTTTTTGAGCTTTGCAAACTTGGCAAAGGGCTTGAACTAAGCATATATTTGTTAAAAAGTTTGAATCTTGCTGTATGCTGCACGCTTTTTGTGCTGGGTCCTGCCACGCTGCCCACCTGTATAATGGCGCCGTTGGCATAGCAAGGGGCTGGTAACCATCATGCCTTGCCCTAGACACTCAGGGCTTAGACACTCAACTCCAGTCCTTTGCATATTCACAGCCAGGCCACTGTGGGGTGGATGGTTGCTGGAAGAGGATAGTAAGGGGGAGGCCAGGTGGGGCCCAGGGTGCCAAAAGTGAGGGACGAGTGGCTAAGAATACTCCCAGGAAGGTGAAAAGGGAAAGGTAGTCTGGAGTGCACATAAGCCATGCTTCCAAAGTCCCAGAGCATGCTCCACAGTCCCATCAGACTTATTTACAATGCATATATTCAAAGGTAAAGTTCTTAAGACTTTCAAAACAGTGACTGCAGAGCATTAAACCCCAAGTTAAGGCAGAGAGCTGTGACTGCACTGGGCATTTACCTAGGAGGTTGGTCCTGATGCAGGCTATACAAAATGCCTAAAAGCTGAACGCCCGGAGAGTCGGCCCTAGCCCCTATGTATACAGGCATTAGCTTGGATTCTGAATCTGAATTGTTTGCAAGTCACAGCAGCAACATAAAAATGACTGCCTTCCTGCATAGGTCAGAAAAGGTTCATGGTGAATTAATGAACTTGAAAAAGTGTTTACAGAAAACTTAGGTTCAAGGCTGAATAGAGAGAAATGTGCAGGTAGTACTAGTGATAGTAGCCAGGAACTCTGCTAAGTACTCTATATACCTTATCTCAGCAAGCCTCTTAAATGCTCTGTGACTAAGTACCATAATTATATATTCATTTTAAGGGTTAGGAAACTTGAGGTTCATCAAATTAAGCAACCTATCCAAGGTCATATACTTTGTAAGTCGTATACTTTGTAGTCTATATTTAAAATTTTTTCTACTTTACATTACAGAAATGAAGAACAGAACATCACGTAAATATAGGCAACAGGGTAGGAATAAGCAGAACTTATTTGAGGGGAAGATGGTATAAATCTTGCTTTTCATTCCACTTTTTTTGTGTGTTTTTTTGGTGTTTGTTGTTGTTGTTGTTGTTGTTTTGAAACAGGATCTCGCTCCGTTGCCCAGGCTGGAGTGCAGTGGCATGCTTATGGCTCACTGCAGCCTTAAACTGCTGGCTCAGGCGATCCTCCCACATCAGCCTCCCAAGTAGCTGTGACTCCAGGTACATACCACTGTGCCTAGCAAATTAAAAACATTTATTTATTTATTTATTTATTTATTTATTTATTTATTTATTTTTGTGGAGACAAGGTCTCACTGTGTTGCTCTGGCCGGTCTCAGAACTCCTGGTCTCAAGCAATCCACCTGCCTTAGCTTCCCCAAAAGCTATGATAATAGACATAAGCCACACATCTGGGCCAATACCCATTTCCTTAATGAATTTAAAATATGCAGTAATTATGGCTTTGGTGTGTGAAGTGGTATCTTACAGGAAAGGGGACTCAGAACTAACTGGACAAAATGATTGCTGCCCCTCCTTTTCTCCCTGTGATACTTGTAGACAATAAAAATGAAAGCTAGAAAAGTGAGAGTTCACATTTACTGAGTTCTTACATGGTACCAGGCCTCCTTCTAAGCATTCCACATGTTCAAAACACTTCTGCGTTATAATCATACTAGATTCTTACAAAACCTTGAGAGGCAAGCAGAATTTGTGAGTGGGTTCTTATCTTCTCCCAGAAAACAGAAGCTGGAAGAGATGAAAGGAGTCACTAGCTTCCAGCCCCTGCATTAGTATGGCAGAAACTAGCATGGCCTCTGCTCTTTCAACCTCTAGCCTGGTGTTCTTTCCACTACACCAGTTAGGCTACCCAAAATAAAAGGCTTTCTGGATGCCAAGGGTTGTTATCCATGGTATCATCCCTTGATCCTGGGAAATGGAGCATATAATTGTGCTTTTATTGATTCGCTTCACTGATCAAGAGCATCTCCCCATTACTTTTAAATAAAAATGAGCCTCTCGTTTGGGTCTTCTCAAGGAAATCCCAATCTCTATTCTGAAGAGTCTTCCCTAAAAGATGGCCCTGATCAGGAAGACATTTTATTTTGTATTTGCCGTGTTCTTCGTTTTGGTTCAACAGCCATCAGGTAAATAAAAATGGATGGGATTTCGATTGGGCAGATTATAAAGCCTGATGATTCTTCGATGTTTGACCTTAATGGTCAAGCTCTCATGGTGCCTGTCATGGGAATTTCTTAGACCTACAGTGACATTTTCTAAGAGCAAACTGCATATAGTATATGTTTTTTGTGATTTGTTTTTGCTGGTTACCTGAATGCTGGCCTTGAGAAATAGAATAAAGATTGCAACTCTGTGATCTACTGCCTCCTGATATACCATGTCACACGTGGAGTTGGGAATGTTTTATACAGTGTTAATTCCTGTGTTGATTTTAATCTTCAAAATGTATTTTGTTTTGAATTTAGGGTGCCAGGCAGGACTTGAGTTTTCTGAACCATTTCCATCAGGTAAGTTAAAGATCTTCTATATAATTATTTTTTCTCTTAGGAACTCTGGCTCTGTTGGCTCTCTCTGATGTCTGGAGACAAAGAGGGGACAGAGATAGTGGTGGAAACAGAATTGTCTGAAAAACCAGTTCACTAACTTGTCTTCTTCTCTTTTTCTTGTTCCAAGGATAATATTTGGATATTTTTGATTTCATAGAAAAATATCTTTGTGACTGGACTGTAATTTGGCCATAGAGATTTGGACTCAGTGGCTTTTCCCACTAGCTGTTGGTGTTCACTAAACCAAGTTCTTAGATTTAGTCTTGTACCAGCCAATTAGCACTGCTCTGTGAACATGCCTGCCCATCTCTTGCAAGCTCTGCTTCTAAGTCTGGTAATAATATATGTCACAAATGCATGAGGTTAGTTGACGGAAGCTCAAATTAAAGAGTGAGGTTGCTTCAATGAAAACTCAGCACCATTGCAGAAAAGCTATTCATAACGAATAGCCCCCAGATCTTTTTCTTTGAAGTCATCTTACACAGAAAGAAAGCACATTGTAAACAAAACTAAAAGAAATATTGTAGACAAAGTTGAAAAGCTTTTAGACAGAATTTCAAAGTGAGAAATATTAAGGTTGCTACTAGTACTTGAGTGTTTGCTCTGTACTAGGCATCCTGTTAAAAACTTTTCACAGAGTTTGTCATGTAATCCTCAAAACACTCCTATGTGGTAGGTATTATTATAACAAAAATATTTGCATATAATATTCCATTTGATCCCTAAACTGATTTAAAAATGTAGTCAGGTGCTTCTCGAATGGCCACTGGACAAATGAGAATGTGGACCTTAAGAACCTGGCGATTACTAGGCCCAAACAAGAGTTGAACCTAAGTTTCTTAACTTCATCTTCGAGGATCTTTTCAAAACCACAATATACCCCTCCCATTTTTGTCTAGCAAACTTCACAGTCATATCAGGTATGTATTTTTATAGTTCTGTAATACGTGTGTCTCTTTGTCTGCCTGTGGTTTACTTTTGATCCCTGCAAGATGACAAACACTTGGAGAGTAGGAATTGTGATGATCTGTTGCTTAAAAATTAACTCTCCCCAACTCCCTACTGCAAAAGGCAGGAGCTCTTTTTGAAAACTCTGGGCTCGTTCTTGAAAATATTCCTTGTAATCATACACACGAACTCTCCCTTTTTTTGGTGGTGTTTCACATGTTCCCCATTTCTAGACATTTCCTGGAAAGCTCCCTCAGCAGCTGTTTCTTGGCACAGGGAGGTTTGCTGTCTGTGAGTCGTGCAAGCTCGGTCGGGGAAAATGCAGGAAGGAGTGCTTGGAGAATGAGAGACCCGATGGAAGCTGCAGGCTGAACTTTCTCTGCTGCAGACCGAGGATGTGACAAACCAGACCAGCACACTTATGGCCGTAGAAGCAGGCCTGGATATTCAAAGAAGTTCAAGAGAAGTTATGTGGTTTATCCAAATCACACAGTGAGTGAGTCTCAGAATCAGTCTCATTTCTTTCTCTCTTTGTTTTATTTTTTTTTTATTGCTTATTTTTAAAAGATGACTTTATTATTATTATTTTTTTTTTTTGAGATAGAGTCTCACTCTGTCACCCAGGCTGGAGTGCAGTGGCTCGATCTTGGCTCACTGCAACCTCTACCTCCCGGGTTCAAGCGATTCTCCTGCTTCAGCCTCCCAAGTAGCTGGGACTACAGGCTTATGCTGCCATGCCCTGCTAATTTTTCTATTTTTACTAGAGACGGGGTTTCACCATGTTGGCAAGGCTGGTCTCGATCTCCTGACCCTAGGTCATCTGCCCGCCTTGGCCTCCCAAAGTGCTGGGATTATAGGCATAAGCCACCACACTGGGCGAGATGACCTTTAAAAAAAACGTGTACCTAGTATCTGCTCAGTCAGATACCACTACTATATATTTGTAGAGTACCTTATAATTTATGAAATATTTTCCATACTTCTCTCATATGACTCATGATTACCTTACGAGGTAGGTTTTATTACTCCTTTTTATATTTGAAAATATTGAGGCTCAAGAGGCTGTCAGTTCTTCAGAGCCACAGCTAGGATCCAGTAACTGGTGTGCACATTGCTGTCTTGTTCTGTGTATCCATCTGTATGTACTAACTATGTTAATGGAGTAATAACTCTATCAAATACATTATTTTTATATTCACATTGTTTCTTGGTTTGCCTAAATACTGTCATTCATTGATTCTAGTACTTATGGTGTATGTACCTGTGAAAGAAAATGATTAGAGATTAACTTAAATGTTCAACACAGAACGTACATAAATGGTTGACTCTATAACTTTTGCCTTGTGAAATAAAATCCAGCTTCACAAAATAAAGGTCAAAATTACCAGCCCTATGACCAGTGACTTGAACTTGGTTACTTAGTTTTAACGTATGAGACTAAACAATGTTTTGTTTAACATTTGGGCCTATTATTTGTCTCTTTGTGCTCAAATCTGTTCCTTGTTTTTTTCTGCGTTGCTGAGTAAAATGGGAACTGTTAAATGCAAACGACATTTTCTAGGCTTCCTGACTTCTGGCTGGTTTTGGTCAATGTAAGTGTCTCCTAGGAGAATGGGAGACTGAAGAAGGGAGGGCAGTGTGTATCTCTCCCCGACCCCCTCTCTTCTCCAGCAGCGGCTCTTCCCGCTCAGCCAAACCCCTGCTTTTCTGCCTTCTGCTCTCACTTGGCAGTCCCACCGCAAGTTTAGCTTCTGCCAGCCAGTGCTCCTCCCAGGCTCACACAAATCCTTCCGTTTCTCCTCAAACCTCAGGGCAGTGGGAGATTTCAGCTGTGACTATCAGTAAGTTTGCCTCATTGCTCCCGCTTTGCATTGTCATCTTTTCCAACACTTTATCCGTACGTATTAAATTCTTTCTTTGGAACTATCCATTGGGGGAAACCTTTTAATGCTTGATTGATTCAATTTTTAGATTCATTCTATTTACATATGAACCACTGTTCTCCAAAAGAGATTTGAAACACAGCCCTCAAGAAGCCTAGAGTGTTTCCTACATTTATACAAGAATTACCCCAGGGCAGTGGGAAGTAGGGTATTTGGTCTTAAGAGTCCAGTTCACAGTAATTATCTGCTCGCAGATGCTCCTCCTCCCCAGGTCTCCACAGTGCAAATGCAGCTGCTAGCTTACAGAACACCAGGAAACTGGAATACTACTTACTCATTCCAAATACTGCATTGCTTTATCGTAAAAAAATGCTCTGGAACCTAGTTGAAGTTTCTTCTAATGAAAGATTCATGTGAGTGTCTCAAAGTCATGCGACGTGGTAGACCAGTAGCTGTGCCCTGATAATGACCTCATGTAGCATCCAGATGGCAGCATCAGGGGACACTTCCCACAGGTGCTCACCTAGTCACAAATTATCCCCTTTTGTGGCAGGCCAGGTCTACTAATCCAAGCCTCCATAACAACTGTTTTAGTACTCACTAAGTGGTTAAGTTAAATATTAAAAGCTTAAAAAGCCAGTGCCCTCATATAAAGGCTGGAATGTAACAAAATCCCACCAAGAGTTTTGCTTAGGCCTTTCCTGGGCCTTAAAGCATGACAAAATAACGAAGGAGTTCTTAATAGGACTCGTTTAGGATTAAACAAGTTTGTGGGAGGTCTGAAGAACTCCCTAAACATCAGTGATTTAGCAGGAGACAAGATAAGGGTAGTAACCCCAGCACCTGGACCCATTTTGATTAAGTACATTTACTGAGGCTCTAGAGGAAGGTGTTCGGAACTCAGACTCATAAAAGAAGTTAATGACTTATGTCTTTAGATGAATGCACACTTACACATAGACATATAGTTTAGAAGGTATAGAAGCTCTGGAAAACTGTGTAATTTTAAGTTGGTCTGGTGATCATTTCCAGGCCTTCTCCCTGTAACTGGTTACAGAAATAAAAACTCTCTTCCTCCCCAGTTTATTTGCATCTCGTTATTGGGCTGTGAGAAATAGCAGCCCGACCCTCAGTTTGGTCCAGGAACACTTTTTCTTTACACTTTAGATTCATGGAAACAAAGAAGCTGAAAGTAAAAGGATGGAAAGAGATTTGCCATACAAACAATAACCAAAAGAGAGCGGTAGTGGCTATACTAATAGTGCACAAAACAAACTTCAAGACACAATTGGTACTAAAGACGAAGAAGGGCATTTTATAATGTTAATGACTTAACCCATCAAGATAATATAACAAGTATAAACACATGCCCCTAAGAACAGAGTGCCAAAATACATGAAGGGAAAATGGACAGAATTGAAGAGAGAAATAGAGAATTCAACAGTAATAGCAGTAGACTTTAATATACCACTTTTAATAATAGACAAAACAACTAGAAAAAAGATTAGCAAGGAAATATAAGATTTGAGCAGCACTGTAAAACAATTAGACCTCAAATTCATCTGTGGAACACTGTACCAGTTACAGCAAAATACACATTCTTCTTCTGTTCACATGAAATATCCTTTAGAATAAATTGTATGTTAGATTTAAAAACAAGCTCCCTCAATACATTTAAAAGGATAGGAATCATACAAAGTATGTTCTCTGAACACAATGGGATAATAGAAAGAAATTTGGGAAAGTCACAACTACGTGGAAATTAAACAACACAAGTGTAAATAAATGATGGGTCAAAGCAGAAAACATAAGGAAACATAGAAAATATTTTAAAGGGAATCCCCAAAACACTTTAAAATACACAACACAACAACAACTTCCAAAACTCTGAGATACAGCTAAAACAATGCTTAAAGGGAAATTTATAGTTGCAAATGCCTATATTTATAAAGAAGATAGATTTAAAATCAGATAGATTTAAAATTCCATCTTGAGATGGAAGATGGAATTATTTTCCATCTCAAGAAAATTAAGGAAGAGCCAACTAAACCCAAAGCAAGCAGAAGGAAGAAAATAATAAATATTAGAGTGAAAATAAATGACATAGAAACTAAGAAAACAATAGAACAAATCAACAAAAAAAATTCGTTTTTTGAAATGATCAACAAAATTAAGCCTCTAACTAGACTGACTAAGAAAAAAAGAGAATACTCATATTACCAAAATCATGAATGAAAGAGAAGTTTTACAAATGATCTTAGGAAAATTTTTTTAAAAGTATTATAAAGGAATACTGTAAACAATTGTATGGCAACAATTTTGATAACCTAGATGAATAAATGCCTAGAAATGCATACATATCAAACCTAATTCAAGAAGATATAGAAAGTCTAAAATGAACCAATAACAAATAAAGTACATGAACTGATAATAATAACACTAACAAAATTCCCACATAGTAAAACCCAGGACCAAATGACTTCACTGGTACATTGTGAAGATGTTATTCCATTTTCTCCTGCCTCGATTTTTTTTTTTTTTCAGACAGGGTCTCACTCTGATGCTCAGTGCAGTGGCATGATCTCGGCTCACTGCATTCTCTGCCTCTGGAGCTCAAATGATCCTCCCACCTCAGCCTCCTGAGGTGACAGATCACAGGTGCCTGCCACCATGTCCAGTTAATTTTTGTATGTTTTGTAGAGATGGGGTCTCATTATGTTGCCCAGACTAGTCACAAACTAAACTCCTGGCTCAAGTGATCTGCCCACCTTGGCCTCCCAAAGTGCTGGGATTACAGGTGTGAATCACCACACCTGGCCTGGCTTGCGTATTTTTTGATGAGAAGTTTGCTGCAGTTATTCTGTCATCTTTCTACCGGCAGGAGGCATATATGCCTTCCCTGTTGACAAAGTAGAGAATGTTTTTTGTTTTTGTTTTTTAATGTGCTCCCTTCTCCTAGTTCTCCTAGCTTTAATATTTTGTTTTGCATTTTTTAGATTGTTTATTGCACCAGTGCTGTACAAACAAGTGTTGTTCTTCCTCCGGTTTCTTAATTAAGAAATTAAGACTTTCTTTTCCATATAAGAGAAAGATTCTTGCAAGCTTTCGTTCTTTCTCACAGTGGCTGCTCTTCCCCTCACCCAACTTACATCATGAAATATTCTGATCTTTTCTGTAAGCACCCACTGAGTCTATGGAGAAGACATTAGACGTTGGTGTGAATTTCTCTTTTGTCTGTGACTCCAGAAGTTTATATTGTTTCTCTAGTTTATACTTGCTCTTAGCAATTCTTTACAGACTTTACTTGAAATCTTTTAAATCATATTCTGGGGGTAATCCGCTTCAGTGAGCAAGCTCTCATGTTCTTCATTTTTTGGAGGTTCCTGTCTTTTCTTATATTTGTAGGTAGGTGGCTGACTTGTGACCTTAGCTTTCCAATGAGTTCAAGAAACTGAATATTTGCAGTTTGCCATGTGTTTTTCTGTGTATTTGTTTTGTGTGGGATGATTTTCTTTATATATTTCTACACCTTAAGCAGAAGCCATTCTTCTTTTAATAACATATTTAATTTCTTTAAGAGATATAGAAATACTTATATTTTCTGCTAATTCTTGTGTCAATTTTGGTAAGTTAAATTTTTGAGAGAATTTTTCCATTTTATGTAAGTTGTGAAATGTTTTGGCATATACATGTTGACAAAATTTTTATATTATTTTAACGTTTCTTGGATCTGTAGTGACAACTTCTTTTTCATTTATTCTGTATAATTGGGCTTACATTGTTCCCTTTTCTAAGGTTCTTAGAGCATAATTTTAAGTCATAGATTTAAACATTTCTTCTTTTCTACAATAAGTATTTGGATACAAATTTCTTTCGAAGTCATTGTTTTGTTGTGTTCCACAAAATTTGATATATAGAAATGATTTCCAATTATTCTTATTGTTCATTCTTTGATGCATACACAATCTAGAATTATGTTGCTTTACTTCCACATATTTGGAAATATCCTAAATAGCTTATTTTATAGATTTCCAGTTTAATCACCTTGTGGTGAGAAATATACTCTGAAGAATTTAAGTGTTTTTAAACACATCAATATTTGTTTTATGGCCTAGCATATGGTTTATATGTATGAATGTATCATATATACTTGAAAAAATGTGTATTTTTCAGTTATCTTATGACGTGTTCTATAAATATCAATTTAGTCGATGGAATGGTGGTATTGTTCAGATCATGTATGACTTTGCTAATTTTTCCCTGTGTTCTATCAGTTGCTGACAGACTGGTGTAAAAACGTTCTCCTCAAAAAAAAGCAGGGGTTGCAATACTAGTCTCTGATAAAACAGACTTTAAACCATCAAAGATCAAAAGAGACAAAGAAGGCCATTACATAATGGTAAAGGGATCAATTCAACAGGAAGAGCTAACTATCCTAAATATATATGCACCCAATACAGGAGCACCCAGATTCATAAAGCAAGTCCTTAGAGACTTACAAAGAGACATAGACTCCCATACAATAATAATGGGAGACTTCAACACTCCACTGTCAACATTAGACAGATCAACGAGACAGAAAGTTAACAAGGATATCCAGGAATTGAACTCATCTCTGCAGCAAGCAGACCTAATAGACATCTATAGAACTCTCCACCCCAAATCAACAGAATATACATTCTTCTCAGCACCACATCGCACTTACTCCAAAATTGACCACATGATTGGAAGTAAAGCACTCCTCAGCAAATGTACAAGAACAGAAATTATAACAAACTGTCTCTCAGACCACAGTGCAATCAAACTAGAACTCAGGACTAAGAAACTCAATCAAAACCGCTCAACTACATGGAAACTGAACAACCTGCTCCTGAATGACTACTGGGTACATAACGAAATGAAGGCAGAAATAAAGATGTTCTTTGAAACCAATGAGAACAAAGATGCAACATACCAGAATCTCTGGGACACATTTAAAGCAGTGTGTAGAGGGAAATTTATAGCACTAAATGCCCACAAGAGAAAGCAGGAAAGATCTACAATTGACACTCTAACATCGCAATTAAAAGAACTAGAGAAGCAAGAGCAAACACATTCGAAAGCTAGCAGAAGGCAAGAAATAACTAAGATCAGAGCAGAACTGAAGGAGATAAAGACACAAAAAACCCTCCAAAAAATCAATGAATCCAGGAGTTGGTTTTTTGAAAAGATCAACAAAATTGACAGACTGCTAGCAAGACTAATAAAGAAGAAAAGAGAGAAGAATCAAATTGACGCAATTAAAAATGATAAAGGGGATATCACCACCGACCCCACAGAAATACAAACTACCATCAGAGAATACTATAAACACCTCTACGCAAATAAACTGGAAAATCTAGAAGAAATGGATAATTTCCTGGACACTTACACTCTTCCAAGACTAAACCAGGAAGAAGTTGAATCCCTGAATAGACCAATAGCAGGCTCTGAAATTGAGGCAATAATTAATAGCCTACCAACCAAAAAAACTCCAGGACCAGATGGATTCACAGCCGAATTCTACCAGAGGTACAAGGAGGAGCTGGTACCATTCCTTCTGAAACTATTCCAATCAATAGAAAAAGAGGGAATCCTCCCTAACTCATTTTATGAGGCCAACATCATCCTGATACCAAAGCCTGGCAGAGACACAACAAAAAAAGAGAATTTTAGACCAATATCCCTGATGAACATCAATGCAAAAATCCTCAATAAAATACTGGCAAACCGGATTCAGCAACACATCAAAAAGCTTATCCACCATGATCAAGTGGGCTTCATCCCTGGAATGCAAGGCTGGTTCAACATTCGCAAATCAATAAACATAATCCAGCATATAAACAGAACCAAAGACAAGAACCACATGATTATCTCAATAGATGCAGAAAAGGCTTTTGACAAAATTCAACAGCCCTTCATGCTAAAAACGCTCAATAAATTCGGTGTTGATGGAACGTACCTCAAAATAATAAGAGCTATTTATGACAAACCCACAGCCAATATCATCCTGAATGGGCAAAAACTGGAAAAATTCCCTTTGAAAACTGGCACAAGACAGGGATGACCTCTCTCACCACTCCTATTCAACATAGTGTTGGAAGTTCTGGCTAGGGCAATCAGGCAAGAGAAAGAAATCAAGGGTATTCAGTTAGGAAAAGAAGAAGTCAAATTGTCCCTGTTTGCAGATGACATGATTGTATATTTAGAAAACCCCATTGTCTCAGCCCAAAATCTCCTTAAGCTGATAAGCAACTTCAGCAAAGTCTCAGGATACAAAATTAATGTGCAAAAATCACAAGCATTCTTATACACCAGTAACAGACAAACAGAGAGCCAAATCATGAATGAACTTCCATTCACAATTGCTTCAAAGAGAATAAAATACCTAGGAATCCAACTTACAAGGGATGTAAAGGACCTCTTCAAGGAGAACTACAAATCACTGCTCAGTGAAATAAAAGAGGACACAAACAAATGGAAGAACATACCATGCTCATGGATAGGAAGAATCAATATCGTGAAAATGGCCATACTGCCCAAGGTTATTTATAGATTCAATGCCATCCCCATCAAGCTACCAATGACTTTCTTCACAGAATTGGAAAAAACTGCTTTAAAGTTCATATGGAACCAAAAAAGAGCCCGCATCTCCAAGACAATCCTAAGTCAAAAGAACAAAGCTGGAGGCATCACGCTACCTGACTTCAAACTATACTACAAGGCTACAGTAACCAAAACAGCATGGTACTGGTACCAAAACAGAGATATAGACCTATGGAACAGAACAGAGTCCTCAGAAATAATACCACACATCTACAGCCATCTGATCTCTGACAAACATGAGAGAAACAAGAAATGGGGAAAGGATTCCCTATTTAATAAATGGTGCTGGGAAAATTGGCTAGCCATAAGTAGAAAGCTGAAACTGGATCCTTTCCTTACTCCTTATACGAAAATTAATTCAAGATGGATTAGAGACTTAAATGTTAGACCTAATACCATAAAAATCCTAGAAGAAAACCATTCAGGACATAGGCATGGGCAAAGACTTCATGTCTAAAACACCAAAAGCAACAGCAGCAAAAGCCAAAATTGACAAATGGGATCTCATTAAACTAAAGAGCTTCTGCACAGCAAAAGAAACTACCATCAGAGTAAACAGGCAACCTACAGAATGGGAGAAAATTTTTGCAATCTACTTATCTGACAAAGGGCTAATTTCCAGAACCTACAAAGAACTCCAACAAATTTACAAGAAAAAAACAAACAACCCCATCAAAAAGTGGGCAAAGGATATGAACAGACATTTCTCGAAAGAAGACATTCATACAGCCAACAGACACATGAAAAAATGCTCATCATCACTGGCCATCAGAGAAATGCAAATCAAAACCACAATGAGATACCATCTCATGCCAGTTAGAATGGCAATCATTAAAAAGTCAGGAAATAACAGCTGCTGGAGAGGATGTGGAGAAATAGGAACACTTTTACACTGTTGGTGGGATTGTAAACTAGTTCAACCATTATGGAAAACAGTATGGCGATTCCTCAAGGATCTAGAACTAGATGTACCATATGACCCAGCCATCCCATTACTGGGTATATACCCAAAGGATTATAATTCATGCTGCTATAAAGACACATGCACACGTATGTTTATTGCGGCACTATTCACAAGAGCAAAGACTTGGAATCAACCCAAATGTCCATCAGTGACAGATTGGATTAAGAAAATGTGGCACATATACACCATGGAATACTATGCAGCCATCAAAAAGGATGAGTTTGTGTCCTTTGTAGGGACATGGATGCAGCTGGAAACCATCATTCTTAGCAAACTATCACAAGAACAGAAAACCAAACACCGCATGTTCTCACTCATAGGTGGGAACTGAACAATGAGATCACTTGGACTCGGGAAGGGGAACATCACACACCGGGGCCTATCATGGGGAGTGGGGAGGGGGGAGGGATTGCATTGGGAGTTATACCTGATGTAAATGACGAGTTGATGGGTGCAGCACACCAACATGGCACAAGTATACATATGTAACAAACCTGCACGTTATGCACATGTACCCTAGAACTCAAAGTATAATAAAAAAAAAAAGTTCTCCTATAAATATAGAAATGTCTATTTCTCCCTTTAAATCAAATCATATAAAAACATATTAACGGTTTTTATGTATTTTTGATGGCTAACCCTTTTCTCCTTAAGCAACAGCACTCCACGCAATAGAGTGTCAAAACAAAGCAAAACAAAACAAAAACAAAAACAAAAACTTGCCCATGTACTCCTGAACTTAAAATTAAAGGTTTTTGTTTGTTTAATTTTTTTTAAGAATAGGTTTTACGTAAAATCATGTACTAGGAAAAGGATGGTGGCTATGTATCTTATTGACATGGTAATACTTGAGATAAGACTTGAAGGAAAAATGAGAGAAGTCTAAACAAAGACACAGAATAGAATATTCCAGGCAGAAAGGCAGGGTTCTCTGCGTTTCTCTCCCATAAATGTGATTTAGATAAAATCTGATCCATCAGCCCACGCTTGAATCAGTGGAGCATGGAAAATAGTTATGTTCCCAACGAACATTACAAACCAAAGTTGACTTCCAGCCCCTTCAGGGCAGTAGAACATATTTTAATCAATGCCCCTTGATAAAAGAGCTTGATTCCAGCTACTGCACTTCCTTCACCAGCTCTCCCCTGATGCCTGGAGCCATGAAAATATTTTTCTTTATTTTTGCTGCTCTCATTCTTCTTGCTCAAATTTTCCAAGGTAAGAGGGAAATTCTTTTAGAGGTAGAGATGATAGTCTGCTCAGGATGTCTTTTGAGAAGAAAGCTTAACTTTTACAAAGTTGAAGGTTCCAAGGCAAACCAGTCACTGAAAATCTTTTCCTGAGCTCAGACACAAAACAACGGGAGCACATTGACCGGGATGTCTCCAACCTTAACAGTATCTGGTCAACTTCCCTCAACAGCTCTGCTAAGGAATTCAGACTTCTTTGTACTTTTAGATCTCTTTCCTCCTTTTATAATCTGCAACACAGGTTCAGCACTTTTTTTTTTTTTTTTTTTTTTTTTTTTTTTTTTTTTTGAGATGGAATCTCATTCTGTGGCCCAGGCTGGAGTGCAGTGGCGCGATCTCGGCTCACTGCAAGCTCCGCCTCCCGGGTTCAGGCCATTCTCCTGCCTCAGCCTCCCGAGTACCTGGGACTACACACACCCGCCACCACGTCCGGCTAATTTTTTTTGTATTTTTAGTAGAGACGGGGTTTCACCGTGTTAGCCAGGATGGTCTCGATCTCCTGACCTCACGATCCGCCCCTCCTCTGCCTCCCAGAGCCCTGGGATTACAGGCATGAGCCACACGCCGGGCCAGGTTCAGCCTATTCCAAAGTGAAAAAAAAAAAAAAAAAAAAAAAATCTCCAAGGCAAATGCCAAACATATTTGTTAAGTTAGGGAAGGACAGCCTTTGTAGTCTAAATTAAACCGAAGTTGTGTTACTAGATCCTCAGACAGCTAATTTTTTTTCAGGTCTGAGTCGTGGGTCCAAATATCTTATCCATAAATTATTTTAGACTTTTTGGCTTTCACACACTGGTTGAAAATTACACTATTAAAACCACTAAACTAACATCTGGCTTACTAATCTCTTAAGTCTTTGCATCTTTGAGATTCTCTGCTTGATACAACCACGACTGTGTTCCTAAGAAATGCTTATGTCCATACCTCCTCAACTATCCTTCGTTCCTTCTGTTGTGAAGCTTTTCCTATTAGAGGTTCTCCATGCATCACGAAGCCCCCTG
The DNA here is from genome assembly GCF_049350105.2 of Macaca mulatta. Taxonomy (NCBI): domain Eukaryota; kingdom Metazoa; phylum Chordata; class Mammalia; order Primates; family Cercopithecidae; genus Macaca; species Macaca mulatta. The sequence goes on from NC_133413.1 coordinate 8,355,445, forward strand.
TCTTCTCCTTCATGGCTCCTGAATTTCTACATTTCTTTAATATACATTCTGTCCTCAGTAGTCCTAGAAAACCAATAGATATTGAATGTGTGCTAACCACTTACAAGAAATTGTTCTGTCCACTACGATAAAGGTAGGTAAAATAAAAAGGTAAAAATATAATTAAAGCATGGACATTGACCTTAATTTGCTTGAAGTTATTAGTCTATTCTTTCTGTGTTGTTCAAAAAGACATTGCCTGTAGTGGTAAATAAGCTTTCAATACATTTAACATGTATGAGTAAGTATATCAATGAGACAGGAAAATACACAAATAACTTTAATATGAAACAGTTTTCACAAGTGCCGTAAAAGATGCAAAGTATAAAGAGAAGCCATAGATGTGGAAACTTGGTTCTAACTAGGAAATACAGAAAGGTTTCCTGGTAGTACTGTACTTCTGTAGTACAAATACTACAGAAGTAGTATTTGTATTGCACATTTGGAAATAGACAAGACTAGAACTAAAGAACAGAGCCAAAGAACAATTTCCCCATGAAAGTTTCAGTGACTCCATTATTTCAGTGACCTCCTTGACCCCATGAAAGTTTCAGTGACTCCATGAAAGTCTCAGTTGTAAAATCAGTTCCTTATTTTCTGCCCTCAGCATCTTTTCATAGATGTCAGACAATGCTCCGGGATAGATAAACTCCTTTTAAATTGTCTTCCCCACCCACTTTAATCAGTACTCCAATTTATTCAGATCGGTCTATAGATGTGGAGGCATAATAGCTCCCTGTCCACAAAACTCATCTCAGATGTATTTGCATTACAATAATAAGCATAGTTTGGGCACAAATTAGAACCACTACCATCACCATAATCACATAGAATCTCAGAGTTAGAAGTGAATTTAATGGTCAATATAAAAGGCAATAAACATAGGCTGTTAGGCCAAACTGTATGAGTTTGGATCTCAGTGCTAATGTTTATAAGCTGTATGTACCCTCTGTTTTACTTTCCATTCTATAAATGATAATAATAATAGCATTGTTTTGAAGATGAATAAACTTGTTATGCTAATTAGAAACTAACTTGTTATAATCAAGAATCTTAATAATAGAGTGACTGAAGAAAGACAAAACCTTATTTCTCTTTCATGTAAAAGTCCAAAAATAGCTAAGTTGGCTAGGTGAAGGTAGAGGGTTCTCTTTCACTGAGTTTTGTTGTGATTTGGGCTGAAGGTCAACCCTGCCATCCTAAACAGTTGACTGTTTTATTTGGTTCCAAGGATGTTCTAACAGGCAGGGTTAGAAAATATAGAACATGATTAAGATTACATAGAAGCAGTTCACATCATTCCACTCCTTTTTCATTTTTCCAGATTTGTTCATGTGGACATATAGAAATAGAAAGCTAGGAGCTGATGTGATTAGCTAAATATTCATGTGTCCAGAGAAACTCAGAGGTTCTATGACTAAAAGTCTGAAGGTAAAAATAACTGCTTTGGGACAGTTTAACAATCTTTCTATATAACTGCTTGGGCAGTGGCAGGCACATACTCTATGCTATGTTAGAGTTTACCATTGTTTAACTGTCATTTGTTCTTCTACTTATTTTTTTGTTCTCTGCCATGATGCAGTATTCAACACCCTATACATGATTATATGTGTGTGTGTGTGTGTGTGTGTGTGTGTGTGTGTCAATTGATTGTCCAGATGCCTGATAAATTTCAGTGATCTATAGCTCACAGTATCCCAAGTTCAACTTTGGACTATTTAAACATTTCTCCTTAATTGGAGCAGAAATCTAAGTCCCTGAAATTTCTTTCCATTAGTCTTTGCCTTAACTTGGCACTAACAAAATATATTCCACATGATAATATTTCAGATATATGGCAGCTAATATGTACTATTCTTCCCCGAAAATTGTTTTTTCCAGGAATAAACGTTACTCCTTTTGAGAATAACTGCTACTTCTTCCACTATTTTTTCCTAAGAATGTATCTTACCAATTAAAAAAGTTCCTGTTTTGACATATTTTTTTTCTCTTCAACCTAATCTCTGTTATGAATGAATACACATTGCCTATGTCCCTCCAAATTTGCTTGCCAGAACTAAATACATGATTCCATTGGTATTCTTTGCACAGTAAATTGAGAAGGACTAGCATCATGTTGTTTATCTTTCTACCTAAAACTGTGAGACTCCAAAACCATACGCCAGGGCATATGATCTACTATTGGTCTGCCTGTAATGTAACAGAACAATCTTTAACTTTTGCTGTAAATCAGAGACTATTTGGAGACACGAAAAAAAAATCTGGTGATAAGGATGGTTCATTGGAATTAGAAAATACTTTGTCACCTTCCTTGGAAGAAAGATTCTGTTTCTGTACAAGCTAGATATGATTTTGACATATGAAAATCTTTTCTGTTTTTTTCCAATTAGCTATTTAATAAGGACATTGATGATATTGTACCAGGGGTGTGAGCTCAGACATGACTATTCAGATAACATTTGATTTTTCTAATTTCTAGGTTTATAGTCTGTGTCTCTAGGAGTTATGGTAATGAGGAAGTCTGAATTTGGCCTGGGCAATGTAATTTTATCTTATAGTTACTAATTAATAGATAACTAAAGACAAATTGCTTTCTTTACTTAGCCAGGACAGCAATTCATAGAGCACTAATCTGTAAGAGAATGGAAGGTCACTGTGAAGCTGAATGTCTTACCTTTGAAGTAAAGATTGGGGGCTGTAGAGCTGAATTAACACCATATTGCTGCAAAAAGAGAAAGAAAGATTAAAAACTAAGCACCAGCTGCAAGAATGAAAGAGGTGAAGATTCTCTGGCTGCGATATCAGTGGGACAAATCTCTCTGCACCGTCTCTCTTTGATCTGCAAAGTTTGGATTATCTGAAACCATGTCAGTCCAGCTTCCAATGCTACAAGGAGATACCCTTCCTAGGCTGTGAACTTCTTCCAGGCAGACACTATATCTTGTTGACCTCTGCACTGTCAATTCCTGACACAGGGCCTATTCATGATTTTTTTCACTTTATAAAAAAGTGAGCCATTGAATAAATAGATAAAACAGATGGAATGGAATGGTTGGACTGGCACTCAGGTGAATTGAGTTCTAAAGTTATAGCTCTGGCTTTAAACAGTTGTAGGACACTGGGCCCTCTGTGCCAAGATTCTGATATCTATAATGTGAGCAGATTGAACCTCTCAGTAAAGGGAATACCTGCCAGATGCTAATTGTGGCTGCTTCAGCAGTATCACTGTCATGTACTCCTTTCTCTCTTTTATAGGTAGGAATTGTTTAGAGTCTTGTTCATTTACCTGTTAGATCTAAAACATCAAGTTTTAGAATGAAATGCACCCATATCAAAATTCAAGTTGACTGCAGGTGGAGCAATATCTTCATTCTGGCCATTTGCAGTGAGAATGGATCAAATCATGGGTTTCTGAAGCAGTAAGTTCCCTAAAGGTCATCGAATTCAATGCCCTTATTACAAATGAGGAGAGTGAGACTCAGGAAGGTTATACAGTTACTGACTTAGTCACATTTCTATTCCAACTTTGGGCTTTCTGGACTTGCCTGCTTAGCATGTCCACAAAATAGCATGCTGGAGGGTAACAGAACAACAAAAGGCAATCCTAAAGATGGAACGTTTCTCAGCGTGTTCAGGTGAACAGTTAAATGGAGGAAGAAATGGAAACAAACTGAAAAAGAAAACATAGAAAGAAAAAATAAAAAGACACTTTCTAAAATCTCTGTTGTGATCCTGCAATCCCTGCCCTTTCAGATGATAACAATGATAACAATGGCAAACCGAGGCTTGCCTTTTCCCTAATTTGCCAACATTTGGAGTCCCAGCTTTCGAGCAGAGGAAAGCATATATCACAGACTATTTCATCATAGAAGTCTTATAGCACATCCTCCCAGAACAGAAGCAGCAAAATCCCTCTGCGCTGCTCCAGAAAATTCTCTTCTCTATTCAATTAAGCTGGCTTCTTATACAGATGCAAATAAAAGAGAAAAAATATCTGGAATAAGACAATGTGCAAAATGTTTTAAAATAAGAAATAAAATGTATTTTTGAAAGATCTTCTGGTATTGCCACTTGTCTTCATGGTGCTAATTTTCTTATTCTTAAAACTATGCTGGAGGAAATTATGTAAAGTTATCTGTTTCAATCAGAGGATTTTTCTGTTTCTGCATTTTCCCTAGAAATTCCTTATCCATTGTCTCACATAAAACTAACTGCCTTTGAGAATCTAAGCGTGTTTAGGCTTTCTCATTTCTTCTTTTTTTCTTTTTCCTCTTCTTTCTCTGTCAATGTCAAATGACTTGAAATACAGCATACATTTCCTGTCTCCAGTGTTTTCATACCCTATTTCCTTCTCAACCTATAGAAATGTCTTAAAGCCAGGCATGGAGGCTCATGCCTGCAATTTCAGCACATTGGGAGGCCAAGACAGGAGGATCCTTTGAGCTCAGAAGTTCAAGACCAGCCTGGACAACAGAGGGAGACCCCATCTCTACAAAAAATTTTAAAAATTTAGGCCGCGTACAGTGGCTCACGCCTGTAATCTCAGCACTTTGTGGGGCCGAGGTGGGCAAATCATGAGATCAGGAGCTCGAGACCAGCTTGGCCAACCTAGTGAAACCCTGTCTCTACTAAAAATATAAAAATTAGCCAGGCATGGTGGCACACATCTGTAATCCCAGCTACTCAGGAGCCTGAGGCAGGAGAATCACTTGAACCCCGGAGGCAGAGGTTGCAGTGAGCCAAGATCATGCCATTCTACTCCAGCCTGGGTGACAAAAGCAAAACTCCGCCTCAAAAAAAAAAAAAAATAGCCAGGTGCAGTCCCGATTGATTGGGGGTTGAGCCCTGGAAGTTGAGACTGCAGTGAGTCAGTGCACTCCAGCCTGGATGACAGAGTGAGACCCTGTTTCAAAAGAAGAGGAGGAGGAGAAGGAGGAGGAGGAAGGAGAAGGAGAAGGAGAAGGAGAAGAAGAAGAAGAAGAAGAAGAAGAAGAAGAAGAAGAAGAAGAAGAAGAAGAAGAAGAAGAAGGAGGAGGAGGAGGAGGAGGAGGAGGAGGAGGAGGAGGAGGAGGAGGAGGAGGAGGAGAAGAAGAAGAAGCAGTGGAGGAGGAAGGAGGGAGGGGGAGGAGAGGGGGAGGAGAAGGAGAAGGTGAAGGAGAAGATTATTTTAGCTGTCATCATACTAATGGAATTTCTCTTTATAAAGCTACCAGGTACCTCCTTAGTCACTTAATAGTAGCTGTTCTCTTAATAAATTACCAGGGTTGACTCCAGTGACCTATGGACAGTATTCATCTTTCAGGCCTTTTCTGAAACATTTTACAAGGTGATCTATCTCCTGCACCTTAATTTCTCTCTCTTCTGCCTGTGAGAATGTTTGTCTGCTGGACATTTCTCTTTGTCTTCTCCACACATTCTCAGTCTTCTTTGCTGACTCTTGCTAATATTCTCTTGGCTGGGATTGCTTTAACCTATGTTTCATTCTCTTCTTATTAAATGTGTTATCTCTAAACAATCTCCTCCATTCCATTGGTTCCCACTCTTTATGTACTAATGACATGGTGTTACTTCTTTACTTTTATGACTTCTTTGCTCTGTGGTGCTGTGCTGAGACTCTGAAAACTACATTTGTCATAATTCTTGGCCAGTTAGCACCTTTAATGAAAGGTATTAGCAGGAGAGTGGAAAACAAAACGAGGAGTGAAGGCATCTGTTCCTATGCTGTTTTTGTCAGCAGCATTCCAGTGGCACCAGATGGTTGGCTCCACGCTTCAGGCTTTATATTCTTTCCACTTTTTCAGCAGCCCCACAAGTGTGCTAGAAAAGGACCAGCAGCATCTTAGCTCTACCTCCTTGGTTGTAAGAGGACCAGCTGAGCTACAATCTGCCTTTCTATGTACCTTGTCTATCCACGCACCTGTTGGACCATGTCTCCTCCTCAGAAGTCTGAACACTGGCTATCAAGTGCCTCTGCCTCATTTGCCTGCACATCAGTCATTGAGCATTGCTCCCTTAAAATTTTAAGCATGACTTATGTGGTGTACCCCACTAAGAGACCTGGGCACCTGGTACTGTCTCCCCGCCTTATAGGCTCAAGCTCTAGCTACGTACAAGTAAGAGAATTTTGAGCAGTAGCCCCCAAGAGTACCTTTACTCCTTTGTTCCTATGTTTAAAAGTGATATGTCTTTTGTGTGGTTATCTCCGTGCCTTTTCAACCTTCCATTACTTATATATCCAATTTAAGTTTATTGAGCTACTCTAAGTGGATTTCTGATAGGCACTTCAAAGGTAATGTCTTTATTGCAATTTATTGGTTTGTTTTCAAATCTGGTCTTCATTTAATATTCTAAACCTTAGAAAATATTGCTATCATTTACTTGACATTCAGGTTAAAAGTTGAGGTTTACTCAAGAATGCTTACTTTTCTGAATCAGTCACACAATTTACTCATGACATTAATCTGCATAAATTGCTCATTAATCCTTGTAAATCTTAATGCAATTATCTCCTTCCCTCTTCCTCCTTACTGTTGTTGTTCTAGATCACTGCCTTATTATCTTCAGCCTCTACTCTTACTCTGTCAAACTTGGTGTTAACAAATTCATCCTCACTACCAATTATCTAAAATTTACTTATAATTTGTGGATTGAACTTTGCATGAAGTAAAGGAAGAGTTTTACTTTTTCATGATGTAGGAGCACACACATGAGCACACACACACACATGAACTGACAAACCATAAAAGTTAGTGTAAGATTTGTATTCAGATGTCTATGAATCCTTAGAACACTCAAATATTAGAACTAGAAGTAGCCTTAGAGATCACTTAAGTCCCAGTTTCCAGAACTATATTGATTAATTATAATCAGTGTAACAAGCCTAGAATACTTACAATTAGAGCTCTATGCCCCACTCTAACACTTTCAAATTGGGATCTCTTAAGCTAAGAATCTAAATTTGTAAAATGACTTTTCCAATTAAGTCTCCTGCACAGTGACATTTTAGACCTGTTGATCACTGAACACAGAAGCATCTGAGATCCATTGATCTCTGTCCCACACCTCCAGTTAGTTGCAGAAATAGATCTAGGCTCAAATCCAGGATTTCTGCCTTCATGTCCAGTGGCATATCACTGTGTTGCAATTTTCATTTGTAAATGAGATATGGAGAGGTCATGACCAAGTGGTTCACCTTGCTCAACCCCAGGAACAGAAGCTCAGATTTTATTGGGTAGACAGACACATGTACAGCAAATGAATATTCCATGTGTTAAGTTCTATAGCCTGATCCAAGATGTGTGTGAGTTTAGAACATGTGCGGTTAGACTAATTATGACTGGAGTCATTGAGGTCAAGAGAGGTGTCACAGACAAAATGCCCTGTGACCATTTAAACCAACTGGTTTATCAACTTAGCGTAAATCACTTTAACTGAAACTGAAGGAGTGTTGTTGCTGAACTTCCTTTGTTGGCAATATGTTTGTAGTTTATGTTCCCATTTGACAATAATTTCCATTCAAAATTGTTCACTTTCATTCTTCTGGGGAACTGAACCGAATATGTTAAGGACTCTCTGTTCTCTTATGAAAGCCATTCTGCTCATATGGTGCACTTCTGTCCCTGGTTGTCTATATTGAGGTACAGAAAGGTCTTTTTTATCCAAACAAAGACATTCCACTGGCCCAGGTGAGCTGCTGACCAAAATGAAGCCACCTATCTCCTGTCTCTATGGACACCTTCACCTGTGAGGACTATTATCATTCTCATTTGCCACTTAATTTTTTCCCTATTTCACTTTTTTTTTTTTTTTTTTTGAAACAAGTCTCACTAGGTGGCAAAACCATCTGTGGAAGCCTTGACAAGTTTAATGAAACTGAGACCTTGAGGGAATCCACTGGGCAAAATCTCCAGTATCTATATATGGAGAAGGGGCTGTATGAGAAACCATGAAAACTGATGACAGAGAGAACTGTAGTTGTCTAACCTGTGCATGAGCCCTTCCAACTGTCTGAACTGCAGAGCAGACCGGGTAAAGGCTGACTAAGATGAACTGCAGTAAGAGGTGCTTCAGGTGTCGGGATCCACCTCTGCTTCATCACTGAAACTGAACAGGATCTGAGTGGTAGAAAATGGGGCACTTTCCTGATTTTCCTTTTTTTTTTTTTTTTTTTTTTGAGACAGAGTCATTCTGTTGCCCAGTCTGGAGTGCAGTGGCACCATCATAGCTAGGATTACAGGCACATGCCACCATGCCTGGCTAAATTTTTTTATTTTAGTAGAGATGAGTTGTCACTATATTGCTTAGGCTGATCTCAGACTCCTGAGTTCAAGCAATCCTCTTTAGTAATTTTAAGAAACTTACGAGAGAGCTATGACAAAGCTCTGTGGACCCAAGGCAAAGAGTGTAACAGGGGTTGACTTGTAAGGATCACCATCAATCTTAGAAACCTAACCCATAGTCCTCCAATACTGCTGTTCTTCTGGGCTTGACTCTGTTCCTAGGACTTTATTCCACTCCTTGACTGTACCTGTTTTTTTGTTTTTGTTTGGTTTTGTTTTTTTGGCCAACCCTTGGTCTTTTCAAATAGAACTTACAGAGATCAAAACTCTGACTCTGAAACTGAGTGTACTGCTTCACATTCGAGGTAGGAAGAGGAACTACAGGTATGAAGTCTTCTGCACAGACAGGCTTTAGAGCAGCTCTGAATCAGACTCCCTACCTTTGTCCAAGGAAATGCATGTGCATTAGGATCAGATCCCCTCTGAGGAGGTAGGGCTGGTTATGCCCAGAAAGTGATGTGGACACAGGTTGCCTTATAGACACTGCATTGCATTTTAGATGGACCACTTTTCATCAGGCCTTCTTAGTGACCCAATCAAACAGCCTTCCTACAACCATGTGCTTTGGTAGGTTGTAGTTTCTTCTGAAAAAGCTAAGGAAATTTTCTAAGGTAGGACAGGAAAATCTTGTTTTAGATTGTAATAATAAATCATAATTTAAAAAATTATGCTTCAATGCATTGTCATTTTTTTCACTCGGCTTTTATCAGATCCATTTTCTAGGCAACGAATCAGAGACTCAGAGACACAGTGAGCAGATCTTAATTTACCCAGACATTCATTTAGAGGGCTTAGTTTCTCATAATGGGCTTCCAAATGTAGACAATGTATGTCCCATGTAGACCCGAGACGAATCCATTCACTCTATTTGAAGACTCCTCAAACTCATATTTTGTAGAAACCAAAAAACAAAATACTTGGTAGAGAAGGTGGATTAGTGTCTGAATGGTACATACAGGCAGAGCTACATTACTTGGCTCCTATGTGAAGAGAGAGGGAACTGCAGAAAAACTAAATGGGAGGGCTCATATATATGAATTTCTTCAGTTGAAATTGTACACAGTCCTGGCTCCTTAATCTGTGTCCACTTCCCAGCAGGTATGGGAGGTATGAGCTGAGCTCAGGAGAAACAAACTTAGCTCTGGAAATCTGGAGAAGCAGTGGGCAGGGCTGATCCCCCAAGTACCCTGATGAATCCCAGTGTTCTTTCTGCTCACTTACCTAAGGGAAGTTATTCAAATTTTAAATCCATTTTGAATCAAAATATTTATATATGTATATTTTTAAAAAACTTAAAATTGAAAGAAACTGGTATTAGTTATGGGAAAACCAGAAGGGTACCCTCATTTGGAAATAATCTTTGAGAAATCTTTGCAGAATGAACAGTTGGGATTTTGATCTTTCCAAAATCCAGCTAGCATGCACTTAAGAAAAAGGAAAATCAGGACATTTAGAAAATGAAATGTTAACTTATATATTTCACTTTAACATTTATTAAGGATATTAATGAGGCAATTGAAAATTGAAAATGCAGTTTGGCTATTTTAAAAAATCTTCTTGTGTGAGAGTAGACTTCCCTTGGTAAATGTCCACGGAAATATTGAACATTTAATTTTTCATTACTTCTAAACAAAACCATGTATTTCCTAGAAGGTACGCATTTTGCATGCCTCAATATCCATAGTTGTCACAAAATACTCAGAAACAGAAAACAAAGCATTAAACTATCCCATATTTTAAATTAAAAATATTTTTAAAAATAACTGACAACACTGAAATATGTGAAATTACAATATATTCTGAAATGATTACCTAAGAAAATTAGGGGATGTCATCCACGTTTGTCTCAAAGGAATTCAGATTTATGATTCATCTTAAGAAATGCGAAAAAGAACACATTAAATATAAAGATGGATAAAGGAATTTATGAATATACACAGTAAATATTGTTCTAAAGCAATGATTCGGGCCTCCTGGACCCAGCGCAGGTCCTGGCCCAAGAAGTCCCTGGAACAGAGCCCCTGCTTTTGTCCCTGCCTCCTGGGTGAATGAGGAATAGAAAAGGAACCTACATTCCTCATCCTTGGTGTGAATTTGCATGCTCCCCACAGACCAAGTGTGGCAATTCAGTTGTAGTTCTGACAGTAAATGGCCCGTTCTGACTGGGCTGGTGGGGGTCCTGGTCCAGCCACCTCCAGCCAGGTGCCCCTGGGTCGCGAAGGCGCCACACCTGCTCCACTCAAGACGTGCAGCTCCACCCACTCACGCTAGAGAGGAAGAACTTCTGCCATAAACTTTTGTTGTTATTGTTTTGTTTGGTTTGGTTTGAGACAGGGTCTGGTTCTGTTGCTCCGCCTGGAGTGCAGTGGCCCCATCACGGCTCGCTGCAGCCTCGACCTCCTGGGCTCAAGTGATTCTCATGCTTCAGCCTCCGGAGGAGCTGGGACCACAGGCACCCACCACCACACCTGGCTAAGTTTTCATATTTTTGTAGAAACAAGGTCTCGCTCTGTTGCCCAGGCTGGTCTCGAACTCCGCCCACCTCAGCCTCCCAAAGTGCTGGGATTCTAGGTGAGAGCCACTGCACCCAGACTCCTAAACAGTTTTTAATTTGTCCAGAAGGAACCGGATCATCAACCTATGTAAGTGGTCTGACTACCCTGACCATAAAGTATCAGAAACATTCAACTTGCAGCGAGTGGAAGCAGCCCAGCCCCACTGCACATAAAACACTCGTGTGGTGGCAAACACGGAGACCAAGGCTGCACTGGCCGGAAGTGGGGACAGATCCGGATACGCCCTGGGGACACAGCAGGGAACCTCAGGCCCGGACCACACTGGTTCTGCCCTCTTTCTGGCCCACCCGGACCACACTGGTTCTGCCCTCTTTCTGGTCCACTACCCCATCCTGAGACCGCAGGTTCCGGCGGACCTGGATGCAGATTTTCCGGACGAAAGGCCTCTTTCCTGGAGTGGACTTCGATATTTTCTGTTCACAACTCCGTGTCGCCGCCCTCCACACCTAGGATCTGGCGTCGGGCGTCACTGCCGACGTCACAATCCCCGCACCTACTTGTCTCAGCCGCGGAAGCTCTACGTAGCTGTCAGGCGCTGGGAGGTTGGTGCCCCGCCATGTTTTTCTGCCTTTTGTCTTTTCACCTTCTCCCTTCCCCACCCAGTGCCCCGTCTAAGTCCCCACTCGGAAGTGGATTCTCACCCCTCGCGGCCCTTTGTGGGCAATGCCAGGAGGAGGAAGACCGCAACCTCCCGCTGGCTTTGGGATATCTTAGACATCAGTAGTCTCCTAAGGCCCTCCACGCTGTCCGCACCCCTCCTTCATCCTCGCGTCTCTTGGGACCCTGTCCTGCTGCCCTCAGTCCTCTCCTTAGTCGCAGACTCGGAGAGGCCCCTGAACCCCCTCGGCTTGGACATCACCGGCCACCGTCCTGTGACACCCTGTGATCTTCTGTCCCAAATCTCATTCCACTGACTGTGCCTGTCAGGGTGTGCTTAAGATTTTTGGTGTCCCAATGTAAAGTGTGCTCTTATTGGCAAAGGGAACTCTTCATTCTGTTCTTGTGAATGTAGATGTGAAGCCAGGGGATAAGGAGAAAAGAGAGGCCAAAAGAGAATCAGAGAGCCAGGGAGCCAGGGAGAGTGAGGTTGAAAAAGAAGGTAAAATTGACTACTAGGAAGCTGTCTCTGATGGATTTTGAAAAGCAGTGATAATGAAAGATTTCTAGAAGCTTTGTAGAAGGTGTTGAAAAAATAGTGAAAGTTTTGTGGGCAAGAAGTAGTGGGATAGATGACATAGTCAAAGAGAATCAGGAGAGAGGTGGAGGACAGAATAGAAAGGGGATTCTGACCAACCATAGCAGGGAGGAGTAAAGGAAAGATAGATCCCTAATTCATTAGGGTTTTTAAAAAAAATGCCTTAATTATATACTCTTTTAATTTTGTTTCAAATTCAGATGATGAGGCCTCAGTTTTTCAGTCTTTATTTTATTTTGGGAATATCTTTTAGTACTTAGTAAAAGGATTTTATGCTATTTCAATGTGTTCTTGGAAAGGATCTTGTTTTTTTTTATATTAACAGTGAAAACCTAGTTTAATCAGTAAGTCTGTTCTTCTACTGTTTCCATTATTTCCTTACATGGCCTTTTAACTGGGTCTGTAAAATACAATTTTCTGTGAAGTGTATGTTCCCTTGACCTCTCGCTGTAAAATTTTCAAGGATGGGATGAAGTAACCAGGAATTTTGTTCTAACAGAGCCATTCTGTTCCTGATTACTAAATTGCTCAGAGCTATTTCAATCCAATAATTAGGTATCCTTAATTTCATAGTTTTGATAATTAATGAGTTGTTCTGGAAAAAAGGAATTAAATGCTTGAAATCAGATTATTGTGATTAAAATCATGAGAAAGAAGTTGCTCAAAAGTATGAAATATGGCATAGAATCTTTAGGGGAAGGAGAAAGACAAACCTTATCACAGTTTGTCACAGCGCATAATTCTAGTGAAGCTAGTGGTGATTCTCTACTGGCCTCTACAGTAGGTTCTCTACTGGTTCTCTACAGTACTCTCTACTAGCCTCTCCTACTGACCTTGCCTGCCCCAAGACCCAAGTACAGAATGTCAAGACAGTTTGATGGGGGGAGAGTCAAGACTTTTTAAACTAAGTACAGAACAAAAGTATCTCTCCAATTAGGAGGGGACACTTGGTGCTGTAAAGTGAGCTTGGAGAATGACAAGAAACATGCTGTTTGTGAGTTAAGGATCCAGAAATGGGAGAGAGACTGGGAAGTTCAACAAGAAACATGAAAATCTCTGCCCATCCTCACCTGGTGACCCTGTGCTTAGCAGCTACAAGAAGAGAATATGGGGACTGTTTTCAAGGAAAGGTCAGTCTAGCTCACATACTCCACTGTTACTATGTAATGTGTGGGTTTCAGTAGGATAGAAGAGTTTTCCACAGGCAGTGGCAGAAAACTCCACCTGTTTGTCTTCATTAGAAGGTTATTGCCCCTGAATCATTGATGTTTTGGTTGATGGGAGAGCACTATCTTATCTACATGTTAAATTCCTCCCCATGAGCATGGTTGTGGCAAAGGAAGGGGTTATGTTCATGTCAAGCCCTGGAAGTCACATTCTCATTACTCAAGGTGATTTCCCAAGATGGATCTTGCCAGAGAAAAACAGAGAGAAAACTTAGAGAAGGATCAAGGAGTCAGGAACGGCTCTTAAAAAAAAAAATAAGAAGAGGTTGTATTTTTAATTGATGGTGCTGCCTTCCCATTTCTGAAATGCTGTTTTTAGGATGTGCTAATGTCTTATTTAAATACCCTACCTAACACATTTGCTAGCACTCTCTAGTGGCCTTTCCTAAGCCCCTTCCCATCTATAATCAGATTCTGTCTCACCATGAATGAGCAACATGAAAATTGTGAAGTGACTTTATTTATAGGGTCATCATGGGAAGGGCTTCTTGCTCAGACATGTATGGGAAATGAGGAGTATGTTCCTTACTATCAGTGAGGTTGGGCAGCTGGCATTTTTTAGCGCACACAGCTACATGCACTGTCAGGTACCTGTAGACCAGGATTAGAGAAACTGCATGTACAAGTAATATATTAATGTTCAGTAATAGTTGGATAATCCTGGAAAAGAAGATTGATAAAGTGAAACTTGCTCTACTTGATTTTTTTTTGTTGTTATGAATTTGAAATGTAACAAAGTGAATCAGTGTGTATCAAGCCTGAAAGTATTAATGATTTGGAATAGAAAAGAGAAGTCTGAAGCTGACACCACTAAAAAATTAAAATGACATTTTGTCAACACGAAAGAAAGTGTTATATTCTGTAATTGCTTTTAAAAAAATGAGACTAACCTAAACATCTAACAGTAGGAATTTATTAAATTATTCACAATAGACCCATCCCAAGGAGACCTTACTTTTCATGGAATTTTAAAGAATGCTTTAGTGGTTATTCCAGTGTACCAATGAAATCACTGAATTGTCTGGAAAGGCTTGAGGGTTCCTATGCTTTGGGCAAGTTGGAGTTTGCTGGGTCAAGAGATGGTACTTTCATATTTTGATAATTTTGGGAAATATCTTCCCACCCCCTCCAAAACTGCAAATACATTCTGACCCACCAGCAACCTGTGAGATTTTCCTCCTATTTTAACTTGATACCACATACTTTAATCTTTTTTTGCAGAAATGGAAAAATGATAACTCTTTGTATTTATTTCCATGTAATTGATTACTAATGGCAGACAATACATTTTATTAATATTTTATTTTTAGACATGTACATGTAAATTTATTTTCTACTTGACTCCTCTCATTATATTTTTAGATAGTTTTAATTATGCATGTGTATAAATATATATGCACTTTGTGTGTTTTTGTTATAATTTTTCTGCAGTGAAACATACAACTTTCCTTGATGCCCCCGGTTGTTTTTTGTCCTCCTCTGGAAAGTCTACCCTATTTATTTATTATAAAATACTATGTTCATTTCATCCCTGATATTATATTGTTTAAAGTTGTTTGTTGTAGATGTTCAGTTTGATTTATTTTTATTTTTCAAATAATTTAGATGCAGATCTAATTTGACAAATCTCTACCTTGTATTTCTTTTCACAGTTATTTTGGCTTTGTCCTTACTGAAAATCAAAATTGATATTTAGACCTTTTTAATTTTTTTTATTTTACTTTAAGTTCTGGGATACCTGTGCAGAATGTGCAGGTTTGTTACATAGGTATGCATGTGCAATGCTGTTTTGCTGCACCTATCAATCTGTCATCTAGGTTTTAAGCCCTGCATGCATTAGGTATTTGTCCTAATGCTCTCCCTCCCCTTATCCCGACTCTCGACAGGCCCTTGTGTGTGATGTTTCCTTCCCTGTGTCCATGTGTTCTCACTGTTCTTTCCCTGTGTCCATGTGTCCCACTTATGAGGGAGAACATGTGATGTTTAGTTTTCTGTTCCTGTGTTTGCTGAGAATGATGGCTTCAAAATTCCTTCATGCCCCTGCAAAGGACATGAACTCATATTTTTATGGCTGCATAGTATTCTGTAGTATATATGTGCCACATTTTCTTTATCCAGTCTATCATTGATGGGCATTTGGGTTGGTTCCAAGTCTTTGCTATTGTAAATAGTGCTGTAATAAACATATGTGTGCATGTGTCTTTATAGTAGAATGATTATAATTGTTTAGGTATATACCCAGTAGTGGGATTGCTGGGTCAAGTGGTATTTCTGGTTCTAGATCCTTGAGGAATCACCACACTGTCTTCCACTATGGTTGAACTAATTTACACTCCCACCAACAGTGTAAAAGTGTTCCTATTTCTCTGCATCCTTGCCAGCATCTGTTGTTTCCTGACTTTTTAATAATCACCATTCTAACTGGCATCAGATGGTATCTCATTGTCGTTTTGATTTGCATTTCTCTAATGAGCCATGATGACAAGCTTTTTTTCATATGTTTGGTGGCCGCATAAATGTCTTCTTTTGAGAAGTGTCTGTTCACATCTTTCACCCACTTTTTGATGGTTTTTTTTTTTTTTTTTTTTTGTAAATTTGTTTAAGTTCCTTGTAGATTCTGGATGTTAGACTTTTGTCAGATGGGTAGCTTGCAAAATTTTTCTCCTGTTCTGTACATTGCCTGTTCATTCTGATGATAGTTTCTTTTGCTGTGCAGAAAGTCTTTAGTTTCATTAGATACCATTTGTCAATTTTGGCTTTTGTTGCAATTGCTTTTGGTGTTTTAGTTATGAAGTCTTTGCCCATTCCTATGTCCTGAGTGGTATTGCCTAGGTTTTCATCTGGAGGGACAACCAAATATCTTATGTTCTCACTTATATGTGGAAGCTAAGCTATGAGGATGCAAAGGCATAATAAGAATGGTAAAATGGACTTTGAGGACTCCGGGGAAAGGGTGGGTGGGTAGTGAGGGATGAAAGACTACACATTGTGCAGGGAACACACCACACCAAAATCTCAAAAATCACCACTGAAGAACTTATCTAGGTAACCAAACACTACTTGTTCACAAAAATCTATTGAAATAAATAAAAATAAAGAGGCACTCAACAATCCCCCAGAAATCTGCATATAGCTTTTGACTCCCCCAAAACTTCCCTAATAGTCTACTGTTGACTGGAAGCCTTAGTGATAATATAAAGCCATTTAATACATATTTTTATGTTATATGTACTATATACTCTATTCTTACAATGAAGTAAGCTAGAAAATAAAATAGAAAGTAGGACAGGGGATACTAGAGGCAGGGCAGGGTAGTGGGACTAGGGCAGAAAGGAAAAAAAATTGTTAAAGGATATAAAACTATAGCCAGATAAGAGGTATTAAGTTCCAATGCTTTATAGCAGTGTAGGATGACTTAGTACTTTTTGCTCATCAGGTCTGATTAACATGATGTAACTAACGTGGTGGACCAATGTGATGTTCTGTGGACTTTCTAGGGGATCCAAGTCCCTCCAGACTATATTGAGGCAGAGAACTGGAGTGTTAACATAGCTCTGCGGAAAGACCATGATTTTGTCTGTTATTAATATTTGTCCTTTGTAAATGGAGACTGCTTCTAATCCTCATTCTTGACAGATATTGAAAAGAACACATTCACTAGATGAGTAGCTGCACATCTTACATCAGAGACTGTGCTACTCTGCTCTGGTAATATACTACTACTAGCATAGCTGTGAAATTGAGGCTGCCACTTAAAAAAATTCAAAAAACTATAAAAACAAAACACAAATAAATAAAATAATGACTAATTACAACAATGACCATTATTACATTAATGGTATTAATTATGCTATTGATAATGATTAGAAAACCCCAAGGGGCTTAGAAATTATAGTACAGTCTTCCCTAACTGAATAAGGCATCTATAACAGGCCTAATGGACTAGACTGGAGCCCAAGCCCTAGGTGTGCACAAGGAAATATGTCACAAGAGGCAAAAAAGAACAGGAGGGAAAAGAGAATCAGCTTGGAGAAGGGCGATGGGAGAATGCGAGAATTTCTGCATAAACACCTAGCAGAGAGGTCAATGGGTGCTGGTAGAAGGATTCTGGTCTGAGACCTGTCTGCAGAATGACACCTATCGGATTTAAGGACTTCAGCCAGCTGCCTGACAGGCTGGTATTAATACAAGCAAAGTTTTGGGTGTATTGATAAGTTTTTAGATTCAACTCCAAGGCAAGATCTGGGAGATAAATAATTGATCAAAGAAATAATTTATCAAAATTAAAATCTTCTACTCTGCCAAAGGCACTGCCCAGATCATAAGAGAAGCCACATACTATAGGAAAATCAATTGCAAAAGGCATATCTGATAAATGGCTGTTACTCAAAATATACAAAGAATTCCAAAGATTGAGCAATAAGAAATCAATGACCTGATTTAAAAATGTGCAAAATACCTGAAAGGATACCTCACCACAGTAAATATACAGATTGCAATAAGCATAAGATGGGATACTCAATATTATATATTATCAAGTAATTGAAAATTAAAACAACAATGAGATACCTCTACATTAAAGTGGTGTGGTGGAAGCCTAAAACATTGACAACATCAAATGCTGGCTAGGATGTATAACAAAAGGAACTCTCATTTATTGCAGTTGGGAATGCAAAATGATATGGCTACTTTGGAAAACAGTTTGGCAGTTTCTTTCTTTCCTTTTTTTTTTTGAACAGTCTTGCTCTGTTGTCCAGGCTGTGACGTGATCTCGGCTCACTGC
This sequence comes from Macaca mulatta, assembly GCF_049350105.2. Lineage (NCBI taxonomy): Eukaryota > Metazoa > Chordata > Mammalia > Primates > Cercopithecidae > Macaca > Macaca mulatta. Next base: position 8,373,603 of record NC_133413.1, read on the forward strand.
AACCTGTCTCCCGGGTTCAAATGATTCTCCTGCCTCAGCCTCAGCCTCCTGAGTAGCTGGGATTACAGTTGCCTGCCACCACCCCACTAATTTTTTGTATTTTTAGTAGAGACAGTTCACCATGTTGCCAGGCTGGTCTCAAACTCCTGACCTCAAGTGATCCACCAGCCTCAGTCTCCCAAAGTACTGGGATTACAGGCGTGAGCCACTGTGTCTGGCTGGCAGTTTCTTTACAAGCTAAACAGGATGGGCACCAGGCCTCATGCCTATAATCCCAACACTTTGGAAGGCCAAATTGCTTGAGGCCAGGAGTTTGAGACTGCAGTGAGCTATGATTGCACCACTGCACTACAGCCTGGGCAACAGAGTGAGACCTTGTCTCTGTTAAAAACAAACAGATAAAAAACCTAAACATACCATATAATCCAGCAATTGCACTTTTTTGTGTTTACCCAAATAAACTGCACTGGAGAAACATGCACATAAATATTTGTACCAGCCTTATTCATAATTGTGAATACATGTAATGCACAAAGATTTTCTTCAGTAGGTGAAAGGATAAAGTCTGCTATATCCAAATAATGGGATATTACTTAGCATTATAAAGGTGAGCTATTGGCCAGGCACAGTGGCTCATGCCTGTAATCTCAGCACTTTTGGAGACTGAGGTGGGAGGATTGCTTGAGCTCAGGCACTTGAGACCAGCCTGGGTGGCAAAGTGAGACCTCATCTCTACTAGAAATCAAAAACATTAGCCGGGTATGGTGGCATGGTCTTGTAGCTCCAGCTACTCAGGAGACTGAAGTGGGAGAATCACTTGAGCCTGGGAGGTCAAGGTTGCAGTTAGCCTTGATCATGCCACCGAACTCCAGATTCCAGCCTGGGCAACAGAGTGAGACCTTGTTGGTATAAAAAAAAAAAAAAAAAAAAGTTGTTAACCCTTGAGAAGACATGGAAGAACAATAATACATATTATTAAGAAAAAGAAGCCAATCTGAAAGGGCTACATACTGTGTGATTGCAACTATGTGACATGATGGAAAAGACAAAACTATGGAGGCAGTACAAAGATCAGCAGCTACCAGGTGTTAGGGTTAATTAAGGGAGTGAATAGGCAGAGCATAGAGGGTTTTGGGCCATTTAAACTGTTATTTGTGAACAATACTACTAAAAACATGTCACCCTTTATCTGAAGTTTCAGTTTTGACAGTTTCAGTCACCTGTAGTCAACCACAGTCTAAAAATTTTAGGTAAAAAGAATTCCAGAAATAGTTTCAAAGTTTTAATTTGTGGGCTGTTCTGTACCATGATGGTGAAATTGCTGTCTGAACTATTGACATCATTGTGGCAGTATGATCCAGTGTCACCTGAAGCAGACGATCCTCCTTCTGACATTTTGTTAGAAGGTCAGTAGTAGTGTAATACTATGTCATAATGCCTGTGTCCCTTCTGACATTTTGTTAGGTCACTAGTAGTGTAATATTATGTCACAATGCCTGTGTCATTCATCTCACTTCATATGAACACATAGGTATTTTAGCATCTCACATCATACAAGAAGAAGGGTGAGTACAGTACAATTTTTTTTTTTCGAGATGGAGTCTCACTCTGTCACCCAGGCTGGAGTGCAGTGGTGTGATCTCAGCTCACTGCAACCTCTGCCTCCCCAGTTCAAGCAAAACTCCTGCCTCAGCCTCCCTAGTAGCTGGGATTACAGGTGTGTGCCACCACACCTGGTTAATTTTTGTATTTTTAGTAGAGATGGGGCTTCACCATGTTGGCCAGGCTGGTCTCGAACTCCCGACCTCAGGTGATCCCCCCACTTCGGCCTCCCAGAGTGCTGGGATTACAGGCTTGAGTCACCATGCCCAGCCCAGTACAAAATATTTTGAGATACACACACAACACACATACAGAGAGACCACATTCACAAAATTTTATTACAGTGTAATGTTATAATTGTTCTGTTATGAATAAAAATTCCCTCAAGTACTTACCAGGTCCCAAACATTAAAAAGGCAAGAAAGTCAAGTTTTTCTTGAGGTTGCAGTCACCACACAAAGGAGCCCAGAGATTCTTTCTCTCACCAAAAAATTTGCTGTTTGGGTAGAGATCTTCCCTTACATACTGATGATAACCTCATTAAACACACAATTCAAAAGAAACACTCTAATTACGTCAGATGGGAATCAATGTAAATCTAATCAAGACATGCCTTTTACAAAATATTTCCCCAATAATTAGGTAAATCACGTAGATATAATTGCAGAAAAAATACATTATGCCATTTGTTTTTTGAAACTATTCTTAGAGTAGTTTTAGGTTTATAGAAAAATTGAAAAGAAGATGCAGAGTTTTCTCATATAACCCCTGACCCCACAAATTGATCATCTCTTCCATTATCAACATCCCCCAACAGAGTGGTACATTTGTTATAATTGATAAACCTACACTGACACATCTTAATCACCCTAAGTCCATAGTTTACATTAGAGTTCACTCTTAGTGTTGTACATTCCATGAGTTTTGACAACGTATGTAGTGGTGTTTCCTTATCCACAGAGGATATATTCCAAGACCCAGTGGATGCCTGAAACTATGAATAGTACTGAATATATATATTCTCTTTTTCCTATAAATACAGACCTATGATAAAGTTTAATTCATAAATTAGGCACAGTAAAAGACTAACAACTCCTGACCTCAAGTGGTCCCATGCCTTGGTCTCTCAAAGTGCTGAGATTACAGGTGTGAGCCACTGCTCCTGGCCAACTATGTGTTTTCATACTGTTGAGATTAAGTTTCTCATATATTCCAGATATTAGCCCCTTGTTGGATGAATAGTTTGCAAATATATTCCTCCATTCCACAGGTTGTCTCTTCACTCTGGTGACTTTTTCCTTTGCTGTGCAGAAGCTTTTTAATTTAATTTGTCTAGTTTTTAGAAAATTGTTTTAGTTTTGTTTTTGTTGCCTGTGCGTTTGAGGTCTTAGCCCTAAAATTTTTGCCTAGCTCAATGTCCTGAAGGTTTTGTTCTCTGTTTTATTTTTATAGTTTTACAGTTTCAGGTCCTACATTTATGTTTTAATCCCTCTTGATTTGATTTTTGCATATGGTGAAAGTTAGGCATTTTTTATGCATATGGATGTCAGATTTTCCCAGCACAATTTATTGAAGAGAGTTACCTTTCCCCTGTGGTATTCTTGACATCTTTGTTGAAAATCAGTTGACTGTAAATATATAAATACACAAATTTATCTCTGAGTTCATTACTCTGTTTCATTGGTCTGTGTAGCTGTTTTTATACCACTACTATGCTGTTTTGGTTATTACAGTTTTGTGATATATTTTGAAGCCAGGTAATATGATGCCTCCAGCTTTGTACGTTTTGCTTGGGATGACTTTGACAATGTGTACTCTTTTTTTATTCTATATAAATTCTATAATTAATTGTCTGTTTCTGTGAAAAATGACATTGGTACTTTGATAGAGATTATGTTGATTCTGTAGGTTGCTTTAGGCATTATGGTAATTTTAATGATATTAATGCTTCTGATCCACAAATGTGGTATGTCTTTCCATTTGTTTGTGTCTTATTAATTGTGTCTCATTTGTTTGTGTCTCTTCCATTTGTTTCCATTTGTTTGTGTTTATTTCATCAGTGTATTGTTGTTTTCCTTGTAGAGATCTTTCATCTTCTTGGTTAAATGTATTTCTAGGTATTTTGTTATTTTTTGTAACTATTGTAAATGGTATTGTCTTTTTATTTTTTTTATCAGCTAGTTAATTATTGGTGTATGAAAACACTGATGATTTTTCTAGGTTGATTAATATCCTACCACTTGACTGTTTATCAGATCTAAGAGAATTTTGATGAAGTTTTTAGGCTTTTCAAGGTATAAGATTATATCATCTGCAAAAAGGGACAATTTGACTTCCTCCTTTTAAATTTTGTTGCTATTTTTTTTTCTTGCTGTATTGCTCTGGCTGGGACTTCAAGCATTACAGTGAAGAGAAGCATTGAAAATGGACACCTGTGTCTTGTCCCTTATCTTAGACAAAAAGCTTTCAACTTTTTACCTTTGAACGATGTTAGCTATGAGTTTGTCGTATATGGTCTTTATTGGGTTTCGGTAGCTACCTTCTGTATTTAATCTAAGAGTTTTCATTATAAAGGTGTGTTGAATTTTATCAAATGCCTTTTTCTCATCTATTGAGACATGTTTTTAACCTTTTATTTTGTTAAGGTGGTAGATCACATTTGTAGATTTGCATATGTTGAACCATCCTTGCATTCTTGGGATAAATTTCTCTTGATTATGGTGAATGACTTTTGAAAGATGTTATATTCAGTTCACTCATATTTCATTGAGGACTTTTGCATCAATGTTCACCAGGAATTTTGGCATGCATTTTTTTCTTATAGTGTCCTTGTCTGGCTTCGGGATCAGGGTAATACTGGCCTTGTAAAATTAGATTGGAAGTATTTTCTTCATTTCAATTTTTTGGAAGAGTTTGAGAAAAATTCATACTAGTTATCTTTAAATGTGTTAGAGTTCACCTGTGAAGCCATTTGGTCCTGTGGTTTTCTCTGATGAGAGATTTTTACTTAATATTTCAATCTTCTTACTAATTACTGGTCTATTCAGATTTTTTATTTAGTTGTGCTTCAGTCTTGCTAGTTTGTATGTGTCTAGAAATGTATCCATTTGGTTGTATGTGTCTAGAACATTTTCATTTATAGATTAATTTGTTGGTGTATAACTTTTCATAGAAATTTCCTATAATCATTTGTATTTCTGTGGTATCTGCTGTAATATCTTCTCTTGCATTTTTCATTTTATTTATATGAGCCTTCTTTTTGTTCTAGCCTGGTTAACGGTTTGTATATTTGGTTTACATTTTCTAAAAAACAGCTCTTAGTTTTATGAATTTCTTTCTAGTCTTTCTCTAATTTTTATTTTATTTATTTCTCCTCCAATTTTTTTCCCTCTGCTAACTTTGGGCTTAGTTTTTTTCTTTTTCTTTTTTTAGGTCCTTGAGGTGAAACATTAGATTGTTTATTTAAGATCTATCTTCTTTTTGATACAGGCATTTATTGGTATATTTTTTTCTTTTATTTTATTTCAATAGTTTTTCAGGGAACAGGTGTTTTTTGGTTACATGGATATGTTCTTTAGTGGTGATTTTGGAGATTTTGGTGCACCTGTCACCTGAGCAGTGTACACTGTACTCAATGTTTGTCTTTTATCCCTCACTACTCTCTCAGCCTTCCCCATGAGTCCTCAAAGTCCACTGTATCATTCTTATACCTTTGGGTCCTCATAGCTTAGCTCCTTCTTCCAAGTGAGAACATACGATATTTGATTTCCCATTCCTGAGTTACTTCACTTAGAATAATGGTCTCCAGCTCCATCCAAGTTGCTGGAAATGCCATTATTTGTTTTTAATGGCTGAGCAGTATTCCATGGTGTATATATACCACATTTTCTTTATCCACTTGTTGGTTGATGGTCATTTAGGCTGGTTCTGTATTTTTGCAGTTGCAAATTGTGCAGCTAAAAACATGCATATGCAAGTGTCTTTTTCATATAATGACTTCTTTTGTTTTTAATAGAATGGTAGTTCTACTTTTTGAAGGAATCACCATACATTTTATACAGTTTTCTATAATGGTTGTACCAATTAACATTTTCACCAGCAGTGTATTTTCCCTTTTCACCTCATTCATGCAAACATTTATTATTTTTTGATTTTATAATTATGGCCATTTTTGCAGGAGTAAGATGGCATCTCATTGTGGTTTTGATTTGGATTTCCATGATAATTAGTGATGTCAAGCATTTTTCCATATGCTTGTTGGGTATCTTTATATTTTCTTCTGAGAATTATCTATTCATGTCCTTTGCCTACTTTTTTATGGGATTACTTGTATTTTTTCTTGCTGATTTGTATGAGTTCCTTGTAGATTCTGGATATTAGTCCTTCATCAGATGCATACTTTGCAAAGATTTCTGGCCTTAAGTAATCCTTCTTCCTTGGACTCCCAAAATGCTGGTATTACAGCCATGAGCCATCATGCTTGGCCTATGTGACCTTACTATCAAAGTGTGCTTCTTTTAGGCAGCATATAGTTGGGAATTGTTTTTCATTTCAAACCACTCATGTTTTTTGAAAGGAAAATTTAATTCATTTACATTTAAGGTAATTATTGATAGTTAAGGACTTACTACTGCAATTTTGTAATTTATTTTCTGGTTGTTTTGTAGGAGGGTTTTTGTTCCTTCCTTTCTTGTCTTTTTTTGTGTTTTGATGATGTTCTGTCATGGTATACTTTGACTCTTATGTAACAGGCTATTTTAAGCTGATGACAACTTAGTGTTAATTACATGCAAAACTTTTGCACTTTTCACTTTCCCTGTCACCATTTGTGGTATTGATGTCTAAATTTACATTTCCTTTTGTAATTTGTATCCCTTAAGAATTTATTATAGCTAGATTTTAAACTAGTTTTTTTCACCCTCATAGTGCATATAAATTGCTTTAACATCACTTGTATGATTAGAGTATTCTGAATATGAATATATATTGCTTATATCATGTTATTTTACCTTCATATATTTTATATCATTAATTTCCAGGTTTTTGTTTCAGCTTAAACTCGCTTTAGCAATTTTGGTAAGACAGGCCTAGTGATGATTACCTACCTTAACTGTTATCTGTCTGGGAAAAGTATTTCTCTCTCATTTCTGAAGAGCATCTTTGCTGAGTATTCTTGATTGGACTTTTTTTTTCAGCATTTTTGAATATATTGTTCAACCTTTCTGGTCTGCTTTGTTTCTGCTGAGAAATCTTCTCAAAGCCATAACCAGACTCGCTTGAATGTTATATGTTTCTTATGTCTTACTGCTTTCAGAATCCTTTTGTTTTGATTCTTGATCATTTGATTGTGATATATCTTGGTGAACTCCTTTTGGATGACTGGATATTTGTAACTTTTCTGTACCTGGATGTTGTTGTCTTTCCCCAGATTTGGGAAATTTTAAGCCATTTTTATTTATATTTGCTTTTGGGGAATTTTTCCCTCTATCTTCTCCTTTTGGAACTACTATTATGTCAAGGTAAATTTTTTTTGTCGTGTCCCATAATTCCCATAGGACTTCTTTATTATTTTTCATTCTTGCCTTTTTTGTTATTGTGACTGGATTATTTTAGATGTCTTCTCTTCATGCTTGCTGATTATTCTGTCTAGATTGACCTTCACTGTTCAGTGTAGTCTAGAATTCTTGATGAGCCAACTAGCAGAAACTCTAGACAGTGAGACCTTGCTGTTAGTTTCTCCAGCTGATAACTATTCTGTGAGATCAAGTGGAACTGCTGGCTGTTTTCTATGATCTGTTGATACCAATAGCAGGAATCTGTGGTCAGGTGAAACTGCTCTCTGTGCTCTGTAATCTCCTCTGATTGGGCAGGGTTACAGGCTGCCTTCCATGGCTAGGCTGTATCATTCTTTAGAATCCGTAGTTGAACAGGGAGATATACTTGGTTCTGAATTTAAGTGAGGTTTCTGGGCTTCCTGCTGAGACACTCGGCATGGGCAGGGCTAGAGGTTCTGCTTCTCAGATACGTAAGAATGCAGGCTTACTTCTCAGCCTGGGGAAGCCTTTAGCAGCACACTGAGGCATTTTGAAGTCACTACTAGGTCAATGGGGTTTAGCAGGGCCACATACTTCTATCCAAACCTATTCATTCATTTGAATTTTCTCCCAACCTTCTTACTTTTGCCCCTGGGTGAGGAGGACAGTCCTCTGTGTGTTTGTCTTAGTGTGCTCTGCATGGCTCCATCATTTGGCCTGAGGATCACAATGAGGCTAAGGTCTGAAGTTTCATGACAAGTTGGTCTGGAAATTGTACAAGACTATGGTCTCATGTTTTCTTTCCTGTCCTCAGCTTTGCCTTCTTAGTGCTGGGGCTGTCTGTGAAAATCCGGAAGTGGACTCCTTGCATCACAGTCATTGAAAATGCAGCCACAGGTGAGTATGAAATGTCTCTTTTTACTTAAGTTACACACATATTTTCAGAAAATGTGTGGGTCTTCTTCCATTGTCATCCATGTTCTAAGTGCAATCAACAGGTATTAGGGATCAGAGCTTTTGTCATACTTCCCCAAGACTCTAGGATGAGTATCCTTGGTCAGGAACTCATCAATAATTAATCTTCTTCCATAAGTATATAAATGTATTTTAGCCTCCATTAAAAATGTGCATTTAAATAAGAGTTGATAAATTTTATTTATTTCATGAAACCCATGATCTAACTGTGAAATAGTGGACACATTAACAGTGTTATTGGCTGTAATGGGTTTAGGATTGTGATGAATGCAGGTCATAGAGATGATTGAAGAACACTCATTTGCACTTGAAATGTTATAGTCCAAAAGGGAGCCAGGTATTTTCCCATGTGAGTTTAATGAATCTAGTGTGACAGGTCCTGGGTGAGCGCTGTGCAGTGTTAAGAGGCACATAAAAAAGTTTTAGACCAGAGAAAGCATGAGGTATAATTTAATTTTTCTCTTTTAAATTTCTTAAATTTTTGATTAAATGTATTTGTAATTTTGAACTGTTTAAAGACAATACCTAAAATTCTCTTCATCGTCCTTGTCTCTAATCACACCACTTTCCTCTATGTAATTATCTTGTTCTCAAATTTGATAATTGAAAGCAATGCATAGGTATATTTTTTAAATTGAGTCTATAGATTCATGAGAAGGAGTGTAATTGGTGGAATAAAATTTAAGCCCTGTGGAAATTTTTGCAGAAATATAGACCATAAGCTAATAAAGAAATTTGTTTAAACCTTGAGCAAATAGACAAGATGAAGTTCAAAGAAATAAATTGATAACTGGTGCTTGAAATTTTCAGGGAAAATTCAGATTAGAAAGCCTCATACCTCAAGAATGATCAGGCTAATACTGCCCTTTGGAACAGCAGTCTTAGAGGTTCCTGGTTTGTTCTGCTGCATTGTCTTTGAGCCTTTTTATGTGCATTTGAGTCAGGTAGAGTTGAGGGAGACATGCCCACAGATCCTAATTTCTGTAAAAAACTCATTGAGTTCTGAAAAATGCTTACGATTGTTTCAAGTCTGTCTGTATTTTTAATGAATAATAGACTAATGGTTTGTATTTAATGTTTATTTTCTAAGTAAAAAAAAAAAAACAAAAAAAACTTCCTACATAGGATTTTTTCTTCCAACACACATAGTAAGTTATTAAATCAATTGATAAATGAGGAACCTATGGTTCATTTAGCAGAGTAATTTAACCATAAGTATAGTTACAAAGCAACAAATCATAAGTATTATTTGCCTTGTGATTATTCTGTAAGTTACTTGAAATTGATGGGAAAGGAGTTGCAGTTATGAATTTTCAAGTGAAAATTTTATAATTACTTTTTGGAAGTCAAAATTACCAGTTTGTTGAACAATTTACAAGTTATATTATGCTACAACTCATGTTATATACCTTTACAATAAACTTTTATGAATTTAGATCATTTGTCTCTGAGAATGTATTTAAAAGGTAAAGATGCTAGCTCAGTACCGAGAATGAACTGGCTGGAGCTCAAATTGTGCTTTGATATTTCCATAGACCTAGTTACTTCCTCTTCTTCAGTGCTGTCATCTCAACTGTCCTCCTCTGGACTTTGGCAAAGATTAATTTGTTTAAATCTGAATGTCTGATATTTTAGGAATCGTTGACATTTGAAGACATAGATGTAGACTTCACCCAGGAAGAAGGGGCCTTGCTAAACACATCACAGAAGAAGCTGTACAAAGATGTGATGCTGGAAATTACCAGTCATCTGGTCAGCATTGGTGAGTCCGCCTACATTTATGTATGTCTCTTTATATATGTGTGTATTCCTTCAGCAAGAATCTAAAACATCTTTGGCCATGCACCTTCAATCTCTGCCATGATTCTTTCATAGCCCTTATAATTACATGAAATTTTAATTTAATTAATTAATATATTTTAATACAAGGTCTCATTCTGTTCCCCCAGGCTGGAATGTAATGATACAATCTTGGGTCACTACAGCGACCCTTTTACCTCAGCCTCCTGAGTAGCTGGGATTACAGGCACATCCCATACTCCATTGACTAAATTATTTTATTTTCTATAGCGATAAGGTCTCACTGTGTTGCCTAGGCTTGTCTCAAACTCCTGAGCTCAAGGGATCCTCCTTCCTTGGCCTCCCAAATTCCTGGGATTACAGACATAAGCCACTGTGCTTGGTCTGAAAGAATTATTTTTCTTTCCATTTTACTTACTTACCTATGATTTTTCACCCTGCTACAGTATAATCTTGAACATGATTTTCTGTACTTTTTGCTACTTAATCTCCATTGGAGGAGATCTGGAAAGTTCATGAATATTTTTGAGTGCATAAATAAGTAATAAATAGTTTACATAACTTCTATGTAACGCTTCTGTTCTAGCCACTATTCTAAGGCTTGAAACCAGATGAATGAAACCAATGGGCATATTCTTATACATATAGAACATACGTCTTTTGTGAAACTTTATGATTATGTGCTTCTGTCTGAAAATATTTACCCCACTTTGGAGACATTTGTTTCTCTCATTTAGGTAAGACCAATGCTTCTGCATTCTGTCCTCAAACTTGGGCATAGGCATCAGCATCTGTAGTTCCTCACTGTTTTGGGGCACACAACCTGAATTTTTGAAATCTCATGACAGACCTTTCTTTCTTCAAGGTGTTGTTAACTTGGCTAAACTTTATTTCGGCTATTCCTTTGTTGTAGCCTGGCCTACACTTGGTGAAAATGCATGCTTATTAGCACATAATTTAAAATCTGTATGCCTTTTTACCATGAACAGGGTATCCACTCCACAAATTAGGTGTGATTTTCCAACCAGAGCAAGGAAAGGAGCTATGGAAAGAAAGAACATTTTTCCAAGACCTGAGAACAAGTAAGCAGCAAAAACCTGTGCTTCAATGAGGAGGTGCCTGATCAGTGATTTTTTGAAATATCAAAAATTTTGAAGATCTTAAGTGAGTGATATTTTCTAAAATAAAGATGAAGAAAGTGGCACAAAATCACTCAGATGTCATTACTGGCATATATCAACTGTTAGTAATGTGTCCTACTACCATTATCTTAGTTTAGAATAAAGGATATTTATGCTCTTGAAGTTAAACTTTCACATAGTGATTCTTGTCCTGATACACCGTTTTGAAAATTTTCCATTTATCTCATCTCCATTTTACTTTATTCATATTATAGTTTTTCTAATTGTCAGTTCTTTATAAATGTATCTTTACTATTTAGAGTATTCCATTCTTTGACACATTAGCTCAATTTATGTATATATTTTTAAAACACACTAAATGAGCCTTGGTTATTTTCAACATTTTTAATCCCTTAATATCACTCTAACATATATTTTCTCAATTATTTTAGGTGGAGAAAGTGCACTTGAAAACCAAATGACATCCACGCATCATGTCAGCAGGAGAGGCACAACTGTCATCATCCTAATGGGTAGGTATCATGTGTATGAATACTGGTTATGCAAATTAGAGATGTAGGAATAGGATAAGTTAGTAACTGAGAACAACCACCTGATTGCAATTAATATATTATTAACAGTTCTGAGCAAAATGTTTGGACAGTTTAAATTTAGTGAAGAAATTAATCTTAGCTTAAAATTATCACCTGAGATCTTTAAAAATGAAACAAAAACATATGAGAAAAATTGTTTATGCCCTATTTTTTGAAAAACATTAATCTCTTCACAATTGATCTGATTATTCTATGATTGAAATTCTAGAGAATGCAAAGAAAAAATATTTGTATGTGCTGAGAAGTAATACTTTATGTGTATTCAATTTACAATGAAAACATTTTAACTGGATGATTAACTAGACTTCATATGTAAATAAAATAGTGTATGGAGGTATGTGTACAAAGCATTGATAGTCTTTTATGTCCTTCCCAAAATCAGAAATCTCATTCTTAAGAGGATCTTCTTGAATTTCATGGTTTGGCAGAAGATTTCACTAATAACTCAGTAGTGACTCCGATATTTGTTAACTCACACACAAAAGTAATCCTATGCCAGCAAGCAGTGTGAAAAATCCTTTAGTGACCAGTCAAGCATCAGTCAACATAAACAAATTCATACTGGAGGTAAATCATATGAGTGTCTTCTATGTAGGAAATTCTTCAGTAATTGCTCTAACTGTAGACAATATGAAAGAATTCACAGTGGAGAGAAACCATATGAATGCCACGTATGTGGGAAAGCTTTCATTTAGTGTTCTCATCTTGGACAACATGAAATAATTCACAGTGGAGAGAAACCATGTGAATGCCACATATTTGGGGAAGCCTTCCTCCAGTGTTCTCATCTTAGACAATATGAAAGAATTCACAGTGGAGAGAAACCATATGAATGTCACATATATGGAAAATCCTTCAGTCAAAGAGTTGTCCTTAGAGAACATGAGAGAGCTCACACTGGAGAGAAACCATATGAATGCCACATATGTGGGAAAGCCCTTCATCAATATTCTCACTTTAGAAGGCATGAGAAAAGTCACAGGAGAGAGAAACCATATAAATGCCATTATTGTGGGAAATTTTTTACTGAAAGCTCTGGCCTTAGATGACATAAGAGACCTCACACTTCAGAGAAACCGTATGAATGTTGTGCATGTGAGAAAGCCTTCGGTCAGTGTTCTTACCTTAGACAACATCAGAAAACTCACACTGGAGAGAAACAATATAAATGTCATTTTTGTGGGAAATCCTTCATTGAAAGTTCTGTGCTTAAACAACAAGAGAGGATTCACACTGGAGAGAAACCATATGAGTGAAATATATGTGGGGAAACCTTTATTCAAACATCTATTATTAAGCGACATGAGAGAACTCACACTGGAGAGAAACCATATGAATGTCATTTATGTGGGAAAGCCTTCAGTCAAAGTTATGTTCTTAGAATGCATGAGAAAACTCACACTGGAGGGCAGTTATAAAAATGTCTTCTGTCTGAAGTCCTTCAGTCACCATTCCTCCCTTAGACAACACGATGGAACTGTACACCAGAGAGACAATTAGAAATGTCTTTAGGAAATATTTGGACCATGGATGACAAAGCATTAGAAATGTAATTAATGTGGGACTAGATATGGTGGCTTATGCTTGTAATCCCAGCACTTTAGGAGGATGATGCAGGAAGATCACTTGAGATCAGGAGTTTGAGATCAACCTAGACAATGTAGCAAGACCCAGTTTATAAATATTTACAAAAATAGCCAGGTTTGATGGCATGTACCTGTAGTCTGAAGTACTCAGGAGTCTGGGGCATGAGAATTGCTATAGCCCAGGAATTTCAGGCTGCAGTGAGTTATGATTGCACCAGTGCACTGTAGCCTGGGTGACAGAGTGAGTCCCTAACTCTAAAAAACATTAATGTGGAAGATAATTCAGCCATAGTTTTAATATGTAAACACACTAGCCAACTACACAATAAAAAAAGCAATCGATTAGGAAAACTCCTCACTCATTACTCCGTTGAGCTAAAATATTTATATGGAAAATAATCCATATGTATGATATCCGAGTACCAAAGCTTTTACTAAGTGGTCTGATCACAAATGACAATGAGAGAATAAAAACAATGAATGTAAGTCTTTAGCAACCAATCAAAATGTTAAATGCAATAGAGGACTCGTGCAGAGGAATATTCCTAATTCTATAATCACTGTGAAAGTGCCTTTATTCATAATCTATTGTTAAGCAACATGGCACGACCCCTATATTTAGAATAACTTTAAACAAACATTTGGCAGGCACCAACCTTGACGTACACAAGAAAACTCATTGAAGGAATAACCTGTTAAACAGTAAGTGAGGAAGTCTTTTATATGATGAGAAACCTCTGATGAACACCAAATATTTTACAATGGAGAAGTTATTAGTGAAAACAATGAGAAATTCTTTATTTGTGGAGTTACAGTTATGGCAATGTGAAAATCCACACTACCAATACTGTCTCAGTGTCAAGAATGAGGGAAAGTTGAATAATATTTATTTTTAGTTAATCTTAAAGTTCTGAAACCTTCTATTAGATTTCACACCAGACAACTGACATTAGGAAAAACAATGAAAAAAAAATCCATGTTAGGTATGTCCCTCTCCTGCTCCCGTGTGTGTGTGTGTGTGTGTATAAAACACTAAAACATTTTGTACACCACATACTTTGTACCTTGGTTATGTAGAGGTGGTATCTAGGGTGTATTCATATATTCAAACTCATCAAGATATATAGAAAGATTAAATGTGTTCAATTTTTGTACACCTGTTACATCACAATAAAGGTTAAAAAATAAAATTGACTTTGGAATAAAACTCATAATGAATAAAATTAACACAATTCAGCAAATCAGAACTTTTAGAATGATGAAAAATTTCATAAATTTTTCACTGATAATGAAAAATAATTATGACATTTGAGAATGCGGTGATCTGAGAATGTTGAATGCAGAATTAAAATGAACTACTTTAAGCTTTCCAATAGACTAATACAAATCTTTATAGAGGAAAACCTGTTGCTGAAAATTCTAATCAATGAAGTTCTAGTTTAATTTATGCAATTTTAAACATATAAACTTGTATTTTCTCTCCTTGGTATGGGAGAAGAGATTTATCCCTGTACTCTGAGTCTCCCTGTTTTCCAACAGACCTCATTGCTTTCCATACAGCTTAGCTTCACTCATTCTAACTTCTCACAAAATCCAGCTGTGTCTATTTCAAGGAGCCCAGTCCTGTGATAACTGACTTCACTTGCACAATAACTTCTTTAATCCACTTATGAGGGCAGATTCCTCTTGACATAATTACCTCTTAAATGTTCCACCTCTTACTGTCATCACAATGACAAATACATTTTAACATGAGTTTCTAAGGGGACACTTAAGCCACAAAGCACAATTCTTTGCTAAAAGTAAACATTGTTGTAGAACATAGACAGGCCTAGGAGAAGGTCTAAGAGACTCACTCAAGTTTGGCCAAGCAAATAATATTTGTCACTTGTCATTTCATTGTCTGTGTTTCCTCAGGGGCAGTGTCTGTGAATTTTCTTTTCCTTTTGAGAATACTTTTCATTTGTGTTCCCTGAATGCTTCATATACTTTCTTGAATATTGGATATTTTGAATTATTATAAATGGAGTTTATCTGGAAAAATACCCCTACTCTCCTAGGAATTGTTGTTGCTGATTTTTGTGGGTTGTACTCATTTATTTAGTAATTCACTGTGTGTTTGTTGTTGGGAAAGTTAAAACAACAATACTTTTTTTTCCTCAGCAGTTTCTTCATTAAGTATTATCCTAGTTTTTTAAAAATATATTTTATAATTTAAAAAACTTGATTCTGATTGTTTCTGACATCTCGATCATTGCTTTAGTTGAGCAAAATGGTTTTGAGGTTCCTTACAGTAACATTTTTGGTGACATCATTCCCCTCAGTATAATTTTGCATACAGCCATTTCAAAGGTGATATTATTATGTTTCCAACCCCCTTACAGTTTATGACTATTTACTATGATAATATATACTTTGATCTAAAAAGTCAAACATTTTCCATTTCTTTTTTATTTTCAAATTTGAAATACCTATGTATATATCAACATTGTTTAAAGTTATTTATTTTTCTTTGTTTTCAGCAAGAGGATAGGACTTCTAATTAGCACGAATCTAATAAAATATTTTATGTGAGATCTTTTGATTTTTCCACATTGTTCAAAATACACCACAGTGATTGGAAGCGTAAAAATTTGTCATCTGTTAGTAGGAAGATGCTTTTGATTTCAGCATAGTGTGTTACTTTATTATTTATGTTTACCATATTTAGCATGTAACATAATGTATATGTGTTATATGCACAAACTATGATGCATATAGTTAATCTGATAAGTATTGTTAATTTGTTTAGGATATACCCTGATTGCATTTTACTTGATGCCCATTAATTATTCTTGAGCATTTATAAGGTGTTTTTGAGAAAAGACATGAGGATATTCCATCTCCTCATTGATTTCAGAAAAATTGGGTGTCACTGCACAATATTTTTACAGCATATTATATTTGAATTCAAAGAAGACATTTTGCATATTAAGTAAAATTTTAAGCTTAGCAAAGAAATGTTTGCATAATCATGGGGAGCAGGAAGAGTAATGGCCTCTGTCCTTTTCTATACCTGCCATGATTGCTCCATTTGCATGTCTCAGGTTACATGTGCACTTAAGTCACTGTCACCTTTTTACAGTCTATTAAAAATATCCTAACCTATATTCAGTTTTTTCCATTTACATCAACACAGTTAATAAATATTCTACTTTATGGCATACTTTATAAGCTTATACATTTGTTCATGATTATCTACTGTGCAACCAAAAAGTATAAAATATATTTTACTTTGTTTATTTTTCATGGCATTTCAGGTTCAACATGATTTTCCCAGTCAAATGCACAACACCATTTAAATATTATTGATAGCACATGGATACCTTTTTTATCATTAGCTATATTATTATCTATATTGACATCAAGCCCCACAAGGTCAACTTAATGTATAGATGTCCTTAGCATTGGGTTTAAACACTTTGTACCACTCTGAGTGGTGTTTTTTTTTTTTTTTTTCCAGAAAACAGGAAGATCTAAAATTACTCATTCCATTTTTAAACGTATTTGTCATTCTCTGAAAAAAAATCACCTATGAAACTATCAGTTTGAATATATTTTAAAACTGTTTTTGGTTGAACGCGGTGGCTCGTGCCTGTAATCTTAGCACTTTGGGAGGCCGAGGCTGCTGGATTGCCTGAGCTCAGGAGTTCAAGACCAGCCTGAGCAACAGGGCTGAAACCTCGTCTGTACTAAAATACAAAAATATTAGCTGGGCATGGTGGTGTGTACCTATAGTCCCAGCTACCCAGGAGGCTGAAGCAGGAGAATTCCTTGAACCCAGGAGGCAGAGGTTGAATTGAGCCAAGATTGCACCACCGCACTCCAGCCTGGACAACAGAGTGAGATTCTGTCTCCAAAAAAAACCCCAAAAAACAAAAAACTGTTTTTAAGTAAATATTATCATAAACATCAAAGACAAGAACTCTGGAGAAAGTAAGGCAGTCACCGAGTCAACTCACCATTACAGTTATTTATTAAGTAGTCTTTTGAAAATGTTCAGCCAAGATGTGATAAAGAATCTCTAAATTCTGAATGTTGTCCCTGATTCAGGGAGACCAGCTTTTGTAGAGTGGACACATGGACTCAACCATACCAGAACAACAACAACAAATTTTATATGCATATATATATGTATCTCACAAGTGTATGTAAATGGATTATTTTATTTAAAATATGCAATATAGGCAACTATTTGAAAGCATATTATTTGTAATATTCACTAGTTCATGTGATAAATACATCTGTTTAAAAAATGAAAAAAGACAAGTAAACAATGTGAACTATAACTAATTAATAGGACTAATTACTCATATATGTGTTAGAAATATATAATTAGTTATTATTATACTTTAAGTTCTAGGGTACATATGAACAACGTGTAGGTTTGTTACATATGTATACGTGTGCCATATTGGGGTGCTGCACCCATTAACTCGTCATTTACATTAGGTATATCTCCTAATACTATCCCTCCCCCTCCACCCACCCCACAACAGGCCCCGGTATGTGATGTTCCCCTTCCTGTGTCCAGCTGTTCTCATTGTTCAATTTCCACCTGTGAGTGAGAACATGCGGTGTTTGGTTTTCTGTCCTTGCGATAGTTGGCTGAGAATGATGGTTTCCAGCTTCATCCATTTCACTACAAAGGACATGAACTCATCCTTTTTTATGGCTGCATAGTATTCCATGGTGTATATGTGCCACATTTTCTTAATCCAGTCTATCATTGATGGGCATTTGGGTTGGTTCCAAGTCTTTGCTATTGTGCATAGTGCCACAATAAACATACGTTTGCATGTGTCTTTATAGCAAATGGTATTTCTAGTTCTAGATCCTTGAGGAATCGCCACACTGTCTTCCATAATGGTTGAACTAGTTTACAGTCCCACCAACAGTGTAAAAGTGTTCCTATTTCTCCACATCCTCTCCAGCACCTGTTGTTTCCTGACTTTTTAATGATCGCCATTCTAACTGGCATGAGATGGTATCTCACTGTGGTTTTGATTTGCATTTCTCTGATGGCCAGTGATGATGAGCATTTTTTCATGTGTCTGTTGGCTGCATAAATGTCTTTTGAGAAGTGTCTGTTCATATCCTTCGCCCAATTTTTGATGGGGTTGTTTGGTTTTTTCTTGTAAATTTGTTTAAGTTCTTTATAGATTCTGGGTATTAGCCCTTTGTCAGATGGGTAGATGCAAAAATTTTCTCCCATTCTGTAGGCTGCCTGTTCACTCTGATGGTAGTTTGTTTTGATGTACAGAAGCTCTTTAGTTTAATTAGATCCCATTTGTCAGTTTTGGCTTTTGTTGTCATTGCTTTTGGTGTTTTAGACATGAAGTCCTTGCCCACGCCTATGTCCTGAATGGTATTGCCTAGGTTTTCTTGTAGGGTCTTTATGGTTTTAGGTCTAACATTTGAGTCTCTAATCCATTTTGAATTAATTTTTGTATAAGGTGTAAGGAAGGGATCCAGTTTCAGCTTTCTACTTATGGTTAGCCAGCCCCATTTATTAAACAGGGAAGCCTTTCCCTGTTTCTTGTTTTTGTCAGGTTGGTCAAAGATGAGATGGTTTTAGATGTGTGGTATTATTTCTGAGGACTCTGTTCTGTTCCATTGATCTATATCTCTGTTTTGGTACCAGTACCATGCTGTTTTGGTTACTGTAGCCTTGTAGTATAGTTTGAAGTCAGGTAGCATGATGCCTCCAGCTTTGTTCTTTTGACTTAGGATTGTCTTGGCAATGCGGGCTTTTTTATTGGTTCCATATGAACTTTAATGTTTTCCAATTCTGTGAAGAAAGTCATTGGTAGCTTGATGGGGATGGCATTGAATCTATAAATTACCTTGGGCAGTATGGTCATTTTCACGATGTTGATTCTTCCTATCCATGAGAATGGAATGTTCTTCCATTTGTTTGTGTCCTCTTTTATTTCATTGAGCAGTGGTTTGTAGTACTCCTTGAAGAGGTCCTTCACATTCCTTGTAAGTTGGATTCCTAGGTATCTTATTCTCTTTGAAGCAATCGTGAATGGGACTTCACTCATGATTTGACTCTCTGTTTGTCTGTTATTGGTGTATAGGAATGCTTGTGATTTTTGCACATCGATTTTGTATCCTGAGACTTTGCTGAAGTTGCTTATCAGCTTAAGGAGATTTTGGGCTGAGACGATGGGGTTTTCTAAATGTACAATCATGTCATCTGCAATCAGGGACAAAAATATAATTATGTTTTAATACACATTTTTATTTTATAACAATTATATTTAGAATAATTAGCAGAAAATTTGTGAACATTATGCAAAGACTTCCCATAAACTCCATACTCTGTTTTCCGTTTCATTACTATTATACATTACTGTGACGTATTTGTCAAAATTTATGTACAAATATTGATTTATTACTGTGAACTAAAATTCAATTTTTACTCAGATTGCACTGGGTTAACCTTCACTGTTCCAGAATTTCATTCATCATGTTACATCACATTTAATCCTCATGACTCTTCATGCTTTTCTTGACTGTGACATTTTCTCAGACTTTTCTTGTTTTTGATGAACTCTATAGTTTTGAGGTTTTCCAGTCAAGTTCATCTGATATCTTTTTAATTAGGGAGTTTGCATTTTTAAGAGGAAAATCACAGAGATAAATTAATTTCCTCAGTTCACCTGAAAGCGTACATGCACTCAAGATGACTTATAACTATTGATATGAACAAAAAATTACTGCCTGATGTAGTGTTAGTGATATTTCTCCACTGTGAATTTAGTCATTTTCTCCTGTCTGTATTGACTCTATTCTTCAAAAGAAAATCACTATGTGCAGCTCAAAGATAAGGAACTGGAACTTGTGATTCATCTCCTTGATGGCTGAGTACTTAAAGCAATTATTTGGAATTTTTCTGCATGAGAAATTGTTATCTTTTCCTATTCATTTTGTGTTCAATAATTTATTCATCTAAGTATCAACTCATGTGTATTTCTTTTGGAGATTAAGTTATAATCAAATTCCAGTTTGTTTGCTTAAAATATTCTAACATCAGCCATTGGTAGGTCTGTTTTTTTGTGCCTGCTTTCCTTTTTTCAGAATCCCATCTTAGTTTTTTGTTTGTTTTTGCACTACATCCTTTTTGAAAATTTAGATTCTGCAGGATGTTTTTGTGCATTTTTTGCACCAGTTCTAATATCAGCTATTTCTCCAAAGAGCCCTGTTTCATTCTCTTAGATACTGGTATTAAAAAAAACAGATTATGGAATTAAATTGCACATTGCTGTTTCCCAGCTCTCTAAATTGATCATGTAAGAGAATATATGTATGTGGAGTAAGTTCAGTATATGAATCTAACTACAGACATTTGCTTAATAGTAATATCTGCATGTGTACTACGCTAAACATCAGTTCATCGTGGTGCATCCAGCTCTAATTCATTACTACCCACACTATTCTAGTCTTTTTTTAATTGCCTATCTGTACTTTAACTTTATTTATCTGTAAATTCCCAAAGGCAGTGAGATATCTGGGCCATACTATCTGCCATGCTTTTTTATGATTTGCTCAATTCCAGTGTACATATATAGTGGTTTCAGAATTATTAACTAGTATTCCCGTAGGAAAGAACTTTATCAAACAGAGCATACTATTTGTTCCTTTTTCTTCTGGTTTTAAAGATTTCACTCATTCCAAAGACATTTTGACCAATCCCTTTCCCACCAACCACCTGCAGTCTGTTGGTTCCATATTTTTTAGCAAAATTAATGTTTTGGTAACATCTTCATTCCATCCTTGGATCTCCTTACCTCCAAAACATTTTCAAGCTTGTATTTATTAAGACTCACTATTGTACTGTGAATTGTGTGGGATTTGACAAATGAAGAGTACCAGGTATCTATAATTAAAGTATTACATCAAATATTTTGCTTATTCAATCTCCTCTTCCTCCCATAGTCCTGTAGAAACCACTGTTCTGTTTGTCACTTTAATAGTTTTAATTATTCCTTAATCAAAGGAATAATCAAAGGTTTGTCTCCAGTGAGTTCTCTCCACTGAGTTTTCCTTCAGTCAATGTTCTGCCATTAGACATGAGAAAAGTAACAATGGAAAGAAACTTTAAGGATGTTGTCTATGGGTTACATCCTTCAGTCGATGTACTATCCTTATACTAGGGAGAAAATTAGTATCATCTGAAAATATTCTGCCCTTAGATGACATGATACTATAAATGGAATGAATGTGAAGAGACGTTGGCCATCTATTTAACAACTAAACACACCAGAGGGCTCACACATTGAATAAACATGGTAACCAATATAGAAAATCATTCCGTTATCCTTATTCCTCAGTCTACATGAATGAATTTATATAGAAGAGAAGCTACATGTATGCCATCTACATAGCAAAGACTTATCTGAATATAAATCACATGAGAATGAAAACTGTCAATATAATAAGTATTTTGCAAAAGCTCTAGCTTAAAACACACAAGATTTGCAGGGTAGAGAATTCTTAGCTCTGTAAGGAATTTGGGACTCCAATCGAGAGAAACCTTGGTCTCTATTCACTGTGAACCAACATTCAGCCGGGTGCCACCCTTTGTATGTTAAAAAATAAATCAGTAAAAAATACCTTCTTGAGAAGGAAATAGGAAAGGAAAGTCTTCACAAGGACAACCGATCATCTTGTGGATTACCAAATACTGCAGATTTCAGGTCAGAACACTGAGTCGTGGAGAACAAAAAAAGAAAACTAACATACAATTGAACAAATAATTCATAATTTAGAGAATGTGTCTATTCATTAAAATGTGAAATGTATAATAGTTATGTGACCTGGGAATTTTGAATACAAAATTATGTAAACAACTTTATTATTTTTAATAGAAAAATACTTGCAAATATTGAAACATTAAAACCTGTTGCTGAAAAACCTAATAGTTGTTAAAGTTGTAGTTTTGTTTATGCAGGTCTGGCACATAGATTTGCATAAGCTATCCTTGGCATGTGAATAGAGATTTCAACCTTCTGTTCCCATTTCCCCATCTTCAACAGCCTTTTTTCTTTCCACAGCCAAACTCCCTTCATTCCAACTTCCACCAAAACCACTTATCTGGATCCCTCCCTGGAGTTGACACAACACGGATCTTCAGCCCCACGTGCCAGGTTTCTCGGTGATCCATTACACAGATTGAGCAGGGGAAATGGGGGCAGTATCAAAAACACCCAGTATAAACCATTGAATTACTCCAGCCCTTGTCTCTGCCCATGAACAACTCCCTGGGGCCAGAGAATTAGGCATCCCTGCTCGTCTTTCCCTCAGAAAGCCCTTGGGACATTCTCCTTGAAGCTCCCCTAAATGGGAGTAGAAGTTCATCTCCTGACATTCCACGTTTTATTCATGTGAGTCCTGAGTTATGACACAGAGGACACAGTTGTGCTCCCCTTACTGTGGCCTAGCAGGTAAAGCACCTTAACCTCTCAGCCACCATGCAAACCCTTCTGCAATGTACTTTTCTGCAAGCAAAATAAAAGTTCTGACCAAATAGGCATCCTCTGATTTGACTCTAGAACTTGGAAATGCATTGGCTTTCAGCAAACTTCAGTATTGAATGTAAACTTCAAGGAGAAATGGTCCCAGGAAATAAATTGGGATGACACTGAGCTTTTAGCAAACTGCGAAATCCTGAAACCATGGACCTTAATGAAGTCAATTAAATGGGCTAATTCATGGGTGAAAGTGCTACATCGTAAAACTAAATATTCTCCACACGTGATTCTACAGTGAAGCCAGGGTTTTTGTCAAGTACTGTGTGAGGATGAGGAGACACCAAGCCTGTGGCAATCTGCTTGGCAGGCAATCTGGTCCAGGCAGGGCCCACATTATTGTTCACAGTTTAACCTATTTAATTAAATACATAATTTTCCCCCAAATCGTATATGACATAAGCTGTAGTCCTGAGCCACATTAAGATGTACTATTTATGCGGTAAAATTGTATGGGATTTGACAAATGCATAGCGGCAGGTTTCCAGCATTAAACTATCACAGCACCCTTCTATTATTCAAGCTCCTCTTCCATCCACAT
Source organism: Macaca mulatta (assembly GCF_049350105.2). NCBI lineage: Eukaryota > Metazoa > Chordata > Mammalia > Primates > Cercopithecidae > Macaca > Macaca mulatta. The sequence goes on from NC_133413.1 coordinate 8,396,951, forward strand.
ACAGGGAATCAATCGCCTTTTGTATATGGTCCTTTGACGTTGCTTCTTTATTTCAATTATCTTCCATCAAAGCAAGTGATACCGTGCTCTATTTTCATTTGATCTTCCAAAAGAAACACACTGAATAATCTAAACCAGAATTTCAGCCATTCGGAGACTTAGGCCCACCACTAAGCAGTAAAGGCCAAGCCACCTGCGCTGCAACACCACGACCGGCAGAAGGCTCGGGAACACGCCTTCCGCCCTGCGGGGCGCATGCGCTTTCTGCCTGCGGAGAGGGGGCTGGGTCTCCAGGAAGTACCTCAGCTTCCTTTCCTCTGGTCAGGGAGGAGGCGCCGCCCTGGCTTTGGGGCAACTTAGGCAATGTCCATTGTGAGGAAAACTTCCTGTCCGCAGTCCTAACTGCTGAGAAGGGAGATTCCCTGGACAGTCTCCTGGATATTTTTCTGAAACAGCAATAAAGACTTCATTTTCTGGGCTGTTGCCACATGTTTTATTCTGTACTTTGTTGGGATATTTTAACATAATTTTACAAATGTATAAATTTGGAGTTGGGGAGGGCTTTCTGATAAATAGAAGCAGGCTGTAACATGTCCTCCATGTGACCTCATTCAGGATTGATTGTGAGAAGAAACAAGAAGAATTTTGAGGAAAATCTACAGAATACAGGGACCCTGCAGAGGAAGGAGTCGGGCCAGGTCAGGGCCACAGTCTCAGTGCAGCCCATGGTATGTCCAGAATTGGTGGGTTCTTGGTCTTGCTGACTTCAAGAATAAAGCCGCGGACCCTCGCGGTGTTACAGTTCTTAAAGATGGTGTGTAGGGAGTTTGTTCCTTCTTCCCGGTGGGTTCGTGGTCTTACTGGCTTCAGGAGTGAAGTTGCGAACCCTTGTGGTGAGTGTTACAGCTTTTAAAGGCAGCATGGACCCAAGAGTGAGCAGCAGCAAGATTTATTGCAAAGAGTAAAAGAATAAAGCTTCCACTGTGCCGAAGGGGACCCCAGCAGGTTGCTACTGTTGGCTGGGACAGCCTGCTTTTATTCCCTTATCGGACCCCACCTACATCCTGCTGATTGGTCTATTTTACAGAGAGCTGATTGTTCCATTTTACAGAGAGCTGATTGGTCCATTTCGACAGAGTGCTGATTGGTGTGTTTACAATCCTTGACCTAGACACGGAGTAACAGAGTGCTAGACAGAAAAGTTCTCCAAGTCCTCACTAGGTTAGCTAGATACAGAATACCAATTGGTGTATTTACAAACCCTGAGCTAGACACAGAGTGCTGATTGGTGCGTTTACACTCCTTGAGCTAGACACAGAGTGCTGATTGGTGCGTTTACAATCCTTGAGCTAGAGGCAGAGTGCTAGATGGAAAAGTTCTCTAAATCCCCACTAGGTTAGCTAGACACAGAGTTAGCTAGATGCAGAGTACTAATTGGTGTATTTACAAACCTTGAGCTAGACATAGTACTGATTGGTGTATTTACAAACCCTGAGCTAGACACAGAGTGGTGATTGGTGCGTTTACCATGCCTTAGCTAGACATAAAAGTTCCCCAAGTCCCCACCAGACTCAGGAACCCAGCTGGCCTCACCCAGGGGATCCCCTCACTGGGGCTGCAGGCGGAGGGGCTGCAGGCGGAGTTGCCCGCCAGTCCCGAGCCCCGCCTGCACTCCTCAGCCCTTGGGCGGTGGATAGGACTGGGCATCACGGAGCAGGGGGCGGCGGCCGTTGGGGAGGCTTGGGCCGCTTGGGAGCCCATGGCGGAGCGGAGGGGGCTTGAGCATGGCGGGCTGCAGGTCCTGAGCCCTGCCCCGCGGGGAGGCAGCTGAGGCCTGGCGAGAATTTGAGTACAGCGCCAGGAGTGCTGGGGGACCCTGCTCAACCTCGGCAGCTGCTGGCCAGGGTGCTAAGCCCTTCATTGCCCTGGGCCGCCAGCGCCCGCTGACCGTCAGAGTGTGGGGCCCGCCGAGCCCACGCTGGCGTCTGCCGTAACTCGCGCTGCACCGCTTTCTTCCCCTTTGCTGTTTCCCATCATCACCCGCTGTCTTCAACAGCAGAGGGTCCCAGATGCTGCAGGAACGGGGAGAACTGCAGGGAGTTCAAACAAAACATTCACATTTCACTTCACACACACTATCCCTTAGAATTTCTCTTCTTATTTAACTACATGAATCCAACCACACTCAATCGAATCCCTGACTGCTCCATGTGAGAGTTCTTTTTCCAGCATGACGTGGCCTGAAAATTCATCTGAAGACAGCTGCTCACTCCCAGGACTAACACTGCCCCTTGAATGCTGATGTCCTTGCAGTCGTTGGTCTGATGCCACGATAAATAATTCCTAAGGCTGGTGCTCTATTTCTGCCCTGAGACTCTCCCCTTCTTCTCCAAGCTGTGCCCCATTCCTTGTCTTAGTCCAGGCTCCCAGACCAATGCTTTTGAATAAATATCAACGTGATTGAATGAAGTAGTGGTGTCTCCTGTGCTTGTGTCCAACTGAGACATTCTCCTGCTCTCATTCATCACGTTTCCATTCACATTTGCCTTTGTTTAGTTTTGTTTTCCATTGTTTGGGTTTATTATTCATGTACCTATGAAATAACTGCCACATTTCTGAGAGTTTTCTTGGCAAATTTGGGGCTTTTCCTGTGCTCCTCCTTCCAAGTCCCCCATGAGGTCACTATTTGCACCTCTGGGCCCTGGGAATGGTCTGACTCAGCAAGTGTTTGGACAGAGCTTGGCTCTGTTGGTTGGGATGGGCACCTGTGCTTGCTCACAGCTGCTCCCAGGCTCTCCCTGTCTAGGAAATCCAGCAGTCTCCTTGAGGGCCCAGCACCTCTTTGTTGGCCTGCATGTCCCAGCCTGTACCTCCATGGCCAGCTAGAGCTACCACCACCTTTTTCTGGTCAACCTGGGAGCCCAGGCCTGGGTCCTGGAGGCAGGGGAGATAGGGGAATACTGTCCTGGCCTCCCTGAGCCCAACCGCAATAGGCGCGGAGTGCTCATGACCCCGGGGGAGTGGAGGGCGTTTGCCCTTGACTTGCCTGAGCCTCTAAAACCTCACATGTCCCCTGGAGGTGGGTGCAGCTTCCTCCTACTCGGGCCTTGCTGTCCTGGGAAGGGCGTACTTGGTCCCCCGAGCCCTCAAAGCGTTTTCTCTTCCACTGAGGTTTCAGGAACTCTCTTTCCCCTCTGGGAAGGAGGACAGGCGCCCTTTCAGGTTTGATTCTCCTCAGAGTTTTGCATCTCGGTTGGGGCGGAGGCCGCCTTCATCCACATGAGAGGCCCAGCCAGGGTGTCCTCAGCAGTCTGTGCACCCGGGTAGGTTCCGAGTCTGGGCGCTGGAGAAGCCGCTTTGTCTGCAAGTCCGGAGATGGCCGTCCCAGCGCAGGCGGGGCTGTTCTGCAGCCCTCAGGGCGTCAGGATCCCCCTGGGGACGGAAAGTCCCACTGGGCCGGGACCGTCTTTGGCGCCGCCCTCCCAGAGCCCCACTAATGCGGGGGGGCCCGGACTCTTTCATGAGAGGCGGCAGCAAGGGCCAGGCAGGGCCCGGGCTCCAGGGCAAGGGAGCGCCTGGCTTGGGTAGGACTGGGTCCCATCCAGAAACTGGGATTCTAGGGCTCTGGTGCAGGTGAATCTGGGGCAGGCTTAGCACCAAGTCCCTCTTCTTCCACCTCAAGGACTCACCCAGGCGCTGGCGGGAGCTCCAGGTTCAGCAGCTCCTCCTCCTCCTCCTCCTGCTCCTCCACTTCCACTCCTCCCCTCCCTTCCCCCTCCTCTCTCCGTTCCCCTCCCCCTTCTCCTCCTTCTCCAGGTGTTTTCACCTCCCTTATTTCTCTGAGGCCAGAAATGGCGCCGTCCTTCACATCGGTGCATTTCTACCCCGATCCCCATTACCTTGTAGAGCAAAGTAGTCAAACTCTGCAATATATTGAAGAGATTTAATTCTGAGCTAAATATGACTGACCATGGCCTGTGACACAGCCCTCAGGAGGTCCTCAAAACATGCGCCCAAGGTAGTAGGGGCACATCTTGGTTTTCTTCTGGCCAATTGGTCTCCATAGGTATAACATCCTGACGAGGGTATAAATCAAGTGCGAGAAATACCTGGTCTTCTGTATCCAAATTGTTACAGGACTTGTTAACAGTAGACACATCTATTTTTCACACCACTTGTATTGCACTGTATACTGGTATATATTTGGGAGAGAAAACGATGTTCTTTAAAGAAGTCATATGATTCTACAGTGACGTTTTGTCGTCCCTTCCAACAGAAATGGCCCTTTCCCATATAACAAATGTTATGTCCTGTGGGAGTGAATATTAGGAGCTAAGTTTGGGGAAAATTAGGGCTGTAATTGGAACGAGGGCATAACCATTCCCCTTTTCTGTTTTCGCAATCTGAAAGGGAGATGGGATGTCATGTGTTACCATGAGCTAAAATAGTCCGCCTATTTCCCCAGGGGAGTATTTCTGTATTGTTTTCCATGCCTGCCAGTTGAACCACAGAGTACCTTTGAGCCTCATTTAACTTTGGTGCCTATGCACTGAGAATACAATGTTTGAGGTCACATTTGCCATCCGAAAATTTCCATATGTTTGGGGACCTTGTATTTTCCACAGCTGTTTGGATTGTGCCTCAGCACTGATGATTGTAGGCCATCGCTTCAGAGCCGCCTTAGATCCTGTTTCTAATAAAATAGACATGAGCCCCTGTTGGGTTACAGAACGTGCTCATTCCCACCTTTGGGTTTGAGAGTATGTTTTTATGGTTTCTTTGGTTTCTCCTATCCATTTGATGAGGGTGCATTATTTTTTTAAAACAGCTTTCCATCCTTTTCCGTCTTCCTGGAATAACATAGCTTCTATGTGGGCTATTTTTGACAGAAAACTTTTCTCTAAGAACTGCCTCTCTTCATTAGCTATGAACTCAGCTTACACCAATATACCTAGCCCAGCTCCAACTTTTCCAGTGAGGTCACGTTTTAATTTCTGGGTGGCAAATTTTGGTGGATTCATCAGGATTGCTGTTGCCATTGTATACTACTGGCATTAGTACAATTTGAAACTATCTTTGCAATTTATACCTGGTAGTATTATACCCAAGAGGCTTTGTCATAAGGCATCTTTATCTTATCAGTAAATATTTACTTTTAAATCTATGAGAAGCAGAAAATTATTTGTGGTTGGGTGGATGCAAAAGTGACACACTATATAGTCTAGAAGGAAATGTCCCTTATATTGCCAGCTGTACCATCTTTGTACCCCTCCTTGATTTGGAGAGTTTGACTTTGACCTAAGTTAGCTCTTAAAATCTCATGTGTCCACCTCTTCCAAGACAGTCCCTGAGCCTAGAGAGAGGGTGCTTGTATAGTATTAGCAGCAGAAGATTCACAGTAAAATACAGATCTGGACCCAGTGGGATGCCAGATGAGGGGGATTCACATCTCTGGTCTTCAGAATACCATAATTTTGATTTCCTTTGGAAGTAAAACAAGGAGAGGTAAATAACATTTATAGTATCACAATCAAAAGAGTACTTGTGTGTCAGAACAGAAAAAGGAACCTACTTCATTAGGGAACCAGCTAAAAATATGAAGAAAAATTATGATCTGGTATTCTCCAGAGGATTATTGTAACAAAGAAATAATGATTAAATTTGCACTTAAAGAGAGTTAGGACTGAAATCTAGTATTAAGCCTTAAGCTTTTCCTTTGAAACAATTTTTCTATCTGCACTTTTTTTTTCTACTAAAGAGAGAGTATAGTAAGATCAGTTTGTGTGCAAAGTAAGTTTTAGTCTTATCATGGTTGACTTGATTATTTGCGTAAAATGTAGCAAGAAGTGATTGGCCATATAGACTCATTTTAAGTTGGCTTTGCTGGAACCTTACCTAAAAATATATCACTTTAGTTCAAGTCTTGGTAAAATAATCAGTGTCTCTAATTGTTTTAAAAACTCTTATTGAAACGTATGCAAACAACTATATTGTCATAAAATTAGGAACTGAATTTTGGAGAATTCAGAAAGATAAATTTTCTTACAAAAGCAAACTTCATCAAAATAACTTAAAAGAAAAAGATTGTCTGGACCCTCCTTTAACAAGAGCAGCGACTTTCACACAAGATGTTTGTTTATCTTGGAAATGTCATGCACAAACCAAACAGCTCCTGAGAGCCATCTATCAGACACTAAGAATCTAGCAGCTCCTCACAGAGTTAGAATTAGTCCTAGGAAAGAGGCTGCCTGCTTATTAGTATCTCCTCCTTATATCCCCAGGTAGCAAGATTCTATGTAAAACATTTTTATTTTATCACGAAACTCTTTTGGGGCAACATTATTTCCACTATCAGTTCAGTTAACATTCCATAGTAAGGTACTAAATGTCCCTGAGCTAGAAATTCTCTTGCTCCGTCATTGTCATCAGGAAGAACTCACAATTTTTTGCTATCGGCCCCAATAAATGTTACATAAAGGGCTATGGAGTGGAGGATTTGTCCCGACTAGCACTCCAGCTTCTTCCCTATAGTTTGTGGGCTTAGCCAGTCTTACTAGTTCCCATTTGGCATGTCCAATTAACATTTCTCAAAAGAGCTGATGTATACGCCTTCAGTTTTATACTACTAGAAAGGGGAAACATCTCCCGGGTAATAAAGGAGGTTACAACTACCTTACATAAAACCTGTTTAAACATCTTAAATTTCATAGCTCTATTAACCTGTATGTTTATATGTTCTGGTCCCAGAATATTTTTAATACCCCCAAATCATTTTACTTTTTCTGTTGAAAAAGTGTTTGGGTTCTCAGCAGGGAGTTGCATCTGTAAGACCTCTGAGGGGCGACAAATTTGATACGATTTCTCAAACACTCTCATGATTTTGTGGGAGGGGCACCCATGTAAAAGGGGCTCTCTTAACACCAAAATGTAACATAACCTGGGTAACAGACAATTTGGTGGGAGCATATCCCAGTCATTATGAAGCCAGTCCAACATGGTTCACATAAGAAGCATATTAACTGCTCCATCTGGGGTGTTCCACTTAGTATTTTATTGGGAGAGTTAGGTAGTTCCCTATTCAGAGAAAACAGGCTTTATGGTGGCATTTTCTGGGTATATTATGCCAATTATTCTCTTAGGAATAACCTCCTGTGTATTTGGATCACATGTTAGTGATTGTTCAATACTGAACTGTGGGTCCCGCATTAACCCAAACAAGCTCTTAAATTGTGTAGCATTTAAAATTAAGAATCTTGTCCTTAAAGTGTTATTTTTTTTTCAATCCATTATAGTAAGCAATTTTTAAAGAAGCTGATGATACTAAACTGCAAAATGGAACAATTCTTTACATTATATCCTCTGGTTTTAAATAGTTAATTTTGCTCTTCCCCTACATTGATTGACTGCTGTTTTGGTAGCCACGGGTCTCAGAGTTAACTTTTGTTGGCCTAGCTTAATTATTCTTTTTATTTAGTTATATTTGTAAAATTTTTCCTTCATTTTAAAGCAACTTTTAGTTTTCTAGCTACAAGAAAAACATATTTTCTTTTTTAAGCAAAGTCAACATTTTTATGCTTTAAAATTCACCAAAAATAAATTTTACACTCTTGCTATTTTAACTTTCAATAACCCAAATTTCCAGTGAAAAATAGCCTAACCTGAGATTTTAACATGACGTGAAGCTTTTAAATTACTGGAGAGTTTTGAGATTGAATTTACCAAATTAATTTTACCAAAGATTATTAAGGTTATGAGAATTAAAAGGGCATTTGAGATAGCTTGTACTAGTCTAACACGCCTGCAGAATAAAAAGGCAGGTCCAAAGGATATTTCATTTGCCTGTTTTTTTTTTTTTTCTTTCAATTCCCTTTCTTGGCCAGGTGCAGTGGTCCACACCTGTAATCCCAGCACATTGGGAAGCCGAGGTGGGTGGATCATGAGGCCAGGAGATCGAGACCATCCTGGCTAACACAGTGAAACCCCGTCTCTACTAAAAATACAAAAATTAGCTGGGTGTGGTGGTGGGCACCTGCAGTCCCAGCTACTCAGGGGACTGAGGCAGGAGAATGGCATGAACCCGGGAGAATGAGCTTGCAGCAAGCCAAGATCGTGCCACTGCACTCTAGACTGGGAGAGAGAGTGCAAGACTCCGGCTAAAAAAAAAAAAAAAAAAAAAAAATCCCTTTTTTACTTTAGATAATTAATAAAAGTTACAGGAGCCAACAAAAGGTGAAGGAGAGAGCTATTATCCAAGGCCCTTTCAAAGAAGAAGAGCTGAAGTTTTGACCTATTTTATCTGAAGAATTTCAAAGAGACAGATTCTAGAATTTAAAACTTAATAACTTTTTGCAATAATAAGGTAGTATTTTTAATACAAATCTTGTTTTAACCAATTATTTCAGTTTTACATTAGTGTATATTTTTTAATATCAAAGACCCATCCCTAGAAAGACTATTATAATTCCTTTTTAATGATAGCCAACTGAATTAGGCAAGCCCTTTTAAAAAAAACCTTTTTTTTACTAACCTTGTTATGACTTACATAGACCATTCAAAACATGTTTAGACTTTCTGTTTTTTCCTAAATATTCCTCTTTCTTGAATGACCCAGTCACTTTATTCTAGGACAAAAATTTACTACACAAGATTCTTTCTAATATAAAATAACTTTCCTTTATCCCTTCTCTATAAAAAGATACCACTTTATATATTTAAATTTTTTTACATTTCTTCTTTTCTGGTTCTTTTTACCTTGCTTTATTCATAACCCTTAAGTAGGCTTTGAGTTACACAAATATATTTGCATTTTAATAAGAACATTTAAATTTTTTAAATAATTTTTAAGTTGTGAATTACTCATATGCTCAATATTTATGAATAACCTTAGATCCTAAATTATATGAGAAGTTTGTTTACAAGCATTTATTCCATCACATTTCCCTGATTACATTATTCAATAGTTTACCTAGATTATTGACCAAAACTGTAACAGTCCTTCTGTAAGTTCCTTCCCTGTTATCCATTTTTATAGCTGTGAATTTTAGGTATTTCCTTACATAGGAAACCTAAAGTTAAATATGAGAATTTTTACAAATAATTTAGGATTTAGTTGCTTTCATTGAAAGGATATTCCGTGTCTGTCTTGTCTAAAATTACACAAGCAAAGATCATTTGTCTTGGTCTGGGTTTTATAATTTTATAACCCTATGACTAATTTTATATTATTCTGTAGGATTAAGTATGGAATTACTTGATCAATAAACACAAAACAAAAATGCTAACCATTTTTATGACATTTCTAATCTTACTTTACCCATAATTTTAAAGCCAGCTTATTTATTAAATATTTTACTTAAGTGAACTTAAAAAAGCGTTTATGTAGTCTTTTATTTGATTAAGTATCTGATTTATGTGCTTTTATTTTTAAGCCAATTAGAGCTCTTGTATATATTTTTAATAGTGAAACATTGTGTACACAACACATAAACACATAGATGTATTAGGCATGCCAATAGATGTACATCTTATAGATTCATAAGATCCTATTTTTCCTGTCTTAGGCTTTCAAATTCTTGATAATCTGTTTTACTACCTTAGGTAGCTGTCAACTAAATAGCTTTACTTTGCATATCAAAGGAAACAACTCATAGGTGAAAATCAGATAGGAAACTTACATCTAAGGAACACAGAGAAAAAGTCTGTTCTGCTAGAGAGAAATTAAAATGGATACAATTGCTACATAACATAAAATTATAGAAATTACAAAGGCCTTTTAAATATATACATGCACATATTTGCACAGAAAAAAAATTTCTGTAGCTTTTGCTTGAGAACGTTAGGAATAGATAACACTGACTTGCAAAAAACAAAACAAAACAAAATAAAAAAAACTCCTGTTATATCCAAATAGTGCTTTTTATCTCAGTCATAAAGTAACAGCTGATTTAAAGCAGGCAGAAAAGAGAGAAAAAGAGACCTTGAGAAATCTATAATTTGCAGGTTGACCTTAGGGCTTCTTTTTTTTTAAAATGTAAACGTGCTCAAAGACTATGTTACTTCCATTTTACATAAAGTCTGTCTAGTAGAGGTGTCATAAAATCTAGAAAGTGCTTGAAAGTGGGTCATTCTCCTTGTTTTCTCCTAAATTTTAGATTATTTGTTTCTCACTTTTTTTTAAGGAGGAATTGAACTGTGGACTAGAGCTTTTGTGGAGTGGGTCAAAGAGTGCTGCTTGTGGGCGGGACTCCAGAGTGTGTCACCACTGTGTCACTGCTGCCCTCTTACATGTCTCTATTTTTCTCTCCAGAAGTGTAAGCACCTCAAGTTTTTTAAGAGAACAATACTTGCAAATATTGAAACAATAGAAACTGTTGCTGAAAAATGTAGTATGTTGTACAAGTTCTAGTTTTATTTATGCTGCTCTGACACTTACAATTTCTTCTGCATTGTTTGGCATGTGGGTAGAAATTCCAACCCTTTCTTCGAATCCCTGCCTTCTTCAAGAGTTTTTTGTTTTTGTCTCACAGTCCATGTCCCCTAATTCTAACTTCCAAAAAAAATATTTGTCTCCATCCACCCCTGGAGTTGACAAAACAGGGATCTTCATGCCAGGTTTCTCAATGAGCCATTACACAGATTTAGCAGGGAAATGGGGATAGTATCAAAGACACCTTGTAGAAACCACTGGATGACCCCAGCTTTTGTCTCTGCCCATGAACAGCTCCCGGGCAGAAAGTTAGGCAGCCCTGCTATTGTATCCTGCAGAAAACTCTTGAGAGTTTGTTCCTAAAGCCTACCAAAGTGGGAATAGGAATTCATCTCATGACATCCCACTTTTTATTCAAGTGAGTAATTGCGTTATGACACAGAGAAGGACACAACTTTGCTCCCCTTACTATAGCCTAGCACATAAAGCACCAGCAAACTTAAACACCCTAAATTCTCAGTCACCATGCAAGCCCTTTTATATCAGATTCAATGGACTTTTCCACAAGCAAAATGAATGTTCTGACCAGGGAGCATCCTCTGCTTTGACTCTAGGGCTTGGATATGCATTGTGCTTCAACAAACCTCAGTACTGAATCCAAACATCAAGGAGAAGTGGTACCAGGAAATATACTGAGATGACGTTGAGCTTTTACCAAACTGCACAATCGCAAAATCATAGACTTTACTGAGGCCAATTAAATGGGCTAATTCATGGGTGAAAGTGACACATCATAATGTTTAAAAATCTGCCCAACTGTTTTTACGTTAAAGCCAGGTTTATCCTGTGTGAGGATGAGGAGACACCAATTCAAGCTCATGACAATCTGGAAGGAGAGGCAGAGGCTGTGTCCAGGCAGGCCTCAGATTATTTTTACTTTAACCTATTTAATTAAATATGTAATGTTCTCCAAATTTTAGATGTCATTTGCTGTAATCCTGACCCACTAAGATGTACTATTTGTGCTGTAAAATTGTATTGTATTTGAAAAATGCACAGTGGCAGATCTTTGGCACTAAAGCATCACACAGAATGCTTCTCTTATTGAAGCTCCTCTTTCCTCCACATACAGGGAATCAATAGACTATATGGTCTTTGGACTTTGCTTCTTTATTTCCATCCTCTTTCAAAAAAAAAAGAAAGAAAGAAAGAAAGAAAGAAAGAAAGAAAGAAAGAAAGAGAGAGAGAGAGAAAGAAAAAGAAAAAAAGAAAAAAGATATCGTGCTCCATTTGCATTTGATCTTCCAAAAGGAAGGTACTGATAAAACCAGAATTTCAGTGATTGAGACGCAGGTCAACCGCTAAACCGTGAAGGCCAAGAGTCCCGCGCTGCAAGCCCATAGCCGGCAGAGGGCACTGGAACCCGCTTTCTGGTCGTGCAGGGCGCATGCGCATTCTGCTTGCGGAGGCGGGGCCAGATCTCCAGGGAAGAGGGAACTTCCCTTCCTCAGGCCAGGGAGGAGGAGGCGCTCCCCTGGCTTTGGGGCAAATCGGGCTGCGTCCATCTTAAGGAAAACGCTCGTGTCCACAGCCCTACCCGCTGAGGAGTGAGATTCCCTGCGCGTCTCCCGGATATTTTTCTGAAACAGCACAAAAGACTTCATTTTCTGGGCTGTTCCTACGTGTTTTCTTCTGCACTATCTCTGTTGGGATATATTAGCGAGAATTATTTTACAAATATACGTGTTCCTTAGGGATTTTCATTGATAACCATAGCAGGCTGTAATGTGTCTTCCTCGCAACTTCTATCAAGATTGATTATGAGGAGAAACACATGAAGAATTGTGAGGAAAATCTACAGAACACGGGGACCCTGCAGAGGAAGGAGTCTGGGGTCAGGGCACGGCTGTGCAGTCTCAGTGCAGCTCGCGAGGAAGGGGCCCCTGCAGGGAAACCCAGCTTTCTGCATCCCTGCATTTTCACATTGTGAGGGGCTCATCTTTCCTACAGTGCCAAAGTCACTGAAAAATAGTGAGACAATGAAAGGCAGGGGCACTAATACATCCTTAAATTGTTGCTATTAAAACGGCAAGAGCCACGTCTTTAATTTTACCACAGCACTGCAGATTTAAAAGTGATTTTCATTACATATGCAAGGGGAAAGGTACACTTTTGTGAAAAATAGTTTCCACCCCAAATGAAAACATATTGATTAAATATTTCTTCAAAAGTAAGTTACTATTCTGTGTTGCAGGATATATCCTGAGACTTTTATGGTGTAAATGTATTAAAACTTGCTTTGTTTATAATCAAAGCGATTATAAAGGTAGAGTATTTATTTGGCGAGTCCCTCATATTTTTGTTCGTGTACTGGTTTGCAGTCCATAGGTTTTCAGCTAGAAGAGACACACAGAAGCTCACAATGAGGGGCCTTTCTCTTTCTTGACTGTAAAATATACATACTCCAGAACCGTCAATAGAGGCTATTTCTTGAATATCTCAACCTGAACCCTGCAGCCAGAAAGAATGTAGGCAATTAATCCAATTTTATAACTACATCTGATCTTCAGCCAATTATCTGCTGCTCTCCTCAGAAATGATCAAAATCCCCAAAGCAGACAGTTCTCTGGATAAAGGCACTAATGTTCCCCTTGGAGGCCTTTAAGACACTGGCAAAATTAAAGGAATCTTCCTGTCTTCCTTTTATTCTTCTAAATGATTTATCTAACTAGAGAGGAAAGCTTCAGTCAAAAGGCATTTGCGAATTAGATTCATTTTTTTTTTTAACATTTAAGGGAAACACGATCTATACCTCACCTAATAAAACTGACGAAATTATCAGCTAAATGAAAAGAGAATCCACAAACAATTTTATACAAGTTTCAGAGGGAGAATGAAGCCCTGAGCTCAGGGGCCTGTTAGAGATGGCATGCTCAGTAATGGTGCACCCTCAGAGATTCTCCTTCTAGTTCAATTCTGGTGATTACTGGATTACTGTTTTCCCCCAATACCATCTATTATTCTTTATGTTGCCAAATAATTTTTAATCTTAAAATGACTAATTCTGAGTTCAGGCATATGGTGTTCGGCCACCTGCAAGAAGTTTAGGTGACTTTAACCATAAAAACGATGGATTTGTAATTAATAAGTAATGTTGAAAGCAAAACTTGCCTTATAATTCTGAAATTAGTCCAGTGGGAATACAGGCAAGAAATAAATTAACAGACAGATTAATACACGATGATATATCAGAAATTAAGTAAAGGTTCTTTTTGTATTTTCCCCCGGTTGTCTTACAATACTCGCTTATTATGTTTGGACAACTTTCCCCAGGAGATTCGTTTTAAAACTTAATTCACTTAAAATACATATTATTTTATTATTTAAAAATACTGTTAGCCCTCCATATCCATAGGTTCCATCTTCATGGATTCAACTAATCTTGAATAGAAAATATTCACAAAATATTTGCACAAGTTTCTTCAAAGAAATCTTAAATTTTCCATGCACCACGTTCTTTTTGAGTTCACATAAGTGATGTGACATCTGGGCATTGCATTAGGTATTAAAAATAATCTAGAGATCATTTAAATTATATAAATTAATGTGAATGCGTTATATCTAAATTCTACAACATTTTATACAAGGGACTTGAGCATATACAATTTGTGGTATCTTCAAAGTTTTCTAGACCCAATCCTTTATGTTTACTGAGAAATGATGTACACATGAACTTTACAAAAAATAATTGTCCTACCCAATTAATGAACAGACTATAATAGAAAGTAAATATCACTAGTTTAAAATACTGTTATTTTATATCACAATTATATGGTGAATCAGAGTAGAGATCTTGAATTAATTTTGATTGAATTAGGCTAATTCTGACAGGGTCACACTCATATTGATTGAGTTTTGATAAAACCACTCCCATGCAGGCCCCTCGTGTTGTTTAATCAGCACCACTAGCCAATCACATTCATCCATTTTGACAAATCCCATGGCTCCACCTCTTATAAGACTCCTGGAGGATTTCCCCAAGATCTGACTCTACCAAAGCACCATTTGACTGGTCCCAGGCCAGGGCACGCTCTCCCATGCTCTGGCTGTGCTGTGCTAGGGGCTGATAATTTCCCTTCAGGTAAAGTAAAAGATCAAGGCGTAAACTGTATAGATTTACAGAAAATAGGCCAAAGATTGAGATTTTTTTGCCACAAGCAAGTCCAGAGACCATTTACTATGTATGGTTACCGGCGCCCAAGAAGCCCCAGGGATTTCCAGACAGAATGGCAGAATGACAATGAAGGAGAGACCAGGTATGTTGGAGTATGTGGCTACTCTGGGTTGTCAGGTTGACATGTGACTGTGTGTGACTATGTGTGTGCATGTGTGTGTGTGTGTGTGTGTGAATATATGCTAAAGGGCCAGACTAGGGCAGAGAAGACACCCTGGCCTGCCATGACCTTGAACGTTATAAATTTAGAACACATCGGGGAGATATGAGACCCACAGTGGAGACCACAGGATGCGGCCAGCATGGGGGGTTTCGGCAACCTGTTGGGGGCTCATCTCATGTTTCTTTTCACTGTTAATCTCTGTCCTCTGGGTAAATGGAAGTTGCCTCTTATGTGAAGACAGGTAAACTGTGGGCATGATCTAAATGTTTTCCTTGTGCTCACTAGAAAATGAAACATTTCCCATCATCTCTCACTCCATTCACACTGTAACTGCATAGACACAGAGGTTAGATACCTGAAAAATCAGCATCTTCTCCTAAAGTCCTCAGGCCAAATTAGATGTCCCTCCTTCTCATGTGGATGAGCTCCTGAAAAAGCAAACTGTTTCCTGTGATCACCATCTCTCATCACACACATGCACCAACAGGAAAAGCCTCTAGAAAAGGAGAGGGTGGGAGATGAGTGTTAGGACTTTCTGGATGCACATAGGATTTGGAGCTGAACACAAGTGCATGTGATTTTGGGCCACAGCAACAATGTGTGCCAGATGGCTAATGAAGTTTGGGGCTTGTGAGAATTAGACTTTGTGTCACTATGTGGAAGACTGTTGGGTCCCTTTCTGTCCTGCAGTTTGGCTACCACACAAATGAATCCACCCAAACGCCGCCAAGTGGAGCAGGGTCCCTGTACAGGTAAGGCACGTTCCCTAATATTTCTTAAGATCCCCATGCCTGGAGGTCAGTGTCATGGCTCATGACATAAATGGAGAAGGTGTTTTCTGCAGGACGAGTGGAAAGCAATGCTGGATTGTTGTGGGCTGGTGTCCTGAGGCTAGCCAGTGCTGGGTTGTGGATTTCTGAAGGTCACATTCTGAAATCCAGGAGACTCTTGCTGGAAGAGAGCCTTAGCCTCTCTTACTGTGGTCTCTCTGCAGGTGCAAAAATACTCTCAATTTCAGGAGCTCCACACCTGAATTCATGCCAGTCCCTGGAACCTCCCCAGGTAAGTTCCTATGTCCTTGTATGGCAAAGATTGGACAGTGCTGCACAATCTTCAGGCTCAAGTGATATCCAGTAGATGTACATTTAGGTGGGTCAGCATGAGAGCCAATTCTGGGAGGGAGTTTGTATTTCAAAGTTCTAAACGGTGAAGCTCCTGGCATCTCCCTCCCCATGATCATCATTTGCAGCCTTTTTGGAGGGCAGAATACTGAGGACTGTCTTTCCACAGGAGCGGCTGGATTCTGGCACTGAGGAGCTCATCATAGTCCTGGAACAAGGGACAGAAGTGAGGCTGAGCCTGGAAGAGGGCGTCCTCATCCTGGCCCCAGAAACAGCGCTGCAACTAACCCTGGAGAACATAGTCATTGTGATTGTCCCTGAGCATGTCCTGAGGTCACAAGATGGCCTGCAGTTCCCTGGGCAGATCCAGTACATCTTGCCTTCGGCTGATGATTTCACCTTGGAGTTCCATGTTCAAGATGGAGTCATCTCAGACATGAAAGGAGAGAATGTGCCTTTTTCACCTGCAGAAGATGGGGAGGCAGCACCCCTATATCACCAGCCCTTGATGATACCCCCAGCAAACCACAGGACTGGGACCAGTCCTTGTCTCCTAGTAACCCCATTGTGCATTCCACACTGTCTGGCAGCCTTCCCCCAACGCTACCCTCTACCACCCACACCTAGTCCTGTGGGATGCCCTAGACCTCCCGATTCCAGTTTCAGCCTGCATGCTATGGAGCTCTTGTGCACCTCGTCCCTCAGACCTATGCCCCCTTCACCAAGTCCTGATCCCCAGATCTATCGCAGGGTTCACCACAGGCCTCCCAGCAAGGCACGGAGATGTCTCTTTAGGAAGTGATTTAACCCAAGAGCCACCCCCGGCATTGATGGGTCAGAGATTGTCCAAGTCCTTAGTCAGTCCATTCCCTGAAATGTGGAGAGAGAGTAATTCCAGGGACCACTTTCTTCCCCTTTGCTGTTTCCCATCATCACCCACTGACTTCAACAGCAGAGGGTCCCAGATGCTGCAGGAACGGGGAGAACTGCAGGGAGTTCAAACAAAACATTCACATTTCACTTCACACACACTATCCCTTAGAATTTCTCTTCTTATTTAACTACATGAATCCAACCACACTCAATCGAATCCCTGACTGCTCCATGTGAGAGTTCTGCTTCCAGCATGACGTGGCCTGAAAATTCATCTGAAGACAGCTGCTCACTCCCAGGGTTAACACCTCCCCTTGAATACTGATGTCCTTGTAGTCATTGGTCTGATGCCACGATAAATAATTCCTAAGGCTGGTGCTCTATTTCTGTCCTCAGACTCTTCCCTTTTTCTCCAAGCTGTGCCCCATTCCTTGTCTTAGTCCAGGTTCCCTACACTCCCCAGGCCAATGCTTTTGAATAAATATCAACGTGATTGAATGAAGTAGTGGTGACTGCTGTGCTTGCTTCCAACTGAGACACTCTCCTGCTCTAACTCATCACGTTTCCATTCACATTTGCCTTTCTTTAGTTTTGTTTTCCATTGTTTGGGTTTATTATTCAAGTACTTATGAAATAACTGCCACATTTCTGAGAGCTTTCTTGGCAAATTTGGGCCTTTTCCTGTGCTCCTCCTTCCAAGTCCTGAGTGGAGTCACTGTTTACACCTCTGGGCCTGGGGATTGGTCTAGCTTAGCAAATGTTTGGACAGAGCTTGGCTCTGTGGATTGGGATTGGCACCTGCGCTTGCTCACAGATGCTCCCAGGCTCTCCCTGTCTAGGAAATCCAGCAGTACAAATCAAAAAGAATCTATGGAATCTTGTGATTATCTGAGGGTGAGTGTCACCCTGGGCCCCTGGTCTTTTTCTCCTCTAGGTCACCGTGGTTGATTTCCTTTCAGGTTCCTGTGTGTATGAGGGGATCGGGGAACCCCTCTTCCCTGCCTTCCTGGGGTCAGGGTCTCCACGATCCTTCCATGTCCATTTGATTCCAGGTGAAGGCATCTGAAGATGCTGTATTTCCTGTTGCTTTCTTTCTGTGCAATGATGGCAAGCCTGCCAACAACATCTTCCTAGCGGTGTGAGGAAATTAGTCCCTCAGAGGCCCCAAACATCGAGGAGGCTAACTCCAGGAACATGCATGTTTTCAGAAAAGACGTCCTGGGCACCCTTGAGCCACCAGCCTGCCTTCAGAAGGGCATTAGTCCGTCCCACTTCATGAAAGGCTGAGTGGAGGCGCTTTGATCCAGTTAATGCCCAAGACACAGTCTTTAGAAAAATGGTATTCTTAGATCATAGCTCAAGAGTGCATTTTTCATGGGTCTTGTCCCGATCAGCACACACGTTGAGGATCTGTCCCTACTTCCAAGGACCGCCTGGCCATACCGTATTAAGAATTTCCTGCTGTGTGCACCTTGTCTTTGGATGTGGTTGATTTCCATGTTGGCTTGATGCTGAGGAACTTCTAACGTGTGTGGTCTCCTTTCTTTCAGGTTGCAAGCAGGCCAATGCCGGTCCACACAACCAATAAGAGGCCACGCGTGGACCCTGCCCTCACTGATGGCTCAGCTACCAAAATGTCTGACACGGTATCCGACTTGGCTTCACTGTCTCCCCTCAGAAAAGCCAGTGCAAGCTCCTCGGCAAGTCTCCGACCAAAGGAACCACAGACAGGGGCAGTGGCCGACATCCCTCAGCCTGGAGTCAGGCAGCAGGGCCCGGAGCCTCTCGTCGTGGTGAAGCCGACACACAGCAGCCCTCAGGGTGGCTGCCCAGAAGCTCCCCAGGCTGCCTCCAAGCCCCACGGCCTGATCTGGGTCATCAGCCCCCAAGCACAAGACAAACGTCCTGCGGTGACCTCACAGCCCTGCTCACCAGCCGACACACACAACTTGGGCCTCGGCTCCGATCTCAGTTTCAGGCCAGGAGCCAAGAGACCTGCCCAACCTCCGACTCAGGCTTGCCTGAACTTCCCCAAGAAACCGAGAATGGGTCCCTTCCAGATGCCCGAAAATGCCATCCAGGGAGGTGAGCTGGGGGCCACGGAGACTCTCCAACCTCCACCAGCTGCAACCGAACTCAGACCAAGTCTGTCGCCCCAGATGAGCAGGAGGACACCCGACCAGGTGCCCAGCAGTGACCAGCAGCCTCCGCACCGCAGACCTTGCCTGCCTACTGCCCAGGCCTGCACCATGTCCCATCACCCAGCGGCCAGCCACGATGGGGCCCAGCCTCTCAGAATGTTCTTCCGGAGACTGGAAAACGGATGGTGGAGCTCCAGCCTCCTGACAGCTCCCTCGTTCCCCTCTCCTGAGAAGCTGGGAGCCTTCCTGGCTCACAGCCCTCACGTCTCAGAGAAGTCTGAGGCTCCCTGTGTTCCTGTCCCCCTGAGTGTCCTCTATGAGGACCTTCAGGTTTCCTCCTCCTCAGAGGACAGCGATTCTGACCTAGAGTGAGACTGCAGGTGGCAGGGGCTCCGTGGCCTCCAGCTCCCGTGACTTGGAGGGACTGTGGGACTGCGGAGCACAGAGCAGAGAGCAGACTGTGTGTGGTGACTCCCAAGCTCCCCAGCTGTGGTGCTTCTGTGGATGTTGGAGCCCAGGCCAGGCAGAGACCACATGCAGAGACTCTGCCTCATTGAATTCTGGTGAGGGACATTGTAGTTCTCAGGGCTGTCCGGAAACCCGCCACAAGAAGCTTCTGTGCCAGTGATTCGTTGCCTCAGAAACTGGGTGACGGTGACGCACAGGAGTCAGACTTCCGCTGTGATGTCAGTAGGAAACTGGGGAATGACTGTGTGTTTGCTCTCTAGATGACTGAATCAGGGAACAGTTAGGGAACCCTGAGAGATACAGGCCTTCAGCTGTGCCCTGCCCTGACAGCAGTGTTTTGGACGCTGTGAAGCTTTCTGCGCAAAGCGTTCTTGCGGTGTTTCCTCAGCCTCGAAAATTGGAATCTGGAATGCCATTGGAAATAGGTGTGTTTAATTGGTTTTCAAGTGAATAAAATTCTCAAAAAGATGACATACTCTCTTTTGACTTTCATTCCGTGTTTGTGTGGAACTGATTTTCCAAGGGCTTGAAAATTTCTTGACTTGTTAGCAATCCAAGTCATTATATTTCTGAAACAGAGTTGATTGAGGGGACCGCAGGACTCGGCAGGACTTTTGAATTCTTAAACATCCACAGGGGTAAGAGAACCTCAGCCCCACTCTACCAACACTCACCTAGTCAAATTCCGCCAAGTGAATCTCACGCACGCTAACACGTGGGGAGCATCGCTTGCACCCCGAGTCCCCATTTGACTCACCGCGATGCCACGTGTGGGGTTCAAACTGTGACGGCCCCCATGAAGTGGTTTCCGGATGTGCGTATGAACGAGGCACAGTTTCATTCGCCAAGTAGAACCCAATAAAGCTGAAATAAACTCCCAGATTTGGGATGTACTTCAGAGGTAGAATATTCATCCCGTCTTCTTTCCGGATGCCTGAGCACCGGGCCTTTCCATGCTTCTCCCCCTGATCCTAAGAGTAGCTGAGGTCGAGACTCACTGAAAACTCTAGGCAAGGATACCCCATCATGGACAGGCTATCTCCGTTCTCTGACCTGGGAACAATTCTGACCAGGATTCCACATCTAAGAGGCCCCGGAACTGAGCGGGATTTTCTGAGCGACGCCAAATGGCTGCTCCCTTTCCGCCGCCATTGAGGGTCGTTACCTTGATTATCCAGATCACCTAGAAAGTATCAGTATCCAGAATCAACAAGATCAACTCTCTGCTCCTCTGACAGCAAAAGGAGCATGACCAAAATGAACCAAAGAGCGTGGCAGGAAACGATGTGACCTGAAAGCTCAGAGAACAGCCGCAGAGGGATGTAAGCAGGCGTTCCCACCCGGATCATGAATAATTAATGAAGCGCAAATCCAAGGGAAATCGAGTTTCAGCAGGTGCAACTCATCCAACGGGAGATCGCCGGAGGGCCAACAAGATTCAGCAACCGAGAGTCGGGTGTAGTGTCAAGTGGGACGTGACTGGTTCCAAAGCTCTAGAAGACCGTGGGGTCACTTGGACCACGTGAGAAAATGCCCCCAATGTGCTGGTTCAGCATTCCGACTCCTGCCTGTCTCTTCCCGCCCAAGGAACATGAACCCTAACTTGTGCAGGTGCAGATGACGAAGGGCAGAATGAGGGGACGTGGCACCAAAGTTCCCCGACAAGAGAGTTCCACAGAAAGCCCGCTGGATCTTCGCAAATCCAGAGAAATGGCAAGGGGACCCAAGGAAATAGAGCCGCACCGGTGTCCTGGAGACTCTTCAGGCATAATGCCTGGAGCCGCAGGACGAGCTGAAAAAGCAGCCAGGCACCGAAGGACAAAGCGGTGTTGACTTTCTTCATCTGGGTTTCCCAGTGCAGTCCAAGTCACGGTGGTTTCCAAGGGCCTCCTGGAGGAGAAAACACGTGAGGGTGTGGTCAGGGTTTTCTGCTGACGCACTTACTGTGGGGGAAGAAGGAGAAGCTCTGAAGATGGATAACGGCTGAGATTGCATGTCAAGGTAAACCTCCTTGATGACACAGAGGCCTACGTTGAAATAGAGTAAATATGGTCCAATTACACTGTGTCTATTTTAGCACCTTATTTGAAAAAAAAATGTAAAACAAGACAGGAGTACATGCACCAGTGCTACATACCTGACGGGAAGCATCTATTCTTCAAAGCTTGCAGCTGTACACGTAGGTTTTAGAATGTCTGTCCATAGTGAACATCGTCTTAGAGTGGGCTGGGCAAATAGACCTTTCCAGGTCATGTAATTGGATTAAGTTGATTAGGTTAGGGTCCGTTTCGCGTCAGGGGTCCAGAGGCAGTATAAATGGCAGCCTGGAAAGCACAGGTCCCTCTCCGCCCCTTCCTCCGGCTTCCTGAAGGCTGCATCGCTTCCAGCAGGGCTGCTCCAGCACCTGCCCATCTGAGCGCCAGCGCACCTGTCCATCTGAGCGACAGCCCAGGAAAGAAAGTACACCTGTAATTTCAGGCTGCCATGACCACCCTGTTGTCTTCCTTCTGGGGTCCCTAGGAAGCTCCCAGGACTGAATGATCCCCACAAAACACAGTGGCCAGGATGGGAGGGCTGGAGGTCAACTACCCCCCGCCCCTAGCACCACAACCAAGAGTCCCCATGGAGGTTGGCTCTGAGCTGTGGGTCCCTGTGGGATGCAGGTTCCCACGGATACTTCAGGGGGTGAGCATGGGTCCTCCTGGCTGACGGGAGTCTGGTGGGCACTGGGTGTGTGGGGCTTGTGTAGGTGGGTTGGACAGCACTGGGCCTAGCCAGGGAGCCGGGGACTAGTGTGGCCAAAGTGGGCAGCAATATGTTGCCAGAACAAAACTACAGTGCAACCAGCCCAGCTGGTAGGGAGAAGGAGGCCTGCCTAGCAGGACCATCCACCCCTGTCCTGGCCCCAAGCCCAGACTGCCTGCCTGTACTGTACATTGCCTGGTCCAGGAGGCCTGGGCTTGAGGGTCAAGTGGTGTGTCCCTGGGTTCCAGACTTTGGTGGTCCCTTGGGAGCTGAGCATCCTCTGGACAGAAGGAAGACTCGCGGTCCACTGTTTGCATCGGCCCCTGGGGGTGTGCCCCCACCCCAGCTTCTCAGCCACACGGGGACATGGCCAGGGCTCCTCCCCTGCTCTGTGGCTCCAGCTCTGAACAGCTCACTGGTGACTCTGACAGCTTCCTCCACAAAGCTTGGGTCCTCATCTGTGGGAATGGGGTGTCCCAGGCCCCCTGCAGGCAGGAACCCACTCCCCGCTCTTCTGGTGGGCCCTCCCGGGCTTTCTTACCTACTGGCTTGTGAGACCCGGTTGGCCAAACTTGGTGTCCTATTTTTATTTTGGCCTTTTTCTTAGTGTGTGTTTTCTGTAACTACTGCTGTGTAGATCTTCTATTTGAGTTTTAGGTAGAGAATCTTGCCCACCCAGAGGGCACCCACCCGAGAGAGTCTCCACTTCGGCCCCCCCGGGCTGGTCCTGCCTGTGCTCCGCTTGGTGTGAATGTTGAGTGTGATGGATCCACACGGCTACTTGACCCTGCATCTCCTTCCTTCTTGTTGCTGAGGCCGGTTCTGTTCTCTCTTTCTCCACCTGAGCTGCACTTGAAGCCAAGATGAAGGATGAGAAGTGGTTGCTATGAAGGACCCTCCTGCAGCGAACCCGCTATGAGGAGGCTGCGCTGACCCAGCCTGTCATTTCCTTCTCTAAGCTCATTCCAGAGGTCGGCCAGGGGCAGCCCATACCTGCCTGCTCTTGTGGCCCGTGAATCAAGAATAGATTTTACATTTCCAAATGGTTGAACAAATAAAAAAACAACACTTCATGACACTGAGAAGGTTCCATGTCCATAAGTAAAGTTTTATGGGGGTGCAGTTATGCCCATCTCTTCACAGGCCACCTGCAGAAGGCTGCTGTGGTGTAGCCATGACAGAGTTGCATTCTTGAGGCAAAGATCAGTTGGCAAAGCTGAAAATACTGACTCTTGGCTCTTTAGGGAAACAGTTTCCAGTCCCTGGTTTGAGGGCTGTGTGGCAGAACCCCAGGATCTTGGTCAGCTTGTTCCTCACTCAGGGCCTGCTGTGGCCTTCGCTAGTATGTCTGCAAAGTCTGCGTGCTATGGTGCCTCTCATGGGGGCATTGAGCTCTGTCGTGCTAGATTTCAGGGTATCTGCCTCATGGTCACCTGTCTCACCAACAGAGACCCTGTGGCCAGATTCAAACTAGCAGAACAGTTAGTCTTTGGCAGCAGGGGTACATTCGAGCTGAGCTGCCACCCGCCCTGAGGTGGTCCCATGACACCCAATGTCTGGGTCAAGGTTGGGGCAGGGCTGGTGTCCTGAACTGCCCTGCGATGTGGATTGTAATAGCCAGTGGGGAGAGGAGGTTGCTATTACTCCCCATATCGCAGGGAGTGCCTCACTCCCGTGCGATGTGGATCGTAATAGCCAATTACTCCCCCCTGCAATGTGTGTCCATTATTAGCAGTCTCTTTTATTCAGGATATTAGGAACAATTTCACAGGTTGTGTGTACACAGCCTGCGACAGGAGAACGAATACCATACTCTGCACCTTCGTGTATTAGCAACCATATCACACAATGGGTGTACACTTTTTGGGAGATTTGGGGTAATGTCGTCCTGTGTTTCCCTGAATATTCGGAGACATATCACAGGGGGGTTGTACACCCCCTACTGTCTTGGCAGGAACATCATACTTTACCTACTGGAAATTAGGAGCAATATCACAGACTGGGTGTCAAGCCACTGTCATACTGGAAGTAATATCATGCTCTCCCCCACAAGTTATGAGGAAAAATATCACAGGGGGGTGTGTACCTTCTCCAGTAGTGGGAGTAGTATCATCATCTCTTCCTTTAGATGACAGGAACAATGTCACAGGGTGGGTGTACACCCCGTGTGTTTTTGGAAGCAATGCCATTCTCTATTCTTCTAGGTTTTACGATTCATATCACAGGCAGGATGTACACCACTTGTTATATTGGATGGAATCTCATCTTCTTTCAACCTGTATCTTTAGGACAATATCCCATGGGGGCTGTCCATCCCTTCAATATTGGTAGTAATACCATCTTCTCCTTTCCTGGACATAAGAAATAATATCACAGGAGGGGTGTACACCCCTTGCAATGTTGGTAGTAATATCACCTCTCCCCTGTGGTTATTAAGGACAAAATCCCAGGGTGGCTGTACGGTTCCTACTTTATTGGGAGTAATATCATCAATTTACCCCCTGGATAAGAGGAACCATATCTCTGAAGAGGTGTCCACCCCCTTCGATATTGTCAGCCATGTCATCTTCTTCCTGCCTGGATATTAGGAACGATACCCTGGGGTTGGGGGCGGTGTACACCCACTGAGATATCGAAAGTAAAAACATCCTCTTTCCCGCTGGATATTAGGAACTCTATCACAACTGTGTGTGCACCTTCTGGGATATTGGGAGTACTATCAGCCACCACCCCTCTGCATATTAAGAGCAATATACAGGGGACAGGATAGTTACACCCCCTGAGATATTGAGAGCAATATTCTTCTCTTTCCCCTGTACATTAGGAACCACATCACAGGGGTCTGTACACCTTCAGTAATAATTGGGATTCATGTTTTCCTCTCCCCCACTGAATGTCAAAAACGATATCACAGAAGGGTGTACACCCCCTGCGATATGGCCATTAATATCATCATCTCTACCTTTGGATACTAGGAACAACATCACAGAGGGTGTGAACACTGTCCCTCGATATTGGGCATAATGTTATCCTCTCTTTCCCTGGATATTAGGAACGATATCCCTGGTGGTTGGAGGTGGAGTACATTAAGAACAATATCACTGGGTGGGTGTACACCCCCTGCGATATTGGGTGTAGTATCATCCTTCTTCCCTAGGATATTAAGAACAGTATCACAGGAGGGGTGTACAGCCACAGCCCCTGCGTTATTGGGATCAATAGCATCTTCTCCCCCTCTCGATTTAAGGAACAATATCCCACGCTGGGTGTACATCCCCTGCAATATTGGGCGTAATGTCATCGTTTCCCAACATGGATATTGTGCATAGTGTCACAGGGGGGTGAACGCCTTCTTGGATATTGGGAGCAATATCATACTCTCCCCTCAGAATTATAGGGAAAATATCGAAGGGGTTTTACAACTCGAGCAGTATGGGCAGTAATATCATCCTCTCCCCATCCAGATGTTAGGAACTATATCACAAGTGGCTGTATACTTCTTACGATATTGGGAGTCATATCATCCTCTCCCATCATGGATATTAAGAGCAATATTACAAAGTAGGTGTACACCACCTACGATATTGAGAGAAATATTATGCTGCACCCTTCGGGACATTAGGAACAATATCGCAGGAGGTGTGTACAACCCCTGCGATATTGGGAGTCATATCATCCTCTCCCCCTGAATATAAGAAACAATATCACAGGAGGATGTACACCCCCTGTGATATTGGGAGCCATATCATTTTCTCTCCCTCTGGATATTCAGAACAGTATCGCAGGGGGTGTGTGTACAATTATCACAAGGGGGTGTACACCCCCCGCAATATTTGGAGTAATGTCTTCCTCTCCCTCGCTGGCTATGAGGAACAATGTCACAGAAGGGGTGTACACCCCCTGCTCTATTGGGGGTGATATCCTCTCCATCCCTGGATATTAGGAACAATATCACTAGGCAGTGTACATCTCCTGCAATATTGAGACTAATCCTCTCGCCCCCTGGATATTAGGAATCATATCACAGGGTGGTGTACACCCACTTCGAAATCGGAAGAAATATCATCCTCTCCACCTTTGGATGTTAGGGACAATATCATGGGGGAGGTCTACACTCCCTGCGATATTGAGAGTCATATCATCCTCTCCCACCCAGGATATAAGAAACAAGACAAACACGGGGATATACACCCACTGTGATAGTTTCAATGATGTTATCCTCTACCCCCTGGCTATTAGGAATAACATCATAGAGGGGTGTACACTTTCTTCAATGTTGGAAGTAATATCATCCTCTCCCCACCGGATATCAGGAACAAGTCTATTAATTATTAATATTAATAAATATAATAACAATTAATAATAATCATAGATATTAATAATCATAATAAAGATAGTAAAAATTAATACTGGTTAAAAATGTTAATGATTAGTATTAATAATTAATAGTAATATCACTATTAATAATAAAATAATGATATCAGTAATTAACGTTGCTTAAGTCAATACTGAGATGTTAGTAATAAAATAATGATTAATATTAAGAACTAATAATATTGTTAAATGACATTAATATTAATAATTAATTTTAAGCATGCATAATCTTATGTGTAAAATAATTATCCATAATTAATAATGGTATCTTATTAATTAATAATGTCATTGATAATTATTAAAATCGATCATTGATGTTTAATAATTAATCATATTATTACTCCTAATACCGCAAGGGGTGTACACCTAGCTGTGATGTCATTCCTAATATCCAGGGACAGAGAGCATGATATTAGTTTTAATATCGTAGTAGGTGTACACTCACACTGTGACACTGATCCTAGTATCTAGGGGGATAGAGTATGACATGACTCCCAACATAGCAACGAATGGACAGCCACCTGGTAATATTGCTCCTAATAGTCACGGAAGAATCGTATGATATCACTCCCAATATCGCAGGGAGTGTACAGCTCTTCTGTGATATTGTTCCTAGTACCCAGAGGGGGCGAGGATGATAATATTTCCAGTATCACAGGCTGTGCTCACCCGCCCTGTGATATTGTTATTAATATCCTGGAAGGAAGAGGATGATATGACTCTCCATAGAGCAGGAGGCAAACACCCAGCCTGGGATACTGTTCCTAATATCCATGGAGGGAAGAGGCTGATATTACTCCCAATACGGCAGGGGGTGAATATCCACCCTGTGATATTCTTCTTAATATCTCAAGGCCGAGAGGTTCATATTACTCCCAGTGTCACAGACACTGTACAACCCCGTGTGATACTCTTCCTTATATCCGGAACGGGAGAAGATGGTATCAATACCCATACCGCAGGAGGTGAACACCCACTCTGTGATATCTTTCCTAATTTGCAGGGGGAGAGAGGATAATTTCATTCCCAATATTGCAAAAGATGTACACGCTTACCTCGTGATCTTGTCCTTAATATTCCAAGGCACAAAAGATGATGTTACTCTCAATATCTCAGAAAGTGTACACCGCCCAGTGACGTTGTTCCCATGACCCAGGAGGGAAGAGGATGACACCACTTTCAATATCGCCGGGGGTGTACATACCACCGGTGATGCTGTTCCTAATTTCCACCTGGGAGAGGATGATATTACTCAGAATATCGCAGGGGTTATAAACACTCCTTTGATATTGATCCTAATATCCAGGAGGGGAGAGGATGATATTTCTCCGTATACTGGAGAGGGTGTACAACTGTCTTTGATTGTGTTCGTAATGTCTAGAAGGTGAGATGATATTACTCACAAAATCGTAAACAAGCTGTGTGTCCATCGTGGATCCTATATCCAGGCAGAGATATTAAACTTCAAGTTGCGGGGAGTGTCTACTCCGGCTGGCATATTGTTTCCTATACCCAGGGAAGAGAGGATGATTTCGCGACTAATATCGAGGAAGTCAACAGGCTCCGAGTGAAATGGTTCCTAATATCCACTTTGGGAGAGGATGACACTACTTTCAATACGAAAGGGGTTGTCCAACTCGATTGAGATATTTTTCCAACAATCCAGAAGAAGAGAGAATGATAATACTCCCAATAGTACTGGGTGTGTCCTGCGCCAGTTGATATTGATCTCAAAAGCTAAAGGGAGAGAAGATAATAACATTCATGGTACTCCAGAGGATATAGAAAAAACAGTGATATTGTCAGGGGGATGAGCCCCCCCCGCGAGGTGGGGACCAATAGCCACCCCCTCTCCCCCCTTGGCTATTGGGAGCCACCTCGCAGGGGGGTGAGCCACCCCCCGCGAGGTGGGGACCAGTAGCCACCCCCTCTCCCCCCCTTGGCTATTGGGAGCCACCTCGCAGGGGGGTGAGCCACCCCCCGCGAGGTGGGGACCAGTAGCCACCCCCTCTCCCCCCCTTGGCTATTGGGAGCCACCTCGCAGGGGGGTGAGCCACCCCCCGCGAGGTGGGGACCAGTAGCCACCCCCTCTCCCCCCCTTGGCTATTGGGAGCCACCTCGCAGGGGGGTGAGCCACCCCCCGCGAGGTGGGGACCAGTAGCCACCCCCTCTCCCCCCCTTGGCTATTGGGAGCCACCTCGCAGGGGGGTGAGCCACCCCCCGCGAGGTGGGGACCAGTAGCCACCCCCTCTCCCCCCCTTGGCTATTGGGAGCCACCTCGCAGGGGGGTGAGCCACCCCCCGCGAGGTGGGGACCAGTAGCCACCCCCTCTCCCCCCCTTGGCTATTGGGAGCCACCTCGCAGGGGGGTGAGCCACCCCCCGCGAGGTGGGGACCAGTAGCCACCCCCTCTCCCCCCCTTGGCTATTGGGAGCCACCTCGCAGGGGGGTGAGCCACCCCCCGCGAGGTGGGGACCAGTAGCCACCCCCTCTCCCCCCCTTGGCTATTGGGAGCCACCTCGCAGGGGGGTGAGCCACCCCCCGCGAGGTGGGGACCAGTAGCCACCCCCTCTCCCCCCCTTGGCTATTGGGAGCCACCTCGCAGGGGGGTGAGCCACCCCCCGCGAGGTGGGGACCAGTAGCCACCCCCTCTCCCCCCCTTGGCTATTGGGAGCCACCTCGCAGGGGGGTGAGCCACCCCCCGCGAGGTGGGGACCAGTAGCCACCCCCTCTCCCCCCCTTGGCTATTGGGAGCCACCTCGCAGGGGGGTGAGCCACCCCCCGCGAGGTGGGGACCAGTAGCCACCCCCTCTCCCCCCCTTGGCTATTGGGAGCCACCTCGCAGGGGGGTGAGCCACCCCCCGCGAGGTGGGGACCAGTAGCCACCCCCTCTCCCCCCCTTGGCTATTGGGAGCCACCTCGCAGGGGGGTGAGCCACCCCCCGCGAGGTGGGGACCAGTAGCCACCCCCTCTCCCCCCCTTGGCTATTGGGAGCCACCTCGCAGGGGGGTGAGCCACCCCCCGCGAGGTGGGGACCAGTAGCCACCCCCTCTCCCCCCCTTGGCTATTGGGAGCCACCTCGCAGGGGGGTGAGCCACCCCCCGCGAGGTGGGGACCAGTAGCCACCCCCTCTCCCCCCCTTGGCTATTGGGAGCCACCTCGCAGGGGGGTGAGCCACCCCCCGCGAGGTGGGGACCAGTAGCCACCCCCTCTCCCCCCCTTGGCTATTGGGAGCCACCTCGCAGGGGGGTGAGCCACCCCCCGCGAGGTGGGGACCAGTAGCCACCCCCTCTCCCCCCCTTGGCTATTGGGAGCCACCTCGCAGGGGGGTGAGCCACCCCCCGCGAGGTGGGGACCAGTAGCCACCCCCTCTCCCCCCCTTGGCTATTGGGAGCCACCTCGCAGGGGGGTGAGCCACCCCCCGCGAGGTGGGGACCAGTAGCCACCCCCTCTCCCCCCCTTGGCTATTGGGAGCCACCTCGCAGGGGGGTGAGCCACCCCCCGCGAGGTGGGGACCAGTAGCCACCCCCTCTCCCCCCCTTGGCTATTGGGAGCCACCTCGCAGGGGGGTGAGCCACCCCCCGCGAGGTGGGGACCAGTAGCCACCCCCTCTCCCCCCCTTGGCTATTGGGAGCCACCTCGCAGGGGGGTGAGCCACCCCCCGCGAGGTGGGGACCAGTAGCCACCCCCTCTCCCCCCCTTGGCTATTGGGAGCCACCTCGCAGGGGGGTGAGCCACCCCCCGCGAGGTGGGGACCAGTAGCCACCCCCTCTCCCCCCCTTGGCTATTGGGAGCCACCTCGCAGGGGGGTGAGCCACCCCCCGCGAGGTGGGGACCAGTAGCCACCCCCTCTCCCCCCCTTGGCTATTGGGAGCCACCTCGCAGGGGGGTGAGCCACCCCCCGCGAGGTGGGGACCAGTAGCCACCCCCTCTCCCCCCCTTGGCTATTGGGAGCCACCTCGCAGGGGGGTGAGCCACCCCCCGCGAGGTGGGGACCAGTAGCCACCCCCTCTCCCCCCCTTGGCTATTGGGAGCCACCTCGCAGGGGGGTGAGCCACCCCCCGCGAGGTGGGGACCAGTAGCCACCCCCTCTCCCCCCCTTGGCTATTGGGAGCCACCTCGCAGGGGGGTGAGCCACCCCCCGCGAGGTGGGGACCAGTAGCCACCCCCTCTCCCCCCCTTGGCTATTGGGAGCCACCTCGCAGGGGGGTGAGCCACCCCCCGCGAGGTGGGGACCAGTAGCCACCCCCTCTCCCCCCCTTGGCTATTGGGAGCCACCTCGCAGGGGGGTGAGCCACCCCCCGCGAGGTGGGGACCAGTAGCCACCCCCTCTCCCCCCCTTGGCTATTGGGAGCCACCTCGCAGGGGGGTGAGCCACCCCCCGCGAGGTGGGGACCAGTAGCCACCCCCTCTCCCCCCCTTGGCTATTGGGAGCCACCTCGCAGGGGGGTGAGCCACCCCCCGCGAGGTGGGGACCAGTAGCCACCCCCTCTCCCCCCCTTGGCTATTGGGAGCCACCTCGCAGGGGGGTGAGCCACCCCCCGCGAGGTGGGGACCAGTAGCCACCCCCTCTCCCCCCCTTGGCTATTGGGAGCCACCTCGCAGGGGGGTGAGCCACCCCCCGCGAGGTGGGGACCAGTAGCCACCCCCTCTCCCCCCCTTGGCTATTGGGAGCCACCTCGCAGGGGGGTGAGCCACCCCCCGCGAGGTGGGGACCAGTAGCCACCCCCTCTCCCCCCCTTGGCTATTGGGAGCCACCTCGCAGGGGGGTGAGCCACCCCCCGCGAGGTGGGGACCAGTAGCCACCCCCTCTCCCCCCCTTGGCTATTGGGAGCCACCTCGCAGGGGGGTGAGCCACCCCCCGCGAGGTGGGGACCAGTAGCCACCCCCTCTCCCCCCCTTGGCTATTGGGAGCCACCTCGCAGGGGGGTGAGCCACCCCCCGCGAGGTGGGGACCAGTAGCCACCCCCTCTCCCCCCCTTGGCTATTGGGAGCCACCTCGCAGGGGGGTGAGCCACCCCCCGCGAGGTGGGGACCAGTAGCCACCCCCTCTCCCCCCCTTGGCTATTGGGAGCCACCTCGCAGGGGGGTGAGCCACCCCCCGCGAGGTGGGGACCAGTAGCCACCCCCTCTCCCCCCCTTGGCTATTGGGAGCCACCTCGCAGGGGGGTGAGCCACCCCCCGCGAGGTGGGGACCAGTAGCCACCCCCTCTCCCCCCCTTGGCTATTGGGAGCCACCTCGCAGGGGGGTGAGCCACCCCCCGCGAGGTGGGGACCAGTAGCCACCCCCTCTCCCCCCCTTGGCTATTGGGAGCCACCTCGCAGGGGGGTGAGCCACCCCCCGCGAGGTGGGGACCAGTAGCCACCCCCTCTCCCCCCCTTGGCTATTGGGAGCCACCTCGCAGGGGGGTGAGCCACCCCCCGCGAGGTGGGGACCAATAGCCACCCCCTCTCCCCCCCTTGGCTATTGGGAGCCACCTCGCAGGGGGGTGAGCCACCCCCCGCGAGGTGGGGACCAATAGCCACCCCCTCTCCCCCCCTTGGCTATTGGGAGCCACCTCGCAGGGGGGTGAGCCACCCCCCGCGAGGTGGGGACCAATAGCCACCCCCTCTCCCCCCTTGGCTATTGGGAGCCACCTCGCAGGGGGGTGAGCCACCCCCCGCGAGGTGGGGACCAATAGCCACCCCCTCTCCCCCCCTTGGCTATTGGGAGCCACCTCGCAGGGGGGTGAGCCACCCCCCGCGAGGTGGGGACCAATAGCCACCCCCTCTCCCCCCCTTGGCTATTGGGAGCCACCTCGCAGGGGGGTGAGCCACCCCCCGCGAGGTGGGGACCAATAGCCACCCCCTCTCCCCCCCTTGGCTATTGGGAGCCACCTCGCAGGGGGGTGAGCCACCCCCCGCGAGGTGGGGACCAATAGCCACCCCCTCTCCCCCCCTTGGCTATTGGGAGCCACCTCGCAGGGGGGTGAGCCACCCCCCGCGAGGTGGGGACCAATAGCCACCCCCTCTCCCCCCCTTGGCTATTGGGAGCCACCTCGCAGGGGGGTGAGCCACCCCCCGCGAGGTGGGGACCAATAGCCACCCCCTCTCCCCCCCTTGGCTATTGGGAGCCACCTCGCAGGGGGGTGAGCCACCCCCCGCGAGGTGGGGACCAATAGCCACCCCCTCTCCCCCCCTTGGCTATTGGGAGCCACCTCGCAGGGGGGTGAGCCACCCCCCGCGAGGTGGGGACCAATAGCCACCCCCTCTCCCCCCCTTGGCTATTGGGAGCCACCTCGCAGGGGGGTGAGCCACCCCCCGCGAGGTGGGGACCAATAGCCACCCCCTCTCCCCCCCTTGGCTATTGGGAGCCACCTCGCAGGGGGGTGAGCCACCCCCCGCGAGGTGGGGACCAATAGCCACCCCCTCTCCCCCCCTTGGCTATTGGGAGCCACCTCGCAGGGGGGTGAGCCACCCCCCGCGAGGTGGGGACCAATAGCCACCCCCTCTCCCCCCCTTGGCTATTGGGAGCCACCTCGCAGGGGGGTGAGCCACCCCCCGCGAGGTGGGGACCAATAGCCACCCCCTCTCCCCCCCTTGGCTATTGGGAGCCACCTCGCAGGGGGGTGAGCCACCCCCCGCGAGGTGGGGACCAATAGCCACCCCCTCTCCCCCCCTTGGCTATTGGGAGCCACCTCGCAGGGGGGTGAGCCACCCCCCGCGAGGTGGGGACCAATAGCCACCCCCTCTCCCCCCCTTGGCTATTGGGAGCCACCTC
The DNA here is from genome assembly GCF_049350105.2 of Macaca mulatta. Lineage (NCBI taxonomy): Eukaryota > Metazoa > Chordata > Mammalia > Primates > Cercopithecidae > Macaca > Macaca mulatta. Next base: position 8,430,255 of record NC_133413.1, read on the forward strand.
GCAGGGGGGTGAGCCACCCCCCGCGAGGTGGGGACCAATAGCCACCCCCTCTCCCCCCCTTGGCTATTGGGAGCCACCTCGCAGGGGGGTGAGCCACCCCCCGCGAGGTGGGGACCAATAGCCACCCCCTCTCCCCCCCTTGGCTATTGGGAGCCACCTCGCAGGGGGGTGAGCCACCCCCCGCGAGGTGGGGACCAATAGCCACCCCCTCTCCCCCCCTTGGCTATTGGGAGCCACCTCGCAGGGGGGTGAGCCACCCCCCGCGAGGTGGGGACCAATAGCCACCCCCTCTCCCCCCCTTGGCTATTGGGAGCCACCTCGCAGGGGGGTGAGCCACCCCCCGCGAGGTGGGGACCAATAGCCACCCCCTCTCCCCCCCTTGGCTATTGGGAGCCACCTCGCAGGGGGGTGAGCCACCCCCCGCGAGGTGGGGACCAATAGCCACCCCCTCTCCCCCCTTGGCTATTGGGAGCCACCTCGCAGGGGGGTGAGCCACCCCCCGCGAGGTGGGGACCAATAGCCACCCCCTCTCCCCCCCTTGGCTATTGGGAGCCACCTCGCAGGGGGGTGAGCCACCCCCCGCGAGGTGGGGACCAATAGCCACCCCCTCTCCCCCCCTTGGCTATTGGGAGCCACCTCGCAGGGGGGTGAGCCACCCCCCGCGAGGTGGGGACCAATAGCCACCCCCTCTCCCCCCCTTGGCTATTGGGAGCCACCTCGCAGGGGGGTGAGCCACCCCCCGCGAGGTGGGGACCAATAGCCACCCCCTCTCCCCCCCTTGGCTATTGGGAGCCACCTCGCAGGGGGGTGAGCCACCCCCCGCGAGGTGGGGACCAATAGCCACCCCCTCTCCCCCCCTTGGCTATTGGGAGCCACCTCGCAGGGGGGTGAGCCACCCCCCGCGAGGTGGGGACCAATAGCCACCCCCTCTCCCCCCCTTGGCTATTGGGAGCCACCTCGCAGGGGGGTGAGCCACCCCCCGCGAGGTGGGGACCAATAGCCACCCCCTCTCCCCCCCTTGGCTATTGGGAGCCACCTCGCAGGGGGGTGAGCCACCCCCCGCGAGGTGGGGACCAATAGCCACCCCCTCTCCCCCCCTTGGCTATTGGGAGCCACCTCGCAGGGGGGTGAGCCACCCCCCGCGAGGTGGGGACCAATAGCCACCCCCTCTCCCCCCCTTGGCTATTGGGAGCCACCTCGCAGGGGGGTGAGCCACCCCCCGCGAGGTGGGGACCAATAGCCACCCCCTCTCCCCCCCTTGGCTATTGGGAGCCACCTCGCAGGGGGGTGAGCCACCCCCCGCGAGGTGGGGACCAATAGCCACCCCCTCTCCCCCCCTTGGCTATTGGGAGCCACCTCGCAGGGGGGTGAGCCACCCCCCGCGAGGTGGGGACCAATAGCCACCCCCTCTCCCCCCCTTGGCTATTGGGAGCCACCTCGCAGGGGGGTGAGCCACCCCCCGCGAGGTGGGGACCAATAGCCACCCCCTCTCCCCCCCTTGGCTATTGGGAGCCACCTCGCAGGGGGGTGAGCCACCCCCCGCGAGGTGGGGACCAATAGCCACCCCCTCTCCCCCCCTTGGCTATTGGGAGCCACCTCGCAGGGGGGTGAGCCACCCCCCGCGAGGTGGGGACCAATAGCCACCCCCTCTCCCCCCCTTGGCTATTGGGAGCCACCTCGCAGGGGGGTGAGCCACCCCCCGCGAGGTGGGGACCAATAGCCACCCCCTCTCCCCCCTTGGCTATTGGGAGCCACCTCGCAGGGGGGTGAGCCACCCCCCGCGAGGTGGGGACCAATAGCCACCCCCTCTCCCCCCCTTGGCTATTGGGAGCCACCTCGCAGGGGGGTGAGCCACCCCCCGCGAGGTGGGGACCAATAGCCACCCCCTCTCCCCCCCTTGGCTATTGGGAGCCACCTCGCAGGGGGGTGAGCCACCCCCCGCGAGGTGGGGACCAATAGCCACCCCCTCTCCCCCCCTTGGCTATTGGGAGCCACCTCGCAGGGGGGTGAGCCACCCCCGGCGAGGTGGGGACCAATAGCCACCCCCTCTCCCCCCCTTGGCTATTGGGAGCCACCTCGCAGGGGGGTGAGCCACCCCCGGCGAGGTGGGGACCAATAGCCACCCCCTCTCCCCCCCTTGGCTATTGGGAGCCACCTCGCAGGGGGGTGAGCCACCCCCGGCGAGGTGGGGACCAATAGCCACCCCCTCTCCCCCCCTTGGCTATTGGGAGCCACCTCGCAGGGGGGTGAGCCACCCCCGGCGAGGTGGGGACCAATAGCCACCCCCTCTCCCCCCTTGGCTATTGGGAGCCACCTCGCAGGGGGGTGAGCCACCCCCGGCGAGGTGGGGACCAATAGCCACCCCCTCTCCCCCCCTTGGCTATTGGGAGCCACCTCGCAGGGGGGTGAGCCACCCCCGGCGAGGTGGGGACCAATAGCCACCCCCTCTCCCCCCTTGGCTATTGGGAGCCACCTCGCAGGGGGGTGAGCCACCCCCGGCGAGGTGGGGACCAATAGCCACCCCCTCTCCCCCCCTTGGCTATTGGGAGCCACCTCGCAGGGGGGTGAGCCACCCCCGGCGAGGTGGGGACCAATAGCCACCCCCTCTCCCCCCCTTGGCTATTGGGAGCCACCTCGCAGGGGGGTGAGCCACCCCCGGCGAGGTGGGGACCAATAGCCACCCCCTCTCCCCCCCTTGGCTATTGGGAGCCACCTCGCAGGGGGGTGAGCCACCCCCGGCGAGGTGGGGACCAATAGCCACCCCCTCTCCCCCCCTTGGCTATTGGGAGCCACCTCGCAGGGGGGTGAGCCACCCCCGGCGAGGTGGGGACCAATAGCCACCCCCTCTCCCCCCCTTGGCTATTGGGAGCCACCTCGCAGGGGGGTGAGCCACCCCCGGCGAGGTGGGGACCAATAGCCACCCCCTCTCCCCCCCTTGGCTATTGGGAGCCACCTCGCAGGGGGGTGAGCCACCCCCGGCGAGGTGGGGACCAATAGCCACCCCCTCTCCCCCCCTTGGCTATTGGGAGCCACCTCGCAGGGGGGTGAGCCACCCCCGGCGAGGTGGGGACCAATAGCCACCCCCTCTCCCCCCCTTGGCTATTGGGAGCCACCTCGCAGGGGGGTGAGCCACCCCCGGCGAGGTGGGGACCAATAGCCACCCCCTCTCCCCCCCTTGGCTATTGGGAGCCACCTCGCAGGGGGGTGAGCCACCCCCGGCGAGGTGGGGACCAATAGCCACCCCCTCTCCCCCCCTTGGCTATTGGGAGCCACCTCGCAGGGGGGTGAGCCACCCCCGGCGAGGTGGGGACCAATAGCCACCCCCTCTCCCCCCCTTGGCTATTGGGAGCCACCTCGCAGGGGGGTGAGCCACCCCCGGCGAGGTGGGGACCAATAGCCACCCCCTCTCCCCCCTTGGCTATTGGGAGCCACCTCGCAGGGGGGTGAGCCACCCCCGGCGAGGTGGGGACCAATAGCCACCCCCTCTCCCCCCTTGGCTATTGGGAGCCACCTCGCAGGGGGGTGAGCCACCCCCGGCGAGGTGGGGACCAATAGCCACCCCCTCTCCCCCCCTTGGCTATTGGGAGCCACCTCGCAGGGGGGTGAGCCACCCCCGGCGAGGTGGGGACCAATAGCCACCCCCTCTCCCCCCCTTGGCTATTGGGAGCCACCTCGCAGGGGGGTGAGCCACCCCCGGCGAGGTGGGGACCAATAGCCACCCCCTCTCCCCCCTTGGCTATTGGGAGCCACCTCGCAGGGGGGTGAGCCACCCCCGGCGAGGTGGGGACCAATAGCCACCCCCTCTCCCCCCCTTGGCTATTGGGAGCCACCTCGCAGGGGGGTGAGCCACCCCCGGCGAGGTGGGGACCAATAGCCACCCCCTCTCCCCCCCTTGGCTATTGGGAGCCACCTCGCAGGGGGGTGAGCCACCCCCGGCGAGGTGGGGACCAATAGCCACCCCCTCTCCCCCCTTGGCTATTGGGAGCCACCTCGCAGGGGGGTGAGCCACCCCCGGCGAGGTGGGGACCAATAGCCACCCCCTCTCCCCCCCTTGGCTATTGGGAGCCACCTCGCAGGGGGGTGAGCCACCCCCGGCGAGGTGGGGACCAATAGCCACCCCCTCTCCCCCCTTGGCTATTGGGAGCCACCTCGCAGGGGGGTGAGCCACCCCCGGCGAGGTGGGGACCAATAGCCACCCCCTCTCCCCCCCTTGGCTATTGGGAGCCACCTCGCAGGGGGGTGAGCCACCCCCGGCGAGGTGGGGACCAATAGCCACCCCCTCTCCCCCCCTTGGCTATTGGGAGCCACCTCGCAGGGGGGTGAGCCACCCCCGGCGAGGTGGGGACCAATAGCCACCCCCTCTCCCCCCTTGGCTATTGGGAGCCACCTCGCAGGGGGGTGAGCCACCCCCGGCGAGGTGGGGACCAATAGCCACCCCCTCTCCCCCCCTTGGCTATTGGGAGCCACCTCGCAGGGGGGTGAGCCACCCCCGGCGAGGTGGGGACCAATAGCCACCCCCTCTCCCCCCTTGGCTATTGGGAGCCACCTCGCAGGGGGGTGAGCCACCCCCGGCGAGGTGGGGACCAATAGCCACCCCCTCTCCCCCCTTGGCTATTGGGAGCCACCTCGCAGGGGGGTGAGCCACCCCCGGCGAGGTGGGGACCAATAGCCACCCCCTCTCCCCCCCTTGGCTATTGGGAGCCACCTCGCAGGGGGGTGAGCCACCCCCGGCGAGGTGGGGACCAATAGCCACCCCCTCTCCCCCCCTTGGCTATTGGGAGCCACCTCGCAGGGGGGTGAGCCACCCCCGGCGAGGTGGGGACCAATAGCCACCCCCTCTCCCCCCCTTGGCTATTGGGAGCCACCTCGCAGGGGGGTGAGCCACCCCCGGCGAGGTGGGGACCAATAGCCACCCCCTCTCCCCCCCTTGGCTATTGGGAGCCACCTCGCAGGGGGGTGAGCCACCCCCGGCGAGGTGGGGACCAATAGCCACCCCCTCTCCCCCCCTTGGCTATTGGGAGCCACCTCGCAGGGGGGTGAGCCACCCCCGGCGAGGTGGGGACCAATAGCCACCCCCTCTCCCCCCCTTGGCTATTGGGAGCCACCTCGCAGGGGGGTGAGCCACCCCCGGCGAGGTGGGGACCAATAGCCACCCCCTCTCCCCCCCTTGGCTATTGGGAGCCACCTCGCAGGGGGGTGAGCCACCCCCGGCGAGGTGGGGACCAATAGCCACCCCCTCTCCCCCCCTTGGCTATTGGGAGCCACCTCGCAGGGGGGTGAGCCACCCCCGGCGAGGTGGGGACCAATAGCCACCCCCTCTCCCCCCCTTGGCTATTGGGAGCCACCTCGCAGGGGGGTGAGCCACCCCCGGCGAGGTGGGGACCAATAGCCACCCCCTCTCCCCCCCTTGGCTATTGGGAGCCACCTCGCAGGGGGGTGAGCCACCCCCGGCGAGGTGGGGACCAATAGCCACCCCCTCTCCCCCCCTTGGCTATTGGGAGCCACCTCGCAGGGGGGTGAGCCACCCCCGGCGAGGTGGGGACCAATAGCCACCCCCTCTCCCCCCCTTGGCTATTGGGAGCCACCTCGCAGGGGGGTGAGCCACCCCCGGCGAGGTGGGGACCAATAGCCACCCCCTCTCCCCCCCTTGGCTATTGGGAGCCACCTCGCAGGGGGGTGAGCCACCCCCGGCGAGGTGGGGACCAATAGCCACCCCCTCTCCCCCCCTTGGCTATTGGGAGCCACCTCGCAGGGGGGTGAGCCACCCCCGGCGAGGTGGGGACCAATAGCCACCCCCTCTCCCCCCCTTGGCTATTGGGAGCCACCTCGCAGGGGGGTGAGCCACCCCCGGCGAGGTGGGGACCAATAGCCACCCCCTCTCCCCCCCTTGGCTATTGGGAGCCACCTCGCAGGGGGGTGAGCCACCCCCGGCGAGGTGGGGACCAATAGCCACCCCCTCTCCCCCCCTTGGCTATTGGGAGCCACCTCGCAGGGGGGTGAGCCACCCCCGGCGAGGTGGGGACCAATAGCCACCCCCTCTCCCCCCCTTGGCTATTGGGAGCCACCTCGCAGGGGGGTGAGCCACCCCCGGCGAGGTGGGGACCAATAGCCACCCCCTCTCCCCCCCTTGGCTATTGGGAGCCACCTCGCAGGGGGGTGAGCCACCCCCGGCGAGGTGGGGACCAATAGCCACCCCCTCTCCCCCCTTGGCTATTGGGAGCCACCTCGCAGGGGGGTGAGCCACCCCCGGCGAGGTGGGGACCAATAGCCACCCCCTCTCCCCCCTTGGCTATTGGGAGCCACCTCGCAGGGGGGTGAGCCACCCCCGGCGAGGTGGGGACCAATAGCCACCCCCTCTCCCCCCTTGGCTATTGGGAGCCACCTCGCAGGGGGGTGAGCCACCCCCGGCGAGGTGGGGACCAATAGCCACCCCCTCTCCCCCCTTGGCTATTGGGAGCCACCTCGCAGGGGGGTGAGCCACCCCCGGCGAGGTGGGGACCAATAGCCACCCCCTCTCCCCCCCTTGGCTATTGGGAGCCACCTCGCAGGGGGGTGAGCCACCCCCGGCGAGGTGGGGACCAATAGCCACCCCCTCTCCCCCCCTTGGCTATTGGGAGCCACCTCGCAGGGGGGTGAGCCACCCCCGGCGAGGTGGGGACCAATAGCCACCCCCTCTCCCCCCCTTGGCTATTGGGAGCCACCTCGCAGGGGGGTGAGCCACCCCCGGCGAGGTGGGGACCAATAGCCACCCCCTCTCCCCCCTTGGCTATTGGGAGCCACCTCGCAGGGGGGTGAGCCACCCCCGGCGAGGTGGGGACCAATAGCCACCCCCTCTCCCCCCCTTGGCTATTGGGAGCCACCTCGCAGGGGGGTGAGCCACCCCCGGCGAGGTGGGGACCAATAGCCACCCCCTCTCCCCCCCTTGGCTATTGGGAGCCACCTCGCAGGGGGGTGAGCCACCCCCGGCGAGGTGGGGACCAATAGCCACCCCCTCTCCCCCCCTTGGCTATTGGGAGCCACCTCGCAGGGGGGTGAGCCACCCCCGGCGAGGTGGGGACCAATAGCCACCCCCTCTCCCCCCCTTGGCTATTGGGAGCCACCTCGCAGGGGGGTGAGCCACCCCCGGCGAGGTGGGGACCAATAGCCACCCCCTCTCCCCCCCTTGGCTATTGGGAGCCACCTCGCAGGGGGGTGAGCCACCCCCGGCGAGGTGGGGACCAATAGCCACCCCCTCTCCCCCCCTTGGCTATTGGGAGCCACCTCGCAGGGGGGTGAGCCACCCCCGGCGAGGTGGGGACCAATAGCCACCCCCTCTCCCCCCTTGGCTATTGGGAGCCACCTCGCAGGGGGGTGAGCCACCCCCGGCGAGGTGGGGACCAATAGCCACCCCCTCTCCCCCCCTTGGCTATTGGGAGCCACCTCGCAGGGGGGTGAGCCACCCCCGGCGAGGTGGGGACCAATAGCCACCCCCTCTCCCCCCCTTGGCTATTGGGAGCCACCTCGCAGGGGGGTGAGCCACCCCCGGCGAGGTGGGGACCAATAGCCACCCCCTCTCCCCCCTTGGCTATTGGGAGCCACCTCGCAGGGGGGTGAGCCACCCCCGGCGAGGTGGGGACCAATAGCCACCCCCTCTCCCCCCCTTGGCTATTGGGAGCCACCTCGCAGGGGGGTGAGCCACCCCCGGCGAGGTGGGGACCAATAGCCACCCCCTCTCCCCCCTTGGCTATTGGGAGCCACCTCGCAGGGGGGTGAGCCACCCCCGGCGAGGTGGGGACCAATAGCCACCCCCTCTCCCCCCCTTGGCTATTGGGAGCCACCTCGCAGGGGGGTGAGCCACCCCCGGCGAGGTGGGGACCAATAGCCACCCCCTCTCCCCCCCTTGGCTATTGGGAGCCACCTCGCAGGGGGGTGAGCCACCCCCGGCGAGGTGGGGACCAATAGCCACCCCCTCTCCCCCCCTTGGCTATTGGGAGCCACCTCGCAGGGGGGTGAGCCACCCCCGGCGAGGTGGGGACCAATAGCCACCCCCTCTCCCCCCTTGGCTATTGGGAGCCACCTCGCAGGGGGGTGAGCCACCCCCGGCGAGGTGGGGACCAATAGCCACCCCCTCTCCCCCCTTGGCTATTGGGAGCCACCTCGCAGGGGGGTGAGCCACCCCCGGCGAGGTGGGGACCAATAGCCACCCCCTCTCCCCCCTTGGCTATTGGGAGCCACCTCGCAGGGGGGTGAGCCACCCCCCGCGAGGTGGGGACCAATAGCCACCCCCTCTCCCCCCCTTGGCTATTGGGAGCCACCTCGCAGGGGGGTGAGCCACCCCCCGCGAGGTGGGGACCAATAGCCACCCCCTCTCCCCCCCTTGGCTATTGGGAGCCACCTCGCAGGGGGGTGAGCCACCCCCCGCGAGGTGGGGACCAATAGCCACCCCCTCTCCCCCCCTTGGCTATTGGGAGCCACCTCGCAGGGGGGTGAGCCACCCCCCGCGAGGTGGGGACCAATAGCCACCCCCTCTCCCCCCCTTGGCTATTGGGAGCCACCTCGCAGGGGGGTGAGCCACCCCCCGCGAGGTGGGGACCAATAGCCACCCCCTCTCCCCCCCTTGGCTATTGGGAGCCACCTCGCAGGGGGGTGAGCCACCCCCCGCGAGGTGGGGACCAATAGCCACCCCCTCTCCCCCCCTTGGCTATTGGGAGCCACCTCGCAGGGGGGTGAGCCACCCCCCGCGAGGTGGGGACCAATAGCCACCCCCTCTCCCCCCCTTGGCTATTGGGAGCCACCTCGCAGGGGGGTGAGCCACCCCCCGCGAGGTGGGGACCAATAGCCACCCCCTCTCCCCCCCTTGGCTATTGGGAGCCACCTCGCAGGGGGGTGAGCCACCCCCCGCGAGGTGGGGACCAATAGCCACCCCCTCTCCCCCCCTTGGCTATTGGGAGCCACCTCGCAGGGGGGTGAGCCACCCCCCGCGAGGTGGGGACCAATAGCCACCCCCTCTCCCCCCCTTGGCTATTGGGAGCCACCTCGCAGGGGGGTGAGCCACCCCCCGCGAGGTGGGGACCAATAGCCACCCCCTCTCCCCCCCTTGGCTATTGGGAGCCACCTCGCAGGGGGGTGAGCCACCCCCCGCGAGGTGGGGACCAATAGCCACCCCCTCTCCCCCCCTTGGCTATTGGGAGCCACCTCGCAGGGGGGTGAGCCACCCCCCGCGAGGTGGGGACCAATAGCCACCCCCTCTCCCCCCCTTGGCTATTGGGAGCCACCTCGCAGGGGGGTGAGCCACCCCCCGCGAGGTGGGGACCAATAGCCACCCCCTCTCCCCCCCTTGGCTATTGGGAGCCACCTCGCAGGGGGGTGAGCCACCCCCCGCGAGGTGGGGACCAATAGCCACCCCCTCTCCCCCCCTTGGCTATTGGGAGCCACCTCGCAGGGGGGTGAGCCACCCCCCGCGAGGTGGGGACCAATAGCCACCCCCTCTCCCCCCCTTGGCTATTGGGAGCCACCTCGCAGGGGGGTGAGCCACCCCCCGCGAGGTGGGGACCAATAGCCACCCCCTCTCCCCCCCTTGGCTATTGGGAGCCACCTCGCAGGGGGGTGAGCCACCCCCCGCGAGGTGGGGACCAATAGCCACCCCCTCTCCCCCCCTTGGCTATTGGGAGCCACCTCGCAGGGGGGTGAGCCACCCCCCGCGAGGTGGGGACCAATAGCCACCCCCTCTCCCCCCCTTGGCTATTGGGAGCCACCTCGCAGGGGGGTGAGCCACCCCCCGCGAGGTGGGGACCAATAGCCACCCCCTCTCCCCCCCTTGGCTATTGGGAGCCACCTCGCAGGGGGGTGAGCCACCCCCCGCGAGGTGGGGACCAATAGCCACCCCCTCTCCCCCCTTGGCTATTGGGAGCCACCTCGCAGGGGGGTGAGCCACCCCCCGCGAGGTGGGGACCAATAGCCACCCCCTCTCCCCCCCTTGGCTATTGGGAGCCACCTCGCAGGGGGGTGAGCCACCCCCCGCGAGGTGGGGACCAATAGCCACCCCCTCTCCCCCCTTGGCTATTGGGAGCCACCTCGCAGGGGGGTGAGCCACCCCCCGCGAGGTGGGGACCAATAGCCACCCCCTCTCCCCCCCTTGGCTATTGGGAGCCACCTCGCAGGGGGGTGAGCCACCCCCCGCGAGGTGGGGACCAATAGCCACCCCCTCTCCCCCCTTGGCTATTGGGAGCCACCTCGCAGGGGGGTGAGCCACCCCCCGCGAGGTGGGGACCAATAGCCACCCCCTCTCCCCCCCTTGGCTATTGGGAGCCACCTCGCAGGGGGGTGAGCCACCCCCCGCGAGGTGGGGACCAATAGCCACCCCCTCTCCCCCCCTTGGCTATTGGGAGCCACCTCGCAGGGGGGTGAGCCACCCCCCGCGAGGTGGGGACCAATAGCCACCCCCTCTCCCCCCCTTGGCTATTGGGAGCCACCTCGCAGGGGGGTGAGCCACCCCCCGCGAGGTGGGGACCAATAGCCACCCCCTCTCCCCCCCTTGGCTATTGGGAGCCACCTCGCAGGGGGGTGAGCCACCCCCCGCGAGGTGGGGACCAATAGCCACCCCCTCTCCCCCCCTTGGCTATTGGGAGCCACCTCGCAGGGGGGTGAGCCACCCCCCGCGAGGTGGGGACCAATAGCCACCCCCTCTCCCCCCCTTGGCTATTGGGAGCCACCTCGCAGGGGGGTGAGCCACCCCCCGCGAGGTGGGGACCAATAGCCACCCCCTCTCCCCCCCTTGGCTATTGGGAGCCATGGTGGACTCACAGCCGGTTGACGCTATTATTAGTAGTATCGTCTCCCTCTCCGGAAATAATGAACTGTTTCACAGACGGGTGTACACTGTCAGTGTATTTCTCCGGGGACAATCATATAATTAATTATTATACATCAAGGATCCATTTTAATAATTATCAATAATACTATCAATTAATAGTTTACCATTAATTATTAATAATTTTTTGAATAGGTTATGATTTTCTCCAAGGATTAATTTTTAATATCAATGTCATTTATCAATATTAATATTTCTTAATAATCATTATTATTTTATAGCCTATATCACTTAGTATTGTTGTAAGTAACGTTAATTGTTGATATTATTTTATTATTAATTTTATTAATATTATTAATTATTAATTATTAATTCTCATCATTAACTTTTTAAACCAGTATTAATTTTAGTATCTTAATGGTGATTTTTAATATCTACAATTAATATTTATTATTTTTATTTATTAATATTAGTAATTAATAGACTTTTTCCTGATATCCGGCCAGGAGAGGATATTAGTCCCCGTGTCGCAGAAAGTGTACGCCGCTCTATGATGTTATTCCTAGTAGCCAGCGGTAGTGGATATTATTAAAACTACCGCAGTGTGGGTATATCCCGTCGGACATCTTGTTCCTTCTTTCCAAGGTGGGAGAGGATGATATGACTCCCAATATCACTGTGGGCGTGGACGTCCACCGTGATATTTTCCCTAACATCCAAAGGTAGAGAGGGTGATGTTTCTTCAGATTTCGCAGGGGCTGTACACCACCCCTGTTATATGTTTCCTAATATCCAGATGGCGAGAGGATGACATCAGTCTGAATATTGCAGGAGGTGTACACTCCCTGGTGATATTGTTCCTAATATCCAGGGATGGAGAGGATGATATTACTCCCAATAAAGCAGGGGGTGTACACCCCTTCTGTGACATTGTTCCTAATAGCCAGCCGGCTAGAGGAAGATATTACCGCCAATATCGCAGGGGTGTACACCCCCTTGGGATATTGATCCTTATATCCTGGGAGGGAGGCGATCTTACTAGTGGCAATATCGCAGGGGTTGTACACACCCACTGTGCTATTGTTCCGACTAACACGATATGACTCCCAATGTCACGGGGGGGTACATCCTCCTGTGATATTGTTTCTTATATTCAGGGGGAGAGGATGATATGACTCCCAATATCGCAGGGGTTGTACACACCTCCTGCGATATAGTTCCTAATATCCCGAAGGGGAGAGCATAATATTACTCTCAATATCTCAGGGGGTGTACACCTCCTTTGTAATATTTTTCTTAATATCCATGATAGGAGAGGATGATAAGACTCCCAATATGGCAAGAAGTGTACAGCCGGCTGTGATATAGTTCCTTACATCCAGGTAGGGAGAGGATGATGTTACTGCCCATATCGTACAAAGTGTAAAACCACTTCGATATTTTGCCTACAATCCTGAGGGGAGAGGATGATATTACTCCCAATATGGAAGAAGGCGTACACCCCCCTGGGACACTACGCCCAATATTCACGTTGGGAAATGATGACAATATGCCCAATATCGCAGGGGATGTACACCCACCCTAGCATATTGTTCCTTATATCGAGAGTGGGAAAAGAAGCTATTACTCCCAATAACGCAGGGGCTGTGGCTGTACACCCCTCCTGTGATGTTTTTCTTTATATCCTGGGGAAGAGAGGATGATATTACACCCAATACCGCAGGGGGTGGACACCCACTCAGTGATGTTGTTCTTAATGTACTCCACCTCCCACCACCAGGGATATCGTTCCTAATATCCAGGGGAAGAGAGGATAACATTATGCCCAATATTGCTGGGGAGTATACACACCCTCTGTGATGTTGTTCCTAGTATCCAAAGGTAGAGACGATGATATTACTGGCCATATCGCAGGGGGTGTACACCCTTCTGTGATATCGTTTTTGACGTTCAGTTGGGGGAGACAATAACATTAATCCCAATATCGAAGAAGGTGTACATACCCCTGTGATGTGGTTCCTAATGTACAGAGGAAAGAGAAGAATATTGCTCTCAATATCGCAGGGGATGTAACCACCCTTTCCCCCCTATATTCTCCCTAATATTCAGTGGGTTGGCGGCTGACAGTACTCCCAATATCCCAGAAGGTGCACACACACCTGTGATATAGTTCCTAATATCCAGCGGGAAAGAGGCTGAGTTTACTTTCGATATCACAGTGGGTGTACACCGCCCCCAACCCCGGGGTATTGTTCCTAATATCCAGGCGGGAGGAAGATGATATGGCTGACAATATCGAAGGCGTGGACACCTCTTCTGTGATATGGTTGCTGATATCCAGGGGGTGAGTGGATGATGTGTACACCCCACCTGTGATATGAATCATAAAACCTAGAAGAAGAGAGAATGATATTGCTTCCAAAAACACACGGGGTGTACACCCACCCTGTGATATTGTTCCTGTCATCTAAAGGAAGAGATGACGATACTACTCCCACTACCGGAGAAGGCACATACCCCCCTGTGATATTGTTCCTCATAACTTGTAGGGGAGAGCATGATATTACTTCCAATATGACAGTGGCTTGACACCCAGTCTGTGATATTGGTTCTGCACACCAACTCTGTGCCCCTCGTTTCCCATGTGTTCTCTCCTCACTGTTGGAACCTCGGGGGAGGCTTTGTCTTTGGTTACAGATGAAGACACGAGGGGTCTGAGAGGTTAAGCAAGTTTGTTACTGGAAAGGGGTCCCAATCCAGACCGCAAGAGAGGTTTCTTGGATCTCACGGAAGAAAGAATTCGGGGTGAGTCCATAAAGTGAAAGCACCTTTATTAGGAAAGAAAAGGAATAAAAGAATGGCTACTCTGGCCGGGCGCAGCTGCTCACTCCTGTAATCCTAGAACTTTGGCATGCCGAGGCAGGTGGATCACCTGAGGTGAGAAGTTCGAGACCAGCCTGGTCCAACATGGCAAAACCCTGTCTCCACTAAAATACAAAACATTAACGGTGTGGTGGCAGGTGCCTGTAATCCCAGCTACTAGGAAGGCTGAGGCAGAAGAATCGCTTGAACCCACGAGGTGCAGGTTGTAGTGAGCCAAGATCATGCCACTGCATTCTAGTTTGGCCAACAGAGCAAGACTCCATCTCAAAAAAAAAAAAAAAAAAAAAAAGGAAAAAAAAGAATGGCTGCTCCATAGGCAGAGTGGCCCCAAAGGCTGCTGGTTGCCCATTTTCATGGTTATTTCTTGATCATATGCTAAACAAGGGTTGGACTATTCATGAGTGTTCCAGGAAAGGGGTGGGCAATTCCCAGAACTGAGAGTTTCTGCCCTCCCTTCCGAGACCATGTAGGGTAACCTCCAGATGTTGCCATGGCATCTGTAAACTGTCGTGGCGCTGGTGGGAGTGCCTTGTAGCAGTTAACGCGTTATAATTAGCACATAATGAGCTGTGAGGGCAATCAGAGGTCACTCTCGTGGCCATCTTGGGTTTGCGGCTTTGGCCAACTTCTTTACTGCAACCTGCTTTATCAGCAAGGTCTTTATGACCTGTATCTTGTGGGGACCTCCTATCTCATCCTGTGACGAAGAATTCCTAGCCTCCTGGAAATGTGGCCCAGCAGGTCTCAGCCTCCGTTTACCCAGCCCCCATTCAAGATGGAGTCACTCTGGTTCACGTGCCTCTGACAAGTTGGCCTGGGTTGAGCGTTCCCTAGTGTGCGGTTGTTGGAGCTATTCCTAGGAGTAAGAGGGATTGTTAGTAGGAAACAGGCCTGTTAGCCCTGGGGCTGGCACTCTGCCCCAGTATGTCGGTCTCATTTTAGTGGTGACAAAACTGGGGCTCAGAGACATCAACTCCCTCATCTCGAACCCCCAGACTGTCAGTGGTGGGCTGGGGTTGGAATGTGGGGCTTGAAGACCCATCATCTCCTCTGGTCCCCCAGTCTCTGCTGCCCAAGAGGAACAGGATCCCAGGATCCAGGCCCCTCATGGCACCAGCCAGGGTGGGTGGAGATGGGAAGGCACAGTTCCAAAGCCCCCCGGACTCTGAGGCAGGTCGGGGGCCGAGAGCAAGCCGGACCTGCGGACCCCACCCCGAGAAGAATGGCTGCAGGCCCGGCCCAGCGGGCAGGAGGTCTGTGTCCTCAGTCAACGTGACGGCGCTTCCCACTCCTCCAGCCAGGCCGTGCTGTCTTCACGTTTCCAATCATGCGGCCTCCTCTCCAATTCCCAAGCCCAACCCACAGAGACAGCGATCTGGGGTCCACGTGAGGTTTGTCAGCAGCTCTGACCCACTGCTTCCCGCCAGTCTCGCGGCCGGTTCTGGAAAGCTCTCTGCTGCCCCCTGGTGGGGAGGCTCGGGGCAGGGCTCTGGCTGCAAGCATGGGGTCCGAGAACCTCCTGGCTCTGTCACCTCTGCTGGGTGGAAAACCAACCCAGGACTGAACCAGTGACACCTGTGGCGCTCCCAGAACCTCCTGGCTCTGTCACCTCTGCTGGGTGGAAAACCAACCCAGGACTGAAGCAGCAGATGGCTGCCTGATTCCTTATGATCAGAGCTCCGCCCACTGGCAAGTCTCTCTCCGGGCCTCAGTTTCCCCTTCCATTAAACGAGGGGCTTGGGGGATACCAAGGAGGGGTAACAGCTTAGTGAGGATGGCAGGTTTCTTCTGGGGAGATGAAAACATTTTGAAACTAGATGGCGTGAGTGGTTGCACAGGACTGTGAATCCACAAATGCCACCACATTATTCGCGTTGAAATAGTTCATTGCATGCGATGTGAATGTCACCTCATTTAAAGTGTTTAAAAGAGGGGGCTGGGAGAGTGCAGTGTATGTGAGAATCACGTGGGACACCCACAGTCTCTGAACCTCGGTTTCCTTGCTGTAAACTGGCAAAGAGACCGTGCGAGCTGTGTTCCCTAAGGCCAAGAGATTCCAACAAGGAAAACCTGGGATTCCAGGGACTGGGATGAGGGCCGGGGACCGGAAGGGGAGGGGTATGTGGGGATGGCTTGGGGGCAGCCCAGATAAGGCTTTCAATACTGGGTAGCAGCGTCTACACAGGCAGAGATCCCTGCATCTCACTTCCCGCAGGGCTGACCAGTGGCCAGAGGTGGGACTGGCCAGGCTCAGCCCAACCAAGTCTGGGAGCAGAGGACACTGAGTGAGGGATCCCCGGGGCCACCCTCACTGGCCTGTGGCTCTCCCGACACCACAAGAGAGGTCCAGGAGCTGACCTTGGGTCCTAATGGGGGACACCTTCCTGGCTGCAGGCTGGCAGGGTGGTGTGGTGGTCAGTGTACTGGGCTCTGCGTCTCTGCCCCTACCTGCTGTGTGACGGTGGGCCAGACACCTAACCTCTCTGTGCCTCTATTTCTTCAATGGCGAACAGGGACACTAGCAGCCCCGACATCCGGGCACAGTGGCCTGAAGGTTAAAGTCAAGGGCGGCACGAGACCTACAGCAAAAGCTCTGAGCAGGGAGAGCAGGGAGCTGCCCAGAGAGTTCCACCACCATCTCCCCTCTGGCCACCGAGGAAACCGAGGCTCATGGTGACCTGGCCCAGGTCTGTTGAGCTCACGGTCCTTCTCATCCCCAAGATCAGAGGGCTGCCACCAGGGAAGGAGCTGGCCCCTAGACACAGCCCAGGAAGCACACAGGGAAGGATGCCCTGGGGACTTCGGTATGTTATTGCAAAGAAAAATTTATTGCTATTTGAACCCTGCTTTCATGCCCCATTTCCCAGAAAATGAGCCACGGGAGACACCAGGAGAGGTAGGAGACCATCCTCCTTGCACAAAACCCACTCCCTCGGATGCTGTCCTCAGCGAGGGTGGCTGGGGGCAACCAGGGGGCCCACCCGCAGAGTGGCAGAGGAGGCAGGTTGACCCTGCGGACGTTGAGCTCTGTGGCGAAGGTCCTGGCCTTCTGGTAGAAGAGGAGCGACTTCTCACGGTCCAGGAGGAAGTTGTGGGAGACGGTGGCCGGCCGCGTGTAGATCTTCAGCTGTGCCTTCTTGTTGCCCAGGTCCACGGCGGCTGCCAGTGCCAGCTGGTAGTACTCAAACGGGTCCTGAAGGGGACAGGTCATGCTCAGCAAAAGGGGGACTCGGAGCCCATCTTCCCAGAGGCCGTTCCTGTCTCCAGGTCATTCCACATGTCCAGCCAATGCTGGCTCACCCCATGAGCCCTGAAACCTGTTACACTGCTGTGGTCTCAGCTGCAGGAAGTGGGGACGACCCTGACAGCACTGGAAGCCTTCCTGACTGTCCCTACGCCCCACTCACCCCAACCGTCCTGCCCCAGTGCCACCCTCTCTGCAGGCAGTGGCTGCTTTCCCCAT
Source organism: Macaca mulatta (assembly GCF_049350105.2). Lineage (NCBI taxonomy): Eukaryota > Metazoa > Chordata > Mammalia > Primates > Cercopithecidae > Macaca > Macaca mulatta. Next base: position 8,447,390 of record NC_133413.1, read on the forward strand.
GGGCCGAGGTCAGGGCAGATCCTGCCTGCTCTGAGAGTTCCATGCAGGACCCGTGGCTCCGAACCACAGCAGGGGCACAGCGTTGAGTGACCCAGGCTCCCCTCTGGCCCCTGTCCATGCTGACCATTTCCAGGCCCTCCACGGGACAGGCCAGGTACAAAACCATCTCACAGGTGTCCTCTCTGGCAATGTTCCCTGAAATATTGACAGAGTGTGACGCCCCAGACATCCACTCCCATTTTCAATGCATCTTTGGCCCAAACTCACCATCCCTGGGTTGGGATGCCGCCTCCCAGAACTCCTCCTTCACCCTCCCATCCCCCACCCGGCTTCTCCCCAGGCGCCTCCACCACATGGAGCCACCCAAGGGACCTCTCTAAGACCCATGCCTGGCCTGTCCTTTACCATCTCAAGATGGCTCCCAGGGTCAAGGACAAAGTCCAAGATGCAGCAGTCCATTCCCCCACTGCCCCGCCCCACACACGGAGCAGGGGCATGAGAAGGCCCCGAGTCACCGCCACTGCTCATCCAATGCCCCCGGCCCAGCCGAACACTGGACTCTGTGCTGGGTGCGTGGCTGAGCCTAACGTCCTTGCTCCCAGTCTGAGGGACCTGGGAGTGAACACTGACCACACAGGGTGGCCCAGGCTGTGGCAGAGGGAAGCCCAGGAGCCTGTGGGGGGCCCAGGAGGCCCCAGACTCAGCGGGGGGTGGAAGGCAAAGGCTTCCTGAAGGGGTGGGGGCTTCCCAACTAAACAGGAAGGAGCCAGCCAATGCATATGTCTCTGCGTGTGCCTGTGCCTTTGTGTGCCTGTGTGTGCGTAGCCTGTGTGCGTGTGCCTGTGCCCGTGTGCATTTGTGTGTGCATTTCCATGTGCCTGTAGTGTGTGCAACAGCTAGTGAGTGGCAGGCTGAGCCAGGACACACTTAATCTTCCCTATTCCAGGGCTCACTCTCACGTGTACACTAAAGGGGACCCCGTTTTAGAGGCAATCGGCAAAGATGCCCATTTACCCCTGCCTCTCTGCCAGCCTTCCAGGCCCCATGCAGCCCGGCGTTTTCTCCTACTCCTCTGGGCCCTGGGTCCAGAGTCTCCTATACAAGGAGGAGGGTGTAGCCTTGGAAAGACAGCCGCCCTTGGGGAATTCCAAGGGGGCCTCCCTGTGGGAAGCTGGCCTGCGCTGACAGCATAGTCACGATGAGGCCCAGAGGGCTGTGCATGGGAAGGAGATGAAGGAGGCCTCTGCCCCTCAACCCCAACCGTGGACTTTGGCCTCTCAGGTACTACTTGGCCCTTTCCTTCCTCCTGGGCAGGCAGAGGGGGCGGCAGCCTTGACCAAGAGAGATAAAGGCCTCTTCTGGGAGGCCCGTCTCCCTGGGTCCCAGGCGAGCCCCTGAGCGGTGAGTAGCATCCCTCTGGGTCTGACGCTTGGCACCTCCCTGTCTGGCTGGGACTTGGGAGGCCACAGGGACCACTTCTGACCACCAGGTGTCGCCAGCACTGGGTGGGGGCCTTCCGGGCAGCCCCAGGCCTGCGGTGGGGGATACGATACGGGGCGAGGTCGTAGGGCTGCCCCAGCTCCTCATGTTGTTCTAAGGACCCCAAGATCTCGGCCCCTGGACTGGAGTGCCCTGGCCCCTCAGCCCATAAGGAGCACTGATGCGGTGCCCGTGCGATGCTGAGGAGGGGCGGTGCCTGCTGGGCAGAGGGGTGGAGACACGCCAGGTCTGAGTCTGACAGTCCCAGCTCTCCACCCCTGCAGGGCTGGGGGCAGAGGGAGCACAGCACCTCCGCTCCAGACAGACGCCACCCAGCAAGGCCTCAGCCTGGCTGGCTGGGGCCCCGCCCCACTGCACCTGCCCTGAGCTGGGGTTTCCCTGTCTGTGAACCCGATGGTAAGACACTGGTCCCACCCCACCCTTCCTGGGTGATGTGAAGATTCAAGGTGTCTCGGGACTCCAGGAAGGAGTTGCTCAGTGCAGGCTGGCACCCTGGGTAGGCTTCCTAGAGGCGGCGCCAGGATTTGGGTTGGATCTTGCAATGTGGATTCAATGTGAGGATGATGCCGTCCTCCAAAATGTCCTTCTCCTGACCCTGTTTTCTTTGTTAAATGCAACTTGACACTTGACTGTCGAGACTCAGTTTTGGTGTCACCTCCTCCAGGAGGGTCCCCCTGACTACAATCCCCCTTCTTTACCCAGAGGCCACCATTGCCCACTCATGTGTCAGCCTCCCTGGCTGAGACTGAGTTCTTGAGGGTGGGGCCTGGCCAGCTTGGGAGCTGGGTTGTATCTGCTAACATTGCCGGTTCCTCCAGCCACGTGCAGAGCTTCAGGGAGGCCACTGGGCCATTCCTAAGGCAGGCTGGAACCCAGGCCTCTGGGTCAGGGTAGAGATCCCACTCCAAGGGGGCCGGGAACACCCCGAGCCCTGCCCCTCCCCACCCACCTTCAGGTCATAGAAGATGATGTCACCGAGCACCAGGTACACCTTCACGTAGTAGAGGGTCTCCTCGTCGAACTCCAGTGGCGAGTTGCAGAGCTACAGGGCCTTGAGGTAGAACTGCTCTGCCAGCTTGCCCTGGCCCAGCTGATGGTGCAGGGCGGCCAGCCGGTGGTAGGCCACGTGCTCGTTCAGCCGGTCCCCTGGGGTGCAGGCCAAAGGGGCAGGTGTGAGGACGCGGCTCCCTGGGGCAGGGAGGGCACAGGCCCCTCAGGAGCAGGTATGCAGACCCCAGGCAGCACACCCGGCTTGCCTCCAGGCACCTGCGGTCGCCTGGGCAGCTCTGGCCAGTCCCTTCCAGGTTCCCAGACTCACTTTCCCATCTGCAAAGCAGAACTAATAAGGCCTGCCCCTGTCTACTGTGAGGCTTTGGCAAAGTCGGACTTGGATGGCCCAGCTCTGTGCCTACACATAGCCACCTGCCTTTGCTCACTGGTTTTAACCAGGGGAGCCCAAAAGCCATGCAGTCCAGGTGCTCCCGGGCACCCCGGCTCCAGGCAACCCACAGACGTGACATCCGACTCCTCCTGCGTGTGTCACAATCAGAGCCCCCTACTTTGGGGAGTCAGCTGCACACCTACTGTGTACTGGGCCACGGGGCACAAGGTGCTGGGGCATGCGGCCTGCCTAGGGTTCCCTGTCTCTGGAGGGGGACAGATGACCCTGGCACAGCACCAGGGGATGCCCGGCCTTAAGGGGCAGACTGCTGGAAGGGGAACTGGGATTTTATCAGCCAGAGAGCCGTGTGGTTGATGAGGTTGGGAAGGGCACAAGATAAAGGGAATGTGCCACTCAGCCTGGCACATACAGGGACCAACGAGATGCCTGGCATGTCTGGAAGGCAGAGGGCACACTGGGCGGCCCTTGTGGTCAGCAGCGGGAACAGGCAGAGGAAGCAGAGCTCAGTCAGGCAGGGAGCTCTGCACTGTGTGAGAGACCTCGGGCTGTGCCCCACAGCCGGATGGGGAAGCCAGTTGGGCAGATCTGCCTGCCTGGACAGGAGACCAGGAAAATCCAGCAGCTGTTTCAGCTCCTGCCCTGCAGACCTGGAGGCTGGGCTCTGGCAAAGTGTGGGTCCTGGCAGGGTGGGGGCTCAGGGGACTTACCCAGAGTGATGCTGAGTGCTAGGGCCATGTAGGCAAACTCCAAGTCCTCCTGGGGCTCCTCCAGGGTGGACAGGAGTGCCACCAGCTTTTTGCACAGCTGTAGCTGCAGCTCCGCCTTGCAGTTGCCCATAGTCACTGCCAGGGCCAGGGCCAGGACCCGGTCCTACCACACAGGCAGGTGGGGTCAGGTTTCCCGCAGCACCCACCTTGCGCAGCGCCCTCCTCAGAGCTCAAACATGTGCTTGGAGCTTCCCACGCCCCAGCTACCCCTGCACCTCCACACAGCTCTGTGCTCTGGGATAACACACAGTTCAGACACCCAAGTTGGGGGCTGAAGAGTCACCTGAGGCCCATCCAGCTACACCCAGCAGCCTCAGACCAGCCTCTCCCACCTGGGCACCAGGGGTCTGACTGGGGGGAGCCAGCACTCCTCTCTCCTCTAAAAACACCACATTTATCTGTGCCCAGGGCTGAGCCACACCGTGAGCTCAGAGGAAGGGAGAAGCCGTCCCACTTCGGGGTGCAAGCAGACCTGGGCCTCCCACTGACATGCTGTGTGTCCTCTGACATGTCCCTGTGCCTCTCTGAGCCTCAGTTTCCTCATCTGGAAGATGGGGACAGGACTTCTCGCTCATGGTTGCTTGAGATCATCAGGTACAAGGGTAGAGCCATTGTCACATCCAGGCCCCAAACGTTTGTCCCGGGCAGGGGCACGGTCAGTATCATTCCCGGTGAGAACACTGGGAAACTAAGCATGTGCATGGGTGGCCCTGCCTCCAGGTGGGAGGCCTCTGCCCTGCCACAGCTGTGCCTCAGCCCTCCAGGTGCCCCCCTGAGGCCCACCCACATCAGCCCACAGGCCAGCTCACCCGGTAGAAGGACACGGCTTTCTCCCGCTCCCAGGCCCCATTGAAGAAGATGTCTCCAGCTGCCTCAAACAGCTCCAGCCCCAGGCTGGGGTCGCCTGTGTACAGGACCACATTCTGTGCCACCTGAAAGGAGACAGAAGTTCCCTCAAGACCCACATCTGGCGTGGTGGCCACGCCCACCTTCGCCAGCCTCCTTCCTCTCACACACTACAGGTACACCTGAGCATTTTTCAGGCTCTGTGCATTAGGGATGCCCCCACCACTGGCATGAGGACAATGAACTGATGCACCTGAGTGCCAGGAGGTGACTGAGCAGCTGCAGCCCAGGAGCCCGACACCTGTGAATCCTACCACCAGGGCTAGCCCTAGCCCACTTCCCCTGCACTCAAACCAGTCTCCGTGGCCCCCAGACTGCTGGGAGCCCATCCCCTGGCTCCTTTCTGGGTTGCCACATCCCTGCCACATCAACAGTGTTTGTGGGTGTGCCTGGTCCCCTCTTGGCCATGAGCTCTTGATCCCTCTCCTCAGCTCATGGAGGTATACAGCAGGTGCTCAATAATGAAAGCTTCACCAGGCTCGTGGGCTTCACAATTTGTTCCAGATCACACTGTGTTTGGGAAAGCCTCTCAAAACAGCCACTATGATAGATTCATTTTGTAAGGAGATGTGCCATGTGTCGCTTGGAGCAAGTTCTTCCGTGTGTTAACTGAGTGGTCACATTATTTGAGCATATGCTGTATACCAGCAGGTGCTGGGCACTGTGAGGGGCCGCGCCTCTGCCCTCAGGGAGAAGATGCTGGCCACTGGGGGAGGATGTGCAGGAACCAGTTGGAGGGAGGGAAAAGGCACACAACAGGTGCTCAGCAGTGGCTTAGGAATGAGTGGATGGATGGATGAATGGATGAGGAGATGTAGACACATGGATGGATGGATGGGTGTGTGGATAGATTAATGCTGGGATGGATGGATGGATGGATGGATGGATGGATGGATGGATGGATGGACGGACGGATGAATGGATGGATGGACGGACGGGTGGGTGGATGGATGGATGGATGGATGGGTGGGTGGGCGGAATGATGTGTGTATGTCTGCATGTATATATGGGTGGGTAGATAATGCATTGATGGGTGGAGGGTAGATGATGTATGTGCATATTGATGGCTAGATGGTGGATAGACGAATGTATGGATAAACCAATGAACAGATAGATGAATGGAGGGATGGATTAATGGGTAGATTAGTGGGTGGATGGATGAATGATGGATGGATGGATGAATGAATGGGTGGATGGATGATGGATGGATGGAAGGACGAACAGGTGGATGGATGGATGATGGAAGCATGGATGGATAATGGAAGCATGGTTGGATGATGGATGGATGGATGAATGGATAAATGGATATGTGGATGGATGATGGATGGAAGGATAAACAGGTGAATGGATGGATGATGGAAGGATGAATGGACGGATGGATGGATGAACAGGTGAATGGATGGATAGACGGGTGAATGGATGGATAAAAGGATGGAAGAATGATGGATGGATGAATGGACAGATGGATGGACAGATGGATGAATGGACAGATAGACGGATGATGGATGGATGGATGATGGATGGATGGATGGATGATGGATGGATCGAAGGATGAACAGATGAATGGATGCATGATGGAAGGAGGGATGGATGGATGGATAAATGGATAGATGGATGAATGATGGATGGATGGAAGGATGAACAGGAGGTGAGTGTGATGGATGGATGAATGACGGATGGATGAATGGTGGATGGATGGAAGGATGAACAGGTGGATGGATGGAAGGATGAACAGTTGGACGGATGGAAGGATGAACAGGTGGATGGATGAAAAGATGAACAGGTCGATGGATGGAAGGATGAACAGGTGAATGGATGGTTGATGGAAGGATGAATGGACGGATGGATGGATCAACAGGTGAATGGATGGATAGACGGGTGAATGGATGGATGATGAATGGATGGATGATAAATGGATGGATGATAAATGGATGGATGATAAAAGGATGGATGATAAAAGGATGGATGGATGAATGGACAGATGGATGGATGATGGCTGGATGGATGATGGATGGATGAATGGATAAATGGATGGATGGATGATGGATGGATGGATGGAAGAATGAACAGATGAATGGATGGATGATGCAAGGATGGATGATGGAAAGATGGATGGATGATGGAAGGATGGATGGATGAATGAATGGATAAACGGATGGATGGAAGGATGAACAGGAGGTGAGTGGATGGATGATAGAAGGATAGATGGATGATAGATGGATGGATGGATATATCAATGAATGGATAAATGGATGGATGGATGAATGATGGATGATGGAAGGATGGATGGATGAATGGACAAACAGGTGGATGGATGGTGGCTGAATGAAGGGATGATAAAAGAATGGATGAATGATGGATGGATGGATGGATGGATGGATGGATGGATGGATGGATGATGGATGGATGAATGGAAGGATGAACAGGTGAATGGAAGGATGAACAGGTGAATGGATGGATGCTAGAAGGAAGGATGGATGGATGGATGGAAGGATGAGCAGGTGAGTGGATGAATGATGGAAGGATGGATGGATGATAGATGGATGGATGGATGATGGATGAATGGATGGATGGAAGAATGAACAGGTGAATGGATGATGGAAGGATGGAAGAATGGATGCAGGGATGGATGGATAGGTGAATGGACGGATCATGGATGGATGGAAGATGGTTGGATGGATAATGGAAAGATGGATGGAAGGATGGATGGAAGGATGGACGAACAGGTGAATGGATGGACGAAGAGGTGAACAGAAGAATGATGGATGGATGGATGGATAGAAGGATGAACAGATGGAAAGATAGATGGAAGGATGGATGGATGGACGAACAGGTGAATGGATGGACGACTAGGTGAATAGGTGGATGGACAGGTGAATGGATGGATGATAAAAGGATGGATGGATGATAGATGGATGGATGGAGGGAGGGATGGATGATGGATGGATAGATGGATGGATGCTTGGAAAGACGAACAGGTGAATGGATGGATGATGGAAGGATGGAAGGATGGATGGATGGATGAATGGATGGATGGATGATGGATGGATGGATGGATGGAAGGATGAGCAGGTAAATAGATGATGGAAGGATGAATGGATGGGTGGATGGAGAGTGAACAGCACAGGGGTCCTCCTGCATCCCTTGCCACTCACCTGGATGTACAGGTCCACCAGCTCACTCTGCTGCAGGATGTAATAGATCTTCCCTGCTTGCAGCCAGGCATGCGCCTCCTTCTCTTCCTTCTGAAGGTCAATGAAAATCCCCAGACTTCCTTTGGTGTAGTCCAGAGCGGATCTGCAGGCCCTGGAATCACACACAGGTGTCAGAACAAGGGTTCTCATCCTCCTGGAACCAATCTGCCTCCTCCCGTGTGTCTGGTGACAGATGAATCTGGAATGTGCGGACTGGGAACGGCCCTCTTGTGTGTGCAGTGTTCTGCCCTTCCCAGGCTGCTGGGAGGGCCAGGGTGAACACACACGGCGTGGAAAAGATGAAGGACATCCTTCTGAGGGAATCGAGCATCATGCTGCCCTGTGGCAGGAGGAGTGTGCTAGTCCATCTCCCCTGCCTCCCAGACATGACCTGTGTCTTCTCCAGATGCACCAGGAGCCGTTAGTGTTCAGGGGCTATCTGGGCCGATGGTAATCAAGGTGTGCAGGCATCAGAGTCACCCGGAGGCCAGTCCTTATAACTTGCTGGCCCTGCCCCCACAGCTTCCGGCTCCACAGGCCTGGGGCAGGCCCTAGAACTCCCACTTGCCACAAGCTCCTACGTGACACGGATGCTGCTCTACTGGTCCAGGCACTACACTTTGAGAAGCATGGCTCTAGCACACTGGCCCATTTTCCTTCTGTGAAACTGAGACCAAGACTGGAGCCAGTCTCCCGGGTCCCCATGGAATCTGGCTCCTTCCCTGCTCTCTCAGTAAGTCTGACACTCGAGGGGGTGTGACTGCAGCAATGTCACTGGGCCCTGTGGGTGGGGTGGCCAGGGCCATGGTTACCCCACCAGGTCAGGATGCTTGGGGGAAGCCGAGTAGACCACATATGGGACGTGAGACCTTGAAACCCTGCCACAGGGAAGCAGGTGACACAACTGGCTCTGTCTTCTGTGGGAGAGAAGCCACAGGTGGGTGATGTGGTCACATTTAAGGGGACAGATGAAGGCCAGGAGTGAAGATTTGGGGCAGGCAGAGGTCAGATGACAAAAGCCACCATAGTAGGAAGAACAGCCCAGAGTGCATGTACTGCCTCTGCTGGGGTGGAGATGACCTTTGACCCAACAAGGGAGGCTCAAGCTGGGACTCATGGCCCAGCAGCAGCCCTGGGACGACCCCAGGCCCACCAGCTCAAAACATCTGATGCCAAGGAACCAAATGATCAAAAGGAGAGGGGCTGCTGGGGTCCTGGGCCAGCTTCCCTGTGCCCCCCTCCCTGCCCTGCCCGCCCCTACCTCCACCACTGCAAAGCCAGCCCTTACCGCTTGTTGCCCAGGACAGGTAGAGTTGACTGATGGTCTCCAGGAGCTGCCCCTCCAGCACCTTGTCGGCCACCTTGCGGGCCAGGGAGAGCTGGAGCTCATGGTAGATGACACACTGGGCCTCGCTGGGCATGACGGTGCTATAGAAGTAGCACAGTCAGTGAACGGCCCGCAACTGGCCTGGGCAGAAGACAAAATGGAAGACGTTAGTCTCCCAGCATCGAAGCGAACCTGGCTGGGCTCTGAGGCCCCTGTGCCGTGCTTGCCTCTTTCACACCTCTGTGAGCCTGGGCCCCATAGGTGGGGAGACTGAGCGCAGACAGGCCATGCACCCGTGCCAGGGCAGACGCCGAGCACACAGTCACATGGGCACACCTTGGTGCAGATGCTCACGGTAGAGGCCGGCCTTCTTTACAACTCCCAGGGCCGAGGTCCTGGCCAGGCTCGGCGCCTGCACCAGGCCATCTATTTCTGCTTCACAAAGCCCCTCTGGCCAGGACCAGGGCCACCTTCAGCCTGAGCTGATGAGGCCAGGGGCAAAAGGAGCCCCTGTCGCAGATGGAACCCTGAGAGAGCAAAGCCAAGTGTCATGTCTGCCACACACGGCATCATGTTGGGGGAATGGGGTTCAAAACCGGGCCACGGCGTTCCCACACATGCTTCTCTCATGTAACCAGGCTCCCAAGCCACACGCTCACTGGCCTCTCCCAAAGCCAGGGCGCTGGGAACGGTGGAAAGTTTCTGAGTTTCTAGTGCCAGAAACATTCCGGAGATTAACACAGGAAACCAGGTACGCCGAATGGACATCTGTTACACACGCCACCCAATGACAGCTGAATACATAGTCCTCTCGAGCACCGAGGGGACATTTCCCATGACAGACCATGTGCCAGGCCACAAAATGAGCCGCAGTGAATGGAGAAGGACTGAGACCGAAGCAGAGGTGTTCTTCAGCTGTACTGGCACAAAACTGGAAATCAACAGTGAAGGAAATGTGGGAAATTCAAAAATATGTGGAAATTACACACTCCTAAACAACCAGTGAGTCAAAGAGACCATCAGGGAAACTGAAAACTAATTTGAGAAGAATGCAAACAAATGCACAGCCCGGGCCAGGGTGGTGGCTCACGCCTGACATCCCAGCACTGTGGGAGGCCGAGGCGGGAGGATCGCTTGAGTCCAGGAGTTTGAGAACAGCCTGGGAAACATGGTGAAATCCCGTCTCTATAAAAAATAAAATATAAAAATTAGCCGGGTGGGGTGGTGCACGTCTGTAATCCCAGCTACTCGGGAGGCTGAGGCATGAGAATGGCTTGAACCTGGGTAGAAGTTGCAGTGAGCCAAGATTGCACCACTGCACCCCACCCTGGGCAATAGAGCAAAACTCTGTCTTAAAAAAAAAAAAAATAGCACAGTGTATCAAAAATTCCAAGATGCAGCTAAGGCAGTGCTGAAAGGGAAATTTATAACTGTAAATGTCTACATTCAAAGAAAGAAGAAAAATCTCAAATCAAATACCTAACCTTCCACCTTGAGAAACTAGAAAAAGAATGAACTAAACCCAAAGCAAATAAAAGAAAGAAAATAATAAACATGAGAGTGGAAATGGGAAGTAAAAATACAGAGAATGGAAAAACAAAAGAGATAATCAACAGAACCAAAAGTGGGTTTTTTGAAAATAATAACAAAATTGACAAATCTTTCACCAGACTGACCAAGAAAAGAAAGACGGGACACAAATGACTAAAATCAAGACTGAGCACCATGGCTCACGCCTGTCATCCCAGCGCTTTGTGAGGCCGAGGTGGAAGGATCGCTGAGGCCAGCATTCAAGACCAGCCTGGGGGAACATGATGAGACCCCATCTCTAATAAAAAGAAATAAATAAAAAATTAAAAACCAAGTTTCTAAAATCAGAAATGAAAGAGGACACATTATTGCCGACCTGACAGAAATAAAAGGATTCCATGAAAACACTACGAACAATTGTACACCAACAAATCAGACCATCTAGACACAACAGCCAAGCTCCTAGAAAGACACAAACTACCGAAAATGACTCAAAGATGACCCCAAGTAAGCATGTGGGGTAGCAGCCCCGCCCTCGGTCTCCTCGACCTTTCAGCGCAGGGTGGGGAGATAGGGAAGCATGATCGTCGTTCCCTGGCCTGCATTTCCAAGTCTGAATCCCCCAGCACCCTGGGGAGGGCCTCGTAGGAGGAGGTGCCACAGGCTATTGTGCCAGGAGCCACGGGAGGCTGCAGTGGGGGTTGGGGCGCTGGATTCCTGGAGGGTCTCCTTCCAGTCAGACAATGCCCCTGGGGAAGAAGCCTGGGTCTGAACCCCCCACCCCTCCTTGGGCAGATGTGTGGGACCGGGGCCCCTTCACACGGTCCTTCCCAAACTCTCATCCCTCCTAGGGCCAGGAGTGGGTGCCAGGCCTGTGATGGGAAATGGGCAGATTTGGCCACAGCCCCTGGGGCTCTGGTCCAGGCCACAGGAGGCACCTCTGAGTGGTCTCACTATGCCATGACAAAGCGCTGCAAGGCAGAAGGGACCCACAACAGGATCCCTTGTCTCGGCCATTTCCCTGGACTCAACTTCCTCATCTATCCTCTGCGGCCTAGATTTCGGACAGCCCTGCCCACCGACTGTCCGTTCACTGCTCAGTCTGCAGTGACTGTTCGATAGCACTCCATGGCTCCCCAGTGCTCTTGGGGAAAAGGCCAAGCCACAGCCTGAGGCCCCAGGCCCTGCTTAGCTCTCCAGAAGAGCTTCTCACCATCCAGCACCCAACTCACCCACTCCTAACTCTGCACCTCCCTGCATAAGCCCTGCTCACTCACCCCTGCTCACACCCCACTTATCCCCGCTCACACTTCCGCTCGCTCACCCCAATCACACCTCCGCTCACTCACCCCAACTCAGTCATCCCCGCTCACACTCCCACTCACTCACCCCCACTCACACCACCACAACCCACTCATCCCCACTCACACTCCTGCTCACTCACTCCATCACACCTTTACTCACTCACCCTCTCACTCATCCCCGCTCACTCTCCCGTTCACTCACCCCCACTCACCCCCACTCACCCAACCCCACTCACCCCCACTCAATCACTCCCACTCACTCACCCCCAATCACCCCCACTCACTCACCCCTGCTCACACCCCCTTCATCCCCGCTCATTCACCCCCACTCGCTCACACCTGCTCACACTGTACTCATCCCCGTTCACACTCCCACTCACTCACCCCCATCACACCTCCGCTCACTCAGCCCCACTCACTCATCCCCGCTCACTCACCCCCACTCACTCACCCCCATCACACCTCCGCTCACTCAGCCCCACTCACTCATCCCCGCTCACTCATCCCCACTCACTCACCCCCATCACACCTCCGCTCACTCAGCCCCACTCACTCATCCCCGCTCACTCACCCCCACTCACTCACCACCACTCACCCCCACTGGCTTATCCCTGGTCCTTCACACAGGCTACACCAACAGCCCCTCCCCCACCACCTATTACTTGACTAAATCCTCTCAACCCTCTGGTCCCAGACTAAAGAGGCTTCCCTAACCCGGGGCCAAGTGCTGCCCCGCCATCACGCCACTCCCCCTTTTGTGGCTTCTCTGGCCTAAAGCTCACATTCCCACGCTCAGTCCCTGTTACCCGAGGACCCCACAAACCCCATTTGTGGGTGGGGCCTGACACACACTGCGCAAGAGCTGCTTTTGCATGAACTGCTCTGCGGCTTTGGGCAATCACCCGCCCCGTGTCCTCTGTGAAGTGGGATGACAGGTGCGCAGGCTGCCAACATACCAAGCAGATAACACGGGCACAAGACCCGGCGTTCAGGGCCTGGCTCATGGAGGGGCCCCAAGTCCCAGATCAGCAGAGCCTGCCTTGATCCCAGGGTTATGGCTAGGGATTCCCAGCACGCAGGACTTTCCGTGCTCAAGGCAGCATGGTCCCTGGGCAAACTGGGAAGAGCTGGCTGCCCCAGTAGGGCAGAGGGCCTGGCCCTGTGTGGGAACCGCCTGTCTCCAGGGCGCTTGCCAACATCTGCTGCTGGCCATGACTCAGCACTTTCGATGGTGGAAAAACCACCACTTGTTTCTGAATCACAAACCCCAGGTGTGCCCTGACCCGAGTGACCCCGGGAGGCGCACAGGAGGAACCGGGGCACTCACTCTCCACATGGCCCATCCCCACAGTGACCAGAAGGGCCCATTCATAGTAGCCCTTGCCCTGCTGGGCCGGACCCTGGTGGGTGCAGAGGTGGCCCAGCTGCAGGAGCACGTGGTGAAGTCCCGGCCACACTCCCTGCAGGGCAGCCTCGATAACAGCCGCACGGACTCCAGGAGGTAGTGCTGGGCCATGCTGCTGGCACCCGCGTGCAGGCACAGGGTCCCGAAGTTGGCCAGCACCACTGCCTGGTTCCTCCGCTGGCCCAGGTCCTGAGCTGCCCGCAGGGTGCTGTAGTAGCCCTAGGCTGCCTGTCTCGTCCGGCCCAGCAGGGCAAGGACTACTATGTCTTCAGAGCCACGTCTCTCTCTTGTCATCTAACCCATTTAAACTCTCCTTTCAAACTATATGCCAGACCTAACCACTTCTCACCTTTCTCATCATTTGCAACCAGGTCCAGCCCTCATCATAGCGCTCTGGGTTACTGCAAAAGCCTCCCAATCACCAGGCACAGTGGCTCATGCTTGTAATCCCAGTACTTTGGTAGGCCAAGGCGGGTGGATCATCAGAGGTCAGGAGTTCAAGACCAGCCTGGCCAACATGGTGAAACCCCTCTACTAAAAATACAAAAAATTAGCCAAGCATAGTGGTGGGCGCCTGTAATCCCAGCTATTCGGGAGGCTGACGCAGGAGAATCACTTGAACTCAGAAGGCAGAGGTTACAGTGAGCCGAGATCGTGCCATTGCACTCCAGCCTGGGTGACAAGAGCGAAACTCCATCTCAGAAGGTTTAAAAAAAAAAAAAAAGCCTCCCAACCCACCTCTCTCCTTCCACCTTTCACCCTGACCTGCATTCTACCTTCCACTCTCAAACATTTCAGAAAAAAAATTATATCTACAGAGAGAGAAAGAGAAAGTACAAATGGGGTGAAATGTTTGGGGAATCTGAGGGAAGAGTATATGGGAATTCTCTGTACTATTTTTGCAACTTTTCCATAAGTCTGGATTATTTTGAATTCAAGAGTTAAAGAAAAAACAAAAACAAAAACAAAAACAAAAACAAAACACTCTCTCCCTTTGTGAACCCATCTTGTCTCTCCCCTGGTAACTGACGGACGCTCTCAACTAACACATCTATTTTCTCATGAACACGAAAAGAACCCTTGCCTAGTTTTGACTTTCTGTGCTTGGCAGTAGAATTTCATATATATGTGTGTGTGTACATATATGTGTGTGGTGTGTGTGTATATACAGAGAGGGAGAAATATATATGTGTGTATATATATATAAATATATATTGTAAATTTACAATGGTAATGTGTATATATATAAATATATGTGTGTGTGTAAATATATATAATACATACCCCATAGCCTGTCCTTAACCAGTTCTAAACTTAGTCGGAAAAACACATACCTAAGCAGAGAATTTCAAAATAATATGATGAATATTTTGATAGAGGGATGTGTTGCTATGGAACACGCTGCTAAGACACAAAACCTCCTAGATGGGGCAATGAATGAATGAAGTTTTGCACCTATAGGCACCCCCTCTGATAGCCCCTCAAACATTTATACTTATATGCATTTGCTTCCCCTAGGACCCCATTTCATAAGGGTTAGTCCTAGAGCCTAGCGAGTTCCTACTACAGCTGGCACACATATGCCATTCAAGAAACAGTGGCTGAGTGAATGACGAGTTAAGAACCATTTGTCAGCCAGTGCTCAGTAATACAACATGCACTGGTATGCAAATTATATTTTTGTTGAAAGCAAGGGCAGGATCACAAATTATCTTTCCAGAGAAAGCAAACCTCAAAAGCTTCTTTACCCTACTAAAGCACGTTCTAAGAAGCTCCCCTTATATAAAAGAAAACTTCCTCATTCGTTATCAATGGCATGTAAACCTAATAAGCCTTCACCTCTGATGACATCTCTTCCATCCCCAGGGCTAGATGAAGGAGGTTCTGGAAACCCTGGTAGTTGTGAAGGTGGCCCCCAGCTCTGACAGTCTTGAACCCTGTGGGCGCGGGGGTCACACAGCAGAACAGAGGAAAGCATCATCTGGCTTCGAATATGTTTGAACCAGAGATGGCAAATAGGCTGCAGCCAACTGAAAACACCAGAGATTCCTGGTGGCCACCTGAGGGGTTGTGCTCTTAAAAAACAAAAATTAAAATTAAAAATTAAAAAATTAAAAAAGGAAGGGGTCAAGAATCCATCAGGTCTGACTGAGATGTGTATCAGTGACTAACACCCCATATGGCAAAAGTATTCCGGTGCGCTTTGGGTACTCACAGCTTCTGCAGTATTCAAAGGCGTGTGCTTCCCTAAGACTAAGCCACAGGAATACCCCCCCAGCAACAATGCCAGGAGAAACGTCTAACATGCATTTGGCTAGAAATACAGTTGTCTTTAACAAATTAACACTGAATACATCCTGACTTATTAGAGCCTGCGAGAATGACATTCTCAATGATAACAGTTATCACTACAATCTCCAAACATCTGTGATCCTACAAGGAGGAACTGTGACAGCGCAGGCCACGTGTCCAGACTGCTTCCCAGACCGCCTGTTACAGAATAAAAGAAATGAAATCCCCCCTAAGAATGTCTTCACTCACATTTAGCCAGTTGTTCCTTTGTGTGCATCTCTGTGCTGAAATGGCCATTCTTCCCCACAGCCTGAAGTCATATGCTAAAATAAATGAGACTCACATGAAGCCAGAAACATGCAGATGCCAAGGAAACCAACACAAATGAAATGGGCTGGAGAGTGTGGCCAGGAGGATGGTACTTCCCAGGAAGCAATTACTTCATCTCTGCCCATGAAGCAGGCAGCTGTCACTGTCCCCCAGGCCCACGCCAGCCACTCGAAGTAGGTTCTAACCAAACTACCTCCAACAATCAACGTAAATACACCACACAATTGGCTTCTGAAAGGACACCTTGCAACCAACAAGAAACTGTAAGCACAACTTTGAAAAACTGTGCAAGTAAAATCCTTGGAAAGGGATCAACACTGCCACATTTTGACTCAAATACTGTTTCGTGGTAGCACTGCAATAATTCACTGAAACAAAAGAATGAATGAGGAACATTATATAAATGAATATAAAAGAATGAATGAAGAATGAACATTATATAAATGAAGGTTTATATAGGAATCAGAGGAAGCATGACTAATCATTTAAAGAAATAGGTCAAGAAACTGCTAAGTTCAGATGCTACCGTGAGACACTGTCAGGGCCTTAGGCAAATTCACTTCTCTTGGTCCTGTTTCTAGGTTCATCAAAAACCAGCTTTGGAATAGGGAATCTGTTGCTTTCCAATGCCTTCCTTCTGTGATTCCAGCCCAGATTTTAGGACTGCTCTCCCACTTGGTATATGAAAGCACTTTCTATGTATAATAGCAAGAGTACATTTCTGTGTTGAATGCGCTTTGGGACCTACTCTATGAGGCAGAATATCATCATGTAATTTTAAGCATGACGACAAGGCTCACTCTAGATAAGAACAACACATAAGACGTGGCCTTACACCTGCGCGTGCCTGGCAGGGAGATGGGGAAGTCTCATTTAATGAAGCCGGGGTGCCTGTTGCACCTTAACATCCTCAGTCCACATCAAGTTCACAACGTCCTTCTGACATCCAACCACAGGTATCACATACTTTTCCACACTTTCCACCCAAGATTAAAATATGCAGAGCACCGTGATAAAGACGCCTCCATCCCCAGCATGTGGGCTCTCGTTCTGTAGAATTACATACTTTCGGGGCAAAATGGTGACCAGGTTGTAGCGGCAAGAAAGACTGGGCTCCGTGGGGACAGCAGGCCCTGCAACAGCCACCACTCCTGTCGCCACAGTCTGACGCAGCTGCAGAGAAGCCGTGGCTGAGGCCATTCACTTTGTGAGAAAACCGCACAGGAGGGAAAAGCTAGGGAAGGTAGGGAAGAGGGCAATGTCAGGCTTCTGAGCCCAAGCCAAGCCATCGCATCCCCTGTGACTTGCACGTATTTGTCCAGATGGCCTGAAGTAACTGAAGAATCACAAAAGAAGTGCAAATGCCCTGTCCCACCTTAACTGATGACATTCTACCACAAAAGAAGTGAAAATGGCCGGTTCTTGCCTTAAGTGATGATATTATCTTGTGAAATTCCTTTTCCTGGCTCATCCTGGCTCAAAAAGCTCCCACACTGAGCACCTTGTGACCCCCACTCCTGCCCACCAGAGAACAACCCCCCTTTGACTGTAATTTTCCTTCACCTACCCAAATCCTATAAAATGGCCCCACCCTTATCTCCCTTCACTGACTCTCTTTTAGGACTCAGCCCGCCTGCACCCAGCTGATTAAAAAGCTTTATTGCTCACACAAAGCCTGTTTGGTGGTTCTTCACACGGACGCACATGACAGGCAGGTGCAGAGCCAGGGAAGGATCTGTGATGAGAACAGAAAGGAATGCGCCTCCCTGTACACACACTCGGATTTTATGACAATGTGCGCAGGGGGCTGAACTGGATGCCTGAGAACATTCCTCCAAGTTCCTTTGCTGATTTTCTAAATATTGGTGTGAAATCTGAACTCAGAAAGTTTTTTTAAATCGCTTCAATCAACATCTTTGTCTGGTGCTCAGCATCATGTCTACATGATCATCTGGAAAACCAACTTCAGTTCTAAGGCTCACATCCTCCTACAAAGTCCCAGGGATTTCACCAGGGAATGCACCTCTCATTCGCATCAAGAACACACATAACTACCATTAAAGAAATGCTTAATTTGCTTACACAATTTTTTAAACACCCAGATTTGAAATACAATAGAGAAGACAACTTTTTGATAGCTCTGCTTTGCAACTGGGAACTGCAGGTAGAGAAAATAACCTGCCATGATTTCTAACCAGCCAACCACCTGTCTTCCCTGGCTGCAGTAGGAGCAATCTTTCTGAGCTCAGGAGGAAAAAGAACCCAGCTGGTTAAGGGACAGATAATCATCAGTTCTCAGCAGGCCTCCCGGGTCCCAAATCCCCATGTGATACGTGGAAGTAAAAAGCTATCAATGACCAAGCATCTGAACGCTTATCCCACCTTGCCATCTGCTTCTCCTGCCATGCAAATATAAAATTAATAAGCCTGGTATTAGAGAACAGAGTTGGTGCTGCATCTGTCTTCCTAAAATTACGGATAATTACCAGCCCACAATGGCTTCTAATCAGATTTGAGTAGTCCCTTAGACAGGAAGCTAAAGTGCCTCAGCCCTAAACTGAGAAGAAAACAGAAACTGGAATGTTCTAGGATTGATTTTTTTCCCCTTGTTCTAAAGTTGCTGTTCCCAAATCTCCTTCTACTGTCTTCTTCATAAAATGTATGAGAAACAGGGAAATTTAAAGACACTACAGAAATGGCCACTTTTTCTATGTACAAACCTTGTGAACATTATTTTCAGCTGCTGGGCTTTTTCTCCACAAACTGTGAGCCTGGAGTACATTTTCTCCCTCGTGGTTACACATTCAGAGTCAGGAAAAGTGGCTTTAGCAATAAAGAGGGGAGTGCAGTGAGAAGTGACCGGGCACTGAGAAGGGCAGACAGGGAGTCCACCTCGGTGGCCTGCAGCACTCCTGGGCCTCGACCTTTACTTTTCTATCTGTACAAGGGATCTAAAGGCCCGTGATTCTAGGCCATGACAGCTCTTCATACACACATACAAAAACATCACACGCCTATGTGAAAAGCTGTGACACTTGGCTGATTTCCTGAAGAAGTTGTCTTGTATCATTTCTACTCAAGTATTCCACCTCCTTCCAGACAAGTATCTGAGGATGATGGGCAATCCCACAGCAATGTGTTAACCTCTCCTGCTTATGATCCCCGTTCACACAGCATTTTCCAAAAGCATTTGGTGTGAAGTGACAGAAGAAAGAAGAAGAAGGTTCTTTCAGCCCATTCATTCATTCATTCATTCATTCAACAAATATTGACTGACTATCTACGTGCCAGGCACTGGTGATATACCAGGGAACATATATTTTTGTAGGTAGAGACAGACAACCAAAAAGCATGTTCAAGAGTGATCAATGCTGTAGAGGAAATACACCAGGAAACAGGAAAGAACAATACCCCTAGCCACCCTACACTGGGGTGATGCTAGCGTTACAAAATGGAAACAGCGGCCGGACGCGGTGGCTCACACCTGTAATCTCAGCTCTTTGGGAGACTGAGGCAGGCAGATCACCCGAGTTCAGGAGTTCAAGATCAGCCTGACCAATATGGCGAAACTCTGTCTCTACTAAAAACATAAAAATTAGCTGGACGTGGTGGCACACGCCTGTAATCCCAGTTACTCAGGAAGCTGAGGCACAAGAATCACTTGAACCTGGGAGGCAGACGTTGGAATGAGCCGAGATCGCGACACTGCACTCCAGCCTGGGTGACAGACCAAGACTCTGTCTCAAAAAAAGTAAAAATAAAAATAAAATGTAAACAGAGAATAAGATACCAAAAGAAAGAACATGAACGATTAATTGTAACAAAAGCCTTTGTGAGCTGATACTTTCCTTCCTGGATCCTTGTCCCTTACAAATGGAAAAAAAGGGCAGGTAGGAGGTAGCATCAAAATGATGTTTTCAGATGGCTTCGGGTTTCCGATGTCTGACAGCCATACTCATGTACTTCAAGGAAAAAGCTCTAGCTCTATAAGCCATGTGGGCAACGGTTTAACGTCTTTTTTTTTTTTTCCCAGAGAGTTTTTAAAATACAGGAAAACATGTATGTTTATTTGGCTGCTCTTTGTCCGCACACATGCAAACTGTGCTAACAGATTTTTTCCATGTTTTCCTGAATTTGCCACTTGCCATAAACAGGCTTCCATGTCTTGTCTATAAATAACACAAACACACAAAAATGCAAATCAAGACAAGCTCTCCCTTCAACTGCCGCTGCCATGATGACAGCGAATGACAATTGGCCAAATCAATACGCGGAGACTGAAGCTGTCCAGCAGACAGCACAGGGTCCACTGCTTTTCCCATAGCATTTAAAGAAACAAGCGGAAACAACTCTCCACACAGGACACACACGTCCTTTGTTCTTTGAATAAATGCTGCCAATGCCCAAAATACTTTCTCCATCACACTATCTATATGGAATTCAAGTTCTTTCCAACACCATGAGTAACGCCAGTGATAGACTGTGTTTAGCCATAGTGACCCATTAGCATTCTTTTTCCTCTAAAATGTTGAAATAATAACATTGAGTGAGCACTCACGAGGTGCCAGGCTCTCAGTTTGATCTCATTTAGTTCTCATTGAAATCCTGTAAGATCAGTACCATATTCTCTCATTTTTCATAGATGAGGAAACTGAGGCACAGAAAGGCTAAGTAAGTTGTCCATGGTCACAGGTTATTTAGGAACTTTTCTCCAAACTTTCAAAAGTTAACTACTGCCACTATTACAAATGGGTTTCTATTTGTTTGTTTTTGTTTTTTTTCGAGACAGGGTCTTGCTCAGAGCAGGCTGGAGTGCAGTGGTGTGATGATGGTTCACTGCAGCCTCCACTTCCTGGGCTCAAGTGATTCTCGCACCTCAGCCTCTCCAGTAGCTGGGATTACAGGCATGAGCCACCACACAGGGGTAATTTTTTAATTTTTATTTTTTGTAGGGATGGGGTTTCACATGTTGCCCAGACTGGTTCCGAACTCTGGGCTCAAGAGATCCTCCCAGGTCAGTCTCCCAAAGTGCTGGGATTACAGGTGTAAGCCACTGTGCACAGCCCTACAAATGTGACTTGTACAAACTCAGAGCAGTGAGCAGGAGGAGAACAGAGACTTCAGCGAGTCTCCTGGCTGTTGCAACACCATATCCCTCCTCCATACCGTAATGTGTCTACACCCACCAAGCTCCTAGACGTTGAAGGCAGGCCAGCTCAGAGACGAAACAGCAGTCAAGAAAGAGAAGATGCAGAAATGTGTCCTGATTTCAGCTCGAGCGTGCCTCTCTGCCCTGCAGCTGCACAGGCAGAAACCAGGGGCCGTGAGTCTGAGGCAGTGTGTTTGGTTCCTGGCAGGTAATCTTTTGGGAGACCATCCCATACAATTAGGGTTACACTTCTCAAAAAGGAAGTGTGACTTTTATAGAAAAATCGATTCCATTTGGGAGAAAGGTCTAATAAAACCACAAAAGGATAATACATTCATAGAACAACAAATTCAATTCATCTGTCACAAACTGAAATCCCAAAGCCCTCTGGGCACACAGCTGCTTTTCTGAGCTGAAATTCAGCTCCAGTTGAGAAACAGGTCAACTTTTCTAAAACGATTTCTTTTCCACATGCCTTCAATAAAAATTCCTTTCCCTCACTTGTCATTTTCCAGATTTAATGGCTCTGTTGGCCTTCCTCTCATTTAGGCCATGAGCACTGACTGAATGTCTGCCACAGCCGGGACTCCAAAGGAGGCACCCTAGGGAACACAGATGACCGCAGCACAGCGACACCCTCAAGGAGCACACACGGGGAAGGCAAGATGATACCATCGCAGCCTTCACACACAAAAGAACTTGGCATCCATACCCCGTCCCATTTCTGGAAAACAACGATGCTGAGTCAGTAACATTTACGGAACAGCCTGCAGTGTGGAGGCAGGCGCGAGGGGGCTTCATGCGGGGACGAGCACCTTCAGAAGGGGGCATGCAAGCAACGTGGAGGCAGGAGACGCCCCCACACACAAGGGCCAGCCTGAGGACCTGCAGAAATGCCCATGCATCTGGGAGGAGGGAGAGAGGACAAGATACTTAAATGCTCCAAAATGAATAGAAGCCTCCCAAGAACCTCCCCCAAAATGGGGCAGGGATTTACAAAAGACCAAACTGAGCATGCGCAGTTACCTGAGCAGAGCGCCACCAGAGCCAGCTATCCAGGAAGAAACAGGGTCACTAGAAGCCTGAGCCTCTACTCCCAGCTCTGCGACTCATTCACCCTATGACCTTGGTGAAGGCTCTTAGCTTCTGTGAGCCACAAGAGAATCACGGGAAAACAGAAGATATGAAAACTGCTCTGCCTTTTTCACTGAACTGCTGAGGGAATAAAATCAGATAATGGATTTTTAAATTCTCTGTGAGTTACGAAGAAAAATACAAACGCATGAAATCATTCTTACCATTAATAACAGCACTGTCAAATTAAGAGCAGAGTTAAGACCACAGCATTTCCCACCCCCCGACTCCCCAGAGAAATAGTGAGTCCAGCCGATGTATTTGGGCAACCCCAGTATCTAGGCTTTGAGAGCCTCAAACAGCTCATGAACTCTGACAGTATCGCTCCAGCCCAGTGCTCACTAAGTTCTCCAAGAGAGCCAACTGACAGAAAATACTACAGATTTTTCAGCTGGGCTTGAAGGCCTCCAAGCTGACAGCACAGCTCAACAATGAAGAAGAGGTTTTCTGCCACTAGGCTCAAAAGCTGGCTTTTGTAGATTCCCATAGAAAGAACATTCAAGGCCAGGCGTGGCGGCTCATACCTGTAATCCCAGCAATTTGGGAAGCCGAGGCAGGAGGATCACCTGAGGTCAGAAGTTCAAGAACACCCTGGACAATATGGCGAAGCCCCGTCTGTACTAAAAATACAAAAATTAGCCAGGCATGCTGGCGAGCACCTGTAATCCTAGCTACTTGGGAGGCTGCGGCAGGAAAATCGCTTGAACTCAGGAGGCCGAGGTTGCAGTGAGCTGAGATCACGCCACTGCACTCCAGCCTGGGTGACAAGAGCAAAACTCCATCTCAAAGAAAAAAAAAAAAAAAGAAAGAGCATTCTTTTTTGCTGATGTTAAATTTCCTGTGCTTAACACAGAGAAATCATACAACACTGAAAAACTGAAAAACATATCATAAGAAGCATTTAGTGACTGAAAAGATATTCAATATGACCTGTAACAGTGAGTTCCCCTCCCCTTTCCAGCCAGCTCCACTAACGCTGTGACCCTTAACAATGCTTTCCCTAACACAGAGGAAAATTAATAGGACCGCTTACCCCTCTCAGCTGACAGCTAAACCAGTGCTTCTCCATGGGCTCACTAAAGATGACCTTAACCCAAAACCAGGCTGCAACGAACCTGTACATGTTGACTACCAATTTCAAAATTCCCATATTCTTTGTTCACCCCTAAGGAAGATGAACTAAAGCCAGGTGTCTCCAAGTCAGAACTGACAGAGGCCTTAAACATCAGATGGCCCATCCCCTTCTTTGACAACCGGGGAATCTAAAGCTGAGCTTATGGAAGAAAACAGCCTGTTTAGTAACAAAGTGAAAACCAAAGCCTAGTCACCTAACCTCTGGTCCAGAACTCCTGCGACAACCCAGCACCCACATAGGATGAGTCTCCCTAACCAGAAACTCTGAAATCCACAACTTTTTCAGTGCCGACGTGACGCTCAACGAAATGTTCATTGGAGCAGCTCAGATTCTGGATTTTTGAATTCAGGATGCTCAACCAGCAAGTATAATACAAATATTCAAAAATCCAAAAATGCAAAAAAATCTGAGACACTTCTGGTTCCAAGCAGTTTGAATGAGAGATTTTTAACCCGCATTTTTTTTTCCTCTAATGAAGGAAATTAAAAACGAGGCCCGAGCATAGTCATTCAATCCATACTAAAGCCATTCAATACTTTAATTAGTACCCATTTAAAGTTAAGTGCTACCCACAGATATCTAAAAGGATGAAAACATACATGCCTATAATCCCAGAACTTTGGAAGGCCGAGGCGGGAGGATCACCTGATGTCAGGAGTTCAAGACCAGCCCGGTCAGCATGGTGAAACTCCATCTCTACTAAAAATGCAAAAATTAGCCAGGTGTGGTGATGCACACCTGTTATACCAGCTACTCGGAGGCTGAGGCACGAGAATCACTTGAACCTGGGGGGAGCACGTTGCAGTGAGCCGAGATCACAGCACTGTACTCCAGCCTGGAGCAGAGAGCAAGATTCTGTCTCAAAAAAAAGAAAAAAGAAAATTAATTTAAATTGTGTTTTCACATGGAGCCCATGTTCCCAGAACACAAGCCCTGCTCTATGCTCCAAGGGCACAAAGTGTGCCCCTTTATCTTAATACTCACCATATTCCATGGCAGTCATTGGCACATGTCTGTCCATCGCACTAGACTTCCTGCGCATGAGGCAGGGATCATATATTATTACCTTTCTGTCCCCAGTGTCTGGCCTAGAAGACACTCAGTAAATGATTCCTGAACTAAGTCAGATACTAAGATACGTTAAACTTGTATTAACAAAATTGATTTAATAAGTTTGACAATGCAGCATTCATACCACACAGCTTAAATCTCAACCTGCAGATTTATCTTGTGTTCTGTTAGATTATCACCTATTAACATTCAGGAGGCACCTAGTATTTGCTGGGCATTACTAATTGCTGGGGACCTAGCAGTGACAAAACAACATTCCTTGTTCAAAGAGAAGTTCTAGTATAAAGAGGAATAGAAGGAACAGGCTAGATTGATGAGAGAGCTAAGAAAAGGACAGGCTGCCATGGGAAGCACCTGGTCTTGTCTGGATGGTACACAGTTAACGAAGTCTGAGTGCTTCGTATAGCATAAGATCATCTCGGCCGGGCGCGGTGGCTCAAGC
This sequence comes from Macaca mulatta, assembly GCF_049350105.2. Classification (NCBI taxonomy): domain Eukaryota; kingdom Metazoa; phylum Chordata; class Mammalia; order Primates; family Cercopithecidae; genus Macaca; species Macaca mulatta. The sequence continues at coordinate 8,472,278 of NC_133413.1, forward strand.
CTGTAATCCCAGCATTTTGGGAGGCCGAGACGGGCAGATCACGAGGTCAGAAGATCGAGACCATCCTGGATAACACGGTGAAACCTCGTCTCTACTAAAAAAAATACAAAAAACTAGCCGGGCGAGGTGGCGGGCCACTGTAGTCCCAGCTACTCGGGAGGATGAGGCATGAGAATGGCGTAAACCCGGGAGGCGGAGCTTGCAGTGAGCTGAGATCCGACCACTGCACTCCAGCCTGGGCGACAGAGCAAGACTCTGTCTGAAAAAAAAAAAAAAAAAAAAAGATCATCTCCTCCAAAGAAGCGAATGAAGCTTTGATTCCCCAGTACCAGAAGTCACCAGAAAGGTGCCCACAGCCACATGCTTAGTGTAGGAAGTGAAACCAAACAAACAAAGCTCCAACTTCCAGAGGCAATGGTCCAATTATGAAATCCTCTGGCTATGTTCAATTGAAATTCAAGGTATTCAAGAGGCCAATATTTAAGTGATAAATTAACCCAACCACTTAAAACTAAAGTAGTCTTTGGTTCAAGGGGTAAGGGTATACTACCTTTTACAAACTTATTAGCTCTTAATATTTACATTTGAATATGATGATGATGGTGTAATAATAACTTTACTGAGTAGTTACTATGTGTTAGGCACCAAACTAAGCACTTTACACACACATTTGCACGATCCTGTGAGATGATGATGACCCCTTGTCATCCCATTTCATAGATGAAAGTCAGGTTTATATAAGCTTAAAAACTTGCCCCAAATGACACAGCTAGTTAGCAAAACCCAGGCAGCCTGACTCCATAGGCCTTGTTTAAAGAAGTAATATTTATAAACTGTCCAGCACAGAGGTGGTACAAACGAGAGTTCAATAAATGCCTAAAGAGCACTTCATACCCAAAATCGTTCCCCGCCAATCAAACTAGACTTACTCTGGTTCTGCACAACCAACTGTCAAATTATTGTTCCATGAAGAAAAGGTGGAATGGGTAGAGATCAGAATAGAGTGAATAACTGGTGAATATACTTCATGACAGGTAGTAACAGGATGTGGCATTTAGGCTATTTCCACATTTGTTTGCATAACACTTTTTCACAGTTCTAAAGCACAAGAACCATTCTAAGCTGGTGAAAGCATCAGGCATGTCTATGATCCAGGACTCCAATTCACTGTGGATCAGCGGATCTCAGCCTTTACGGTATATCAGAACCACCTGGGGGGTTTTTAACAGCACTAGAGCTGCCCAGGCTCCATTCCTGCAAATTCTATTTCAACTGGTCCGGAGGAAGCACGCATGCTTTTTTCACAGCCCCCCAGGTGCAGCTAGGTTTACACACCACTGTCCAAGATGCTCTCACACTTCCGCTCAGTTCAATACACACTCACTGAGATTCTAAACACTACCAATCAGGTTAAGTTAACAAGTCAGGCTCCACTCCCTAATAATATTGGCAAAGAAACCAATATCAGAGATTTATTCCGGTCCAAAACAAATAAATTGCCGGGTGAAAAAAATGCCCTGGCATAGTTTGCCATACAAAACAACTTCCTGTATCTTCCCGGTCAGTAGCCTAGAGACTGACTCTGAGCCATGAGAATTCAGAATCAGGGGAAAAATCCAGTCTGAGGCATCTGTCATACTCCTAGCACACCCCCAAAAGCGCCCAGCTACATTTCACATCCACTGTCCTTACAGGGGTCGAAATAGGGAAGAGCAGTGCAATATAGAAAACAGAGCCTGCTGGGTGCCAAAAGGCTGGGAAATACCAGTCCTAGCCCTACAACCAATCGGTCTGGTCACTTCTCTCTGGTCCTGGTGTGGCCAACAGTTACATGAGAGGGTGAGCCATAAAAACACAGATGTCAGGCAAGCTCCAGCATCCAAAATACATAGAAATTAAAAAGCATTAAGGTGATATCAAGGAATGTATGCCATCAACCAGAAAAGTAACTGAAGTATTCCTTTTCCCATTCATAAGAAATCAAAAGTGGAAGCAGAAAATTGAGCAATCAGCCTACCAAGTTGACTGGGGCAACAGAATACACTCACGGATTCTGCTCACAACAGCGTGGGTGACAGACCAAAAGAAGAACAGCAGAGCGTCCCTCTCTCCTCTATACACCCATGCCACCAGCACGTGAGTGCGTCCACATGCAGAGCCCAGTCTCCTGTTCCACTGACGCCAGCGTCCACTCTCCGCAAGCGTACTAAGTGCCACATGTGCTATGATGCTCCCTCATCTCATCACCAAAGACATCCCTGCTGGAGGTGAGTATGTGACAGACGAAAATCACGGAGGCCTAGGGAGGTTGAGACCCGCATTCTCACTGCGGTGAGGGCGTGCTTGAGAGGGACCCCACGGCTGGGCCCTCCATGCTGCTCTCCTCAGTAATCACTCTCAGACCAGAGCAGCGAGGAGGAATTTTCTTCCTCTCACTATTTTCAGCCCCTTGGCTGACCCAGCATTCCCCAGAAAGCTATCGAGTTCTGGCAGCTCTGAGGCCACAAAGCCATAAACGCATGGGACACACAGCCCATCTGTCTCTAACGGGTCTTTTACTTGTCATGCTGGTCATTTCTAAGAGCAGATGGGTTAAGAAAGACGTGGCAAGTTACCACGAAATGACCCCTCCACTCCTCCCTGTGGGAAGGCTGACTAGCGAGCAGTCAGGCCGGCTTTCTTCCCCCACTCCCTGCATTCCTGTCCCTAAGGAGCCACAGACAATCCCACCAAATATAGGCAGGAGACAGCCACCTCCTTCCTACAGCTGGAGGGGGGAAGGGTCCTCTCGGGCCTTTCTAACTGCATGAAAACCAAACTGTGAGCTGTACTGACCCGGGCCTCACCCATGTTACAGGCATGTACAACACAGGTGCCCAGTGGTATCATCATGCAGAACTACGAATGTGCTTTCCATCGTTTTCATACAATGATTCCAGAACCGCTATGCACACAGCTCCACTTCTCACACATACGACGTGCTTCACGGATTACACAGCATGTTCACCAAGCCCCTCATCCGCTCCTCCCAGCAGCCTTGTGTGATCCCTTCAGTATGCTTCCTCATCTCCATTTCTTAAGAAATGGAGTTTCTGAGGTTATGAAACCAAAACTTTCCCAAGAACATCCAGCTAGTGTTAGAACCAGGATATGAGGGCTTCTGATTCTAGAACCAGTATTTGTGCCACTGTTCCACATGGGCCCCTCCAGGGACTTCTGCCTGATCTTGAAATGCAGACAGCAAATCCATCTCTCTACAGTCCTGGGGTTCCCTATAGACAAGAAGTCAAACTTCTAACAGAAAGCTTATACTTATTTGGAAGGATACCTGGGATATTCCTTTTAAGTTAGTTTGTTCGTGTTTTGGAAAGATTGTTCCAATGGCAATGCGGGGCATGAAGTGTAGAAAGGATTCCATGATGAGGCAGAGAAATAATTCGGTGGCTCTTACAACAGTTCAAATGAGGCATGAGGTGCAACTAGAAAGGACAGAGGGAAAATGCATTGGAAAGAAATGCAAAATGAAGTCCACTCAGACCCAGGATGGAAAAAAGGGGAGTAGGCATGATGGTGGTTTCTAGTTTGAAAGACTGATGAACAAGGATGTCATTAACTACTGCAGAGTGGTGTCTGGGGCCTGGGTGCACCAGTTTGTTTAACCATTCACCTGCTGAACAGTCTCTGGGCTGTTTCCAGTTTCTAGCCTTTATAAATAATGCTGCTATGAACAGATACATAAAGGCTGTTGTGTGAACATAAGTCTTCATTTCTCTGGGATAACTGCCCATGAATGTGAGTGCTGCATCCTATGGCAATTGCACATTGAGTTTTTTAAGAAATTCTCAGCTGTTTTCCAGAATGGCTGTGCCATCTTCCATTCCCACCAGCCAAGTGTGAGTGATCCCGTTTCCCCACATCCTCACCAGCATTGGCCTTGTTACTACTTTTTATTTTAGGCATTCTGATAGGTGTATAGTGACGTGGCTTTAGTGTGCCTTTTTCTGATGGCTCATGATGTTGAACATCTTTTCATGTGCTTATATGTTATCTGAAATGTCTCCTCAGGTCTTTTATTCATTTTCAAAGTAGATGGTTCAGTTTCACTGCTGAATTTTCATAGTTCTTTATATATTATAGATATGAGTCCTTTATCAGATATATGGTTTGCAAATAGTTTCTCCCAGTCTCTAGCTCCTCTTTTCATCTTTATTTTGCATTTTACATTTTAGTCCATGATCCATTTTGATTTAATTTTTGTATGAGGTACGAGGTTTAGATCAGAGTTCAGGTTTTTTTTCCTATGAATAATCAGGTAGCCAGTAACTTTTTTTAAGAGACAAAGTCTCACTCTGTCACCCAGGCTGGAATGCAATGACAAGAACAGAGCTCACTGCAGCTTTGACCACTGGGCTCAAGTTATCCTCCTGCCTCAGCCTCCTGGAGTAGCTGGGACCACAGGCAGGTGCCACCATGACCAGCTAATTTTTTTAGTTTTTGTAGAGACAGGGTCTTCAGCCATGTTACCCAGGCTGGTGTGGAACTCCTAGGCTAAAGTCATCATCCCACATAAGGCAGTGGCACATGACTGTAATCACAACACGTTGGGAGGATGAAGCAGGAGAATCACTTAAACCCAGGTATTCCAGATCAGCCTGAGCAACAGAGGAAGGCCCTGTCTCTGCAAAAAATTTTAAACATTAGCTGGGCATGGTGTTGTACACCTGTGGTCCCAGCTACTTGGGAGGCTGAGGTGGGAGGATCTCTCGAGCCTATCAGGCTGAGGCTGTAGTGAGCCATAATTGCACCACTACCTTCCAGCCTGGGAGAAAGTGAGACGCTGTCTCAAAAAAAAAAAAAAAAAAGAAACAAACAAACATACAAAAAATGCCAGAGCATCACCCATATTAGACAGGTATTGTCTTTTTGAAAATTGTTACAGTTATATAATAGACGTGTAAAATGTCCACTTTGAAAGCTTGAAAAATATATAACTCTAAGTATTCTTACCTTAAAATTCTGATTCCTACCTAAGATATCGCATACTGTTTACATAAGTATCACAATGTCTGGACAACAACTAAAAATGTGTACGAGGGAGAAAAATGAGCATGTATGCCTATTAATTAAGGTATATTTCCCCCTCATTACACAAAAAGTCATCACGGCAAACCCCTGTGACTGTATCTAAAGCAAGCCTACAGTTTTACTTCTCTGTATAATAAAATGCAAGGCTAAAATTCAAATACTAAACATTTCCTGAAGCCGAGGGTAGTTTACTTAAAATAAATGCCCAGGGTCTATATCAAAAATATGAAAAAGCTAGCTACTTAGCCATTCCAATCTAAGTTCAGCTTTTTCTTTTTTAATTGACACATAATTGTGCACTCTACATATGTATGGAGTACACATAGTGATGTTATAATACATGTAATGTATGTGATCAGCGTAATTAGCATATCCAACATCTCAAACATTTATCATTTCTTTGTGTTGGTAACGTTCAATACCCTTCCTCCAATTATCTGGAAGTATATATTCGTTTTTTGTTTTTTTTGAGACAAAGTCTTGCTCTGTTGCCCAGGCTGGAGTGCAGTGGTGTGATCTCAGCTTACTGCAACATCTGCTTCCCAGGTTCAAGCTATTCTCCTGCCTCGGCCTCCCTGGTAGCTGGGGTTACAGGCACCCACCACTATGCCCGGATAATTTTTGTATTTTTAGTAGAGATGGGGTTTCACCACATTGGCCAGGCTGCCCTCAAACTCCTGACTTCAGGTGATCCACCCACCTCAGCCTCCCAAAGTGCTAGGATTACAGGCATGAGCCACGGCGCCCAGCCTGAAACTATATATTCTTGTTAACTATAGTCATCCTATGTTATAAAACACTAGAACTTACTACTTCCCGGGTTCCAGTGGTTCTCATGCCTTGGCCTCCTGAGTAGTGGGGATTACGGGCATCCGCCACTGCATCTGGCAAATTTTTGTATTTTTTAGTGGAGATGGGGTTTCACCACATTGGCCAGGCTGGTCTTGAACTCCTGGCCTCAAGTGACCCGCCCACCTCAGCCACCCAACAGTGCTGGGATTACAGGTGTGATCCACCACTCCCAGCTAATTTTTGTGTTTTTAGTATAGACAGGGTTTCACCATGTTGGCCAAGCTGGTTTCAAACTCCTGACATCAGGTGATCTGCCCTTCTCGGCCTCCCAAAGTGCTGGGATGTCCACGTGCACCCCGCGCCCAGCCAGCTGCTGTAGTTTACAACCCCCTACACCCCGTAAGAGCTCCCTTGTCTCCATATCCTCGCCAGCACTTGTTTTTTGTCTTTTTGATAATACCCATCCTAATCGGTGAGATGATACCTCACTGTGGTTTTGATTTGCATTTCTCTGTTTATAAGTGATACTGAACATTTTTTTCACATATTTTTTGGCCATTTGTATGTCTTCTTTCAAGAAATGTCTGTTCGGTTGGGTGTGGTGACACTAACCTGTAAGCCCAGCACTCACAACGCTAAGGCAGGAGGACAGCTTGAGCCTAGACCAGCCTAGGCAGCATAGCAAAACCCTAGCTCAAAAAGAAAAAAAGAAAAAGAAATATCTGTGTCTGTTCAGCTTTTTGACCTCCAAAAATTAAGAGCCCATTTTGGAATCGGACGACCTGCCTGATTCAGAGACAATCTGTGTTTGGTTCTACTCTGCTACTTCCTATGTGACTTTGGGAAGTTCCTTTAGCCACTTTGAGCTCAACTTCCTCAACATTAACTAGGAATAAGTAGCACCTGCCTCTGCTGGTTAACGCTGAGGACTGAAAGGAGAACCTCCACAACGCCACTTGACAATGCCGCCTGGCGGAAGCCCCTCAATGCGGGGCTGGTAGGATCATCTGAAGCCAAATACAACTTTCTTTTCCACTGTCCCAGGCTCACTCTGCATGCGATTAGCAAGGAATAGCGAATAAAGGAAACCAAAATAATTGCTTAATTTTTAATAAGAAATTATTAAAAAGTGGGGGTGGTGGCAAAATAGGAGGGAGAGGAGGGGAAGGAAAAGCAGCCAGTCACAAGTTCTAGTCCAGGGCTCATCCCTGGCCTCCTCACTCAGGCAATCACCAGTCCCCACCTCCTGGGGAGGGGTACTTTCTCCGCTGGCTTCACCTACAGAGAAGGCACTGCCACAGGTGTTCAGAAACCAGGAGCACCTTGAAATGGGCAATGTGCTTTGGGTAGGAGACCTACAATTTCGCCAAAGGAACCATGGCACAAAAGTGACCCACATAGGAGGGACCAACGGCTGTAAATACTTGGAGGCAAAAACGGATGTAACACCTTCTGTACAGGAGACACACACCCAAATAAAGTTGCCAAAATAGCAGAGAAAAAAATACAGCAGACATCCAGTGCCATTTTGTTACAGAAATATTTATATCCCAAAGCCAGGGACCTCTCTGGAACACTGTCTTTATTTCCACGTTTCATGGAAGATGTTTGAGTGCACTCACGTGTGTCTCAACAAACCTCCAGCCCCTGCTCTAAACCCTGTGGCTCCTCAGCAAAACCCAAAAACAAGTATCAGTTTTCCTTCCAAATGGGAAATTTCCTGACCTAGCGAAACCAGCATCAAATCCACTTATTATGAGATAGCTGATTACAGGCGAAGTCCTCTAGTCCAAGATGACTCCCCTCCTGCAGGAGCGGGAAGGATGGGCAGAGCACTGGCCTGCCAGATCACATCTCCAGGCAGTTTGAAACCATGGCTGCTCAGGTGAGCCGTGATAAAAATCAAAACCAAGTATCTCTGAAAAGTGTACATGGCAAGACCCAGACCTTGGACCAGACTCAGCAGAAATGGATGTTGCAAGGTTTGTTCAGAGACCTCCTCTCCATATCCCCTCTCCCCGGGACCTCCCTCCTTGCACTAGGGTTCCAGGGCCAATGGACCACTCCCTTACCTCTAGCCCAGTGCATTTTCAGGACCAGCTCCCAGACTGTACCAGACCCTGAAATGTATTCGCTGAATGCACTATTTCTTGAAAGGATCGTAAATCACCTGATTATAACAAAAATTGTTTTAAAAGTGTTCTCTCTCTGTCTCTCAGGAATCGTGCCATGAATTTGAGCAAGCAGCTTTGCTTCCCTCTACTGCAATTCTATCATTTGCAAAATGTTAACAATTACTGTGTTCACCCATAGCATTGTTGTAAAAAGCCTTAAGACCCACTTCATGTAGCCTGCCTGTAGCACAGACCCTGTCACATGGTAAATGCCCACCGAAGGTGAGTTATCTGTAGCTATTATTACCTGCCACTCCAGCGAATAAAAGGAGTCCATCAGGTCTCATCGTATCACCATGAAAGGATGTCCATGTAGACTGCGGAGTGGGAGTAGGGGAACTCAATGTTTATCAGGTACTATTTTGCTTTTTAGAATGTGTACATGTATATTTGTGGGTAAACTGGAAAAGATCTGGAAGGAAATACACCCAGTGTTAATAGTGACTACCCCAAAGACACATTCATCCAAACACACAGGAGAAAAACACTCACTATCTTTCTGTCTTCCATATCATTTGAACTATTTTCAATAAGCATCTATGGCTTTTGTAAAGTTTTTGAAAGGAACTTATTGCATTTTTTTTTTTCTGGAGAAACAAGCAGGAGCACGAAAAAGGTGGAAATAGAAGGTAAAATGGAGTGGGACTCAATGGAATTGAGTCCCAGCCAGGCTCAGCACGCACACGAACCATGCACCTCTCACTACAACTCAACACCAGCTCTCTCTTCTCTTGGTCCAATGGCCCAAGACTTAGAGATAAAATGTTTATTGTGAGCACATCATTCACACCAAGGAGCTTGGAACCACCCTTTCAAACTCCTCCGGTTCTGTGTACCTGCCCGGGGCTGTTAGCTTTCCTCCTGTGTCTTTGGCTGGCCTGTAATCCCCTAGTGGTGGAAATGCACCCTGACACTTAGCCATCATCCCCACAACACTCAGCACCGCATAGAGACCAGGGCAGTGATGCCCACTCGGACTGTGATTCTACTTATAAAGCAAAGGACCAGGGGCCAGATGCGACTTGTCTGTGGTAACTCACCAGCTGTTGCTTGAACCAGAACAAAGCCAGGTCTCCTGATGCCCAGAAAAGAGCTAGTGCCTGTCCCGCTAGAAACGTGGTGAAAATGTTTTGCTTGCTGTGAAAAGACGCACTACTGGAGAAGATGGGTGCAACTTCTCATGGAGCCACTCAGCCCAGATCACCAGGAAACAGGGCAGCCGGATGAGACACTTGGCCCAGATCACCAGGAAACAGGACTGCCGGATGAGACACTAAGCCCGTCCACTGGAAAGGAAATCTGGCTGTGCAGTAGAGGGAAATTCACACAGGTTACCCTGGCCCAACGGCAGCAACAACATGAACAAAACAAAAAATACCTGACTGGAAAGCCACAGCCTGGCTAGCAAATTCAAAAGAGAGCCACAATCCTAGCAGCACATATCACTGCAACACAGAGCTTCAGTCAGTGTGCGCACACTTTAAGTAGAAAGGTAAAATGTCCATGTTTTTGAAACAAAGGGCTATTTTTATGTGTGTGTGTGTGATGTCAGAAGAAACTGTTGGCAAGGAAATAGAAATAGGCTCCCTTACACATTGACAGTGAGATAATGGTATGGCCCTAACGGAAGGGAATCGAGCAACACTCATCAACATTTAAAATGTACAGAACCCTGGATCTCACAATTCCATTTCTAGCAATGCATCCTATGAACATATTCACGCAAATATGCAAGAATTACGTATAACTCAGCATTGATTAATCCAAACGGTTGGGAATAACCTAAATATTTACCAGTGGGGAACTGATGGAGAACACTGTTTATCTTATGCCAACATCTGTGTTTTAAAAAGAAGATACATATGCTGGGCGCAGTCGCTCACACATGTAATCCCAGCACCTTGAGAGGCTAAGGCAGGTGGATCAAGAGGCAAAGATATCCAGGCCATCCTGGCCAACATGGTGAAACCCTGTCTCTACTAAAAATACAAAAATAATCTGGGCATGGTGGCGTGCGCCTGTAGTCCCAGCTACTCAGGAGGTTGAGACAGGAGAATCACTTGAACCCAGGAGGTGGAGGTTGCAGTGAGCTGAGGTCACACCAGCCTGGTGACAGAGCAAGACTCCATCTTGGAAAAACAAACAAGCAAACAAACAAAAAAACTGGCAACAGTGGTCACAGAGCAGTGATGGGAGTAGGACTGCCTTTCACTCTCCAGGACCTTTTGAATGTCGCTCATATTACATATTCAAAATATATGACTACAGTAAACATTTTCAGAGTAACTATGAAAAACTGGGGAAATAATGATATCTAACACACAGGACTGCTGCATAATTAAAGGATGAAAAACATTAATCACTATCAGAGTTCAAAGGAAGAAAGACTAATTCTAGCTTGGATGTCAGAGCGGGGATCATGTAAAGGAAGTGAGTATTTCAAGTCTTGAAGGATGGAGAAGATTTAAAGAGGCAGAAGTGTGGAGATGATGTCCCAGATGGAGATAAGAACATAGGCAAAGAAGATGAAGAGATGAGAAGCTATAAATTCTAAGTGCAGCTCTCAGGCTGGGCTTCAGAACAGGGCTTAGGCAACAAGTTGGAGTGCAAGGCTGACAGCGGGAATGGAAACACTGAAACCCAACTTGCATATCACGCCCAGATCATGAGCCTTGAATGCCAAGCCAGGGAACCCGTCCTTGATCTTAACAACAAAAAATCACTGGGGTGGCTGTGGAGGCTCATGCCTGTAATCCAGTGCTTTGAGAGGCTGAGGTGAGAGGACTGCTTGAGGCCAGGAGTTTGAAACCACTCTGGACAACATAGCAAGACTCTGTCCTTACAAAAATTTAAAAATTAGCTAGGCAGGATAGCACACCTGTAATCCCAGCTACTCAGGAGGCTGAGGCGGGAGGATCACTTGAGCCCAGGAATTTAGGGTTACTGTGAGCTATGATGGCATGCCTGCATTCCAGCCTGAGCAACAGAGCAGGGGCATGTCTCAAAAATAAAATAAAATGAAATAAAATCACTAAAAGTTTGTAGAGACACAAAGTATAAAATCATACTTTTATACTTTATGTCTGCCCACCCAGGAAACCAATCCCCTATCTACAGTCAACAGCCACGAGGCCAGCCAGGCTAGCACATCAGACAGGAAGCCAGACTGCTCTCTCTCCACAACCCAGAAACTAAACCACAACTCTGTCCCACGTGGCCAGGACTTGACTCAAAACTGACAGCCACCCTAATTTTGGCCCCTATTTCCAGTTAGGATAATTCACAGAAAGCCATATACGCCCCTAACCAATCCCATAGGACACCGCACTTCTGTACAGCCGCCTCCAGCCCCCACAACAGCCTCCACTGGGAGCCGTTCTTTTCCATACTGAAGCTTCCCCACTCCTCATCCGCCACTCACTTGCATGTCAGTCTCTGCCACATGCAAGTGACGGTGCCGACTCCCTTGCCACAGCAGCTCTGAGAAAGTTGCCTCTGCCTGTCTCATGTGGGCGGCCTTCCCTTATTTCCCCCAAAGAATAAGTCTTAAATGAGGGGCTTCTCTCCATATGGCCCAGCTATACAATTCAGAAGCCCAGCATGGCATATTCCAAGCCTGGAAAGACCATACACCCCTCAGGTCTTCTTTCCACAAAACACAGCTTCCTTGAGTTCCTCAGTCATTCCCCACCAACCAGGGAAGGAACCACGTGTTATGGAAAGATCAAGGGTCTTGAAGTCAAACTTCTGAGTTCATCAAGTACCTCATCTTTCCACTTAAGAAATTACATGGCCTTGGCCAGGCGTGTTGGCTCACACCTGTAATCCCAGCACTTTGGGAGGCCGAGTTGGGCAGATCACCCAAGGTTGGGAGTTCAAGACCAGCCTAACCAACATGGAAAAACCCCATTCCTACTAAAAATATGAAATCAGCCTGGTGTGGTGGCGCATGCCTGTCATCCCAGCTACTCGGGAGGCTGAGGCAGGAGAATCACTTGAACCTGGGAAGCAGAGGTTGTGGTGAGTCGAGATCACGCCACTGCACTCCAGCCTAGACAAGAAGAGCAAAACTCTGTCTCAAAAAAAAAAAAAAAAAAAAAAAAAAATGACGTGACTTTGAAAAATTTTCTTAACTTCTCTAAGCCTCTATCTTCATCGTAAATAAAATAATTTTACCTCCAAGATTGCATTAAATGGAATCTCACATGTAAAACAGCTGACAAATATTAGGGGCCCAACAGCTGTGTGCTCCTACTGCCGCCCCACTTTACCCCAAGGGAGAAGCACAAGATGTCCAGAAAAAGCCTGTTGATCCCTACACCTTAGCATCCTGTGTTCACACAAGGCGCAGTGGCATCCAGACTTACCAGGGTCACCCAAATACAAGCCATGTTCTGATTTTTCAACTTAGGTACACATGGCTTCTAACGTTCACTATATATGATCCATAATTTAGAAGAGATTTTCCTACACTACCCGATGGTTCTATTTTGGCAGACTTAGATGTGCCATAATAGCTCACTCTCTTAAGCCCTCTTCAGTATCAAAAACAAAACTTTAATCTGTAACACAGTTATCAGCAGTGAAAGTGGAAAATGTACCTATGAGTCAAAATGACCCTCTGCCCCGCCCCACCCAACAAAAAGCTGTTCAGGAGGATTTGGGCTGCTTATGAGAATGCTGTCTGCATTCCCAGGGACAGACAAATGCCTACCCTGGTTAGAAGCTGCGCTGCTCAGCCTCCAGGGTAGAAAGCTCCCCACACCCTCTACCCAAGGAGAAGAGAAACAAACGGGGTGGCCAGGCTCTAGGACGTGGATGTGTAGTGTGGTTTCTGCAGTCCAGGTCACCGCCCTGGGTGAAGCTTTTCCTTCCTTCTTTTCCACCCAAGTGGCCAAGGTCCTACGGCTGCTGTAGGGCCTCTTCCCTAGGATGAGTCAGCCCAGCCATTCCCCTTCCCTCTTTTTTTTTTTTGAGATGGAGTCTCACTCTGTCACCCAAGCTGCACTGCAGTGGTGCAATCTTAGCTCACTGCCACCTCTGCCTCCCAGGTTCAAACAATTCTCCTGGCTCAGCCTCCCTGGTAGCTGGGGTTACAGGCGCCCACCACCATGCCCAGCTAATTTTTATATTTTTAGTAGAGACGGAGTTTCTACTTGTTGGCCAGGCTGCTCTCGAACTCCCGACCTCAGGTGATCCACCTGCCTCGGCCTCCCAAAGTGCTGGGATTACAGGCATGAGCCACCACATCTGGCTTTTTGTTCTGGCAAAATTACTCTCTTCCACGTCTACCTTCTAAGTAGCTAAATCAGAGATCTGGCCTTGGGGCAGGCTGGAAGAATCCCTGTTTTTGGTCCTCAAGAGGTCCTACCAGGGTCTGGGACAATTCCAAGACTTGTGTTCTTAAAGAGGAAAGAAACCTCACATACACGGCTCTCGCAGAGCTCAGGCAGAGCTCAGGCAAGGCTTGGGAGGTGGCTCTAAGGTTTGGGTGTGCCATCTATGATAACAGCTAAGAGATCCGAAGCCAGCTGTCTGGGTTCAAACCTCAATTCCAACAGCACTGGCTGTGTGATGTTAGACAACGTCCCCAGCCTCTCTGTGGTTCCATTTCCTCACTGTAAAAGGGCCACAATAATAGAGCTGCTCTAAAAATTAAGTGAATTCGTGCATATAAGGTATTCAGAACAATGCTTGGCACATGGGGGAGTTCAATAGACACGTATTGAACAGAGTAACTTAGCAATTAGTAAATATTCTCATGCAGGCCAGGCGCGGTAGCTCACGCCTGTAATTCCAAAACTTTGGGAGGCTGAGGCAAGAGGGTCACTTGAGCCCAGGAGTTTGAGACTAGCATGGGCAACACAGCAATATTCCATCTCTAAAAATGTGTTTCTGTAACATATATGTATATATACATTCATATATTCAGTGTATTTATAATATACAAAATAGCTGGAATACAGACTTAACTATTCACAATGGTTACTTCTAGAGAAGGCGGAATGCAAATTTCAGCTTTTTACCCCACACATATATTCTTGTATCATCTGAAATATTTAAGCAAATTGTATGTATAAATTTGCCCCAACACACATAGCAGAACAATGTAGTTTTGACTCAAAAATCTTCAAATCATGATGGAATTGTCCTGTGAAAGTAAAGTTATAGAGATGAAAAGTCTCCCTCCAGCCTAAATGCTCTTTCATCTGATCTATATTACACACACCAATGCAGACGCCCCAATCCTTTCCCCACTGTCATAAGAAGTTTTCAGTGAACTGCATTCCCCTTTACAAACTAGATGATAGTTAGAGTTACCAGGCAAGAACGTGGGTCCAGCTCTGCTTTTTCAAAGCCCAATGTTCTTCACATAATAGCAATGCATTCTTCAACCGGTCCACTGCCCCCAACACCTGAGCTCTCTGTTGTACTCAACTCAGCGAGGCCTGGGAGAAAGCAGGTGCAAATTTCACTTACTCAGTAACAACACATCCCGCCTGATTCCTCTGCTGGGCTAGTTCTCAAGTCATTTTTTTTTCTAAGCTTTCATTCGGCTCTACCACACGTAACTAGGCTGGGTAAAACACTTTACCAGGGTGTTTTTTTTTTTTTTTTTTTTTTGAGACAGAGTTTCACTCTGTAGACCACACTGGAGTGCAGTGATGCCATCTCAGCTCACTGCAACCTCCACCTCCCAGGTTCAAACGATTCTCCTGCTTCAGCCTCCCAAGTAGCTGGGACTACAGGCGCACCCAGGACTACCACCACACCCAGCTAATTTTTGCATTTTTAGTAAATATGGGGCTTCACCATATTGGCCAGGCTGGTCTCAAACTCCTGACCTCATGATCCGCCCGCCTTGGCCTCCCAAAGTGCTGGGATTACAGGCGTGAGTCACCGCACCTGGCCTACTTTACCAGTTTTATTCCTGAATTAAACCTATTATTACTATCAATAATGTCAATCAGTGCCATTTCATTCACCGTATGACACACACATAAAGCACTTCATACTCGCTCCACCTATCTGCTCTTCTGCAATGGCCACAGTGTTCCCCATCTTACATGAGAGGCACAGACAAAGACAACGACTTCTCCAAGGTTTTGTAATTCACAATCAGTGGCAGAACCAACATGCCCAACCAGGTCTGGCCAAGGCCTGTGTTTCAGCCACACCACCTGGTTGCTGCCCCGAAGGTTCAGTGGGCAAGTAACAGATCACTCCGATTGCAGAGGCTTCAGAAATGCCCTCCGCCATGGTACAATGGACGGTTCGCTCTCAGGAGGGGAGGCAGGGGTGGGAATCAGCACACAGTTCTGCTAGGTTTCTCATGCAGGACACAGACCATGTATTTTGTGCCTTGCTTTGCAGGTGAAATGTCTCCTGCCCCCTGTACAACAGCTTTCTTTGTCCTCTCCACATAAAAGTTCAACTGAGTTCCTCAGGGGAAGGTAGTGATCACTGCCCTGTACCACACCTGACTGATGTCCAAACAAGTGGACACACAGGCTCTTCTCTTATGGCCCAGGCTACCCCCATCTGCTAAGCATCGAAAACTACACACAGGATTCGCAGAACATGAATGACATGGAGGTGACTGCTTTATCTCTGTTGAAAACTTACTGCACTCTCTTAAAAAAGGGAATTCAGGAAAAGCTGAACGTTTGAGGCTGGCTGGCTGTAATCTTCAGCTGCTGAGAAAGCCTCAGCTGCTCGGTTCCACTGAGGAAATCCAACTCCTCCCTCAAAGTCCAACTCAAGTACACCTCCTCTGCAGTGCCTGCCCCTTCCTCCCTTTCACAAGCATTGAAAGGAGCTGGGCACATTCCTCAGCCCCGGGCTCAAAACTCCCTGAGCCTAGCACAAACACTTCCCATCCTCCCATCCCACCACCATATATCTCTCAAACTCCCTGAGCCCAGTACAAACACCACCTGGAAAGTCTCCGATAAGGAGACAGCCGTTCAAGGTTACTGAAAGCGCAGGAGCCAAAAGAATTTCTTTGTTCCCCTGCAACTTTCGGGCTATAAAAAGCAAACGCTCGCATTGTTCGGGGCCCTCTTGTATACTGTGTAAAGGAGGGACCAGGTTCGAACTTGTAGTAAAGACCCTTGCCGCTTGGCTTTGACTCTGGACTCTGGTGGTCTTCTTTGGGGAACAAACAGTCTGGGCATAACAGCATGTGTTCCCTCTGCAGTCCCAGAGCATTCTATTGCCACCACTGGAGCCACGCTGTCCCAGCCTACAGCCAGCTCAGTGCGCAGCTGCGTCTCCCTGTGTGTACCTGCAGGCCCCACCTGGGCTGGAAGGCTGCCTCCTTCTCCTCCGCACAGAGGCCGCACTGAGGAACTACTGAATGAGGGAGGGAGTGGATGAGCAAGATCAGCCAAGGGCTACAGGGAGTGACCTGCAGCTCCCAGCAGGAACAGCCCCTGCCCTGCCAATCCGGAGGTGCTGGCTCTGTTCTCAGCAGGGCCGCTAAAAGCTCCGTTATAACAGCTCTAGACTACAACGGTCAACTTGGTGTCAGGCCCTAGAGACACCGAAACTCCTAACAAATAAAGAGGCCGCGTATGCAGCATGCTAGTTAAAAGCACAGGCTTCGGAGTCAGAGCTTGAATTCCACTTATTATGTGACCTTGAGCAAGTTATTCAAGGCATCAGTCTCATTTTGTCACCGGCAAAATGAGGACATTATCTGCCACACAGTGTTGCTGAAAAAGTAAGAGAGGTGACACACGCAAAGTGCTTGGCACTTACTCTTACTGGTTTATTACAAAGAGAACACGGGAACAGCCAAATGCAAGAGATGCACAGGGCACACCATGGGGCAGAGATGTCGGAGCTCCCATGCCATCGCTGGAAGTGCCACCTCCCCAGCACCAAATGAGTTCACCAAACCAGAAGCTTTCCAAACCCAGTATTTAGAGGGTTTTATGGAGTTTTCATAACATAGACATGATTAAGTCATTGGCCACCTGTGACTAGCTCAATTTCCAGCCTGTCTCATCTCCCCTCCCAGAGGTAGGGGTGGGGCTGATATGTCCAACTCTTTAATCATGACTCATCTTTCTGGCAACCAACCCTAATCCTGAATCTGTCCAGGTGCCCAAAGCCATCTGTCATCTCATTATCATACAAAAGACATTCCTATCACCCCAGAGATTCCAAAAGCCTTGGAGGCTCTTGTGTCAGGTATTGAAACCTAAGACCAAATATTATAACCAATGATGTTCCTATCACTCAGGAAATTACAAGAGTTTTAGAAGCTCTGGGCCAAAAACCAGGAAGAATACTAAATATACACAGTATTGTACTATGTATCCCACTATCACAATACTTTTTTTTTGAGACAGGTTGGAGTGCAGTGGTGCGATCTCAGCTTATGGTGTGATCTCAGCTCACTGCAACCTCCACCTCTCAGGTTCAAGCAATTCTTGTGCCTCACCCTCCTGAGTAGCTGGGACTACAGGTGTGGGACACTACAACTGACTAATTTTTGTATTTTTTAGTAGACACGGGGTTTCTCTGTGTTGGCCAGGCCGGCCTTCAACTCCTGGCCTCAAGTGATCTGCCCGCCTCGGCCTCCCAAAAATCTGGGATAAGTCACGAGCCACCGTGCCTGGCCTCACTATCACAATAATTATACTGAGAGGATGGGGGAGAAAAACCTGGGCAGCAGGAGGAGCGGGGAGGGTGAGCAACCTGAATCCTTGTCTTCCACAGTAGGACATCTCCCTGTCTTTCACACAACCTAGAATGAGCTAAACCATAAACACAGTAACCTCCAAGGAGCAGGGATCAGAGTGGAGAAGGGTAAGGTAGGGGATTGCTGGGTTTTATTGTAAGCCTTGTTAATTACTGACTCTTAGAGCTATATGCCTGTACAACTTTGCTGAAAATGAGTATTTACCTATAATCCCAGCACTTTGGGAAGCCAAGGTGGGCTGATCACGAGGTCAGGAGATCGAGACCATCCTGGCTAACACAGTGAAACCCCGTCGCTACTAAAAATACAAAATATTAGCCGGGCATGGTGGCGGGCGCCTGTAGTCCCAGCTACTCAGGAGGTTGAGGCAGGAGAATGGTGTGAACCCGGGAGGCGGAGCTTGCAGTGAGCTGAGACCATGCCACTGCACTCCAGCCTGGGTGACAGAGCAAGACTGTCTCAAAAAAAAAAAAAAAAAAAAGAGTATTTAGTTTTTAAACAAAATCTGATACTTGACCAACAACAATAGCATATTAAGTAATATGGTTTTTTGTTTTTGTTTTTGTTTGAGAGAGGGTCTTGCTCTGTTGCCCGGGCTGGAATGCCGTGGTGTAATTCTAACTGACTACAGCCTCAAATTAGTGGGATCAGGTGATCAACACCCCCCCACCCCAGCAGCTAGAACCACAGTTGTGCACCACCACGCCCAGCATTTTTTTTTTTTTTGGTAGAGGTGGAGGTCTCACTATGTTGGTGGTCTTAAACTCCTGACCTCAGTGGATCCTACTGCCTCAGCATCCCTAAGTGCTGGGATTACAGGTGTGAGCCACCACTCCATAGCCAGGATGGTCTCAATCTAATGACCTCGTGATCTGCCCTCTTCGGCCTCCCAAAGTCTGGGATTACAGGCATGAGCCACTGCGCCCGACCCTAGATTCTGGTTTATTAAAGGAAATGTATTTCAAGTCAGAGTTTGTCATTTATTGCACAGGAAAATAAAAACTTCGTTAAGAAAATCAAAAACACCCACATGATAAAATGAGGTCCTGCTTGGTTTTAAACTACTTGGTGACCACCATCAGTTGTTTTCTTGACCACAGGATGCACCTAATTCCTAACTATGAATAAAGTGCAAACATTGTTTATTGGGCTTTTGGCTTCAGCCTTGAAACAATCGGATTCTCTCAAACTCAGGAATGTGAATCGCTGTTGGGTTCATGCAGCTGTTTCCATTCTAGAAATGGACCTGGAATCATGTACTTTTCACCCATGAAGAGTCCTTTGGGTAAAACTTGAAAAGGCAAGGTCCCAAATTCCCCATATGGGTGTTTCTTCCAGTAGAGGAATGACTCTAATGACTTCTTAGCAAAACTTACATAATCAGGGCAGGCCATCAAAATACTCCAGAACACAAAGTTTAGCTCTGTTTCTGATGGACCTGTCTCCACAGCTATCAGTCTCACCAACAGCCTCACATCAAGTCAGAGGAACGGTTTTTTCATTTAAGAAGGATCTTCACGGCTGGGCACGGTGGCTCGTCTGTAATCCCAGCACTTTTGGAGGCCAAGGCGAGCGGATCACAATGTAAGGAGTTTGTGACCAGCCTGGCCAACATAGTGAAACCCCATCTCTACTAAAAATACAAAAATTAGCCAGGCTTGGTGGCATGTGCCTGTAGTCCCAGCTACTCAGGAGGCTGAGGCAGGAGAACTGCTTGAACCCGGGAGGTGGAAGTTGTGAGCCAAGATTGCACCACTGCACTCCAGCCCAGTCAAGAGAATGAGACTCCGTCTCAAAAAAAAAAAAAAAAAAAAAAAAAAAAGAAGAAGGATCTTCATGTTCCTGCCAATTTGCAAAAAAAAAAAAAAAAAAAAAAAAAAAAAAAAAAGGTATCTGTTAACCAGAGGCAATGAAAAGCACCTCCCAGGCTGCTGTAGTAAGTGGATCGGTAACTGTGGTGGGAGATTCCAACCCCCAAGACCTGTGACTATGTTATGCAGCAAAAGGGCTTTGCCACAGGCCTTAGGAAGAGTATCCTGGGCTGTCCAGGGATGTCCAGTCTAATCCCATGAGCCTCTAAGAGCCTAGAACTGGCCAGGCGTGGTGGCTCACACCTGTAATCTCCACACTTTGGAAGGCTAAGGCAGGCGGATCATGAGATCAAGAGATGGAGATCATCCTGGCTAAAATGGTGAATTTCATCTCTACTAAAAATACAAAAATTAGTCGGGTGTCATCGCGGGCAACTGTAGTCCCAGCTACTCAGGAGGCTGAAGCAGGAGAATCACCTGAACCTGGGAGGTAGAGGTTGCAGTGAGCTGAGAACACGCCACTGCACTCCAGCCTGGCAACAGTGCGAGACTCCATCTCAAAAAAATATTTTAAAACAGGGCATAGAACTTTCTCCGAGTGGAAGAAGAGAAATGCACACAGGGGAATTGGAGAGCCTGACCAGGTCCCTGGGTTAGCTAGTCCTGAGCTGATGGGACCACGTGCAAAGACCAGATAGAGGCCTCAGGAGCTGAGGGCAGCCCCCAACAGATGGCCAGCAAGGGAACTGACACCTCAGTCCTGCAACCACAAGGAACTATATTTGGCCAAAAGCGCTTGGAAACAATTCTCCAGTGAGGAGTGCAGCCCAGCCCACATGCTGATTTTTGCCCAGTGACACCCACGTCAGACTTCTGCCCCACAGAACTGTGAGATGATACAATTTCAATTGTTTTAAGCCATGAAATTTGTGGAAATGTGGTAAAGCAGCAACAGAAATGAATACAGTGATTTACGTGGAAACCCCTAGAAGAGTGTCTGGCACAGTGTTGACACCTGACAAGCGTTTCCTGATTTCCTTACATGGCAAAGCAGGGCTGGCCACACTCCATCCAAAACAATAGATGATAGACTTGTTCTGACAAAACAGATTCAGTGAATTATAAATGGCCCAGAACACCTACAAATTTTAGGTTTCAGATAAGTGATTGCCTTTCCTTTCACTTAGAAACCTCCCAATGCTCATCTTACTGATAAACTCTAAGTACCAGGCAGGAGACTAAACACCAGACAAACCCAGCCCCAGATGCCCCGAGGGAGCCCGTCCCAGCACTCACTCCGCTGCACTGAGATGATGTCCAGGTCAGTTGATCCCACTAGACCAAGAACTCCAGCTCTCCATGTGTGAGTCACCAGTGCTGCCTCTGCATCTCCGCTTCTAGGATGGTGCTTCTGCACTTCACAGGAAATCTGTATCAATGTTTGTCAACACTATATATGACAGTGTCACTTTTTTTTTTTTTTTTTTTGAGACGGAGTCTCACGCTGTTGCCCAGGCTGGAGTGCAGTGGCGCGATCTCGGCTCACTGCAAGCTCCGCCTCCCGGGTTCCCGCCATTCTCCTGCCTCAGCCTCCTGAGTAGCTGGGACTACAGGCGCCCGCCACCGCGCCCGGCTAATTTTTTGTATTTTTAGTAGAGACGGGGTTTCACTGTGGTCTCGATCTCCTGACCTTGTGATCCGCCCGCCTCGGCCTCCCAAAGTGCTGGGATTACAGGCTTGAGCCACCACGCCCGGCCTGACAGTGTCACTTAATATCTGCACAGAAAACATCAATTCTTTGAGGACCAGGGCCGGGTTTATTAGCCTTTGTACTCCCACTGCCACTGTCTGGGACATCAGAAGCACTCGGTAGAAGTTGGTGAAGAGAAAGAAAAGGCAGAGGAGAGAGAGGAAAGCAGGGCCAACACCGCAGACACAGATTCTGAGGTGGCTGGAGGAGAGGCAGGACAGAGAAACTTCCTGGATGCTGGAATGGGGTTCACTGTGATACCTGCTGCTGGATTTCAAATGTCAAAGGTGACGCTTTGCTGACCTTGATGTCTGACTGCCCCTTAGCATTCCCAACCTCAAGACAGGGCACTTAGAAACTGCAATGTCAAGAAATTATGCTTCATTAAAGCATGGGAATGTTATTTACATGGACGTTCATTACTGCATTTTTTATATGGGAATGTAAATAATTGAAGAGATTGTTAAAGACTAAATCATGCACATTCAATAACTTTGTAAAATATTAATGATAACTGAAACACAAATTTTGATGTTCCCCAAAAATGCTAAAATATAAAAAAATACTGGCCAATTAAAGATAGAAAACAATCCTAATGAAGCTCCCCGACAGACACATTAAAACTTCTCAATACATTAAACATTTAGGATTTCAAAGGAAAACCCAGATTCATTCCATTCTTAATACAGCATTAAAAAAAAAAACTTAGGTAATACAATATTTCATTTAAAATTTACAAAATTCCATTATATTCATTATTTCATTTGATCCTCAAAACAATCTCCTGAGTTAGGCAGAACAGGTATTACTAACAACTAACTCCATTTTACAGGTTAAAAAAACTGAAGTTCAGCAAGTACTTGGGCTTAACAAAAGCTTTAATAGGGCCACATATCGAAACCAAATCCTCTGCTCAAAAGAACTAGAATAAGTTATCTTTTACATATTATTCATACTGATATCCTGTCAATATCCAAAAGCGTTTTGAGGTAGCCTGCAATAATAGACACCTATCCAATAAAAACATTAAAATGAAAAACAGGGGGAAAAAAAACAGCCGATGATATGGGAGACAGACGAAGGTAGATAGCAAAGACAGACTTATAATCTAACAAAACTTCATCTCTGACCTTCCAGTTCCAGGGAGATAACGCTAAAGGAAACAAGATGCTTTATAGACTCATAAACTGACAAAAGAGAGGTTGCATCAGTTCTTAACCCTGAAACACTCCTAGCAGCCACAGCAAATCTCTAGGACAACATACCAATGGCATCAAAGCAAGAGTATACTTCAGTGATAGAGTGAATTAAGTTCCCTGTTTGGGACCCAGGCCAGGGCTATAGAAAAGAACTCTGAAATGTAGAGCTCAGAAATACATCCTCTGTCGGCCACGGGCAGTAGCTCACACCTGTAATCCCCAGCACTCTGGAAGGCCGAGGCGGACAGATCACGAAGTCAGGAGATGGAGACCATCCTGGCTAGCACAGTGAAATCCCGTTTCTACTGAAAATACAAAAAATTAGCCGGGCGTGGTGGCAGGCGCCTATAGTCCCAGCTGCTTGGGAGGCTGAGGTAGGAGAATGGAGTGAACCCAGGAGGCAGAGCTTGCAGTGAGCCGAGATCCTGCCACTGCACTCCAGCCTGGGCAACAGAGCAAAACTCCGTCACCAAAAAACAAAAACCAAAAAATTCTTCTCCATACCCATGTGTCCCCTTCTGCGAGAGACTTCCTTACACAATTGCGGGGAAGAGAATTTTTCTCTGCTATATTTACTTGAAAGAATTAAAGGTGTAGGGCAAAAATTCTTGGAAATTATGTAGTTTACGATTCTCAAAAGTGAGAAAAATGAAGCCCAGAAGTGAAGGCCTTCCAGGAAAATTCCAGAGCCGGAGGTAGACCCATTACATTGTTTTTGTTTTTGTTTTGAGAGGAAGTCTCACTCTATGGCCAAGGCGGGAGTGCAGTGCAGCCATTTCACTCACTGCAACCTCCGCCTCCTGGGTTCAAGCTATTCTCCTGCCTCAGCCTCCTGAGTAGCTGCGATTACAGGCGCCCACCACCACGCCCAACTAATTTTTGTATTTTTAGTAGAGACAGAGTTTCACCATGTTGGCCAGGTTGGTCTCCAACTCCTGACTTCAAGTGATTCACCTGCCTAGACCTCCCAAAGTCCTCGGATTACAGGCGTGAGCCAACGCGCCCGGCCGACCTGGTAAGTTTTAATCAAGTACTCTGAACTATGCAACAAACACTAGGAAGTAATAGGAAAAAAAATTAATCTAAAAGCCCTCTGGAGAGTCAAAGAATTGCAGATTTAAAATAGCATGAATACTTGGATTCATGGTATTGAAAAAGGACCTCGCATTTACCCGTATGTACAAACTGCCTGCGCACTTCTATCAGAGCATTTTTCAAGCTGTGCTACAGTTAACTATGTACTGCCCAAAGCCAATCTATCCCTGCGGATCATAAGCTCTTAAAGACCAGGACTTCAGAAGAACAAGCAAAACTTCAGAGAGAAGGGAGCCACCAAACAGTTCATAGCAATGAGTCAGCAGGAGCTGATGACTGGAGGTGCGCGGTAGCCTTGGGGTCTGGGACAGCGGAGGGCAGAGAAGGCAAAAGGGCCTGCATGACACGCTACAGGGCTAGGAGCCACAGCTGTGGTGATTAGTTCAGTTTTGTCTCCTATGCCTGTTACTTATACACCAACTCTTGTTCAGAAAGAACTTCAGGTTGAGTATTTGGACTCCTTGAGCCTTCTGCTGTTTGTCTCCGGGACGTTTAACACTCTTAAAAGGGGAAAACTGTCCAGTTCGATTTTCCTTCCTGGGACATTACAGGTTTTTCAAAAGTTTGATGAAAGCATTCACTAAGGAGTGATTCCACTTTCTTTGGTGGCTGAGAAATACCCGTCTGAGGGGGCAGCATCAGGTCTTCCCATCAAGCTGAGGTTGGAGTCTCCCCACCCACGGACCTCACCCTCGCTCTCCCCTCATAAATCTGACCTCTAACTGTAACTGCCTTGGCCTCATTCCGTGGGTGTGGGTGCTCCTGCTTGAAACGCATTTTCCAGCCCGCCAAATTCTTGGGAGAGTTTCTTCCACTCTCCAAGCGCTAAGAGCTACAAAGTTCAATCTGGCTTTCCAGATTCTTTTTTTCTTCCCATTACTAACGGAAGAAATCAAGAAGCGCCAGGCAGAAGGGCCCTGCTCCCTCCAATCAGAGCCCAGCCCGGGGCCAGAGCAGGAAGTGCGGCGGTGGGACGCGCGGTGGGACGCGCGGTGACGGCCCCTCGCCCCCCCGGGACCCGCCAGCCAGGGCAGAGGTCGGTGCGGCCACTGCGCGACAGCTCCGGGCCGCGCCTCTCGCTTCCTCCCGCCAGGCAAGTGAGAGGATAAACCATGGGGCGGGGGCAGTGCGCCCCCACTCACCGCGCCCCCCGCGCACGGACTCCCACTACACGCGTGTCCCAGGCGGGGTCGACCCAGACGAGCCACGGGGCGGCGCACGGCACCACTAGCAGGGCGGCCAGGACCCACGCGCGCGGGTCCACGCAGCCACCTATATAGGTGACAAAACACTCAGGAAGCCGTCATGCGGGGCCGGGAAAGAGCTCCCACCCAGAATCACGGACTCCCTCGTCCGAGGGTCCGCACAGTCCCCTCGGTGAGTCTAGCGAAGCAGTCTCGCTGCTAGGGAGGGCGGGGAGGGCGGCGGAGTCTCCCACTCGCGGTGACCCGGGCCCCGCCACACGAGTAGGCCCTCCCAGGGCCCCCTCTGCCGCACGCGGGGACCAGCCACGCTGCGGGGGACCGGGCAGAAGCCAGCGCCGGGTCCATGCAGTCCCCTGCGCGGCAGACGCGGGGAGCCGGGGAGCAGGAGGGACCGGCCCCCACCCGCAGGGCGACCGGGACCCCCCCGCGGGCCCACGCGGCACCGCAGCAGGCGCTAAGCCCCCGGTGCCGCCCAAGGCCGAGACAAAGCCCTGGCGCAAGGACCCCGGATCCCGACCTCGGACCCTGCGGAGCCCAGCTCGGAGCCGCCACGCCCGGGGCAGAGACCCCCGCCCGGTCAGGAGACCCCGTCGCCCATCGCGCCTTCTCACCTCAGGCTGCCGCCTCGCAGCGCTCGCTCCTCGCCGCGGCGCCTGGGCCGACTGAAGCGCAACTGAGCAGCCGACAGAGCCACGGCAGCGTCAACAATGGAGCCCCGGGGCGGGGCCGCCGCCGCCGCTTCAGCCCGTGTTCCCCGCTCAGGATCCGGCTCGGATCAAGGAGCTGCAGCTGGCGCAGGGCTGCGGCCGGGAAACACACCGCGCAGGTGCACACGGCCCCGCCCGCCGCCCGCCGCCCGCCGCCCGCCGCCCGCCGCCCGCCGCCCGCCGCCCGCCGCCCGCCGCCCCGCCCCCAGCGGAGCCGGGCGCCCAGGACCCGCCCCCCGGCCAATGGGGAGCGAGCTGCGCGGAGAGGGCGGGGCCTGGGGGAACAAAGGGAGGTTGGGCGGGGCGGTGCTGGGACTGGGCGTGCGGGGTCCCGCGGGAGGACCAGACCCAAGAGCTGGCCGGATCCTGGCCTCCTAGAAGACCCAGCTCAACGTCCACCTGGAGTCTGCTCTACAGGACGCGCTCATCTCAAGCCCAGAACTCAGGCTTTTAGGGCAGAGAGCGAGAGACAGGTTTGCTTTACAAAAAGGGAAACTGAGGTCGAAAGAATAGGATTGCCTGCTGACTGAACTCACGTAGTCCCATTCACTCGTTCACCTTGTCATTCAGCAAACATTTGGAAGCACGGATGGTGGGCGTTAGGAGTGAAGTAGGGCCGGGCGTGGTGGCTCGCGCCTGTAATCCCAGCAGTTTGTGGGGCCAAGGCAGGTGGATCACTTGAGGCCAGGAGTTCGAAACCAGCCTGGCCAACAAGATGAAACCCCATCTCTGCTAAAAATACAAAAACTTAGCCGATCGTGATGACTTGTCCCCATGGTCGCAGCTACTGGGAAGGCTGAGGCAGGAGAATCGTTTGAACCCGGGAGGTGGAGGTTGCAGTGAGCTGAGATGCTGCCACTGCATGAGCCCCAGCCTGGGCGACAGAGTGACACTCTGTCTCAAAAAAAAAAAAAAATTAATAGATGAGAAGTAGAAGCGAACTTAGGCCTTCCCTGAAGGAGCTCGGCCAAGGAGTACCTGAAATGTCTCTGCATCTCTTTAAGGTCTGATAAAGGAACCAGGAGCGAGCGCTAATCACTTCCCTTTCCTACCTCAGAGCTTTACATGTGTTTGCTGTTCCCCGCCTGAAATGCCAAGTACCAATGGTATTTATTTATTTATAGAAATGAGGTCTCCCTATGTTGCCCAGGCTGGTCTCAAACTCCAGGCCTCAGGCTATCCTCTCGCCTCAGCCTCCCAAAGTATTGGGATTGCAGGCATGAACCACTGTCCCAGCCCTGATCGTCTTTAAAACGTCTTTCCTCATCTTATTTGAGTTTCCTGCTTCATGTGACCCCACACCCTTGATTTCCCTGTACTTCCATAGCTGCTCCTCGGTGGGTCCCAGGGACCCACCCCCTTCTCTGCCCAAATTGTATATGTCTGGGCTCAGGCCAAATGCCCTTCCATTTGCAGTGGGCACTGCCACAGGAAATCTCATGCCCTTCCGGGCTTCACAAACCATCCACATGCTCTGCTGCCAGCCAGAGACATCCATCCCAGTCAGATGCCCAGCCCTGACCTTTCCCAAAGGCCCAGCTGGACACAGGGAAGCATCTCAAATTTTCCGCGGGCCAAAACAGAGTGCTTTATTAGTGCCCTAACCTGCTCATCCACATTCTTGTGATTCTCTGTAAACAGCCCCTCCATCCACCCAGCTGCTCAGGTGAAAATCTCAAATCTTCCTCCAGTCCTTCCTCCCCGAACCTCTCATGCAGCCCTCTGCCTTCCTAGGACGCTGAGCACCCCTCACTCCCAGCGCCAGCTGGGGTGCTGTCTGAGTGGCTGCCACCCACTTGGCATGAAGTGGGACCTCTCGCCCCGTGTAGTGGCTTACGCCTGTAGTCACAGCACTTTGGGAGGCTGAGGCGGGCAGATTGCTTGAGGCCAGGAGAGTGGGACCAGCTGGGCCAATATGGTGAAACTAAAATACAACAATTAGCCAGGCATGGTAATGCCTATCATCCCAGCTACCCTACCCGGGAGGCTGAGGCAGGAAAATTGCTCGAACCTGGGAGGCAGAGGTTGCAGTGAGCCAAGGTCACACCACTGCACTCCAGGCTGGGCAACAGAGTGAGAATCTCTCGCAAATTTAAAAAAAAAGAAAAAGAAGAAGAAGAAAAAGAAAGAGAAGAAGTGTGACCTCTCTAAGGCAAGGCAGTGTCCCATTCTGATTCAATTCCATGTGCAAAACAGGACCTGCGCCCTGAAGGCACTCACTCAGGGAGGCTGCTGGGATGGGTGGATGCACAGTTAAGGTCTTCATGGTGGCTGGGGCTGACCCCATCCCCATCGCTCTTCCCACACACACCTGCACACTCATCACTCCCACGCTCACACCCACCACTGAAAGCCTGGCCCCTAATCTGATTTGCCTAACAAAGTCCCCAGATGAACAACACATGCTTCCCTACCTCTCCCATGCTAGGGCCCCACTGTGTTGTGGGATGTACTCAGGGATCAGGAGAACAAAACCTCAGGGAGTGAAAGGACATTCCAGGGTGCAGGCCTCTGCATCCCCCTCCATGCCCTCACCCCTGCCTGACACACCCTCACCTCTGTACTTGGCCAGCTCCTACCAACCCTTAAAGTCTCACCAAGTTCAGTGGTGGCAGCCACACCCTAAAGTGACTGACCCCCCAATGACCTATGCCCTTGCATAGTCTTCCTGACCTTGAGTACAAGCAAAACCGGTGACTGGCTTCTAACCCATAGAGCCTGGCGAAAGCAATGGGATGTCACTGTCACAGTGCATCACCTTCACACACTAGAGAGAGAGGTTCCGCCTGCAGGCGCTGCAGGAGGGAGATGCTGTGCTGAGAAAAGACCTTGGAGGGGCCCCGTAGGCAAGGAAGCAAAAAGCTGGGCCCTTGCCAAGCGGGTCCGAGGAAATGAATTCGGCCAGTAACCTCGGCGGACCTGGAAATGGATTCTGCCCTGGTGGAGCCTCAGATGAGGATGCAGCCCAGCTGCTTAGCGTGAGATCCCAAGCACAGGACCCGCTAAAATGTGCTGAACTCCTAGCTTGCCAAAATTGGCTTAAAGGTGTGTGTTGTTTTTAGCTTCTAAGTTTATAGTTATTGCCTATGAAAGTGTTAAAATATGAGACAATAACTTAAGTCCCCTCCCCATCACACACATTCTTCTTTCTGGCATTCATCACAATTATACTTACTGATTTAAAATCGCCCTCTTGACTGGGTGCAGTGGCTCAGGAGTTCCAGACCAGCCTGGCCAACATGGTGAAACCCCATCTCTACAAAAAATACAAAAATTAGCTAGACATCGTGGTGCAATCCTGTAATCCCAGCTACTCGGAAGGCTGAGGCAGGAGAATTGCTTGAATCCAGGAGGCAGAGATTGCAGTGAGCTGAGATTACACCATTGCACTCCAGCCTGAGTGACAAGAAAAAAACTCTGTCTCAAAAAAAAAAAAAAAAAATTGTCTCTTGTCACCAGCATGAATGTCCCAGGAGAAAAAAAATGGAAACTCTTGCTCATAACAGTGCCCCAAATGCCCAGCACGGTGTAGCTGTAGGGCAGTTGGTCGATGGTGGATGCTGCTGGTTGGAGGGCCCAGCTGGTCCTCCCAGCTGCCTTCTCCCAGTCACGTTCCATTATAGAGAACAGAATAGTTTCTTGCCTTTCCAGAGTCCCTCTTAGTGGGGATTGGCCAAGTGACATTGTCCTGCCCCGGGAGACATAAGTGGAAGTTGGCTGAAAGGTTTCTAGCCTTGGTGTGCTGGGACGATTTGAACCAGGACATGACAGCTAACCATCCATTGTTCAGGAATTCTGCAAGTTAGTTGTTCAACACATTCAGTACTTCAAATTTTAAATAATATCAACTCGCAAATTAAAAAATGCATTAGACCAGATGCAGTGGCCCACGTCTAACACATTGGAAGCCTGAGGCAGGAAGATCACTTAAGCCCAGGAATTCAAGACCAGCTTAGGCAAAAAAGGAAGATCCTGTCTCTACAAAAAATTTTAAAATTAGCTAGGCATGGTGGTGTGTGCATGCAATCCTAGCCACTCAGGAGGCTGAGATGGGAGGATCGCTTGAGCCATCTGTTCAAGGCTCCAATGAGCTATGATAGTGCCACTGCACTCCAGCCTGGGTGACAGAGCCAGACCCCGTCTCAGAAATAAATATATTTCATATATTAATAAATTTATAATAAATATATACACATTTATGTATTATAATTATATATTTAGACATAAAGATGTATTTCTTGTTTTATTTATTTATTTATTTATTTATTTTGAGATGGAGTTTAACTCTTGTGGCCCAGGCTGGAGTGCAATGACACAATCTGGGCTCACTGCAACCTCCACCTCCCAGGTTCAAGTGATTTTCCTGCCTCAGTCTCCTGAGTAGCTGGGATTACAGACACGCACAAGCACGCCTGGCTAATTTTTGTATCTTTAGTAGAGATGGGGTTTCTCCATGTCGGTCAGGCTAGTTTCGAACTCCTGACCTCAGGTGATCTGCCCACCTTGGCCTCCCAAATTGCTGGGATTACAGGTGTAAGCCACTGTGCGCAGCCTATATGATATATTTACATATTATAATTATGTGTATTAATTTTATATAATTATATATAAATATAAAAATATAAAAACTTTCCTTGCCTTCTCTTGTTTCTACCTACAGTCAGTATATACCCATGACTTCAAATACTATCTACATGTAATAATTTTAAATGTATATTATATATATATATATATATTTTTTTTTTTTTTTGAGACGGAGTCTCACTCTGTCACCAGGCTGGAGTGCAGTGGCGCAGTCTCAGCTCATTGCAACCTCTGACTCCCAGGTTTAAGCGATTCTCCTGCCTCAGCCTCCCAAGTAGCTGGGCTTATAAGCGCCCACCACCACGTCCAGCTAATTTTTGTATTTTTAGTAGAGACAGGGTTTTGCCATTGTGGCTAGGTTGGTTTCAAACTCCTGACCTTAAGTGATCGCCCGCCTCAGCCTCCTAAAGCGCTGGGAATACAGGCGTGAGCCACCTTGGCCAAAATATTTTTCTGTTTCCAAACATTTTACATGAGAGGAAAGTGGAGAATAAATCATCTGACACTCTACTGTAAAAAAAAAAAATCTTTGTGCCTCTCTTCTTTTCATCTTTCCTAATTGTACATATGACCAAAATGTCTTTAGGTTGAGGTCCCCCCGTGAAAACTTTACAGGGTATTGTGTCCTCAGCCACCCTCCTGTCTTTTCCTAGTCCTGGCATTTTAGAACTGTCTGGGGATGACCCAGGATACCCACTGTGGCCATGTCTATTGGAGGGTCTAGTGAATATCAGCCCCGGGGTCATCTCATCCCCAAGGACAGCCTGAGGTAGGGGGTAGAGTCTCTCAGGGGAGCAGCTGGATGCTCTTGGCCTTAGAGGAATCTCCTGGTATAGTTTCATCTAAAATGGTGACCCCTTAGGGTTATTAAAATTTTAGGACATTAAAATGAATGGACAATACAACGTAATGTCATTAAAGATAGGTCATTAAAACTGTTCCTCTAGCTGGAGGTTTTATTCCTCGGAGACACATTGATGGTCTGCCAATGGAATGCTGATATTGAGAGGAAAAGGCAGAAATGATTTCTGCTCTCTAGATTGTCTCCCACTTGTGAAGGGAGAAAAACTCTCCCAAAGGATGAGGAAAACCCACCCCAGAGATGATGTGCAAGAACCTGAATATGGAAATGCACTGAAGGCACACAGGAGGACAAAGAGCACTGCCAGTGCCTCCTAGGTGGTCACTGAGGACTTTACTGAACAGGTTGGGTGTCCTGAGGAATAGAATGGCCTGCCGTGACACTTAGAAAGGTCTGTGTTGGAGTCAGCACTGCCTCTCCCTGAGTTTGTTACCTTGATAAGGCTTGTCCGCTTATTTGAGTTTCAGTTTTTCATTGAGTGTAAGATACATTTTGTCAGTACAGCTTGAAAGATAAAATACTATTTGTAAAGAGACAAGATAAAATGATGCATTTTATTTGCTAAAAATTCGTATTTATTTCTTCCCCAGAGTGAGTGTAGTAAGTTTTAAAGGTCTGTTCTTTTTAAGGGTAATTTCAAATGGAATTGTAGGACTTAGTTTGTCAATGCTACTGGTGAAATAAAAGTGTGATAGATAAACTGATGATTTACAAAGATTCACCAAAATGTCAGTTCCCCTCTTGTAGCATGGTGAAGAATTTATGACAGCGGACACATCTGTATCCTCTTATCTGGATATCTGAGGGGGGTTTTTCATGTTGTTTTTTGTTTTTTTGGAGACACTGTCTTGCTCTGTAACCCAACTGGAGTGCACTGGTGCCATCTCTACTTACTGCAACCTCTGCCTCCCGGGTTCAAGTGATTCTCCTGTGTCAGCCTCCCGAGTAACTGGGATTATAGGCACCCACCACCACACCCAGCTAATTTTTGTATTTTCAGTAAACACGGGGTTTTAGGCCTGGCACGGTGGCTCATGCCTGTAATCCCAGCACTTTGGGAGGCCAAGGTGGGCGGATCACGAGGTCAGGAGTTCCAGAGCAGCCTGGTCAACGTGGTGAAAAACTGTCTCTACCACAAATACAAAAAAATTAGCTGAGCCTGGTGGCAGGCACCTGTAATCCCAGCTACTTGGGAGGCTAAGGCAAGAGAATTGCTTGAACTCGGGAGGTGGAGGTTGCAGTGAGCCAGGATCTTGCCACTGCACCCCAGCCCAAGCAACAATGCAAGACTCCATCTCAAAAAACAAACAAACAAACAAACAAACAAACAAACAGCAAAAAGACGGGGTTTTGATATGTTGGTCAGGCTGGTCTCAACCTCCTGACATCAGGTGATCACCCGTCTCATACTCCCAAGGTGCTGGGATTACAGGCATGAGTCACCATGCCCGGCCCACTCTATTTTCTTTTTATTCCCTAAATTTTAATATGTTTGAGTTTGTCTGTTCCTTTATCACTGTTTTCTTACATAAAAGAAATTCTGCCTAATCCTTCATAAAAAAAAATCTTCCTGTGACTTCTGAAATTTTTCTGGTTTTATCTTTCATATTTGAATATACAATAAGTTGATTATGGATCATGGAATGGAGAAGAATGCAATGCATTTTCCCAAGTAGATGCCAGCCTGGTTTGCCTCATATTTTAAAGTACATGTGATTTCTTTTTCTATTCTACAGTGCCTACTCTATCATTCATCAACTTTCCATATAAATGCTGGGTCATTAAGACTTTTCTTCCCCTTGGTCTGCTTGCTCATCTCTCTGCTAATACTGTGCTGTCCTGAGTATTGTCGTTTGAAAATCTTAGAAGTATGTTAGACAAGTCATCACTCTTTTTTTAGATGACTAAAAAGCATTAGACATTTGTCATTTTTACTACGCATGAAAAAGTAATTTTTCCTTCCTAAAAAAAACCTGATTTGGGAATTTATGTGATTTCATAGGAATAGCATCTGGAAGTGCTGACATTAATGTCATTTTAAAAAACATGTGTCATATTTCCTCTTATTCCTTTCTGCCTTGACATTGTGCAATAGAAATTTTAAAAATTGTTGTATTAGTATTGTTAAATATCAATTATTGGTTTTGTTTACTACTCAATTAAATTTAGTAAGCCTACTTTCTCTTGGTATAATCACATTGAATGGGCTCAACTCCCCAGTTAACAAGTGACAGCACATGTAAAATATTGTCTTCCAGGGAAACTCGTTGAACACTTAGTGTTCAGACTGTGTTTTAGTGTCTGGTTCCCTAAGCACCACTGCAGTGAAAATAATAGACCTTTGGCAGAAAAACTTTTGGCAAATATATTGCATAAGCCATTTAGATGCAGTGAGTCATTCTTATTACTTGGGTTGGTGGAATCCCTTTCAAAATGTAAGTTACTATTACAAACAAAGGTGGAATTTTGTGAGCAGGCATTTTTAAGAATAAGTAGTCTCAGGACTGATAATATTAACTCCCTTATGCACATCAGGTAGGACTTTATTATGACAGATAGTAAAAATGCACAAAGTGAAGTTAAAAGGTAACGCCTAGCATCACATCTTACTCCCTGGATTCTCTAATGAGATGGGTGTTTCTACTTTGCTGTTGCCTTTCTGAATAGTTCAATTCCAGCATTAGTACTGCTGTGTGGGAGGGAGTATGTGTGAACAGAGTAAGAGTTGTGACAATCAAGTCATAGAAAAAATGCTTGGAAATTTTAGAATCATGTAAACAGCTTATGGATTGAGTATAGATTCCCAGTGCAGTCAGTCTCACCCATCCTTCTATCCACATGTGTGGAATGTTCTAGGACTCCATGGCTTTTGAGGATGTGGCTGTGAACTTTACCCAGGAGGAATGGGTTTTGCTAGATTCTTCTCAGAAGAATCTCTACAGAGAAGTGATGCAGGAAACCTGCAGGAACCTGGCTTCTGTAGGTGAGAATGACAACACATTTCACTTAATTACAGAAGTATTTCCCTATTATCAGTGCTATTTGTGATTTGGAATGTGGCAAGGGAATGATTTGGTGAATAAATCAGGCATGGGCACTGTGTACGAAGAACATTAAATCTAGTAATGTTTCTGTAGTTTGTAATAATTAATGATAATTTTGTGGGTCTGCATTTTAGGAAACAAATGGAAAGACCAGAATATTGAAAATCACTTTGAAAAACCTGGGAAAGATACAAGATAATTTGTACTGAGAAGAGGAAATAAAGTCCTCTGAAGGAACCTTATCAAGTCATGAACTTAAAAACAAGCAATCAAAACAAACAAGAGTCACTTGAAATTTATTTGTTTTTAGAAAAAAAATTTATTTTTTTTAGAAAGTGGGAATGTTTCATTTCTCTCATACCCACTCAAGGACATATGAAAATGCACACTGTAGCTCCCTGGACCTTATAAATACAAGAACGTACACAGGATTAAAACTCTAATAGTTTAGAAACTGCAAGAATATTTTCAGTTTTCACATTTACTTGAAAAGTCATGTGAAAACCCCCACAGGAAAGAAGTTCTATAAGTGAAGCTTTTCTAATTTGGAAAGCCTGATGCAAATTAATTACGGTGCAGTGCTTGAAAAAATGTATGAAATGTTACACAAGTTACAAGTATATTGTTTTTATCAGTGGCTCATTCTTAAGGAGTCATGAGTATGCAATTCACCTTGTTTTTCAGGGAAACCTTGAGGTGAGAGTTCTGTAAATGCTCTTTAAGCAGTAGTACTTGATTTTCATAGATAATGATATTCAGTTTATTGGTAGAATTTTTGTCTATTCATTTAATAATGTGCTGGATTCATGGTTGAATTTTAATGTTTTTCTAATATGTAGGTAAGTTTGATTTTTTTTATTTCATTATTACCCTTTTTTGAAATGGAGTCTCACTGTGTTGCCGAGGTGGAGTGTAGTGGTGCAATCTCGGCTCACTGCAACCTCCGCCTCCTGGATTTAAGTGATTCTCCTGCCTCAGCCTCTGTAGTAGCTGGGACTACAGTTGCCTGCCACTACATCCAGCTAATTCTTCGTATTTTTAGTAGAGACAGGGTTTCACCATGTTGGCTAGGCTGGTCTTGAACTCCTGGCCTCATGATTTGCCCACCTCAGCCTCC
Source organism: Macaca mulatta (assembly GCF_049350105.2). NCBI lineage: Eukaryota > Metazoa > Chordata > Mammalia > Primates > Cercopithecidae > Macaca > Macaca mulatta. The sequence goes on from NC_133413.1 coordinate 8,507,415, forward strand.
CAATGTGCTGGGATTACAGACATGAGCCACTGCACCCGGTCAGGTAAGTTTCGCTTTTATGTATTGTCCTGTGATTAACGGACTAGTGAATAATGATTGTGAATTGTTGGGATTGTCTTACTAGCCTCATTTGGCAAATTTTGATTATCCCTTGTTCATTATACACATTCCACCTTTCTTTATTAAAGGAAAAACTACTCTTGATGTAAAGATGTTTATTTTTTGCTAATAATGAGTTGGTATTAATTCCTAAGTACATAAATTTTACCGTAGAGTATCATCTCGTGAGTTCTTTGCATTTGTTGCCCTTTATTCTTTATTATTTCTGTCTATTATTTGGGTCATTCACTTTGAATGAAGGAGAGAGGACTGTGATAGGACAATATGTTGTAACCAATCTGAGGGAGGAAGCATTCAATCTCTCAGTCACATATGATAGCGTTGGGCTTTTCATCAATGCCTTTCTTATTGTAGTAGATAGTATTGCACCATTATGATATGATAGTTTATATACTGTATTTTAGAGTATTACAGTCTTACCAGTCAGTGTCACATGATTCAGTTCCCTATCAGCCAATAGACAAACCAATCACATACTCCTGTAGGAACAAGGAACATCCTCGGCCGCGTGGGTGGATCACGCCTGTAATCCCAGCACTTAGGGAGGCCAAGGCCGGTGAATCATGAGGTCGGGAGATCGAGACCATCCTGGCTAACACGGTGAAACCCCATCTCTACTAAAAATACAAAAATTTAGCCGTGTGTGGTGGTGGGTGCCTGTAGTCCCAGCTTCTAGAGAGGCTGAGGCAGGAGAATGGTGTGAACCCGGAAGACGGAGATTTCAGTGAGCCAAGATCACACCACTGCACTCCAGCAAGGGTGACAGAGAGAGATTCTGTCCCCACCCCCCCCAAAAAAAAGAAAAAAAAGAACATCCTCACTTTTTTAATGCTATACCACTGCTATACCACTCTCTACTCCAAGTTAATCCCTGTTTTGGCCTGTGGGAGCTTACACCATCCTCCTATATGTAATTAATAACTGATGTCTGGCTTATCTGTTTAGTAATAGATGTTATGTGTTTAACGGTGCCAGTAAACGTAGGGTGCTCATTCCTTCCTCACCAGTGGGGTGCGTGAGACGCTGTTGAAACAATTGGCAACACAAATGGAACGGACCAGCCCTCATGAAGGACACCTGCTCAACTTGACCTACCTGCTGTCGGCTGACGGTTCCGTAACACATCAGCAGCCGCCTGAGTCAGAACCGTGAGCTGATGATGGGCCTTCCCTTTGGTCTGCACAGTGTTTTGTGGTCTTCAGGTGTTGTCATCTTCTCCCACACTAAACTGCTCTCATCTCCTAGACATGAATGTTTACTTGCACCCAGCATGACATTTGGCCTGTGCTTAGCAGGCAGTTTTGAGGCCCTGGCTTATTAATGCACAAAAGCGCAGCACATAAGCCGACACTTAAGTCCTAATTAGCAAGGATCAGGCTGTATCTCTGTAGTCCCTGCATCTACTCTGGTCACCATCTCTGTATGCTTAGGGCAGCCATGTGAACATTATTAATTATTGTATACTCCAAGACAATAGTTTTTATGTAGGCAGAAGTAGTGGCCTTGTTTGTTTCTTGTGCTGCTGCTCCCCTTGCCGCTGTCCCCTACACCCTCCTGATGAGGTGTACATCTATGGTGCCTCATGGTTCAGTCATGGATGAGTAAAGAAAATGCGAAGAAAGAGTTTGATATTAGCCCCTATCAAAACATATGAAGAAGAGTCTCAGCTGCTTTCATTGAAAAATTCCTAGCGAGTGTGTGGGCTTTTCTTATCACTGCTGCTTATCAGCTTGTCAAAAGTCAAATCTTCGGACTGCAAGTCTTGCCGGCCTTAGACACAATGGCCTTACTGCATGTGGAGCTAACCCCAGGAAGATGGAATGACAGTCTCTGGAGGATTAGCTGGTCTCCTCCAATGTGGCTTGGTGGGCTCCTGAACTCTTTCCTGTAACCATGCAGAGAGTCTACACTGCCAGCAATCATGTGCCTCAACTCTGTAGATGTAGAAACTCAAAGTATTCAAAATATTCTGAAACAGTTTCCATTGAAAGGAAAGAGAAAGGCAGTTAGGTGCCATGCTCCAGTCAAGAGAACTAGTGAATGACTCACAAGAACACTCTGTCGCTACTGTCTGTGCCTCTGTCACAACAAATATCCTGATCCTTCAGTTTGAAGGGTGCAGGGCCATTTTCCTCCCTTTCTTACTGGTAGTTCTCAAGATAACTGTATGATATGCTGGGAAGACAATATCCTGATAATCAGGTGACATTGGTCAGAACAGCCCAGGCTCTGTTATAGTCCCTGCTCAAAACAGAATGGTCTTCAACGCTTGTGTCCAGCAAACCACATCATTGGAGAAAACCCAAGGTGGGCTGCTTTCTGGGGTCCCTCAGTTGTAGTGCAAGTGAAGTGTTTACATCAAAACTCCATCCATCTGCTCTGGGTAGCCTTCCTGATCTTGTGGTAGTGGTTCATATTGAATCCTAGGCTTCTGTTGTCTTTTGTTTGCTATTTGTAAGTAATAAATTCACTTCATGGAATTTATGTATGAATGTGTTTGGTCTCATTGTACTCAGAAAAGTTGGTAGCCATTGCACAGTGAAGCTGCTTCATAATTGGTGAAAACGCCTATGCCCCCCTTGTGCCACAGCAAGGAGGTTCATTCAGCCAAACATAAACTTCATGTGCGTAAAACCCTGTAGCACAGTTATTACCATGTGGAAGGCCTTTAACAATGGTGATGCTGATTTGCAGAACTCTGAAGGAAGAAATTTACACAAATGGGTTGGGTACACCGGAGTCCCTCCTAACTTAAAGCAACCCTTACTCCCCTCTGCCTAAAAAGAGTGAAGAGGCCAGGCACGGTGGCTCAGGCCTTTAATCTGAGCACTCTGGGAGGCCGAGGTAGGCAGATCACAAGATCAGGGGTTCAAGACCAGCCTGACCAACATGGGGAAGCCACATCTCTACTAAAACTACAAAAATTAGCTGGGCATGGTGGTGGGCACCTGTAATCCCAGCCACTTGGGAGGCTGATGCAGGAGAATTGCTTGAACCTTGGAGGTGGAGGTTGAAGTGAGTCAAGACCATGCCACTGCACTCCAGCCTGGGTGATAGGGCAAGACTCTGTCTCAGGGGAAAAAAAAAAGTGTATAAGAACTGAAACAGGTTTAAAATTTCACCTAATTGGAAATGCAAAGTTTACAAAAATAATATTAAAATAAAATGCTAAATGAGTGCTCATTGAATTTTATGCCTCCACAAAGTGGATTGTGAATTAACTTCCACATCTGTTGAAAGCCACCAAAGTTCGGCAGCCTCCGTATCTGAAATTCACATGTGGCTCAAATAAGAATTATACCTGGGGATACCCCAAAGTTTAAATATGGTATCCCCTGTGATATTATGAGGAATTGCTGTACATAAAACAGATTGTCTTCCTTTAACTCTGAAAATAATATTATCTTACCTAAATTCTCCAAAACGCATCGCTCTGCAGTATCCTATAGAGGACATAGGTTCCCTGACCAATGAGCACTGAAAGTAAGTGTGTGCGACTCACCTATGTTCTTATCAAAATGGAAATCCCCGAATCCCACCAGTTAGAATAACATGACAGAATGTCAGATTTTTGGAATATATAGGTTTTCTGTGAGGTTATTAAGTATTGATTCCATTTTTAAAATAGATATCAATATATTTAGATTACCTATTTCTCCTATGTTTTAGTATTAATAGATTGTGTCTTTTAATTCATCCAGTTGGTCTAAGTTACCAAGTTTGTGCATTATGGAGATTGTAATATTCTTTATTATTTTATCATCCATGGGCTCTCTAATATAAAGGCCTCTTTTAATTCTTCTATTATTAGGTTGGTGCCAAAGTAATTGTGGTTTTGGACCATGAATTTTAAATTTTTATAACTAGGCTTCAACACATCTTTATTAATCAAAATAGAACCCATTACAATGGACTGGGCACAGTCGCTCACGCCTGTAATCCCAGCACTTTAGGAGGCTGAGGCGGGTGAATCAGGAGGTCAGGAGTTTGAGACCAGCCTGACCAACATGGTGAAATCCCGTCTTTACTAAAAATACAAAAAGTAGCCGGGTGTGGTGGCATGTGCCTGTAATCCCAGCTACTCAAGAGGTTGAGGCAGGAGAATCTCTTGAACCCAGGAGGCAGAGGTTACAGTGAGCTGAGACTGCACCTTTGCACTCTGGCCTGGGTGATAGAGTGAGACTCGGTCTTTAAAAGAAAAGAAACCATTACATTGAGCACATTTTTGCCAATGAGAAATAAACTTGTTTATTCCATGCTTTCAGGGTTCGATGAACTCTTGGAAAGCATTTTCTGCATCCTGCTGGTTGTGTAAGTGTTTTCCCTGCAAAAAGTTGTCAAGATGCTTAAAGAAGTGGTAGTTGGTTGGCGAGAGCTCAGGTGAATATGGCAGATGAGACAAAACTTCATAGCCCAGTTTCTTCAACTTTTGAAGCCCTGGTTGTATGACATGTGGTCACGCATTGTGGAGAGCTGGGCCCTTCATGTTGACCAGTGCCAGCTCCAGGTGCTGCAGTTTTCCATGCATCTCATCAATTAACTCGGCATACTTCTCAGATGTAATGATTTCACCAGGATTCAAAAACTGTAGTGGATCAAAAGACCGGCAGCTGACCACCAAACAGTGACCGTGACCTTTTTTTGGTGCAAGTTTGACTTTGGGAAGTGGTTTAGAGCTTCTTCTCAGTCCAGCCACTGAGCTGGCTGTTGTATGAAATCCACTTTTCGTGGCATGTCACAATCTGATCAAGAAATGGTTCATTGTTGTTTCATAGAATAAGAGAAGATGACACTTCAAAAGGATGCTTTTTAAAATATTTGGTCAGCTCATGAGGCACCCACTTATCAAGATTTTTCAGCTTTCCAATTGGCTTCAAATGCCGGATGACCATAGAATGGTCGACATTCAGTTCTTCACCAACTTCTCGTGTATCTGTAAGAGGATCGAATTCAGTGGTTGCTCTCAATTGGTCGTTATCAACTTCTGGCCCAGAGCCTGGGCTGAGGCTGCCATGACCACCCTGTTCTCTACCTTCTGTTGCGCTTGGTCCCAGAGCCTGGGGCTGAGGCTGAGGCTGCCATGACCACCCTGTTCTCTTCCTTCCGGGGTCCCCAGGAAGCTCCCAGGACTGAACGATCACCACAAAATACAGTGGCCAGGATGGGAGGGCTGGAGGTCAACTACCCCCCCGCCCCTGCCACCACAACCAAGAGGCCCCCATGGAGGTTGGCCCCGAGATGTGGGTCCCTGTGGAATGCAGGTCCCTGTGGGATGCTTCAGGGGATGAGCACGGGTCCTCCTGGCTGACAGGAGCCTGGTGGGCACTGGGTGTGTGGGGCCTATATAGATGGGTTGGACAGAACTGGGCCTGACCAGGGAGCCAGAGACTGATGTGTCTTCCCGATTTCCTATGAGATCCCCTATCTGGTCATAGATGATGGTGATTTCTCTTTGAGTACTGAATCCCTGTAAGGTGTTAGGCACTCCATTCTTACCAAGTTTATTTTGTTACCTGGTAGAACCTGGCTCATAAAGAAGAAAACTGTGAAGAGGAGGACAGGAATCCTCATGGCTGAAGAAAGAAGAAAGTTTGGCTTCATTTCCAGGAGGCAGAGAAAACTTCCGTCTGTGGCTCTCTAGCACCAGTGGAATGTCTCTGTTTGAATAATGAGAGCCTTTCTGTACCTCATTAGGAATATTCATAGATAGAGGTGTTCTATGCATGCAAAATTGCTTTTATGGGAGGACTGATGTGGGTGCACAGTTTTGGCCAGAAAACCTTGTTCAATGGGAACATAAGCTACAAACATTTTGGCAAAAGATGAAAGTTTATGAACAAACAACCATTTATATTGTTACAATAAATTAGACTATGTTGAGAAACCAGTTGCTTTCGTTAATGACCAGACATTTTGTTAGTGAACACTTCCCAGACTTTACTAGCCCTGCTAAGAATTAATCACTCCACTTGCTCCTGGTCTGAAACCCCAAAGTGCTTTGTTGATGTTACAGTGCTTACTGCCTTGTATGTTAGATTAGTGAATGTATATTTGCCTCTTCTGCCACTGTATGAGCTTCTTGCTTGCTAGGACAAGGCTATATTCCTCAGAGCAGAGGAGGGAGTTGAATCATGCGGCCATTTATTCTCAAATCCTCTTCACCAAGTGGAACAAAACAGAACAGCGAAAGACCACTGCACATGGAAGCAGGAGGTCTGGATTTGGGTTCTAGATCTCTAGATCTATTACTAACTGGAGGTATGGATATAGTCAGGAAAATTGTCTTCCTTAGGTGCTTCCTTGATAGCACCTATAAAGGTTGAGATCTGTTGGATCTAGATCAGGGGATTCTCAATCATTACTATGCATAAAGTCAACTGGGAGAGTTGCTTTGCAATACAGATGCTTAGTTCCATCTCATGATATTTTTACTGTTTTTTGAAATTGATCTAGTATTTTTCATTAAATAATGTAAACTTTCTTAGTCTACATCTAATAAAACTCCCACCGGCATACAAATACATTGAATGATATTAGCAGCAGAATCTTTAAAGAAAGTAACCATATACAACTATTAAACCATTTTTTTCATTACTTATTATTTCATGCTGTTTGTCACCATTGTCATGATAATCAGCATCACCCTACATTGCTGAACACCCATTATGAACCATATGGCATAAACATTTTTCCTACTCGTAAGGAACATACTTTCTCTATACGCATATGAAATTAATGTCTGAACAAAGTGGCTTAAACAAGGCAGAAGTTTATTTCTTTCTCACTTAAATCTATAGTTACACGTATCATGGCTGGTACAGATGCTTGCCAAATTCATTAGGGATGCAGGCCCCTTCCAGCTGTCTGCTCTGCTGCATTTTAGAAGAGGCTCCAGTTTGGCTGCTAAATGCCCACCTATCATTTTTTAATTCCAGGCAGCAGGAAAGAAAATAACCAAGAGAGAAAAACAAGGGAACGTCTACCCCTCCTTTTAAATTTTTTAACCAACCCCCTCTTTTTTTTTTTTTAACCCAATTTGTTGAGCTATGATTACATTTAAAAAGCTGTCCATGTTTAAGGTACGCATCTCAGTGAACCTGGGGATAAGTATACATCATGAACACCACTAACCTTAAGATTATAAACACATACTTCACCTCCCAAAGTCCCTCCCATTATTATTATTATTATTATTACTGGTAAGAAATTTTGGTAAGAACACAAAATCCAGCCTTTTAGCAAATTTTAAGTATGCAAGAGAGTATTCTTAGCTTTAAGCACCATGCTGTAAATGAGACCACCAGAACTTACTTATATGGTATATCTGAAACTTTGTGCTCTAACCACATCTACATATTTCCCCTGCACCACAGCCCCTGGCAGCCACCATTCTACTCTCTGCTTTTGTGAGTTTGTTTATTTTAGATTTCAAATGCAAGTGAAATCATATAGTAATTGTCATTCTGTGGCTGGCCTATTTCATATAACGTAATGCCCTCGAAGTCCACCCATGTTGTCACAAATGACAGGGTTTCATTATTATGTAACACTGAATAATATTCCAGTGCATATATGTATTAACCATTTATCCTGATACTCTCCCTCCACCTGCCTCCCAACAGGCCGCAGTGTGTGTTGTTCCCCTCTCAGTATCCATGTGTTCTCATTGTTCTGCTTCCACTTGTGAGAACATGCACTGTTTGATTTTCTATTCCCGGGTTAGTTTGCTGAGGATAATGGCTTCCAGCTCCATCTATGTCCCTGCAAAGGACATGATCTCATTCCCTTTTATGGCTGCATAGTATTTCATGGTGTATATGTACCACATTTTCTTTATCCAGTCTATCATTGATGGACATTTGGGTTGATTCCATGTCTTTGCTATTGTGACTAGTGCTGCAATGAACATGTGTGTTCATGTATCTTTATAACAGAATGATTTATATTCCTTTGGGTATATACATAGTAATGAGATTGCTGGGTCAAGTGATATTTCTGGTTCTAGGTCTTTGAGGAATCACCATACTGTCTTCCACAATGGTTGAACTAATTTACATTCCACCAACAGTGTAAAAGTGTTCCTATATCTCAACAGCCTCATCAGCAGGTAGTTTTATTTAAAAATTTTTTGAGAAACCTTCATACTATTATCCAAAATGGCCATAGTAGTTTGTATTTCCACCACGAATATACAAGGGTTATCTTTTATCCACATCCTCACTAATACTTGCTATTCATCTTTTCGATAACAGCTATTGTAAGAGGTGTCAGGTGACATTTCATGGTGGTTTTTATTTGCATCACCCTGACAATTAGAGGTGGTAAGAATTTTGTCATGTATTTGTTGGCCGTTTGTATCTCTTCTTCTGGGAAATGTCTATTCAGATCTTCACCTATTTAAAAAAAATTTTCAACTTTTATTTTAGATTCAGTGAATGCATGTGCAGGGTTTTACATTGGCACATTGTGTGATGCTGAGGCTTGGAGTATGAATGATCTTGTAACCCAGGTAGAAAGCATAGTATTTCATGGTGTATATGTTTTTCAGGTTTTGGTCCCCACCTTCCCTTCCCCTTCTTGTAGTTCCCAGTATCCGTTGTTCCCATCTTTACATCCATGTATAATCAGCGCTTTGTTCTTACTTATAACTAAGAACATATGGTATTTGTTTTTTTCTTCCTGCATTATTTTAGAATAGTGGCCTCTAGCTGCATCCATGTTGGTGCAAAGGACATAATTTTTTAAATGGTTGCATAGTATTCCATGGTGTATATATACTACATTTTCTCTATCCAATGATAGAGAAAATATTCATGTCTTTGCTATTGCAAATAATGCTATAATAAATATATGAGTGCACGTGTTTTTATGGTATTTTCTTTTGGATACAAGGGTCAGTCCCCATGGCTGCTGTCAAGGGCTAGCATTGAGTGCCTGCAGCTTTTCCAGGCTCAGGGTGAAAGCCATCAGTGGATCTATCATTTTGGCGTCTGGAGGATGGTGGCCGTCTTCTCAGAGCTCCACTAGGCAGTGCCCCAGTGAGGACTCTGTGGGGGCTCCTACCCCATATTCTCCCTCTGCACTGCTGTAGTAGACATTTGCCATGAGGTCTCCACCCCAGCAGGCTTCTACTGGACATACAGGCTTTTCCATACATCTTTTGAAATCCAGGTGAAGGCTTCTGATATGGTTTGGCTCTGTGTCCCCGCCCAAATCTCACCTCAAATTGTACTCCCACAATTCCCACATGTTGTGGGGGACCCAGTGGGAAATAATTGAATCATGGGGGCAGTTTCTCCCATATCGTTCTTGTGGTCGTGAATAAGTCTTACGAGTTCTGATGGTTTGATGAGGCGAAACCAGTTTTGCTTGGCTCTCATTCTCTCACTTGCCTGCTGTGATGTAAGACATGCCTTTCGCCTTCTGCCTCCCCCCAGCCATGTGGAACTGTAAGTCCAAATAAACTTCTTTCTTTTGTAAATTGCCCAGTCTCAGGTATGTCTTTATCAGCAGCGCACTCCTGTACTTTGTGCAACTGCAGGTTTAATATCCCATGGAAATTGCCAAGGCTTAAGGTTTGCACCCTCAAAGCAGTGACCCAAACTGTGTCTGGGGCCTTTTTAGCCATGGCTGGAGCTGGAGTGGTTGGGAGGTAGAATGCTGTGAGCACTGTCCTGCGCTTGCCCGAGGTGGTGCAGCCCTAGGCCTAGCCCACAAAACCAGTCTATCCTTATAGGCCTCCAGACCTTTGAAGGGAGGGGCTGCCACCAGCCAAGGTCTCTGAAATGCCTTTCAGGCCCTTTCTTCATTGTCTTCTATTAGCATCTGCTTTCCTTTTAGTTATGCAAATGTCTTCAGCCTGCTTGAATTTCAGAGGATACCAATGGCCTTACAAGTACCATATGACCCCTAACACTTCCTGACTTCATTTCTGCAATATATTTTATTTTTTTACATCATCATGAACATTGAAACTTTTTATATCTATTCACTTTCCATTTGTTTTCAAGTCCAGTTTACTTCCAAATAATTTTAGAATATAGAGTCTCCATAAGACTCTAGTTTGTCTGGTTTCTTGCTGTACCCCATGACTGCGAATGCTTTCTAGTACATATAATACACTCAAAAGTACTTATGAAGCCGGATGCGGTGGCCCACGCCTGTAATCCCAGCACTTTGGGAGGCCAAGGTGGGTGGATCACGAGGTCAGGAGATTGAGACCACCCTGGCTAACACGGGTGAAACCCCGTCTCTACTAAAAAAAATACAAAAAAATAGCCGGACGTGGTGTCGGGCACCTGTAGTCCCAGCTACTCAGGAGGCTGAGGCAGGAGAATGGCGTGAACTCGGGAAGCGGAGCTTGCAGAGAGCCGAGATCTCACCACTGCGCTCTAGCCTGGCCAACAGAGCAAGACTCCATCTCAAAAAAAAAAAAAAAGTACTTATGAATGAAAAAAGGAATGAATCTTCCTATTTTTCCTTCAACATAGCCTTAACTTTTTGGTTTCCAACTTTATGTGGGGTTTTCAGTAGCTGTCTCAAAAATCCAATCAAATTGAACCAGGTGTGTCTCCAGAATGCAGTTTTGATTAGGTTCAGTATCTGTGCAATCAGGGCATGTCTCTTGGAATGTAGTGCTGATTAGGTTTATTAATTGTTTTTTCCTGTATAAGGGGAAGCCAATCAGAGGATGCGTTTTCCCAGAGAAGGAGCATCAGAAGAGTTTAAGACCTTGGGGAAAGAGAGTCTTGCTGCTTGCTTGTGGGACTTGCCTTGGAAGGTAGATAAGTTCACAGCATCCTCCAACTTTTTATTTTTGGTGAGTTCTCCGAGCACTGAGATGTGAACTGGCCTCATTCCCTTACAATGATACTGTTTCCAGTAGAAGAGATTCGAGTTACTGGCAGCATATCTGCATGGGTCCATAAGCAACTTCAGTCCTTGCCTCCTCAGAAGAAAGAATTCGACTGAGGGGCATACAGCGGAAAAAGAGACTAAGTTTCAGAGCAGGAGTGGAAGTTTATTTAAAAAGGCTTTAGAACAGAAAGGAAAGGAAAATTCTCCTGGAAGAGACCCAAGTGGATGCCTGAAGGTCCAAGAGAGAAAAGAGAAGGGCCTTTAACCTTGATCCTGGGATGGGCTTGCCTCTTTCCCACGATTCTTCCTTTAGGGAGAGTTTCCGGCATGCACAGTGCTTTCCTTACCCTTTGGAATTGGCATGCACGGTGTGTTTAGGGAGTTATATGCGTGTCCGTCTGAGGCTTTCTTTCCTTTTCCAGTGGAGTGTGTCCCCGGAAGATTATACTTTGCCATTTTTGTCTCTTAACATGCATGCCCAAGAAGTTGCTTCTTCCTGGGGTCTGCATTTAATTAACATTTTTGATGTTAACAGGTGTAGACCACCAGGAAATGGCCTGTCTCTGGTGCTGCCTAATTGTCATTGTTAGAGAGGCAAAGTGATCATTAACAGGCCATCACCTGACATTTCTAGTGGGTAGGGGAAGAGCCCTCTCCTGCCCTGCTCCTGCTCTTCTACCTGTAACAAGACAAGCCTTGAATAGCATTAGACATGTGTCCCATCAAGGCAGCATCTCATTAGTAAATTTTACTGTGTGAATTGTTACTTCACATTCTCATATTCTGTGTTCACTATTTGTGTGCCTTTTCCATTTTTGTTTTGACCATATCTCATTATTTTAACTGCCTTCTCCAAGATTCTAGATCTGCATTGACCAATAGAGTAACTACTAGTCACATGTGGCTATAAATTGTAAATTAATTATAATTAAATAACTAAATGGCATATCCTTAGTAGTAATAGCCAAATTCGTGGCCAAACTAGAAATTCTGTAACTACATATGTGTGGTAGTTACTGCATTGGACAATGTAGATACAGAGCATTTGTTTCATCACAGAAAATCATGTGGGGCATGTTGGCTGCCACTTATTTTTAATTTATTTTTATTTTTTATTTCTTTGAGACAGAGTTTTGCTCTTGTTGCCCAGGCTGCAGTGCAATGGCATGATCTCAGCTCACCGCAACCTCCGCCTCCCAGGTTCAAGCGATTCTCCTGCCTAAGCCTCCCTAGTAGCTGGGATTACAGGCTTGTGCCACCACGCCCGCCTGTTTTTTTGTTTTTTTTTTTTGTTTTTTTTTTCTATTTTTAGTAGAGACAGGGTTTCTCCATGTTGGTCAGGCTGGTCTCAAACTCCTGACCTCAGGTGATCCGCCTGCCTCCGCCTCCCGAAGTGCTGGATTACAGTTATGAGCCACTGCGCCTGGCCTTATTTTTAAATTCTATTTGTGTGGTTTATAGTTAAATTATATTCTGCTTCTCTATATTCATTTCCTTTCACAGATTTTCTCAGGCAATTTTTAAATTTCATTCATTTACCTTCTTGAGGAAAGTACTTAGATCATTTTTTTAAAATAATGTACAGCAAATAATTTTTCCACGGATATTGTTTTAGCTTTATTGTGTTGATACTTTTACATACTATATTCAGGTATTATTATTTTTCATAACTTACTTTAAAAATTGTGCCAAGTTTATTTAAAAGTGATTTCTCCTTTGATTTTCAGAAGTCAGATTGTGTCTTCCATTGCTGTTATTTTAGTTTAATTTTATTTTATTATATGTAAATATGTTGCATATTCCTTTTTTAAAAATATGAGATTTTTTCTCTCTCTGGTTATACAAACTTTGTATGAAGTGTTTATTATGCACTTTAAAAATAAATATTTTGTTTCAGGGCATGGTGCTTTCACACATGCAACCTTAGAATAATTTTAAATTCCATTCCACTTTCACCATTCCTGAACTGCTTTGAATATATTGGATGTTGGAAGCCATGAGAGGTTTTGACTTGCAATCCAGTCAAGATAATAGGATTTTCCATTTATACTGTAATCTGATATATACTCGTTTTGGTTTCATACTTTAAAAAATCTATTCTCTTTTAGTCTGTGGTGATCTTTGCTTTTCTATTTGTGCATTGCTAGAATGTCAGCTGCTGTTTCCCTAGCACCTGAGATGTTACTCAACACTGTATAGCGCTGGTGTTGAGAATTGAGAGAATCTGCTAAATAATAGCACTTTTCCAGACCGCAGTTCTGAATTAAAAGGAAGGAAAAGGACAGGCAAAAGAATATAGACATCAGCTATTTTTACTGAAGATCTGTTGGAGAACATGGTTTTGGTGTCCAGGAACTTGAGACCTAATACTGCATTCCTAATACTTCACTAAGGTGGGCCTAAATAGCCTTGAAAGGGCTAGAAAGTCACAAGTCAGCCTCTTAATTGTTATGGGTGTCCTTAAAATATTAAGGTAATATTGAGGATGCAGAATGGCTCCTTCCTCATGACTTTTTAAGAGATCTGGGCCGGGCACTGTGGCTCATGCCTGTAATCCCAGCACTTTGAGAGGCTGAGGCGGGTGGATCACCTGAGATCAGGAGTTCCAGACCAGCCTGATCAAATTGCAGAAACCCCGTCTTGACTGAAAATACAAAATTAGCCAAGCGTGGTGGCGCATGCCTGTCATCCCAGCTACTTGGAAGGCTGAGGCAGGAGAATAGCTTGAACCTGGGAGGTGGAGGTTGCAGTGAGCTGAGATTTCACCATTGCACTCCAGCCTAGGCAACAAGAGGGAAACTCTATTAAAAAACAAAAAAGAGAGAGAGAGAGAGAGAGATCTGGAGGGAGATACTAAGCTGTGCAGGCTCTCATCTTGAAGTCACCAAATACATAAGTTGTTATTCCTGCTCTGGTGAGAAGTTTGTCAATACATTTTTTCCATGAATTAATGAAAATTTTAGACCCATAACATAAGTTTTAAAAAATTTATCCTAAAGATTGCTTGTGTATGTGTGTGTTTTGAAATATATTTAATCTCTATATCTTGAAATAGTTTTTATAGATTCCACACAAGAGTCCTTTAGGAAATAAGTGTGCTTTGATTTTCTTATAATAGTTGTCCTTTTTTGTCCCTGGCACAGTCTGTATATGACCATTTAAATTACTTTTAGTTCATGTTTGGGTTATAATCACACACAAATATTCTCTAAAGTCCAAATCTTATTTTGATATTCGAGGAAGAGTTTACATGGTAATAATATTAAGGGTTACAGCTGGTTTCACTGAAGCTTTGTAGGCATTCTCTAATACCTTATTTTTTTGAAGGAATATCTGTTCTGCTTGAATTATAGACTACATAATACATGTACTGTCAGGTACATTCATGGAAGGGACAGGCAGATGGAGTCATATGTTACTGGAGCTTTGATGAACAGATGTAGGAAATAGACCAAGGAATAAGAAAAAAGTTGATATCGAAAAGTGCTTGTTGAAGTCTGTAAATGTGCATTAAAATGTGGCAGTAAAAATAGACACAGTGAAGTTTGGGAACTGGGGTCTAAATCCTGGAGTCCCCAGAATCATAGAGAACCTTGGTTAGGGGAGTAATTTTGCAAAAAAGCAAGAAGAGGCAGTGACAAGGCAGAATATAATTAAAAGTATTGCTGTGTCATTTTCTAGTTTTGTAATTTTGTCATATTTTTCAAACTCTGTTGATCATTTATTGAACTGGTAAATAAACTATAATCAGCAGGGTTATTATAAGGGTTAAAAAAGGAAATTTATGTATATCTGTAAGCACAACATCACAATTAATACAAAGTTACCCTTTTTATTTTTCCTGGACTTCATGTACAAATGGGTCAGTAAATTTTTTGAAGTTTATGACACATAAGTATCATTTGTACATAAAATATATTTAATTATTTTTTTATTTTTAGCAGGGAAATAATACATGCATGTTTTCCCCCATCTCAAACACATGCATTCATATAAACATATCCATCTATATACCTACATATCTATGTATGAATATACACATGGACATCAGTATTTCTCAGCAAATATGTATCATGATAATCAGAGATATTGCAACTCACAAAGACTAATATAAACCATGATTGCAAGAATTTTAGATACCACCTTAGTAAAATATCAGATTGAGCTGCTACATTTCTCTCAGCCCTAAGTCATTTTGTATTTCTGAGCATCTTAGAGGATTGTGACTGTATACACAGGACAGAAACACCATGACCCAGGGTACTGCTGCGAATTTCTGATGCAGGGGATTTTAAGGGCTAGATCAGCAGGATGGGAGTGTTGACCCTCCAAGTGAAATAAATTCCTGAATTGATTATCCCCATCCTAAAACAGATTTTTTTCTTTTCTTTTTTTTTTTTTTTGATACAGAGTCTCGCTCTGTCGCCCTGGCTGGAGTGCAGTGTTAGGATCTCGGCTCACTGTAATTGCCTCCTGGGTTCAAGCGATTCTCCTGCTTCAGCCTCCTGAGTAGCTGGGATTACAGGCAAGCACCACCATGCCCAGCTAATTTGTGTATTTTTAGTACAAATGGGGTTTCACCATTTTGGCCAGGCTGGTCTCGAACTCCTGACCTCAGGTGATCCACCTGTCTTGGCCTGCCAAAGTGCTGGGATTACAGGCAAGAGCAACTGCACTTGACCCTAAAACAGATTCTTACTTGATTGATTTCCAAGTTCCAAGGGGAAATACAAAAGTAGAAATTGAGAGAAAGTAAAAGTGGAGTCAGGCTTCAGAAGGCTGTGATTGGTGTTGGAGAAACATTGCTAGGGCATAAAGCTGGGATAATAAAATCTGATAAATCTCACAGTGTTTATCTACAGGTGGAAATCATATTCCACATGTGGGCGGAGTCAGGGATCCCTGTGTTTTAAAATCAGTGAGGGAACTGAATATCTGGACTTGTGTCAATTAACATACAAAACTCAGTGCTTTTGATGTTCTCGTTCACAAGATATCTGTGTTCCTTCTTTGTCAGAAACCATAGTCATAGGCTTCCTAATTTTGACCATGGGAAAAGAGGAGAGGCCTCTGTGTGTTTGTGTCTGTTGGTCAGGCTGTGGTGCAGGTGGTGTCACACTTCAGTGAAGGTCTGGCTTTTCATCACAGGTTGGTCTGAAAATTGTGTACAAGGCTGGTGTCTCACGTGTTCTTTCTCCAACCTCAGCTTTTCTTAGTGCCTGAAGTGTCTGCAAGTGGAAATCCAGAAGAAGACAGAGAGAGACTGAGTTCCTGACAATGCGTTCACTAGTGAGTAGGGGATGCCTCTTTCTGCTGAAATGACACCCATATTGCTGGCAAATGGGCAGTTTTCTGCAGTTTGCATGGGTGTTTCATTTTTATTCTTTTTTTTGTTTGTTTTTATGATGCAAAATCCATCCAGCCTGGGTGTTCCAAATGCAATCAGGAGACTTTCAGGTATCTGGCCTCCAATTAAGTTTTCTCAGGACTCTAGGTTGGGTATCATGTGTCAAAGATTCTTAAATTATCAATATAATTTCTAATATTACACTACTTTATTCCAGCCCCTATTCAGGCTATTTACCAAAAAAGACATGAGAGGTCTCATTTATGTATTTCTTTTTCTTCTATCCATCCTATAACCTCATAGGGAAATAATTGACCCATTAACTGTACCGTTGGCTGAAATAGACTTAGGATTGTGATGAATGCAGGCAATAGAGATGCGTGAAGAGCAGAAGATCACAGCCCAATAATGAGGCTGATGTTCTAGCAGCTGAGTTCAATAAATCCCGTGTGATAGGCCTTGAGCAAGAGCTGCACAGTGCTGAGGAAAAAGGAGAGTTTGATAAAATATATTTGTGCTTTTAAAAACTTTGCAAAAGGACAACTAAAGAAGTCATTATTATTCTTATCCCCATTCATTTTACCTTTTGATAATTAACCTTTTCACCTTCTGGTAACTGAAAGTAACATATAAAAAATACAATTACTTAATTATGGTTGCACACTCAGGAGAAAGAATATAGTAGATAGAGTACAATTTAGGGTTCTGTGGAAATGCTTTATAAGGGCTGGTTAGAAAAAAAACAAAACAGTAAAGAGGCCTTTTTATCCTTGAACAAGCCAAGTGACAAGGTAAAGTTAAAAGAGAGGCAGTGATAACTGATGTTTGGATTGCCCAGAGAAAGTTGAGAACAGGAGGCTTCATATCACAGGAATCATCAGACTAAGACTTCCTCAGTGTAGCAGCCTCAGCGGTCTTGTGCTGCTGGACTGTCTTCAAGCCTTGTCATGAACACCTGAATGACATAACATTAGAGTGACTCTATGTATAAATTGAATCCTATATTCTGCGTAAAATTTGTGCAGTTCTGAAGAATGCTGGAGTCTGGTTCATTACTTTCTATCTTTTTAATGAATAAGGGACCAATGACCTGTATTTAATAAATATTTGCTAGATAGGAAACATGTTTTCTATTACTTTGTTAGATTATTCAAAGCACATAATAGGTCTTTTAACCATTTGATTGGTGAGAAACCTGTGGTTTATCTAGAGAAATAATTTATTTAATCATGGTCGTGTTTAAAAAGTAGTAAATCATGGTTATTTGCCTTGTGACAAATCTGTAATTTACTTGAAATTCATGGTAAATTTGTTTTATTTATGAAGGTTCAAGCGAAAATTTTATAATCAGTTATGTACAGGTGATTAACACATTACTGAAAAATATCTGGGCTATATTATGCCACACCTCATGTGATATTTCTTTATAGTAAAATTTAATGGATTAAGAGTGGGTACGTCTCTGTGAGTGAATCTGAAAGGCAGATACCAGCTTAGTATTGAGAATGAACTGGCTGGAACCTAAAACACTGGGAGTTCTGCATACCCAGCTCCTACCTATGTCATCTCAGCCTTCCTCCTCTGGACGTTAACAGGGATTCTCTGTCTAAACTAAAATGTCTGTGATGTTTTAGAAGAAAGTGACTTTTGAAGATGTAGCTATTGACTTCACCCAGGAAGAGTGGGCCATGATGGACACATCCAAGAGAAAGCTGTACAGAGATGTAATGCTGGAAAACAACAGTCACCTGGCGTCCCTCGGTGAGTCCCTCAACATTCACATATGTATGTAGACACACATTGACTCATTCATTCAATAAGTGTTGGAACAGCTTCCCCATATCTCACTCTAATCTCTTCTCTGATTCTCTCACAGATCTTATCTGAAAAGTTTGAGCTCTCTAAATCTGTCTGAAAGAAATATCTTTATTTTATTTTATTTTATTTAGTTTTATTTAGTTTGTCACTCAATTAGAATGTAATCTTGACAAGGATTTCATGATTTCCTTGGTACTCAGTGTCTAATAATCAGAACAGACCTGGGAACTTAATGAATATTTTCAATGTATTAAATTAAATATTTTCTAAATAACTCTTCTGCTTTAGTCGCTATGCTTAGGCTGAGACCAATTAGTGAAAACAATAGCAATATCTTTTCTGTATAGAACACCAATTATTTTTGTAAATCAAATTTTTTTTCTTCTGCACGAGAATAATAATAAACATACTGTGCAGAGATTTAATTAATCTCTTTCTGAAAAGACTGTGTATTATGCATTGTGTCTTGGAACTTAGGCATGGACTCAGCATTCATAGGTCCTGCCTGTTTTAAATTTCCTTTTCCTGATGGACCTTTCATTTGGATTTATTTTCTAGTCTCATGTTGGGTCAAAAAAATCCTGGGGAGTTTTCTGTGTTCTAGGTCTTGTGGCTTGAGCTGACCTTCACTGTTTTTATTCTTCCTTGATAGCCTGCCTTACAGTTGGTGATAATGCACATTTATTGACAGTGAACTCAAAACACATGTACTGTTTCCACTAACAGGGTACCAGATAAGCAAATCCTATATAACTTTGCAGCTGGAGGAAGGAAAAGAGCTCTGGCGGGAAGGAAGAGAATTTCTCCAAGGCCAGAATCTGGGTAAGCAACAGGGTCCTGTGCTCTAATAGGAGGAGGTGCTTTGTCAATGAATAATATCAGTCAAATATTAATTAGCGGTTTTATGAAATGAGTGGTAATTTCTAAAATGTAGGTTAAGCTACTGGAGCAGAATTCCTTAGATGTTATTATCATTTTGTTCATATGTCAGATGCTACTCTTATGTCCTCTTGCCTTTTCTTTTACTTTCAGGAAAAGGATAATTCAGTACTTGTTGGGGTTAAACTGTCACATGCTGACTCTTTTCCCGATACCCCTGTGAAGACTATCCCTCTATTTACCTGCCTGGTATCTCATGTCCATTTTAAATCTTTTCACATTTTAATTTTAAAACTCTTTTCTAATTGCTGACGCTGTACGATCTGTTTCTTCTATTGAAGTATTTTCTTCATTTGACACATTTGCCACATCTAAGTGTCAATTTTTGAAAAAAAGTAAACAGGCCTTGGGGTTTTTCAAACAATTTTATTACCGTAATACCAAGGTAACAATTTATTTTTCAATTATTTCAGACAAGGAAAGTGCCCTTAAGAAAAAACACATGGTATCCATGCATCCTATCAGAAAAGACGCATCCACCGGTATGACAATGGTGAGTTTTATAGCTGTGTACACCAGTCATCTAAGTTAAAGATCTGGTAATGGGTTAAGTTAGTAATGACGCACAGTCACCTGAGTGTAATTAGGCTGGCACTATCACTCAGCGTCCTCGCCTTAGAAGACATGAGAAAACTCACACGGGAGAGAGACCGTAGAAGTGTCATCAGTGTGGGAAAGGCTTTATTCAATCCTTTAACCTTCGAAGACATAAGAGAACTCACCTTGGATAAAAGCGTTATGAATGTGATAAAAGTGGGAAAGTCTTTAGTCAAAGCTCTGGCTTTAGAGGACACACAAGAATTCACACTGAAGAGAAACCACATGCTTGTCTTCTATGTGGGAAAGCCTTTAGTCTATCTTCTGACCTTAGATGATAGGAGAGAACATGCACTGGAGAAAAGCCATATGAATGCCATTTATGTGGGAAAGCCTTCAGTCAACGTACTAATCTTAAATAACATCAGAAAATTCACCCTGGAGAGAAACTTATAAATGTCTTCAGAACATATTCTGACTTTAGATGACATGGTGTTAGGAATGACGAATGTGAGGAATATGGAAGAGACTTCAGCTGCAGTTGTAACATCTAAACATGCCAAAGGACTCACATTTTGAAGAATTACTATACCCAACATGGACGTTACTTCAGTTGCCTTTATTCTTCAGTCCACATCAATAAATTCATATGGAAGAGAAATTGTACGACATGTGTGTACCAAAGACTTGTTAGTGATCTGATCATAAATGACACGGGAGAGCTGAAACTGTCAACATGATAAACTAAAAGTCTTCAGCAACAGTTTTAAAAACTTAAAACGTGTGGGACTTTCAGGTAGAGAATCTCTAGTTCTGTGTTCAGTGTGAAAATGTTTTTATGTGCAATTTGTTGTCAAATAACCTAAGAAAACTTTACTTGGATGAACCCTTTATTTGTATTTTCTGTGAATAAACATTCAGCCAAGCACTAGGCTTGATGTTCACAAGAAAACACAGTGATAAAATGCTGCTAAAATGGAAAATAAGAGAGGAAATTCTTTATAAGCTAAATAAGAAGGAAAAGTCTTTCCAAGGGCAATGAATTCCCTTGGAATACCAAACACTTCTTACTGGAGAAGTTATGCCTTGAAAAATCATGAGAATTCCTTTCTTCACAGAGTAACGCTTGTGGCACATGTGAGATTTCACACTGGACAAAACACGGTTAGCATCTTGAAAGGAGAAGATTCTTTAGTGGTAATTCATTTCTTAGTTGACATTAAGTTTCTCACATCGAGGAGCTATCAAATTTGAAAATCACTGTGAAGAAACCTGATAGATTTCTCATCAGAAAAGTGAGTCAAGAAGGTGGACCTCTAGAAAAAACTCTTAACACATAGTTTAGCAAAATAATTAAGAAATTTGAGAAAATGTCTATTCATAAAAATGCAGCACATAAATGTATAATAACAAAGTGACCTGGGCATAAATTGAATGCAGAATTATATAAGAAATCTCATTAAACATTTCCAAAAGATCAATACTTACAAATGTTGAAAGAATGCAATTGGTTGTTGAAAAAACTCAGTGTGTTGGCGAAGTCCTTCTTTCATTTATGCAGCCCTAACAAATCGATGTGCATCTGCACTCCTTGGCTTATGGGTCGACATTCTACCCCAACTTCCGAGTCTCCCCAGTCTTCAACAGCTCTTTCCTCACAGCTCACCTCCCTTTACTTCAATGTCCACTGAAACCACTTGCTTGCATCCAACCCTGGAACTGACACATCAGGGATCTTCAGCCCCACTCGCCAGATATCTCAGTGTGTCATTGCATAGATTTAGCAAGGAAATGGAGGCGGTATCGAAGACACCTAGTATATGCATTTGGGTGTCCCCAGCCCTTGCCTCTGTCTCTGAGTAGTTACCTGGGATCAGAGAATAAGGCAGCCCTGCTCTTCTATCTCTCAGAAATCTCTTGAAATTTTGTCCCTGAAGCCTCTCTAAGTGGAGGTAGCAGTTCATCTCATGACACCCCAGAGTTTACTCAGGTAAGTCCTGAGTTATTACACAGAGACAGACACAGCTGTGTTCCTTTTACTTCTGTCCAGAAGATAAAACACCAGCATGATAAAGCAGGCGAACCTGTCAGCCGCCATGCAAGCCTTTCCTATATTTGATTCAACGTACTTTTCCAGAAGCAAAATGAAAGTTCTCACAGAGGGGGCTTCCTCTGCCTTGTCCTCAGAATTGGAAAATGTATTGTCCATCAGGGAGACTCAGTACTGAACCTAAAACTCAAAAGAAAACGTTTCCTGAATAACAAGTGGGATGATGACATGAAATTTTGCAAAACAGGCACAATCTTAACACGATAGGCCTTACTAAGGCTAAATGGCCTTATCCATGGTTGAAATTGACACGTCATTATATTAAAAAATCTCCACAAGTGATTGATTTTACTCTGCAGCCAGGGTTTATGTCAAGTGTGAGGATGGTATCTTGCATTGTCGCTTGGGTGGGGTGCAGTGGCAAGATCTTGGCTCACTGCAACCTCCACCTCCCGGGTTCAAGCAATTCTCTTGCCTCAGCCTCCCGAGTAACTGGGATTGCAGGTGCCTGCCACCAGGCTCAGCTAATTTTTGTATTTGTGGTAGAGACAGTTTTTCACCATGTTAGCCAGGCTGCTCTGGAACTCCTGACCTCATGATCCACCCACCTTGGCCTCCCAAAGTGCTGGGATTACAGGCATGAGCCACCGTGCCAGGCCTAAAACCCCGTGTTTACTAAAAATACAAAAATTAGCTGGGTGTGGTGGTGGGTGCCTATAATCCCAGTAACTCGGGAGGCTGACACAGGAGAATCACTTGAACCCGGGAGGCAGAGGTTGCAGTAAGCAGAGACGGTGCCACTGCACTCCAGCCGGGCTACAGAGCAAGACAGTGTCTCCAAAAAAACAAAAAACAACACCAAAAAACCCCTCAGATATCCAGATAAGAGGATACAGATGTGTCCACGGTCATAAATTCTTCACCATGCTACAAGAGGGGAACTGACATTTTGGTGAATCTTTGTAAATCATCAATTTATCTATCATACTTTTATTTCACCAGTAGCATTGACAAAGCTAAGTCCTACAATTCCATTTGAAAATACCCTTGAAAAGAACAGACCTTTAAAACTTACTACACTCACTCAGGGGAAGGAATAAATATGAATTTTTAGCAAATAAAATACGTCATTTTACCTTGCTACTTTGGAAATAGTACCTTTATCTTTCAAGCTGTACTGACAAAATGTATCTTATAGTCAATGATAAACTGAAACTCAAATAAGAGGACAAGCCTTATCAAGGTAACAAACTCAGGGAGAGGCAGTGCTGACTCCAACACAGACCTTTCTAAGTGTCACGGCAGGCCATTCTATTCCTCAGGACACCCAACCTGTTCAGTAAAGCACTCAGTGACCACCTAGGAGGCACTGGCACTGTTCTTTGTCCGCCTGTGTGCCTTCAGTGCATTTTCATATTCAGGTTCTTGCACATCCTCTCTGGGGTGGGTTTTCCTCATCCTTTGGGACAATTTTTCTCTCTTCGCAAGTCTGAGACAATCTAGACAGCAGAAATCATTTCTGCCTTTTCCTCTCAATATCAGCATCCCATTTGCAGATCGTCAATGTGTCTCCGAGGAATAAAAGCTCCGGCTGGAGGAACAGTTTTAATGACTTAGCTTTAATGACATTACGTTGTATTGTCCATTCATTTTAATGTCCTAAAATTTTAATAACCCTAAGGGGTCACCATTTTAGATGAAACTATACCAGGAGATTCCTCTAAGGCCAAGAGCATCCAGCTGCTCCCCTGAGAGACTCTACCCCCTACCTCAGGCTGTCCTTGGGGATGAGATGACCCCGGGGCTGATACTCACTAGACCCTCCAATAGACATGGCCACTGTGGGTATCCTGGGTCATCCCCAGACGGTTCTAAAATGCCAGGACTAGGAAAAGACAGGAGGGTGGCTGAGGACACAATACCCTGTAAAGTTTTCACGGGGGGAACTCAACCTAAAGACATTTTGGTCATATGTACACTTAGGAAAGATGAAAAGAAGAGAGGCACAAAGATTTTTTTACAGTAGAGTGTCAGATGATTTATTCTCCGCTTTCCTCTCATGTAAAATGTTTGGAAACAGAAAAATATTTTGGTCAAGGTGGCTCACACCTGTATTCCCAGTGCTTTAGGAGGCCGAGGTGGGTGATCAGTAAAGGTCAGGAGTTCAAAACCAACCTAACCAACATGGCAAAACCCTGTCTCTACTAAAAATACAAAAATTAGCTGGACGTGGTGGTGGGCGCTTATAAGCCCAGCTACTTGGGAGGCTGAGGCAGGAGAATCGCTTGAACCCGGGAGTCAGAGGTTGCAGTGAGCTGAGACTACGCCATTGCACTCCAGCCTGGCAACAGGGCGAGACTCTGTCTCAACAACAACAACAACAACAACATAAATATATATATATATATATAACTATACATTTAAAATTACTACATGTAGATAGTATTTGAAGTCATGGGACTGACTGTAGGTAGAAACAAGAGAAGGCTAGGAAAGTTTTTATATTTATATTTATATATAATTATATAAAATTAATATACATAATTATAATACATAAATATATCATATAGGCTGTGCACAGTGGCTTACACCTGTAATCCCAGCAATTTGGGAGGCTGAGGTGGGCAGATCAGCTGAGGTTAGGAGTTCGAGACTAGCCTGACCAACATGGAGAAATCTCATCTCTACTAAAGACGCAAAAATTAGCCAGGCGTGGTGGTGCGTGTCTGTAATCCCAGCTACTCAGGAGACTGAAGCAGGAAAATCACTTGAACCCAGGAGGCGGAGGTTGCGGTGAGCCCAGATTGTGTCATTGCACTCCAGCCTGGGTGACAAGGGTTAAACTCTATCTCAAAATAAATAAATAAATAAATAAAACAAGAAATATATATTTATATCTAAATATATAGTTATAATACATAAATGTGTATATACATACATTTATTATAAATTTATTAATATATGAAATATATTTATTTCTGAGACGGGGTCTGGCTCTGTCACCCAGGCTGGAGTGCAGTGAACTACCATAGCTCATTGGAGCCTTGAACAGATGGCTCAAGCGATCCTCCCACCTCAGCCTCCTGAGTGTCTAGGATTGCATGCACACACCACCATGCCTAGCTAATTTTAAAATTTTTTGTAGAGACAGGATCTTCCTTTTTGCCTAAGCTGGTCTTGAATTCCTGGGCTCAAGTGATCTTCCTGCCTCAGGCTTCCAATGTGTTAGACGTGGGCCACTGCATCTAGTCTAATGCATTTTTTAATTTGTGAGTTTATATTATTTAATATTTTTAAGTACTGAATGTGTTGAACAACCAACTTTCAGAATTCCCGAACCATGGACGGTCAGCTGTCATGTCCTGGTTCAAATCATCCCAGCACACCAAGACTAGAAACCTTTCAGCCAACTTCCACTTATGTCTCCCGGGGCAGGACAATGTCACTTGGCCAATCCCCACTAAGAGGGACTCTGGAAAGGCAAGAAACTATTCTGTTCTCTATAATGGAACGTGACCAGGGAGAAGGCAGTTGGGAGGGCCAGCTGGGCCCTCCAACCAGCAGCGTCCACCATCGACTAACTGCCCTACAGCTACACCGTGCTGGGCATTTGGGGCACTGTTATGAGCAAGAGTTTCCATTTTTTTTCTCCTGGGACCTTCATGCTGGTGGCAAGAGACAATTTTTTTTTTTTTTGAGACAGAGTTTTTTTCTTGTCACTCAGGCTGGAGGGCAATGGTGTAATCTCGGCTCACTGCAACTTCTGCCTCCTGGATTCAAGCAATTCTCCTGCCTCAGCCTTCCGAGTAGCTGGGATTACAGGATTGTACGACCACATCTACCTAATTTTTGTATTTTTTGTAGAGATGGGGTTTCACCATGTTGGCCAGGCTGGTCTGGAACTCCTGAGCCACTGCACCCAATCAAGAGGGACATTTTAAATCAATAAGTATAATTGTGATGAATGCCAGAAAGAAGAATGTGTGTGATGAGGAGAGGACTTAAGTTATTGTCTCATATTTTAACACTTTCATAGGCAATAACTAAAAACTTAGAAGCTTATAACAACACACTCCTTTAAGCCAATTTTGGCAAGCTAGGAGTTGAGCACATTTTAGCGGGTCCTGTGCTTGGGATCTCACGCTAAGCAACTGGGCTGCATCCTCATCTGAGGCTCCACCAGGGCAGAATCCATTTCCAGGTCCGCCGAGGTTACTGGCCGAATTCATTTCCTCGGACCCGCTTGGCAAGGGCCCAGCTTTTTGCTTCCTTGCCTGTGGGGCCCCTCCAAAGGTCCTTTCTCAGCACAGCATCTCCCTCCTGCAGCGCCTACAGGCGGAACCTTTCTCTCTAGTGTGCGAAGGTGATGCCCTGTGACAATGACATCCCATTGCTTTTGCCAGGCCCTATGGGTTAGAAGCCAGTCACCGGTTTTGCTCGTACCCAAGGTCAGGAAGACTATGCAAGGTCATAGGTCATTGGGGGGTCAGTCACTTTAGGGTGTGGCTGCCACCACTGAACTTGGTGAGACTTTAAGGGTTGGTAGGAGCTGGCCAGGTACAGGGGTGAGGGCGTGTCAGGCAGGGGTGAGGGCATGGAGGCGGATGCAGAGGCCTGCACCCTGGAATGTCCTTTCACTCCCTGAGGTTTTGTTCTCCTGATCCCTGAGTACATCCCACAACACGGTGGGGCCCTAGCAGGGGAGAGGTAGGGAAGCATGTGTTGTTCATCCGGGGACCTTGTTAGGCAAATCAGATTAGCGGCCAGGCTTTCAGTGGTGGGTGTGAGCGTGGGAGTGATGAGTGTGCAGGTGTGTGTGGGAAGAGTGATGGGGATGGGGTCAGCCCCAGCCACCATGAAGACCTTAACTGTGTATCCACCCATCCCAGCAGCCTCCCTGAGTGAGTGCCTTCAGGGTGCAGGTCCTGTTTTGCACATGGAAGTGAATCAGAGTGGGACACTGCCTGGCCTTAGAAAGGTCACACTTCTTCTCTTTCTTTTTCTTCTTTTTCTTTTTTTTTAAATTTGCGAGAGATTCTCACTCTGTTGCCCAGCCTGGAGTGCAGTGGTGTGACCTTGGCTCACTGCAACCTCTGCCTCCCAGGTTCGAGCAATTTTCCTGCCTCAGCCTCCTGGGTAGGGTAGCTGGGATGATAGGCACGCATTACCATTCCTGACTAATTGTTGTATTTTAGTTTCACCATATTGGCCAGGCTTGTCCCAGTCTCCTGGCCTCAAGCGATCTGCCCACCTTAGCCTCCCAAAGTGCTGTGACTACAGGCGTAAGCCACCACACCGGGCGAGAGGTCCCACTTCATGTCAAGTGGGTGGCAGCCACTCAGACAGCACCCCAGCTGGCGCTGGGAGTGAGGGGTGCTCAGCGTCCTAGGAAGGCAGAGGGCTGCATGAGAGGTTCGGGGAGGAAGGACTGGAGGAGGATTTGAGATTTTCACCTGAGCAGCTGAGTGGATGGAGGGGCTGTTTACAGAGAATCACAAGAATGTGGATGAGCAGGTTAGGGCACTAATAAAGCACTCTGTTTTGGCCCGCGGAAAATTTGAGATGCTTCCCTGTGTCCAGCTGGGCCTTTGGGAAAGGTCAGGGCTGGGCATCTGACTAGGATGGATGTCTCTGGCAGGCAGCCGAGCATGTGGATGGTTTGTGAAGCCCGGAAGGGCATGAGATTTCCTGTGGCAGTGCCCACTGCAAATGGAAGGGCATTTGGCCTGAGTCCAGACATATACAATTTGGGCAGAGAAGGGGGTGGGTCCCTGGGACCCACCGAGGAGCAGCTATGGAAGTACAAGGAAACCAAGGGTGTGGGGTCACATGAAGCAGGAAGCTCAAATAAGATGAGGAAAGACGTTTTAAAGACGATCAGGGCTGGGGACAGTGGTTCATGCTTGTAATCCCAATACTTCGGGAGGCTGAGACGAGAGGATAGCTTGAGGCCAGGAGTTTGAGACCAGCCTGGACAACATAGGGAGACCGCATTTCTATAAATAAATAAATAAATAAATACCGTTGGTACTTGGCATTTCAGGCGGGGAACAGCAAACACATGAAAGCTTTGAGGTAGGAAAGGGAAGTGCTTAGCGCTCGCTCCTGGTTCCTTTATCAGACCTTAAAGAGATGCAGAGACATTTCAGGTACTCCTTGGCCGAGCTCCTTCGCGGAAGGCCTAAGTTCGCTTCTATTTTCCATCTATTAATTTTTTTTTTTTTTTGGAGACAGAGTCTCACTCTGTGGCCCAGGCTGGAGCGCATCCAGTGGCACCATCTCAGCTCACTGCAACCTCCACCTCCCGGGTTCAAACGATTCTCCTGCCTCAGCCTTCCCAGTAGCTGGGACCATAGGGACACGCCACCACGATCGGCTAAGTTTTTGTATTTTTAGCAGAGATGGGGTTTCATCTTGTTGGCCAGGCTGGTTTCGAACTCCTGGCCTCAAGTGATCCACCTGCCTCGGCCCCACAAAGTGCTGGGATTACAGGCGCGAGCCACTGCGCCTGGCCCTACTTCACTCCTAACACCCACCATACGTGCTTCCAAATGTTTGCTGAATGACAAGGTGAACGAGTGAATGGGACTACGTGACTTCGGGCAGCAGGCAATCCTATTCCTTGGACCTCAGTTTCCCTTTTTGTAAAGCAAGCCTGTCTCTCGCTCTCTGCCCTAAAAGCCTGAGTTCTGGGCTTGAGATGAGCGCGTCCTGTAGGGCAGACTCCAGGTGGACGTTGAGCTGGGTCTTCTAGGAGGCCAGGATCTGGCCAGCTCTTGGGTCCGGTCCTCCCGCAGGACCCCGCACGCCCAGTCCCAGCGCCGCCCCGCCCAACCTCCCTTTGTTCCCCCAGGCCCCGCCGTCTCCCCGCAGCTCGCTCCCCATTGGCCGGGGGGCGGGCCCTGGGCGCCCGGCTCCGCTGGGGGCGGGGCGGCGGGAGGCGGGCGGGGCCGTGTGCACCTGCGCTGTGTGTGTCCCAGCCGCAGCCCCGCGCCAGCTGCAGCTCCTTGATCCAAGCCGGATCCTGAGCGGGAAACACGGGCTGAAGCGGCGGCGGCGGCCCAGCCCCGGGGCTCCATTGTTGAGGCTGCCGTGGCTCTGTTGGCTGCTCAGCTGCGCTACAGTCAGCCCAGGCGCCGCGGCGAGGAGCGAGCGCTGCTAGGCGGCGGCCTGAGGTGAGCTGGCGCCATGGGCGACGGGGTCTCTGGACCTGGCGGGGGTCTCTGCCCCGGGCGTGGCGGCTCCGAGCTGGGCTCCGCAGGGTCCGAGGTGGGGATCCGGAGTCCTTGCGCCTGGGCTTCGTCTCGGCCTCGGGTGGCACCGGGGGCTTAGCGCCTGCTGCGGTACCTCGTGGGCCCGCGGGGGGTCCCGGTCGCCCTGCGGGTGGAGGCCGGTCCCCACTGCTCCCTGGCTCTCCGCGTCTGCCGCGGAGGGCACTGCATGGACCCGGGCGCTGGCTTCTACCCGGTCCGCCGCGGCCTGGCTGGTCCCCGCGTGCGGCAGAGGCAGCCCTGCGAGGACCCACTCGTGGGGCGGGGTCCAGGTCACCGCGAGTGGGAGACTCCGCCGCCCTCCCCGCCCTCCCTGGCAGCGAGACTGCTTCGCCAGACTCACCGAGGGGACTGCGCGGACCCTCGGACGAGGGAGTCCGTGACTCTGGGTGGGGGCTCTTTCCCGGCCCCGCATGACGGCTTCCTGAGTGTTTTGTCACCTATATAGGTGGCTGCGAGGACTCGCGCGCGTGGGTCCTGGCCGCCCTGCTAGTGGGGCTGTGCGCCGCCCCGTGGCTCGTCTGGGTTGACCCCGCCTGGGACGCGCGTGTAGTGGGGGTCCGTGCGCGGGGGGCGCGGTTGGTGGGGGCGCACTGCCCCCGCCCCATGGTTTATCCTCTCACTTGCCGGGGGGAGGAAGCGAGAGGCGCGGGCCCGGAGCTGTCGCACAGCTGCCGCACCGACCTCTGCCCTGGCGGGGGGGTCTCCGGGGGCGAGGGGCTGTCACCAAGCGTCCCACCGCAGCGTTTCCTGCTCTGGCCCCGGGCTGGGCTCTTATTGGAGGGAGCAGGGCCCTTCTGCCCGGCGCTTCTTGATTTCTTCCGTTAGTAATGGGAAGAAAAAAAAAATCTGGAAAGCCAGATTCAACTTTGTAGCTCTCAGCGCTTAGAGAGTGGAAGAAACTCTCCCAAGAATTTGGCGGGCTGGAAAATGCGTTTCAAGCAGGAGCATCCACACTCACGGAATGAGGCCAAGGCAGTTACAGTTAGAGGTCAGATTTATGAGGGGGGAGCGAGGGTGAGGTCCGTGGGTGGGGAGACTCCGACCTCAGCTTGATGGGAAGACCTGATGCTGCCCCTCAGACGCTGTATTTCTCAGCCACCGAAGAAAGTGGAATCACTCCTTAGTGAATGCTTTCATCAAACTTTTGAAAAACCTGTAATGTCCCAGGAAGGAAAATCGAACTGGACAGTTTCCCCCTTTTAAGAGTGTTAAACGTCCCGGAGACAAACAGCAGAAGGCTCAAGGAGTCCAAATACTCAACCTGAAGGTCTTTCTGAACAAGAGATGGTGTATAAGTAACAGGCATAGGAGACAAAACTGAACTAATCAACGCAGCTGTGGCTCCTAGCCCTGTAGCGTGTCATGCAGGCCCTTTTGCCTTCTCTGCCCTCCGCTGTCCCAGACCCCAAGGCTACCGCGCACCTCCAGTCATCAGCTCCTGCCGACCCATTGCTATGAACTCTGTTTCGGTGGCTCCCTTCTCTCTGAAGTTTTGCTTGTTCTCCTGAAGTCCTGGTCTTTAAGAGCTTATGATCTGCAGGGACAGATTGGCTTTGGGCAGTACACAGTCAACTGTAGCACAGCTTGAAAAATGCTCTGATAGAGGTGGGCAGGCAGTTTGTACATACGGGTAAATGCGAGGTCCTTTTTCAATACCATGAATCCAAGTATTCATACTGTTTTAAATCTGCAATTCTTTGACTCTCCAGAGGGTTTTTAGATTAATTTTTTTTTCTATTACTTCCTAGTGTTTGTTGCATAGTTCAGAGTACTTGATTAAAACTTACCAGGTCGGCCGGGCGCGGTGGCTCACGCCTGTAATCCGAGGACTTTGGGAGGTGTAGGCAGGCGGATCACTTGAGGACAGGAGTTCGAGACCAACCTGGCCAACATGGTGAAACCCTATCTCTACTAAAAATACAAAAATTAGTTGGGCGTGGTGGTGGGCGCCTGTAATCGCAGCTACTCAGGAGGCTGAGGCAGGAGAACAGCTTGAACCCAGGAGGGGGAGGTTGCAGTGAGTGAAATGGCTCCACTGCACTCCAGCCTGGGCCATAGAGTGAGACTTACTCTAAAAACAAAAACAAAAACAATGTACTGGGTCTACCTCCGGCTCTGGAATTTTCCTGGAAGGCCTTCTCTTCTGGGCTTCATTTTTCTCACTTTTGAGGATCATAAACTACATAATTTCCAAGAATTTTTGCCCTACACCTTTAATTCTTTCAAGCAAATATAGCAGAGAAAAATTCTCTTCCCCGCAATGGTGTAAATAATGGAGGCCTTTGAAAATGCGGATTCTAAAGTGGAAGTTCTTTTTGTTCTTCCCCTTTGTTTCCTTTTAAATGAATTTAGTTACATTAGTATATACTTTATCTCAGAGTTAAGGACAAGTATCTATGATGAAACCTTAAGCAGCTTTTTGGTAATATCTTGCATATTCTTCACAATTGTGTTTTATGTGCAGCATCTTCCCTATATCCAGTTGGGTTTTTTTTTTCTCATTAATGGAGTTGTTGAGCTCAGAAATTTTCAGGAGCATTTCGTTGATCTTTTAAGTGTCATGTGAAATATGTTCCAATTTAACATTTTATTTTGTTGAATAAAATGGGAGTAAATGGAAATTTGAGAGTGCCTTGAGTAGATGTACTTGGCTTTGTGTAATGGTTTGAAGCATAGTTGAAAATTACCACTTGTGGCCGGGTGTGGTGGGTCACACCTGTAATCCCAACACTTTGGGAGGGCAAGGCAGGCAGATCATGAGGTTAGAAGATGGAGACCATCCTGGCTAACACGGTGAAACCCCGTCTCCACTAAAAACACAAAAAATTAGCTGAGTGTGGTGGCATATGCCTGTAGTCCCAGTTACTCGGGAGGCTGAGGCAGGAGAATCACTTGAACCTGGGAGGTGGAGGTTGCAGTGAGCCGAGATTGCACCACTGCACTCCAGCCTGGGCGACAGAGTGAGACTCCATCTCAAAAAAAAAAAAAAAAAAAAAAGAAAAATACCACTTGTAAAAAATTGCATCACATGTTGAATGACCTATAAAGGAGCTACAATTCTAAGGAATATGGTAATTAATTGTTTAAAATAGTCAGGCCGGGTGCTGTGGTTTACACCTGTAATGCCAGCGCTTTGGGAGGCTGAGGTGCGAGGATCACCTGAACCCAAGATTAGAAGCTGCAGTGAGCTATAATCACGCCACTGCACTCCAGTCTGTGTGACGGTGTGAAACCCTTTCTCTAAAAAATAAAAAGGTAAATAAATAATTTAGAAATAAAATACTAAGCTCCTTTCCAATTTATCTGTTTGGTAAGGTGGGAATTTGATGTGCTTGAGTTTCTTAAAACCATGTGTCTCTGTAGAAAGGAGACACAATTTTCTCTGCTATTCCTAGTTATTTGGGTGATTATAGAGATTAAAAATAGCCATTTGGTCAAGTCTTGAGCTACTGAATTACAATTTTTGCTTCACTCAGTAGGATTTTGCCTTTATTTTGATTTGCATTCTTATCTTAGTTTAGGAAAAGATCTTTGCTATATGCCCCATGCACTTTGTTCTTTTGGGGAATCTGATCTTAAGAGAAGGCTTCAAAACACGACCAGATTTTCTTTATGGTTTTCTAGATTTTATTAATGTCTTAATAAAACTTAACTAGTTAATGCTGCTTCTGTGTCGAGGAATTTTTCATTTAGAGTAGGCTTGATTTTTATATGGATTAAATGAAAGGAAGTCTCTCATGGAAGGGGACACATGGGTATGGAGAAGACAGAGGGTATATATATATATATATATATATATATATATATATATGGTGTTTTTTTTGTTTTTGTTTTTTTGTTTTTTTGGTTTTTTTTGGAGATGGAGTTTTGCTCTGTTGCCCAGGCTGGAGTGCAGTGGCAGGATCTCAGCTCACTGTAAGCTCTGCCACCTGGGTTCACTCCATTCTCCTACCGCAGCCTCCCAAGCAGCTGGGACTATAGGCGCCTGCCACCATGCCCGGCTAATTTTTTGTATTTTTAGTAGAAACAGGGTTTCACTGTGCTAGCCAGGATGGTCTCCATCTCCTGACTTCGTGATCTGTCCGCCTCGGCCTTCCAGAGTGCTGGGGATTACAGGTGTGAGCCACTGCGCCTGGCCGACAGAGGATGTATTTCTGAGCTCTACATTTCAGAGTTCTTTTCTCTAGCCCTGGCCTGGGTCCCAAACAGGGAACTTAATTCACTCTATCACTGAAGTATACTCTTGCTTTGATGCCATTGGTATGTTGTCCTAGAGATTTGCTGTGGCTGCCAGGAGTGTTTCAGAGTTAAGAACTGATGCAACCTCTCTTTTGTCAGATTTTGAGTCTATAAAGCATCTTGTTTCCTTTAGCGTTATCTCCCTGGAACTGGAAGGTCAGAGATGAAGTTTTGTTAGATTATAAGTCTCAGTCTTTGCTATCTACCTTCGTCTGTCTCCCATATCACCTGCTGTTTTTTTCCCCGTTTTTCATTTTAATGTTTTTATTGGATAGGTGTCTATTATTGCAGGCTACCTCAAAACATTTTTGGATATTGACAGGATATCAGTATGAATAATATGTAAAAGATAACTTATTCTAGTTCTTTTGAGCAGAGGATTTGGTTTCGATATGTGGCCCTATTAAAGCTTTTGTTAAGTCCAAGTACTTGCTGAACTTCAGTTCCCTTACCTGTAAAATGGAGTTAGTTGTTAGTAATACCTGTTCTGCCTGACTCAGGAGATTGTTTTGAGGATCAAATGAAATCATGAATATAATGGAATTTTGTAAATTTTAAATGAAATATTGTATGACCTGAGATTTTTTTTTAAAATGCCATATTAAGAATGGAATGAATCTGGGTTTTCCTTTGAAATCCCAAATGTTTAATGTACAGAGAAGTTTTAATATGTCTGTTGGGGAGCTTCATTAGGATTGTTTTCTATCTTTAATTGGCCAGTATTGTTTTATATGTTAGCATTTTTGGGGAACATCAAAATTTGTGTTTCAGTTATCATTAATATTTTGTAAAGTTAATGCATGTGCATGATTTAGTCTTTAACAATCTCTTCAATTATTTACATTCCCATGTAAAAAATGCAGTAATGAACGTCCATGTAAATAACATTCCCATGCTTTAATGAAGTATAATTTCTTGACCTCGCAGTTTCTAAGTACGCTGTGTTGATGTTGGGTAGGCTAAAGGGCAGTCAGAAGTCAAGGTCAGCAAAGTGTCACCTTTGACATTTGAAATCCAGCAGCAGGTATCACAGTGAACCCCATTCCAGCATCCAGGAAGTTTCTCTGTCCTGCATCTCCTCCAGCCACCTCGGAATCTGTGTCTGCGGTGTTGGTCCTGCTTTCCTCTCTCTCGTCTGCCTTTTCTTTCTCTTCACCAACTTCTACCGAGTGCCTCTGATGTCCCAGACAGTGGCAGTGGGAGTACAAAGGCTAATACACCCGGCCCTGGTCCTCAAAGAATTGATGTTTTCTGTGCAGATATTAAGTGACACTGTCATATATAGTGTTGACAAACATTGATACAGATTTCCTGTGAAGTGCAGAAGCACCATCCTAGAAGCAGAGATGCAGAGGCAGCCCTGGTGACTCACACATGGAGAGCTGGAGTTCTTGGTCTAGTGGGATCAACTGACCTGGACATGATTTCAGTTACATTGGAGTGAGTGCTGGGACGGGCTCCCTCGGGGCATCTGGGGCTGGGTTTGTCTGGTGTTTAGTCTCCTGCCTGGTACTTAGAGTTTATCAGTAAGATGAGCATTGGGAGGTTTCTAAGTGAAAGGAAAGGCAATCACTTACCTGAAACCTAAAATTTGTAGGTGTTCTGGGCCACTTATAATTCACTGAATCTGTTTTGTCAGAACAAGATTATCATCTATTGTTTTGGATGGAGTGTGGCCAGCCCTGCCTTGCGATGTAAGGAAATCAGGAAATGCTTGTCAGGTGTCAACACTGTGTCAGACACTCTTCTAGGGGTTTCCACGTAAATCACTGTATTCATTTCTGTTGCTGCTTTACCACATTTCCACAAATTTCATGGCTTAAAACAATTGAAATTGTATCATCTCACAGTTCTGTGGGGCAGAAGGCTGACGTGGGTGTCACTGGGCAAAAATCAGCATGTGGGCTGGGCTGCACTCTGTTGTTTCCAAGCACTTTTGGCGAAGTACAGTTCCTTGTGGTTGCAGGACTGAGGTGTCAGTTCCCTTGCTGGCCATCTGTTGGGTGCTGCCCTCAGCTCCTGAGGCCTCTATCTGGTCTTTGCACGTGGTCCCATCAGCTCAGGACTAGGTCGGCCAGGGACCTGGTCAGGCTCCCCAGTTCCCATGTGTGCATTTCTCTTCTTCCACTCGGAGAAAGTTCTATGCCCTATTTTAAAATATGTTTTTGAGATGGAGTCTTGCACTGTTGCCCAGGCTGGAGTGCAGTGGCGTGATCTCAGCTCACTGCAACCTCTATCTCCCAGGTTCAAGTGATTCTTCTGCTTCAGCCTCCTGAGTAGCTGGGACTACAGGTGCCCACCACGATGCCCAACTAATTTTTGTATTTTTAGTAGAGATGGAGTTTCACCATTTTAGCCAGGATGGTCTCCATCCCTTGATCTCATGATCTGCCTGCCTTAGCCTCCCAAAGTCTGGAGATTACAGGAGTGAGTCACCTCGCCTGGCCACTTCTATGCTCTTAGAGGCTCATGGGATTAGACTGGACCTTTCTGGATAGCCCAAGATACTCCTCCTAAGGCCTGTGGCAAAGCCCTTTTGCTGCATGGCATGGTCACAGGTCTCGGGGGTTGGAATCTCCCACCACAGTTACCGATCCACTTACTACAGCAGCCTGGGAGGTGGTTTTCATTGCCTCTGGTTAACAGATGCCAATTTTTAAATTTTATTTTATTTATTTTTTTTCAAATTGGCAGGAACATGAAGATCTTTTTTTTTTTTTTTTTTTTTTTTTTTTTTTGAGACGGAGTCTCATTCTCTTGCTTGGGCTGGAGTGCAGTGGTGCGATCTTGGCTCACCACAACTTCCACCTCCCGGGTTCAAGCAGTTCTCCTGCCTCAGCCTCCTGAGTAGCTGGGACTACAGGCACGTGCCACCAAGCCTGGCTAATTTTTGTATTTTTAGTAGAGACGGGGTTACACTATGTTGGCCAGGCTGGTCACAAACTCCTTACCTTGTGATCCACCCGCCTTGGCCTCCCAAAGTACTGGGATTACAGGCGTGAGCCACCACACCCAGCCATGAAGATCCTTCTTAAATGAAAAAACCGTTCCTCTGACTTGATGTGAGGCTGTTGGTGAGAGTGATAGCAGTGGAGACAGGTCCGTCAGAAACGGAGCTAAACTTTGTATTCTGGGATATTTTGATGGCCTGCCCTGATTATGTGAGTTTTGCTAAGAAGTCATTAGAGTCATTCCTCTACTGGAAGAAACACCCATATGGGGAATTTGGGACCTTGCCTTTTCAAGTTTTACACAAAGGACTCTTCATGGGCGAAAAGTACATGATTCCAGGTCCATTTCTAGAATGGAAACAGCTGCATCAACCCAACAGCGATTCACATTCCTGAGTTTGAAAGAATCTGATTATTTCAAGGCTGAAGCCAAAAGACCAATAAACAATGTTTGTACCTTTATTCATTTAGGAATTAGGTGCATCCTGTGGTCAAGAAAACAACTGATGGTGGTCACCAAGTAGTTTAAAACCAAGCAGGACCTCATTTTATCATGTGGGTGTTTTTTATTTTCTTAACGAAGTTTTTATTTTCCTGTGCAGTAAATGACAAACTCTGACTTGAAATACATTTCCTTTAGTAAACCAGAATCTAGGGCCGGGCACGGTGGCTCACGCCTGTAATCCCAGACTTTGGGAGGCCAAGGAGGTAAGATCACGAGGTCAGGAGATTGAGAACATCCTGGCTATGGTGAAACCCTGCCTTCACTAAAAATACAAAAAATTAGCCGGGCATGGTGGCGGGTGCCTGTAGTCCCAGCTACTCGGGAGGCTGAGGCAGGAGAATGGCGTGAACCTGGGAGGCAGAGCTTGCAGTGAGCGGAGATCACGCCACTGCACTCCAGCCTGAACACCCAAAGTGAGACTCTGTTTCAAAAAAGAAGAAAAAAAAGAAACCAGAATCTATAATCCTAAGGTTTTTAACCTGGCTTTCAGAACTTTATGAAGTCCCCAAAATCCTGTGCAATAATTTTTTGTATATGTATCCATGTGTGTTTATGGGGAGACGATTTATAGCTCTCCATACTTTTTCAAAGTGGTTGGATTCCAAAAAAATTTAGAATACACCACTTTGGCCTGGTGTGGTGGCTCACACCTGTAATCCCAGCACCTAGGAAGGCTGAGGCAGTAGGATCCACTGAGGTCAGGAGTTTAAGACCAGCAACATAGCGAGACCTCCACCTCTACCCAAAAAAAAAAAAAAAAAAAGAGAAAGAATGCTGGGCGTGGTGGTGCACACCTGTGGTTCTAGCTGCTCGAGAGATTGATCACCTGATCTCAATAAGTTGAGGCTGTAGTAGGTTAGAATTACACCACGGCACTCCAGCCCGGGCAACAGAGCAAGACCCTCTCTCAAACAAAAACAAAAACAAAAAACCATGTCACTTAATATACTATTGTTGTTGGTCAAGTATCAGATTTTGTTTAAAAACTAAATACTCTTTTTTTTTTTTTGAGATGGAGTCTCGCTCTGTCGCCCAGGCTGGAGTGCAGTGGCATGGTCTCAGCTCACTGCAAGCTCCGCCTCCCGGGTTCACACCATTCTCCTGCCTCAACCTCCTGAGTAGCTGGGACTACAGGCGCCCGCCACCATGCCCGGCTAATATTTTATATTTTTAGTAGAGACGGGGTTTCACCGTGTTAGCCAGGACGGTCTTGATCTCCTGACTCGTGATCTGCCCACCTTGGCTTTCCAAAGTGCTGGGATTACAGGTAAATACTCATTTTTTAGCAAAGTTGTACAGGCCTACAGCTCTAAGAGTCGGAAATTAACAAGACTTAGGACAAAACCCAGCAATCCCCTACCTTACCCTTCTCCACTCTGGTCCCTGCTCCTCGGAGGTTACTGTGTTTATGTTTTAGCTCGTTCTTCTAGATTGTGTGAAAGACAGGGAGATGTCCTACTGTGGAAGACAAGGATTCAGGTTGCTCACCCTCCCCACTCCTCCTGTTGCCCACATTTTTCTCCCCCATCCTCTCAGCATAATTATTGTGATAGTGAGGCCTGGCACGGTGGCTCGTGACTTATCCCAGATTTTTGTGAGGCCGAGGTGGGCAGATCACTTGAGGCCAGGAGTTGAAGGCCAGCCTGGCCAACACAGTGAAACCCCGTCTCTACTAAAAAATACAAAAATTAGTCAGTTGTAGTATCGCACACCTGTAGTTCCAGCTACTCAGGAGGATGAGGCACAAGAATTGCTTGAACCTGAGAGGTGGAGGTTGCAGTGAGCTGAGATCACACCATAAGCTGAGATCGCATCACTGCACTCCAACCTGGGCAACAGAGGTAGACTCTGTCTCAAAAAAAATTATTGTGATAGTGGGATACATAGTACAATAGTGTATATATTTAGTATTCTTCCTGGTTTTTGGCCCAGAGCTTCTAAAATCCTTGTAATTTCCTGAGTGATAGGAACATCATTGGTTATAATATTTGGTCTTAGGTTTCAATACCTGACACAAGAGCTTCTAAGACTTTTGGAATCTCTGGGGTGATAGGAGTGTCTTTTGTATGATAATGAGATGACAGGTGGCTTCGGCCCCTAGACAGGTTCAGGATCAGGGCTGGTTGCCAGAAAGATGAGTCATGAGTAAAGAGTTGGACATATCAGCCCCACCCCTACCTCTGGGAGGGGAGATGAGACAGGCTGGAGATTGAGCTAGTCACGGGTAGCCAATGACTTAATCATGTTGATGTTATGAAAACTCCATAAAACCCTCTAAATACTGGGTTTGGGGAGCTTCTGGTTTGGTGAACTCATTTGGTGCTGGGGAGGTGGCACTTCCAGGGACGGCATGGGAGCCCCAACCTCTCTGCCCCGTGGTGTGCCCTGTGCCTCTCTTGCATTTGGCTGTTCCCATATTCTCTTCTTTGTAATAAACCAATAAGAGTAAGTAAGTGCCAAGCAGTTTGCGTGTGTCACCTCTCTTACTTTTTCAGCAACACTGTGTGGCAGATAATGTCCTCATTTTGCTGGTGACAAAATGAGAGTGATGCATTGAGTAACTTGCTCAAGGTCACATAATAAGTGGGATTCAAGCTCTGACTCCAAAGCTT
Source organism: Macaca mulatta (assembly GCF_049350105.2). NCBI lineage: Eukaryota > Metazoa > Chordata > Mammalia > Primates > Cercopithecidae > Macaca > Macaca mulatta. Next base: position 8,546,664 of record NC_133413.1, read on the forward strand.
GTGCTTTTAACCAGCATGCTGCATACACGGCCTCTTTATTTGTTAGGAGTTTTGGTGTCTCTAGGGCCTGACACCAAGTTGACTGTTGTGGCCTAGAGCTGTTATAACGGAGCTTTTAGCGGCCCTGCTGAGAACAGAGCCAGCACCTCCGGATTGGCAGGGCAGGGGCTGTTCCTGCTGGGAGCTGCAGGTCACTCCCTGTAGCCCTTGGCTGATCTTGCTCATCCACTCCCTCCCTCATTCAGTAGTTCCTGAGTGCGGCCTCTGTGTGGAGGAGAAGGAGGCAGCCTTCCAGCCCAGGTGGGGCCTGCAGCTACACACAGGGAGAGGCAGCTGCGCACTGAGCTGGCTGTAGGCTGGGACAGTGTGGCTCCAGAGGTGGCGATAGAATGCTCTGGGACTGCAGAGGGAACACATGCTTGTGAAAGGGAGGAAGGGGCAGGCACTGCAGAGGAGGTGTACTTGAGTTGGACTTTCAGGGAGGAGTTGGATTTCCTCAGTGGAACCGAGCAGCTGAGGCTTTCTCAGCAGCTGAAGATTACAGCCAACCAGCCTCAAATGTTCAGTTTTTCCTGAATTCCCTTTTTTAGGACAGTGCAGTAAGTTTTCAACAGAGATAAAGCAGTCACCTCCATGTCATTCATGTTCTGCAAATCCTGTGTGTAGTTTTCGATGCTTAGCAGATGGGGGCAGCCTGGGCCATAAGAGAAGAGCCTGTGTGTCCACTTGTTTGGACATCAGTCAGGTGTGGCACAGGGCAGTGATCACTGCCTTCCCCTGAGGAACTCAGTTGTACTTTTATGTGGAGAGGACAAAGAAAGCTGTTGTACAGGGGGCAGGAGACATTTCACCTGCAAAGCAAGGCACAAAATACATAGTCTGTGCCCTGCATGAGAGACCTAGCAGAACTGTGTGCTGATTCCCACCCCTGCCTCCCCTGCTGAGAGCGAACCGTCCATTGTACCATGGTGGAGGGCATTTCTGAAGCCGCTGCAATCGGAGTGATCTGTTACTTGCCCATTGAGCGTTAGGGGCAGCAACCAGGTGGTGTGGCTGAAACACAGGCCTTGGCCAGATCTGGTTGGGCATGTTGGTTCTGCCACTGATTATGAATTACAAAACCTTGGAGAAGTCATTGTCTTTGTCTGTGCCTGTCATGTAAGATGGGGAACACTGTGGCCATTGCAGAAAAGCAGATAGGTGGAGCGAGTATGGAGTGCTTTGTGTGTGTATCATACGGTGAATGAAATGGCACTGATTGACATAATTGATAGTAATAACAGGTTTAATTCAGGAATAAAACTGGTAAAGTAGGCCAGGTGCGGTGACTCACGCCTGTAATCCCAGCACTTTGGGAGGCCAAGGCGGGCGGATCATGAGGTCAGGAGTTTGAGACCAGCCTGGCCAATATGGTGAAACCCCATCTTTATTAAAAATGCAAAAATTAGCTGGGTGTGGTGGTAGTCCTGGATGCACCTGTAGTCCCAGCTACTTGAGAAACTGAAGCAGGAGAATCGTTTGAACCCAGGAGGTGGAGGTTACAGTGAGCCGCGATGGCGTCACTGCACTCCAGCCTGGGCTACAGAGTGAAACTCTGTCTCAAAAAAAAAAAAAAAACAAAAACCTGGTAAAGTATTTTACCCCGCCTAGGTACATGTGGTAGAGCTGAATGAAAGCTTAGAAAAAGATGACTTGAGAACTAGCCCAGCAGAGGAATCAGGCGGGATGTGTTGTTACTGAGTAAGTGAAATTTGCACCTGCTTTCTCCCAGGCCTGGCTGAGTTGTGTACAACAGAGAGGTCAGGTGTTGGGGGCAGTGGACCGGTTGAAGAATGCATTGCTATTATGTGAAGAACATTGGGCTTTGAAAAAGCAGAACTGGATCCACGTTCTTGCCTGGTGACTCTAACTATCATCTAGTTTGTAAAGGGGAATGCAGTTCACTGAAAACTTCTTATGACAGTGGGGAAAGGATTGGGGCGTCTGCATTGGTGTGTGTAATACAGGTCATATGAACGAGCATTTAGGCTGGAGGGAGACTTTTCATCTCTATAACTTTCACAGGACAATTCCATCATGATTTGAAGATTTTGGAGTCAAAACTCTTTGTTCTGCTATGTGTTTCAGGGCAAATTTATACATACAATTTGCTTAAATAGTTCAGATGATACAAGAATATATGTGTGGGGTAAAAAGCTGAAATTTGCATTTCCCGTTCTCTAGAAGTAACCATTGTAAATAGTTAAGTCTGTATTCCAGCTATTTTGTATATTATAAATACACTGAATATATGAATGTATATATACATATATGTTACAGAAACACATTTTTAGAGATGGAATATTGCTGTGTTGCCCAGGCTAGTCTCAAACTCCTGGGCTCAAGTGACCCTCTTGCCTCAGCCTCCCAAAGTTTTGGAATTACAGGCGTGAGCCACCGCGCCTGGCCTACATGAATTTATTTACTACTTGCTAAGTTACTCTGTTCATTACGTGTCTATTGAAGTCCCCCATGTGCCAAGCATTGCTCTGAATACCTTATATGCACGAATTCACTTAATTTTGAGAGCAGCTGTATTATTGTGGCCCTTTTACAGTGAGGAAACGGAACCACAGAGAGGCTGGGGACGTTGTCTAACATCACACAGCCAGCGCTGTTGGAATTGAGGTTTGAACCCAGACAGCTGGCTTCGGATCTCTTAGCTGTTATCATAGATGGCGCACCCAAACCTTAGGGCCGCCTCCCAAGCCTTGCCTGAGCTCTGCCTGAGCTCTGCGAGAGCCGTGTATGTGAGGTTTCTTTCCTCTTTAAGAACACAAGTCTTGGAATTGTCCCAGACCCTGGTAGGACCTCTTGAGGACCAAAAATCAGGGATTCTTCAAGCCTGCCCCAAGGCCAGATCTCTGATTTAGCTACTTGGAAGGCAGACGTGGAAGAGAGTAATTTTGCCAGAACAAAAAGTCAGGATGGCTGGGCTGACTCGGCCAGATGTGGTGGCTCATGCCTGTAATCCCAGCACTTTGGGAGGCCAAGGCAGGTGGATCACCTGAGGTCGGGAGTTCGAGAGCAGCCTGGCCAACAAGTTGAAACTCCGTCTCTACTAAAAATATAAAAATTAGCTGGGCATGGCGGTGGGCGTCTGTAATCCCAGGTACTTGGGAGGCTGAGGCAGGAGAATTGCTTGAACCCGGAAGGCGGAGGTGACAGTGAGCTAAGATTATGCCACTGCACTCCAGCTTGGGTGACAGACAAAAAAAAAAAAAAAAGAGGGAAGGGGAATGGCTGGGCTGACTCATCCTAGGGAAGAGACCCTACAGCAGCCGTAGGACCTTGGCCACTTGGGTGGAAAAGAAGGAAGGAAAAGCTTCACCCATGGCGGTGACCTGGACTGCAGAAACCACACTAAACAGTCCACGTCCTGGAGCCTGGCCACCCCGTTTGCTTCTCTTCTCCTTGGGTAGAGGGTGTGGGGAGCTTTCTACCCTGGAGGCTGAGCAGTGCAGCTTCTAACCAGGGTAGGCATTTGTCTGTCCCTGGGAATGCAGACAGCATTCTCATAAGCAGCCCAAATCCTCCTGAACAGCTTTTTGTAGGGTGGGGCGGGGCAGAGGGTCATTTTGACTCATAGGTACATTTTCCGCTTTCGCTGCTGATAACTGTGTTACAGGTTAAAGTTTTGTTTTTGATACTGAAGAGGGCTTAAGATAGTGAGCTATTATGGCACATCTAAGTCTGCTAAAATAGAACCATGGGGTAGTGTAGGAAAATCTCTTCTAAGTTATGGATCATATATGGTGAACGTTAGAAGCCATGTGTACCTAAGTTGAAAAATCAAAACATGTCTTGTATTTGAGTGACCCTGGTAAGTCTGGATGCCACTGCGCCTTGTGTGAACACAGGATGCTGAGGTGTAGGGATCAACAGGCTTTTTCTGGACATCTTGCGCTTCTCCCTTGGGGTAAAGTGGGGCGGCAGTAGGAGCGCACCGCTGTTGGGCCCCTAATATTTGTCAGCTGTTTTACATGTGGGATTCCATTTAATGCAATCTTGGAGGTAAAATTATTTTATTGAAGATGAAGATAGCGGCTTAGAGAAGTTAAGAAAATTGTTCATGGTCACGTCATTGTTTGTTTGTTTGTTTTTGAGACAGAGTTTTGTTCTTCCTGCCCAGGCTGGAATGCAATGGTGCCATCTCAGCTCACCACAACCTCTGCTTCCCAGGTTCAAGTGATTCTCCTGCCTCAGCCTCCCGAGTAGCTGGGATGACAGGCATGCACCACCACGCCAGGCTGATTTCGTATTTTTAGTAGGGACGGGGTTTTTCCATGTTTGTTAGGCTGGTCTTGAACTCCCAACCTTGGGTGATCCGCCTAACTCAGCCTCCCAAAGTGCTGGGATTACAGGTGTGAGCCACCACACCTGGCCAAGGCCATGTAATTTCTTAAGTAGAAAGATGAAGTACTTGATGAACTCAAAAGCTTGACTTCAAAGCCCTTGATCTTTCCATAACACGTGGTTCCTTCCCCGGTTGGTGGGGAGTGACTTGAAGAACTCAAGGAAGTTGTATTTTGTGGAAAGAAGACCTGAGGGGTGTATGGTCTTTCCAGGCTTGGAATCTGCCATGCTGGGCTTCTGAATTGTATAGCTGGGCCATATAGAGAGAAGCCCCTCATTTAAGACTTATTCTTTGGGGGAAATAAAGGAAGGCCGCCCACATGAGACAGGCAGAGGCGACTTTCTCAGAGCTACTGTGACAATGGAGTCGGCACCGTCACTTGCGTGTGGCAGAGACTGACATGGCAGTGAGTGGCGGATGAGGAGTGGGGAAGCTTCAGGATGGAAAAGAATGGCTCCCAGCGGAGGCTGTTTTGGGGGCTGGAGGCGGCTGTGCAGAAGTGGGGTGTCCTATGTGATTGGTTAGGGGCGTATATGGCTTTCTCTGAATTATCCTAACTGGAAATAGGGGCCAAAATTAGGGTGGCTGTCATTTTTGAGTCAAGTCCAGGCCACGTGGGACAGAGTTGTGGTTTAGTTTCTGGGTTGTGGAGAGAGAGCGGTCTGGCTTCCTGTGTGATGTGCTAGCCTCGCTGGCCTCCTGGCTGTTGACTGTAGATAGGGGATTGGTTTCCTGGGTGGGCAGCTACCGGTTGTGGTCTGAGTTCTGTCTTTATACATATGATCAGGCATGGTCTGTTTGTATATTCAGTCCCTCATTTTTCTTGTCAGTAAAAATATCAAATGACAAATTGGATACATTGGGAACTTTTTAGATGTCTGTGTCCCCTGGAGGAAGTTTTCACGTTCACATTTAATCAGAATGAATATAAACAATGGGGCCATTTATCTTGAAGATGTAAAATAGGAAATCTTCAACAATACTACCTCGGCGCCATTGCCTGTCTGTCCATCGTTAGGGAATGTGTTTTTATCCCCCGCCGGCTCATCGTCCACCAGTTTGTGGTTGATCCACTTCTCTATACGTCTTGTCTGTGTGCATCTCATTGTTTGCTAGTGTTAGCTTTCCCCTTCATCAGTGTAGTTTATTTGTGTAGCCTCTGTTGGTAGGAAGTAATTTGTGGAATTTGTGAATGGAAGGGACCTTGGAGGTCTGCTAGATCAGCCCAGTGATTTTCAAGATAAACGGAAATACATGGAAATGTTCCAGCTTCTTTGGTGGCAAAACCAGGAATAGAAAGCGGTGCTCTTTGTGCCACAATGTCATTGGAAGACAGCTCAATGTGGGCCTAAAATGCAGAGTAGCTAACTTTCATGTATCTCTGCTTCTGACTCTTGTTATCAGACATTTTAAATTGACCTTAATGTGTTAGCAGAAATATGAAAAGTCTTGACTTGTTTACATATAAGGTACTTCTTCGCCTACTCATTTGGTTGTTTTTTCAACAGGATTGAAAAGACATTGTTATAAACTGAATGTTTATGTCTCCCCCAGATTCTTGTACTGGAGCCCTAACTGCCAGTGTGATGGTATTAGGGGATAGGACCTTTGGGAGGTGATTAGGTTTAGATGAGGTCATGAGCATGGGCCCTGGTCTGACAGGATTAGTGCGGTTAGAAGAAGAGAAACCAGGCCGGGTGTGGTGGCTCACACCTGTAATCCCAGCACTTTGGGAGGCTGAGGTGGGCAGATCACGAGGTCAGGAAATTGAGACCATCCTGAAACCCTGTTTCTACTAAAAATACAAAAATGAGTTGGGTGTGGTGGCACGTGCCTGTAATCCCAGCTACTCGGGAGGCTGAGGCAGGAGAGTTGCTTGAACCAGGGAGTCGGAGGTTGCAGTGAGCTGAGATTGTGCCACTGCACTCCAGCCTGGTGACAGAGTGGAGACTCTGTCTCAAAAAAAAAAGAGAAAGCAGAGAGCTCCCACTGCCCTGGTGTGAGGAAACAAGAAGAAAGGTGGCTGTCTGCAAGCCAGGAAGAGGTCATCCTGGGATTAGATGGCTTCGCCTGTAATCAGCTATCTCATAACAAGTGGATTTGATGCTGGTTTCGCTAGGTCAGGAAATTTCCCATTTGGAAGGAAAACTGATACTTGTTTTTGGGTTTTACTGAGGAGCCACAGGGTTTGGAGCAGGGACTGGAGGTTTGTTGAGACACACGTCAGTGCACTCAAACATCTTCCATGAAATGTGGAAATAAAGACAGTGTTCCAGAGAGGTCCCTGGCTTTGGGATATAAATATTTCTGTAACAGAATGGCACTGGATGTCTGCTGTATTTTTTTCTCTGCTATTTTGGCAACTTTATTTGGGTGTGTGTCTCCTGTACAGAAGGTATGACATCCGTTTTTGCCACCAAGTATTTACAGCCGTTGGTGCCTCCTATGTGGGTCACTTTTGTGCCGTGGTTTCTTTGGGGAAATTGTAGGTCTCCTACCCAAAGCACATTGCCCATTTCAAGGTGCTCCTGGTTTCTGAACACCTGTGGCAGTGCCTTCCCTGTAGGTGAAGCCAGCGGAGAAAGTACCCCTCCCCAGGAGGTGGGGACTGGTGATTGCCTGAGTGAGGAGGCTGGGGATGAGCCCTGGACTAGAACATGTGACCGGCTGCTTTTGCTTCCCCTCCTCTCCCTCTTATTTTTCCAGCACCCCCACTTTAAAAAAATTTCTTATTAAAAATTAAGCAATTATTTTGGTTTCCTTTACTCGCTATTCCTTGCTAATCGCATGCATAGTGAGCCTGGGAAAGTGGAAAGGAAAGTTGTACTTGGCTTCAGTTGATCCTACCAGCCCCGCATTGAGGGGCTTCCGCCAGGCGGCATCGTGAAGTGGCATTGTGGAGGTTCTCCTTTCAGTCCTCAGCGTTAACCAGCAGAGGCAGGTGGTACTTATTCCTGGTTAATGTTGCGGAAGTTGAGCTCAAAGTGGCTAAGGGAACTTCCCAAAGTCACATAGGAAGTAGCAGAGTAGAAACAAACACAGATTGTCTCTGAATCAGGCAGGTTGTCAGATTCCAAAATGGGCTCTTAATTTTTGGAGGTCAAAAAGCTGAACAGACACAGATATTTCTTTAAAAAAAAATTTTTTTTTTGAGCTAGGGTTTTGCTATGCTGCCTAGGCTGGTCTAGGCTCAAGCTGTCCTCCTGCCTTAGGGTTCTGAGTGCTGGGCTTACAGGTTTGTGTCACCGCACCCAACCGAACAGACATTTCTTGAAGGAAGACATACAAATGGCCAAAAAATATGTGAAAAAAATGCTCCGTATCACTTATAATCAGAGAAATGATCAAAAACCGCAGTGAGGTATCCTCTCACCTGTTAGGATGGGTATTATCAAAAAGACAAAAAATAACAAGTGCTGGCGAGGATATGGAGAAAAGGGAGCTCTTACACACTGTAGGGGGGTGTAAACTAGAGCAGCTGGCTGGGCGTGGGGCACACGCTGACATCCCAGCACTTTGGGAGGCCGTGGCGGGCAGATCACCTGATGTCAGGAGTTTGAAATCAGCCTGGCCAACATGGTGAAACCCCGTCTCTACTAAAAACACAAAGATTAGCTGGGAGCGGTGTATCACACCTGTAATTCCAGCACTGTTGGGCGGCTCAGGTGGGCGGGTCACTTGAGGCCAGGAGTTCAAGACCAGCCTGGCCAACGTGGTGAAACCTCATCTCTACTAAAAAATACAAAAATTTGCCGGGTGCAGTGGCGGGCGCCCATAATCCCAGTTACTCGGGAGGCTGAGGCATGAGAACCACTGGAACCCGGGAGGCGGATGCTACAGTAAGCAAACCAAGATTGCACCACTGTACTCCAGCCTGGGCAACAGTGAGACTCTGTCTCAAAGAGAAAAATGAAAAAGAGTAAGAGTAAGCTAGGACACCCACTATGGCAAAGAGTATGGAGGTTCTTCAGAAAACTGCAAATGAAATTACAGTGTGATCCAGCAGTCCCACTACAGTGTAGATACCCAAAGAAAAGGAAATCAGTGTCGAAGGGGCATCTGCACCTCTGTGTTTCCTGCAGCACTGTTCACCATAGCCAAGATATGGAATCAGCCTCGGTGTCCAACAGCAGATGATGGATAGAGAAAATGTGGTCTTTATACACAGTGGAGTACTATTCAGCCATAACACAGGATGAAGTCCTGTTATTCTCAGCAACGTGGATGGAACTGGAAGATATTATGAAATAGCCAGGGACAGAAAGTTACACAGCACATGTTCTCTTATGTGGAAGGCAAAAAAGAGTGGATCTCATGGAAGTTGAAAGTAGAGGATCCTAGAGGGTGAGAAGGGTGGGGGAAGAGGGAGATAGGGAGAAATTTGTTAAAGGATACAAAATTATAGCTGGATAGGAATAAGTTCTAGTGTTCTATAACATAGGATGACTATAGTTAACAAGAATATATAGTTTCAGGCTGGGCGCGGTGGCTCATGCCTGTAATCCTAGCACTTTGGGAGGCTGAGGTGGGTGGATGACCTGAGGTCAAGAGTTTGAGATGAGCCTGGCCAATGTGGTGAAACCCTGTCTCTACTAAAAATACAAAAATTAGCCAGGCATAGTGGTGGGTGCCTGTAACACCAGCTACCAGGGAGGCTGAGGCAGGAGAATAGCTTGAACCTGGGAAGCAGATGTTGCAGTGAGCTGAGATCACACTCCAGCCTGGGCAACAGAACAAGACTTTGTCTCAAAAAAAAAAAAAAAAAAAAAAAAAGAATATATAGTTCCAGATAATTGGAGGAAGGGTATTGAACGTTACCAACACAAAGAAATGATAAATGTTTGATATGGTGAATATGCTAATTACACTGATCACATACATTACATGTATTATAACATCACTATGTGTACTCCATACATATGTACAGTACACAATTATGTGTCAATTAAAAAAGAAAAAGCTGAACTTAGATTGGAATGGCTATGAAGTAGCTAGCTTTTTCATATTTTTGATATACACCCCAGGTATTTATTTTAAGTAAACTACCCTTGGCTTCAGGAAATATAGAGTATTTGAATTTTAGCCTTGCATTTTGTAATACAGATAAGTAAAATTGTAGGCTTGCTTTAGATACAGTCACAGGGGTTTGCCGTGATGACTTGCTTATGTAATAAGGGGTAAAATACCTTAATTAATAGGCATACATGCTCATTGTTCTCCCTCGTATACATTTTTAGTTGTTGTCCAGGCATTGTGATACTTATGTAAACAGTATGCGATATCTTAAGTAGGAATCAGAATTTTAAGGTAAGAATACTTAGAGTTACATATTTTTCAAACTTTCAAAGTGGACATTTTACATGTCCATTATATAACTGTAATTAAATTTTTAAAAAGACAATACCTGTCTTTAATATGGGGGATGCTCTAGCATTTTTTTTTTTTTTTATTTGGAGACAGGGTCTCACTTTCTCCCAGGCTGGAATGTAGTGGTGCGATCATGGCTCACTGCAGCCTCAGCCTCATAGGCTCGAGAGATCCTCCCACCACAGCCTCCCAAGTAGCTGGGACCACAGGTGTACAACACCATGCCCAGCTAATGTTTAAAATTTTTTGCAGAGACAGGGCCTCCCTCTGTTGCTCAAACTGGTCTGGAATTCCTGGGTTCAAGTGATTCTCCTGCTTCATCCTCCCAAAGTGTTATGATTACTGTCATGTGCCACTGCCTGTCCCCATATAAGTGGGATGATGACTTTAGCCTAGGAGTTCCACACCAGCCTGGGTAACATGGCTCAAGACCTTGTCTCTACAAAAACTAAAAAAAAAAAACTGGTCATGGTGGCACCTGCCTGTGTTCCCAGCTACTCCAGGAGGCTGAAGCAGGAGGATAACTTAAGCCCAGGAGTTGAGGCTGCAGTGAGCTCTGATCTTGTCATTGCATTCCAGCCTGGGTGACAGAGTGAGACCTTGTCTCTTAAAAAAAGTTACTGGCTACCTGATTATTCATAGGAAAAAAACCTGAACTCTGATCTAAACCTCATACCTCATTCAAAAATTAACTCAAAATGGATCATGGACTAAAACATAAAATGCAAAATAAAGATGAAAAGAGGAGCTAGAGACTGGGAGAAACTATTTGCAAACCAGATGTCTGATAAAGGACTCATATCTATAATATATAAAGAACCATCAAAATTCAGCAGTGAAACCAAATCATCTACTTTGAAAATGAATAAAAGACCTGAAGAGACATTTCAGATAAAATATAAACACATGAAAAGATGTTCAACATCATGAGCCATCAGAAAAATGCACACTAAATTCACGTCACTATACACCTATCAGAATGCCTAAAATAAAAGTAGTAACAAGACCAGTGCTGGTGAGGATGCGGGGAAACGAGATCACTCACACTTGGCTGGTGGGAATGGAAGATGGTACAGCCATTCTGGAAAACAGCTTGACAGTTTCTTAAAAAACTCAATGTGCAATTGCCATAGGATGCAGCACTCACATTCATGGGCAGTTATCCCAGAGAAATGAAGACTTATGTTCACACAAAAGCCTTTATGTATCTGTTCATAGCAGCATTATTTATAAAGGCTAGAAACTGGAAACAGCCCGGAGACTGCTCAGCAGGTGAATGGTTAAACAAACTGGTGCACCCAGGCCCCAGATACCACTCTGCAGTAGTTAATGACATCCTTGTTCATCAGTCTTTCAAACTAGAAACCACCATCATGCCTACTCCCCTTTTTTCCATCCTGGGTCTGAGTGGACTTCATTTTGCATTTCTTTCCAATGCATTTTCCCTCTGTCCTTTCTGGTTGCGCCTCATGCCTCATTTGCACTGTTGTAAGAGCCACCGAATTGTTTCTCTGCCTCATCATGGAATCCTTTCTACACTTCATGTGCCACATTGCCATTGGAACAATCTTTCCAAAACATGAACAAACTAACTTAAAAGAAATGTCCCAGGTAGTCTTCCAAATAAGTATAAGCTTTCTGTTAGAAGTTTGACTTCTTGTCTATAGGGAACCCCAGGACTGTAGAGAGATGGATTTGCTGTCTGCATTTCAAGATCAGGCAGAAATCCCTGGAGGGGCCCATGTGGAATAGTGGCACAAATACTGGTTCTAGAATCAGAAGCCCTCATATCCTGGTTCTAACACTAGCTGGATGTTCTTGGGAAAGTTTTGGTTTCATAACCTCAGAAACTCCATTTCTTAAGAAATGGAGATGAGGAAGCATACTGAAGGGATCACATAAGGCTGCTGGGAGGAGCGGATGAGGGGCTTGGTGAAAATGCTGTGTAATCCGTGAAGCACGTCGTATGTGTGAGAAGTGGAGCTGTGTGCATAGCGGTTCTGGAATCATTGTATGAAAACGAAGGAAAGCACATTCGTAGTTCTGCATGATGATACCACTGGGCACCTGTGTTGTACATACCTGCAACATGGGTGAGGCCCGGGTCAGTACAGCTCACAGTTTGGTTTTCATGCAGTTAGAAAGGCCCGAGAGGACCCTTCCCCCCTCCAGCTGTAGGAAGGAGGTGGCTGTCTCCTGCCTATATTTGGTGGGATTGTCTGTGGCTCCTTAGGGACGGCAATGCAGGGAGTGGGGGAAGAAAGCCGGCCTGACTGCTCGCTAGTCAGCCTTCCCCCAGGGAGGAGTGGAGGCGTCATTTTGTGGTAACTTGCCAAGTCTTTCTTAACCCATCTGCTCTTAGAAATGACCAGCATGACAAGTAAAAGACCCGTTAGAGACAGATGGGCTGTGTGTCCCGTGCGTTTATGGCTTTGTGACCTCAGAGCTGCCAGGACTCGATAGCTTTCTGGGGAATGCTGGGTCAACCAAGGGGCTGAAAATAGTGAGAGGAAGAAAATTCCCCCTCGCTGCTCTGGTCTGGGAGTGATTACTGAGGAGAGCAGCATGGAGGGCCCAGCCGTGGGGTCCCTCTCAAGCACGCCCTCACCGCAGTGGGAATGGGGGTCTCAACCTCCCTAGGCCTCCGTGATTTTCATCTGTCACATACTCACCTCCAGCAGGGATGTCTATGGTGATGAGATGAGGGAGCATCATAGCACATGTAGCACTTAGTAGGCTTGCGGTGAGTGGACGCTGGCGTCAGTGGAACAGGAGACTGGGCACTGCGTATGGACTCATTCACGTGCTCGTGGCATGGGTGGACAGAGGAGAGAGGGACGCTCTGCCGTTCTCCTTTTGGTCTGTCACCCCCACTGTTTTGAACAGAATTCGTGAGTGTATTCTGTTGCCCCAGTCAACTTGGTAGGCTGATTGATCAATTTTCTGCTTCCACTTTTGATTTCTTATGAATGGGAAAAGGAATACTTCAGTTACTTTTCTGGTTGATGGCATACATTCCTTGATATCACCTTAATGCTTTTTAATTTCTATGTATTTTGGATGCTGGAGCTTGCCTGACATCTGTGTTTTTATGCCTCACCCTCTCATGTAACTGTTGGCCACACCAGGACCAGAGGGAAGTGACCAGAGCGATTGGTTGCAGGGCTAGGACTGGAATTCCCCAGCCTTTTGGCACCCAGCAGGCTCTGTTTTCTGTATTGCACTGCTCTTCCCTATTTCGACCCCTGTTAGGACAGTGGATGTGAAGTGTAGCTGGGCGCTTTTGGGGGTGTGCTAGGAGTGTGGCAGATGCCTCAGACTGGCATTTTCCCCTGATTCTGAATTCTCATGGCTCAGAGTCAGTCCCTACGCTACTGACCAGGAAGATACAGGAAGTTGTTTTGTGTGGCAAACTATGCCAGGGCATTTTTTCACCCGGCAATTTATTTGGTTTGGACTGGAATAAATCTCTGATATTGGTTTCTTTGCCAATATTATTAGGGAGTGGAGCCTGACTTGTTAACTTAGCCCGATTTGTAGTGCTTAGAATCTCAGTGAGTGTGTGTTGAACTGAGCGGAAGTGTGAGAGCATCTTGGACAGTGGTGTGTAAACCTAGCTGCATCTGGGGGGCTGTGAAAAAAGCATGCGTGCTTACTCCCGACCAGTTGAAATAGAATCTGCAGGAATGGAGCCTGCGCAGCTATAGTGCTGTTAAAAACCCCCAGGTGGTTCTGATATACCGTAAAGGCTGAGATCCACTGATCCACAGTGAATTGGAGTCCTGGATGATAGACATGCCTGATGCTTTCACCAGCTTAGAATGGTTCTTGTGCTTTACAACTGTGAAAAAAAGTGTTATGCAAACAAATGTGGAAATAGCCTAAATGCCACCTCCTGTTACTACCTGTCATGAAGTATATTCACCAGTTATTCACTCTATTCTGATCTCTACCCATTCCACCTTTTCTTCATGGAACAATGATTTGACAGTTGGTTGTACAGAACCAGAGTAAGTCTAGTTTGATTGGCGGGAAATGATTTTGGGTATGAAGTGCTCTTTAGGCATTTATTGAACTCTTGTTTGTACCACCGCTGTGCTGGACAGTTTATAAATATTCTTTAAACAAGGCCTATGGAGTCAGGCTGCCTGGGTTTTGCTAACTAGCTCTGTCATTTGGGGCAAGTTTTTAAGCTTATATAAACCTGACTTTCATCTATGAAATGGGATGACAAGGGGTCATTATCATCTCACAGGATTGTGCAAATGTGTGTGTAAAGTGCTTAGTTTGGTGCCTAACACATAGGAACTACTCAGTAAAGTTATTATTACACCATCATCATCATATTCAAATGTAAATATTAAGAGCTAATAAATTTGTAAAAGGTAGTATACCCTTACCCCTTGAACCAATGACTACTTTAGTTTTAAGTGGTTGGGTTAATTTATCACTGAAATATTGGCCTCTTGAATACCTTGAATTTCAATTGAACGTAGCCAGAGGATTTCATAATTGGACCGTTGCCTCTGGAAGTTGGAGCTTTCTTTGTTTGGTTTCACTTCGTACACTAAGCATGTGGCTGTGGGCACCTTTCTGGTGACTTCTGGTACTGGGGAATCAAAGCTTCATTCGCTTCTTTGGAGGAGATGATCTTATGCTATATGAAGCACTCAGACTTCGTTAACTGTGTACCATCCAGACAAGACCAGGTGCTTCCCATGGCAGCCTGTCCTTTTCTTAGCTCTCTCATCAATCTAGCTTGTTCCTTCTATTCCTCTTTATACTAGAACTTCTCTTTGAACAAGGAATGTTGTTTTGTCACTGCTAGGTCCCCAGCAATTAGTAATGCCCAGCACATACTAGGTGCCTCCTGAATGTTAATAGGTGATAATCTAGCAGAACACAAGATAAATCCGCAGGTTGAGATTTAAGCTGTGTGATATGAACGCTGCATTGGGAAACTTATTAAATCAATTTTGTTAATACAAGTTTAACATGTCTTAGTATCTGACTTAGTTCAGGAATCATTTACTGAGTGTCTTCTAGGCCAGACATTGGGGACAGAAAGATAATAATATATGATCCCTGCCTCATGTGCAGGAAGTCTAGTGCGATGGACAGACACGTGCCAATGGCTGCCATGGAATATGGTGAGTATTAAGATAAAGGGGCACCTTGTGAGCTCTTGGAGCACAGAGCAGGGCTTGTGTTCTGGGAACATGGGCTCCATGTGAAAACACAATTTAAATTAATTTTCTTTTTTCTTTTTTTTTTTTGAGACAGAGTCTTGCTCTGTGGTCCAGGCTGGAGTACAGTGGTGTGACCTCGACTCACTGCAACGTGCTCCCCCCAGGTTCAAGAGATTCTCGTGCCTCAGCCTCCCAAGTAGCTGGGATAACAGGTGTGTGCCACCACGCCTGGCTAATTTTTACATTTTTAGTAGAGATGGAGTTTCACCATGCTGGCTGGGCTGGTCTTGAACTTCTGACATCAGGTGATCCTCCCGCCTCGGCCTTCCAAAGTTCTGGGATTATAGGCATGTATGTGTTCATTCTTTTAAATATCTGTGGGTAGCACTTAACTTTAAATGGGTACTAATTAAACGATTGAATGACTTTAGTATGGATTGAATGACTTTGCTCGGGCCTCGTTTTTAATTTCCTTCATTAGAGGAAAAAAAAAAAATGCAGGTTGACTATCCCTCATCCAAACTGCTTGGAACCAGAAGTGTCTCAGATTTCTTTACATTTTTGGATTTTTGAATATTTGTATTATACTTGCTGGTTGAGCATCCTGAATTCAAAAATCCAGAATCTGAGCTGCTCCAATGAACATTTCGTTGAGCGTCACGTCGGCACTGAAAAAGTTGTGGATTTCAGAGTTTCTGGTTAGGGAGACTCATCCTATGTGGGTGCTGGGTTGTCGCAGGAGTTCTGGACCAGAGGTTAGGTGACTAGACTTTGGTTTTCACTTTGTTACTAAACAGGCTGTTTTCTTCCATAAGCTCAGCTTTAGAACCCCCGGTTGTCAAAGAAGGAGATGGGCCATCTGATGTTTAAGGCCTCTGTTAGCTCTGACTTGGAGACACCTGGCTTCAGTTCATCTTCCTTAGGAGTGGACAAAGAATATGGGAATGTTGAAATTGTTAGTCAACATGTACAGGGTCGTTGCAGGCTGGTTTTGGGTAAAGGTCATCTTTAGTGAGCCCAGGGAGAAGCACTGGTTTACCTGTCAGCTGAGAGGGGTAAGCGGTCCTATTAATTTTCCTCTGTGGTAGTGAAAGCATTGTTAAGGGTCACAGCGTTAGTGGAGCTGGCTGGAAAGAGGAGGGGAACTCACTGTTACAGGTTATATTGAATGTCTTTTCAGTCACTAAATGCTTTTTGTGATACGTTTTTCAGGATTTCAGTGTTGTATGATTTCCATGTGTCAAGCACAGGAAACTTAACATCAGCAAAAAAGAATGCTCTTTCTTTCTTTTTTTCTTTGAGATGGAGTTTTGCTCTTGTGGCCCAGGCTGGAGTGCAGTGGTATGATCTCAGCTCACTGCAACCTCAGCCTCCTCAGTTCAAGTGATTTTCCTGCCTCAGCCTCCCGAGTAGCTGGGATTACAGGTGCCCGCCAGCATGCCCGGCTAATTTTTGTATTTTTAGTACAGACGGGGCTTCGCCATATTGGCCAGGCTGTTCTTGAACTTCTGACCTCAGGTGATCCTCCTGCCTCGGCTTCCCAAATTGCTGGGATTACAGGCATAAGCCGCCACGCCTGGCCTTGAATGTTCTTTCTATGGGAATCTACAAAAGCCAGCTTTTGAGCCTAGTGGCAGAAAATCTCTTCTTCGTTGTTTAGCTGTGCTGGGAGCTTGGAGGGCTTCAAGCCCAGCTGAAAAATCTGTAGTATTTTCTGTCAGTTGGCTCTCTTGGAGAACTTAGTGAGCACTGGGCTGGAGTGATACTGTCAGAGTTCATGAGCTGTTTGAGGCTCTCGAAGCCTAGATACTGGGGTTGCCCAAATACATCGGCTGGACTCACTATTTCTCTGGGGAGTCGGGGGGTGGAAAATGCTGTGGTCTTAACTCTTCTCTTAATTTGACAGTGCTGTTGTTAATGGTAAGAATGATGTCATGCGTTTGTATTTTGCTTCGTAATTCACAGAGAATTTAAAAATCCATTATCTGATTTTATTCCCTCAGCAGTTCAGTGAAAAAGGCAGAGCAGTTTTCATATCTTCTGTTTTCCCGTGATTCTCTTGTGGCTCGCAGAAGCTAAGAGCCTTCACCAAGGTCATAGGGTGAATGAGTCGCAGAGCTGGGAGTAGAGGCTCAGGCTTCTAGTGACCCTGTTTCTTCCTGGATAGCTCGCTCTGGTGGCGCTATGCTCAGGTAACTGCGCATGCTCGGTTTGGTGTTTTGTAAATTCCTGCCCCATCTTGGGAGAGGTTCTTGGGAGGCTTCTATTCATTTTGGAGCATTTCGGTATCTTGTCCTCTCTCCCTCCTCCCAGATGCATGGGCATTTCTGCAGGTCCTCAGGCTGGCCTTTATGTGTGGGGGCGTCTCCTGCCTCCACGTTGCTTGCATGCCCCCTTCTGAAGGTGCTCTTCCCCGCATGAAGCCCCCTCGTGCCTGCCTCCACACTGCAGGCTGTTCGGTAAATGTTACTGACTCAGCATCGTTGTTTTCTAGAAATGGGACGGGGTATGGATGCCAAGTTCTTTTCTGTGTGAAGGCTTCGATGGTATCATCTTGCCTTCCCCATGTGTGCTCCTTGAGGGTGTCGCTGTGCTGTGGTCATCTGTGTTCCCTCAGGTGCCTCCCTTGGAGTCCGGGCCGTAGCAGACATGCAGTCAGTGATCATGGCCTAAGTGAGTGGAAGGCCAACAGAGCCATTAAATCTGGAAAATGACAAGTGAGGGAAAGGAATTTTTATTGAAGGCATGTGAAAAAGAAATCTTTTTACAAAAGTTGACCTGTTTCTCAACTGGAGCTGAATTTCAGCTCAGAAAAGCAGCTGTGTGCCCAGAGGGCTTTGGGATTTCAGTTCGTGATAGATGAATTTAATTTGTTGTTGTATGAATGTATTATACTTTTGTGGTTTTATTAGACCTTTCTCCCAAATGGAATCGATTTTTCTATAAAAGTCACACTTCCTTTTTGAGAAGTGTAACACTAATTGTATGGGATGGTCTCCCAAAAGATTACCTGCCAGGAACCAAACACACTGCCTCACATTCACAGCCCCTGGTTTCTGCCTTTGCAGCTGCAGGGCAGAGAGGCACGCTCGAGCTGAAATCAGGACGCATGTCTGCATCTTCTCTTTCTTTACTGCTGTTTCGTCTCTGAGCTGGCCTGCCTTCAACGTCTAGGAGCTTGGTGGGTGTAGACACATTACGGTATGGAGGAGGGATATGGTGTTGCAACAGCCGGGAGACTCGCTGAAGTCTCTGTTCTCCTCCTGCTCACTGCTCTGAGTTTGTACAAGTCACATTTGTAGGGCTGTGCACAGTGGCTTACACCTGTAATCCCAGCACTTTGGGAGGCGAACCTGGGAGGATCTCTTGAGCCCAGAGTTTGGAACCAGTCTGGGCAGCATGGTGAAAACCCATCCCTACAAAAAATAAAAATTAAAATATAGTCAAGTGTGGTGGCTCATGCCTGTAATCCCAGCTACTGTGGAGAGGCTGAGGTGCGAGAATCACTTGAGCCCGGGAAGTGGAGGCTGCAGTGAACCATCATCACTCCACTGCACTCCAGCCTGGTCAGAGCAAGACCTTGTCTCGAAAAAAACAAAAACAAACAAATAGAAACCCATTTGTAATAGTGGCAGTAGTTAACTTTTGAAAGTTTGGAGAAAAGTTCCTAAATAACCTGTGACCATGGACAACTTACTTAGCCTTTCTGTGCCTCAGTTTCCTCATCTAGGAAAAATAAGAGAATATGGTACTGATCTTACAGGATTTCAATGAGAACTAAACGAGATCAAACTCAGAGCCTGGCACCTCGTGAGTGCTCACTCAATGTTATTATTTCAACATTTTAGAGGAAAAAGAATGCTAATGGGTCATTATGGCTAAACACAGTCTATCACTGGCGTTACTCATGGTATTGGAAGGAACTTGAATTCCATATAGATAGTGTGATGGAGAAAGTATTTTGGGCATTGGCAGCATTTATTCAAAGAACAAAGGACGTGTCTGTCCTGTGTGGAGAGCCGTTTCCGCTTGTTTCTTTAAATGCTATGGGAAAAGCAGTTGGCCCTGTGCTCTCTGCCGGACAGCTTCAGTCTCCACGTATTGATTTGGCCAATTGTCGCTTGCTGTCATCATGGCAGCAGCAGTTGAAGGGACAGCTTGTCTTTATTTGCATTTTTGGGTGTTTGTGCTATTTATAGACAATTAAGACATGGAAGCCTGTTTATGGCAAGCTGGCAAATTCAGCAAAACGAGGAAAAACCTGTTAGCACAGTTTGCACGTGTGCGGGCACAGAGCAGCCAAATAAATACACACGTTTTCCTGTATTTTAAAACTGTTTGGGGGAAAAAAAAAGAGACATGAAACCATTGCCCAGATGGCTTATAGAGCTAGAGCTTTTTCCTTGAAGTACATGAGTATGGCTGTCAGACATCGGAAACCCGAAGCCATCCGAAAACATCATTTTGATGCTACCTCCTACCCGCCCTTTTTTTCCATTTGTAAGGGACAAGGATCCAGGAAGGAAAGTATCAGCTTACAAAGGCTTTTGTTACAATTAATCGTTCATGTTCTTTCTTTTGGTATCTTATTCTCTGTTTACATTTTATTTTTATTTTTACTGTTTTTGAGACAGAGTCTTGCTCTGTCGCCCAGGCTGGAGTGCAGTGGCCTGATCTCGGCTCATTCCAACCTTTGCCTCCCAGGTTCAAGTGATTCTTGTGCCTCAGCTTCCTGAGTAACTGGGATTACAGGCGTGTGCCACCACGTCCAGCTAATTTTTATGTTTTTAGTAGAGACAGAGTTTCGCCGTGTTGGTCAGGCTGATCTTGAACTCCTGAACTCAGGTGATCCACCTGCCTCAATCTCCCAAAGAGCTGAGATTACAGGTGTGAGCCACCGCGTCCGGCCGCTGTTTCCATTTTGTAACGCTAGCATCACCCCAGTGTAGGGTGGCTAGGGGTATTGTTCTTTCCTGTTTCCTGGTATATTTTCCTCTTCAGCATTGATCACTCTTTTTGGTTGTCTGTCTCTACCTACAAAAATATATGTTCCCTGGTATATCACCAGCGCCTGGCACGTAGATAGTTAGTCAATATTTGTTGAATGAATGAGTGAATGAATGAATGAGCTGAAAGAACCTTCTTCTTCTTTCTTCTGTCACTTCACACCAAATGCTTTTGGAAAATGCTATGTGAACGGGGATCTTAAGCAGGAGAGGTTACACATATTGCTGTGGGATAGCCCATCATCCTCAGATACTTGTCTGGAAGGAGGTGGAGTACTTGAGTAGAAATGATACAAGACAACTTCTTCAGGAAATCAGCCAAGTGTCACACCTTTTCACATAAGCGTGTGATGTTTGCGTATGTGTGTATGAAGAGCTGTCGTGGCCTAGAATCACGGGCCTTTAGATCCCTTGTACAGATAGAAAAGTAAAGGTCGAGGCCCAGGAGTGCTGCAGGCCACCAAGGTGGACTCCCTGTCTGCCCTTCTCAGTGCCCGGTCACTTCTCACTGCACTCCCCTCTTTACTGCTCAAGCCACCTCCCTGACTCTGAATGTGTAACCACGAGGGAGAAAATGTACTCCAGGCTCACAGTTTGTGGAGAAAAAGCCCAGCAGCTGAAAATCATGTTCACAAAGTTTGTACCTAGAGAAAGTGGCCATTTCTATCATGTCTTTACATTTCCCTGTTTCTCATACATTTTATGAACAAGACAGTAGAAGGAGATTTCGGAACAGCAACTTTAGAACAAGGGAGAGAAGATCAAACCTAGAGCCTTCCAGTTTCTGTTTTCTTCTCAGTTTAGGGCTGAGGCACTTTAGCTTCCTGTCTAAGGGACCACTCAAATCTGATTAGAAGCCATTGTGGGCTGGTAATTATCCATAATTTTAGGAAGACAGATGCAGCACCAACTCTGTTCTCTAATATCAGGCTTATTAATTTTAAATTTGCATGGCAGGAGAAGCAGATGGCGAGGTGGGATAAGCGTTCAGATGCTTGGTCATTGATAGCTTTTTACTTCCAGGTATCACATGGGGATTTGGGACCCAGGAGGCCTGCTGAGAACCGATGATTATCTGTCCCCTAACCAGCTGGGTTCTTTTTCATCCTGAGCTCAGAAAGATTGCTCCTACTGCAGCCAGGGAAGACAGGTTGTTGACTGGTTAGAAATCATGGCAGGTTATTTTCTCCACCCGCGGTTCGCAGTTGGAAAGCAGAGCTATCAAAGTTTGTCTTCTCTATTGTATTTCAAATCTGGGTGTTTAAAAAATTGTGTAAGCAAATTAAGCATTTCTTTAATGGTAGTTATGTGTGTTCTTGATGCGAATGAGAGGTGCATTCCCTGGTGAAATCCCTGGGACTTTATAGGAGGATGTGAGCCTTAGAACTGAAGTTGGTTTTCTAGATGATCATGTAGACATGATGCTGAGCACCAGACAAAGATGTTGATTGAAGTGATTTAAAAAAAATTTTCTGAGTTCAGATTTTACACCAATATTTAGAAAATCAGCAAAAGAACTTGGAGGAATGTTCTCAGGCATCCAGTTCAGCCCCCTGCGCACATTGTCATAAAATCCGAGTGTGTGTACAGGGAGGTGCATTTCTTTCTGTTCTCATCACAGATCCTTCCCTGGCTCTGCACCTGCCTGTCATGTGCGTCCGTGTGAAGAGACCACGAAACAGGCTTTGTGTGAGTAATAAAGCTTTTTAATCAGCTGGGTGCAGGCGGGCTGAGTCCGAAAAAGAGAGTCAGTGAAGGGAGATAAGGGTGGGGCCGTTTTATAGGATTTGGGTAGGTAAAGGAAAATCACATTCAAAGGGGGGTTGTTCTCAGGTGGGCAAGAGTGGGGGTCACAAGGTGCTCAGTGTGGGAGCTTTTTGAGCCAGGATGAGCCAGGAAAGGAATTTCACAAGATAATATCATCGCTTAAGGCAAGGACTGGCCATTTTCACTTCTTTTGTGGTAGAATGTCCTCAGTTAAGGTGGGAGAGGGCATTTGCACTTGTTTTGTGGTGGAATATCATCAGTTAAGGTGGGACAGGGCATTTGCACTTCTTTTGTGATTCTTCAGTTACTTCAGGCCATCTGGGCATATATGTGCAAGTCACAGGGGATGCGATGGCTTGGCTTGGGCTCAGAAGCCTGACATTGCCCTCGTCCCTACCTTCCCTAGCTTTCCCCTCCTGTGCGGTTCTCTCACAAAGTGAATGGCCTCAGCCACAGCTTCTCTGCAGCTGCATCAGACTGTGGCGACAGGAGTGGTGGCTGCTGCAGGGCCTGCTGTCCCCACGGAGCCCAGTCTTGCTTGCCTCTGCAACCTGGTCACCATTTTGCCCCGAAAGTATGTAATTCTACAGAACGAGAGCCCACATGCTGGGGATGGAGGCGTCTTTATCACGGTGCTCTGCATATTTTAATCTTGGGTGGAAAGTATGGAAAAGTATGTGATACCTGTGGTTGGATGTCAGAAGGACGTTGTGAACTTGATGTGGACTGAGGGTGTTAAGGTGCAACAGGCACCCCGGCTTCATTAAATGAGACTTCCCCATCTCCCTGCCAGGCACGCGCAGGGGTATGGCCACATCTTATGTGTTATTCTTATCTAGAGTGTGCCTTGTCGTCATGCTTAAAGTTACATGATGATATTCTGCCTCATAGAGTAGGTCCCAAACCGCATTCAACACAGAAATGTACTCTTGCTATTATACATAGAAAGTGCTTTCATATACCAAGTGGGAGAGCAGTCCTAAAATCTGGGCTGGAATCGCAGAAGGAAGGCATTGGAAAGCAACAGATTCCCTAGTCCAAAGCTGGTTTTTGATGAACCTAGAAACAGTACCAAGAGAAGTGAATTTGCCTAAGGCCCTGACAGTGTCTCACGGTAGCATCTGAACCTAGCAGGTTCTTGACCTATTTCTTTAAATGATTAGTCATGCTTCCTCTGATTCCTATAAACATATTCCTCATTCATTCTTTTGTTTCAGTGAATTATTGCAGTGCTACCACGTAACAGTATTTGAGTCAAAATGTGGCAGTGTTGATCCCTTTCCAAGGTTTTTATTTGCAGTTTGTCAAAGTTGTGCTAACAGTTTCTTGTTGGTTGCAAGGTGTCCTTTCAGAAGCCAATTATGTGGTATATTTACGTTGATTGTTGGAGGTAGTTTGGTTAGAACCTACTTCGAGTGGCTGGCGTGGGCCTGGGGGACAGTGACAGCTGCCTGCTTCATGGGCAGAGATGAAGTAATTGCTTCCTGGGAAGTACCATCCTCCTGGCCACACTCTCCAGCCCATTTCGTTTGTGTTGGTTTCCTTGGCATCTGCACGGTTCTGGCTTCATGTGAGTCTCATTTATTTTAGCGTATGACTTCAGGCTGTGGGGAAGAATGGCCATTTTAGCACAGAGATGCACACAAAGGAACAACTGGCTAAATGTGAGTGAAGGCATTCTTAGGGGGGGTTTCATTTCTTGTATTCTGTAACAGGCAGTCTGGGAAGCATTCTGGACATGTGGCCTGCGCTGTCACAGTTCCTCCTTGCAGAATCGCAGATGTTTGGAGATTGTAGTGATAACTGTTATCATTGAGAATGTCATTCTCGCAGGCTCTAATAAGTCAGGATTTATACAGTGTTAATTTGTTAAAGACAACTGTATTTCTAGCCAAATCCACGTTACACGTTTCTCCTGGCATTGTTGCTGGGGGTATTCCCATGGCTTAGTCTCAGGGAAACACACGCCTTTGAATACTGCAGAAGCTGTGAGTACCCAAAGCGCACCGGAGTACTTTTACCATAGGGGGTGTTAGTCAGTGATACACGTCTCAGTCAGACTTGATGGATTCTTGACCCCTTCCTTTTTTAATTTTTTAATTTTTATTTTTTATTTTTGTTTTTTAAGAGCACAACCCCTCAGGTGGCCACCATGAATCTCTGGTGTTTTCAGTTGGCTGCAGCCTATTTGCCATCTCTGGTTCAAACATATTTGAAGCCTGATGATGCTTCCCTCTGTTGTTCTTCTGCTGTGTGACCTCCGCGCCCGCAGGGTTCAAGACTGTCAGAGCTGGGGGCCACCTTCACAACTACCAGGGTTTCTTTTATATAAGGGGAGCTTCTTAGAACGTGCTTTAGTAGGGTAAAGAAGCTTTTGAGGTTTGCTTTCTCTGGAAAGATAATTTGTGATCCTGCCGTTGCTTTCAACAAAAATATAATTTGCGTACCAGTGTATTTTGTATTACTGAGCACTGGCTGACAAATGGTTCTTAACTCGTCATTCACTCAGCCACTGTTTCTTGAATGGCATATGTGTGCCAGCTGTAGTAGGAACTCGCTAGGCTCTAGGACTAACCCTTATGAAACGGGGGTCCTGGGGGAAGCAAATGCATATAAGTATAAACGTTTGAGGGGATATCAGAGGGGGTGCCTATAGGTGCAAAACTTCATTCATTCATTGCCCCATCTAGAGGTTTTGTGTCTTAGCAGCGTGTTCCATAGCAACACATCCCTCTATCAAAATATTCATCATATTATTTTGAAATTCTCTGCTGAGGTATGTGTTTTTCCGACTAAGTTTAGAACTGGTTAAGGACAGGCTATGGGGTATGTATTATATATATCTACACACACACACACATATATTTACATATATATATTACCATTGCAAATTTACAATATATTTATATATATATACACACATATATATTTCTCCCTCTCTGTATATACAAACACACCACACACATATATATACACACACACATATATATGAAATACACACACACACACACACACACTTCTTCTGTCAAGCACAGAAAGTCAAAACTAGGCAAGGGTTCTTTTAGTGTTCATGAAAAAATAGATGTGTTAGTTGAGAGCGTCCTTCAGTTGCCAGGGGAAAGACAGGATGGGTTCACAAAGGGAGATAGTGTTTTGTTTTTGTTTTTGTTTTTTCTTTGTCTAACTCTTGAATTCAAAATAATCCAGACTTATAGAAATTTGCAAAAATAGTACAGAGAATTCCCATATACTCTTCCCTCAGATTCCCCAAACATTTCACCCCATTTGTACTTTCTCTTTCTCTCTCTGTGGATACAATTTTTTTTTTTTCCTGAAATGTTTGAGAGTGGAAGGTAGAATGCAGGGCAGGGTGAAAGGTGTAAGGAGAGAAGTGGGTTGGGAGGCTTTTTTTTTTTTTAACCTTCTGAGATGGAGTTTCGCTCTTGTCACCCAGGCTGGAGTGCAATGGCACGATCTCGGTTCACTGTAACCTCTGCCTTCTGAGTTCAAGTGGTTCTCCTGCTTCAGCCTCCCGAATAGCTGGGATTACAGGTGCCCACGACCATGCTTGGCTAATTTTTTGTATTTTTAGTAGAGTGGTTTCACCATGTTGGCCAGGCTGGTCTTGAACTCCTGACCTCTGATGATCCACCTGCCTTGGCCTACCAAAGTACTGGGATTACAAGCATGACCCACTGTGCCTGGCGATTGGGAGGCTTTTGCAGTAACCCAGAGCGCTATGATGAGGGCTGGACCTGGTTGGAAATGATGAGAAAGGTGAGAGGTGGTTAGGTCTGGCATATAGTTTGAAAGGAGAGTTTAAATGGGTTAGATGACAAGAGAGAGACGTGGCTCTGAAGGCATAGTAGCCCTTGCCCTGCTGGGCCGGACGAGACAGGCAGCCTAGGGCTACTACAGCACCCTGCGGGCAGCTCAGGACCTGGGCCAGCGGAGGAACCAGGCAGTGGTGCTGGCCAACTTCGGGACCCTGTGCCTGCACGCGGGTGCCAGCAGCATGGCCCAGCACTACCTCCTGGAGGCCGTGCGGCTGTTATCGAGGCTGCCCTGCAGGGAGTGTGGCCGGGACTTCACCACGTGCTCCTGCAGCTGGGCCACCTCTGCACCCACCAGGGTCCGGCCCAGCAGGGCAAGGGCTACTATGAGTGGGCCCTTCTGGTCACTGTGGGGATGGGCCATGTGGAGAGTGAGTGCCCCGGTTCCTCCTGTGCGCCTTCTGGGGCCACTCGGGTCAGGGCACACCTGGGGTTTGTGATTCAGAAACAAGGGGTGGTTTTTCCACCATTGAAAGTGCTGAGTCATGGCCAGCAGCAGATGCTGGCAAGCGCCCTGGAGACAGGCGGTTCCCACACAGGGCCAGGCCCTCTGCCCTACTGGGGCAGCCAGCTCTTCCCAGTTTGTCCAGGGACCATGCTGCCTTGAGCACAGAAAGTCCTGCGTGCTGGGAATCCCTAGCCATAACCCTGGGATCAAGGCAGGCTCTGCTGAGTTGGGACTTGGGGCCCCTCCATGAGCCAGGCCCTGAACGCCGGTTCTTGTGCCCGTGTTATCTGCTTGGTATGTTGGCAGCCTGCGCACCTGTCATCCCACTTCACAGAGGACACGGGGCGGGTGATTGCCCAAAGCCGCAGAGCAGTTCATGCAAAAGCAGCTCTTGTGCAGTGTGTGTCAGGCCCCACCCACAAATGGGGCTTGTGGGGTCCTTGGGTGGCAGGGACTAAGCGTGGGAATGTGAGCTTTAGGCCAGAGAAGCCACAAAAGGGTGAGTGGCATGATGGCGGGGCAGCACTTGGCCCCGGGTTAGGGAAGCCTCTTTAGTCTGGGACCAGAGGGTTGAGAGGATTTAGTCAAGTAATAGGTGGTGGGGGAGGGGCTGGTGGTGTAGCCTGTGTGAAGGACCAGGGATAAGCCAGTGGGGGTGAGTGGTGGTGAGTGAGTGGGGGTGAGTGAGCGGAGGTGTGATGGGGGTGAATGAGAGGGAGTGTGAGTGGGGATGAGTGGGGTGTGAGCAGGGGTGAGCGAGTGGGGGTGAGTGAGCGGGGATGAAGAGGGTGTGAGCGGCGGTGAGTGAGTGGGGGTGATTGAGTGGGGGTGAGTGAGTGGGGTGAGTGGGGGTGAGTGAACGGGAGTGTGAGCGGGGATGAGTGAGTGGTGGTGAGTGAGCGGAGGTGTGATGGGGGTGAGTGAGCAGGAGTGTGAGCGGGGATGAGTGGGGTGTGGTGGTGAGTGAGTGGGGGTGAGTGAGCGGGAGTGTGAGTGGAGATGAGTGAGTGGGGGTGAGTGAGCGGAGGTGTGATGGGGTGAGTGAGTGGGAGTGTGAGCGGGGATGACTGAGTGGGGGTGAGTGAGCGGAGGTGTGATTGGGGTGAGTGAGCGGAAGTGTGAGCGGGGATAAGTGGGGTGTGAGCGGGGGTGAGTGAGCAGGGCTTATGCAGGGAGGTGCAGAGTTAGGAGTGGGTGAGTTGGGTGCTGGATGGTGAGAAGCTCTTCTGGAGAGCTAAGCAGGGCCTGGGGCCTCAGGCTGTGGCTTGGCCTTTTCCCCAAGAGCACTGGGGAGCCATGGAGTGCTATCGAACAGTCACTGCAGACTGAGCAGTGAACGGACAGTCGGTGGGCAGGGCTGTCCGAAATCTAGGCCGCAGAGGATAGATGAGGAAGTTGAGTCCAGGGAAATGGCCGAGACAAGGGATCCTGTTGTGGGTCCCCTCTGCCTTGCAGCGCTTTGTCATGGCATAGTGAGACCACTCAGAGGTGCCTCCTGTGGCCTGGACCAGAGCCCCAGGGGCTGTGGCCAAATCTGCCCATTTCCCAGCACAGGCCTGGCACCCACTCCTGGCCCTAGGAGGGATGAGACTTTGGGAAAGACCGTGTGAAGGGGCCCCGGTCCCACACATCTGCCCAAGGAGGGGTGGGGGGTTCAGACCCAGGCTTCTTCCCCAGGGGCATTCTCTCACGGGAAGGAGACCCTCCAGGAATCCAGCGCCCCAGCCCCCACTGCAGCCTCCCGTGGCTCCTGGCACAATAGCCTGTGGCACCTCCTCCTACGAGGCGGTCCCCGGGGGTGCTGGGGGATTCAGACTTGGAAATGCAGGCCAGGGAACGGGGATCATGCTTCCCTGTCTCCCCACCCTGCGCTGAACGGTCGAGGAGACCGAGGACGGGGCTGATACCCCACATGCTTACTTGGGGTCATTTTTGAGTCACTTTCGGTAGTTTGTGTCCTTCTAGGAGTTGGCTGTTGTGTCTAGATGGTCTGATTTGTTGGTCTACAATTGTTCGTAGTGTTTTCATGGAATCCTTTTATTTCTGTCAGGTCAGCAATAATGTTTCCTCTTTCTGATTTTAGAAACTTGGGTTTTTAATTTCTTATTTATTTCTTTTTATTAGAGATGGGGTCTCATCATGTTCCCCCATGCTGGTCTTGAATGCTGGCCTCAGCAATCCTTCCACCTCAGCCTCACAAAGCGCTGGGATGACAGGCGTGAGCCATGGGGCTCAGTCTCTGATTTTAGTCATTTGTGTCCATCTTTCTTTTCTTGGTCAGTCTGGTGAAAGATTTGTCAATTTTGTTATTATTTTCAAAAAACCCACTTTTGGTTCTGTTGATTATCTCTCTTGTTTTTCCATTCTCTGTATTTTTACTTCCCATTTCCACTCTCATGTTTATTATTTTCTTCCTTTTATTCGCTTTGGGTTTAGTTCATTCTTTTTCTAGTTTCTAAAGGTGGAAGGTTAGGATTTTGATTTGAGATTTTTCTTCTTACTTTGAATGTAGACATTTACCGTTATAAATTTCCCTTTCAGCACTGCCTTAGCTGCATCTTGGAATTTTTGATACACTGCTATTTTTTTTTTTTTTTAAGATGGAGTTTTGCTCTATTGCCCAGGGTGGGGTGCAGTGGTGCAATCTTGGCTCGCTGCAACTTCTACCCAGGTTCAAGCCATTCTCATGCCTCAGCCTCCCGAGTAGCTGGGATTACAGACATGCACCACCCCACCCAGCTAATTTTTATATTTTATTTTTTTATAGAGACGGGATTTCACCATGTTTCCCAGGCTGATCTCAAACTCCTGGACTCAAGCGATCCTCCCGCCTCGGCCTCCCACAGTGCGGGGATGACAGGCGTGAGCCACCGCGCTGGCCCGGGCTGTTCATTTGTTTGCATTCTTCTCAAATTAGTTTTCGGTTTCCCTGATGGTCTCTTTGACTCACTGGTTGTTTAGGAGTGTGTAATTTCCACATATTTTTGAATTTCCCACATTTCCTTCACTGTTGATTTCCAGTTTCGTGCCAGTACAGCTGAAGAACACCTCTGCTTCGGTCTCAGTCCTTCTCCCTTCACTGAGGCTCGTTTTGTGGCCTGGCACATGGTCTGTCATGGGAAATGTCCCCTGGGTGCTCGAGAGGACTGTGTATTCAGCTGTCGTTGGGTGGCGTGTGTAACAGATGTCCATTCGGCGTACCTGGTTTCCTGTGTTAATCTCCGGAATGTTTCTGGCACTAGAAAATCAGAAACTTTCCACCGTTCCCAGCGCCCTGGATTTGGGAGAGACCAGTGAGCCTGTGGCTTGGGAGCTTGGTTGCATGAGAGAAGCATGTGTGGGAATGCCAGGGGCCGGCTTTGAACCCCATTCCCCCAATATGATGCCGTGTGTGGCGGACATGACACTTGGCTTTGCTCTCTCAGGGTTCCATCTGCGACAGGGTCTACTTGTGCCCCTGGCCTCATCAGCTCAGGCTGAAGGCAGCCCTGGTCCTGGGCAGAGGGGCTTTGTGAAGCAGAAATAGATGGCCTGGTGCAGGCACCGAGCCTGGTCAGGACCTCGGCCCTGGGAGTTGTAAAGAAGGCCGGCCTCTACCGTGAGCCTCTGCACCAAGGTGTGCCCATGTCACGGTGTGCTTGGCGTCTGCCCTGGCACGGGTGCATGGCCTGTCTGCGCTCAGTCTCCCCGCCTATGGGGCCCAGGTTCACGGAGGTGTGAAAGAGGCAAGCACAGCGCAGGGGCCTCCGAGCCCAGCCAGCCTCGCTTCAATGCTGGGAGACTAACGTCTTCCATTTTGTCTTCTGCCCAGGCCAGCTGCGGACTGTCCAGTGGCTGTGCTACTTCTACAGCACCGTCATGCCCAGCGAGGCCCAGTGTGTCATCTACCATGAGCTCCAGCTCTCCCTGGCCCGCAAGGTGGCCGACAAGGTGCTGGAGGGGCAGCTCCTGGAGACCATCAGTCAACTCTACCTGTCCTGGGCAACAAGCGGTAAGGGCTGGCTTTGCAGTGGTGGGGTGGGGGCAGGCAGGGCAGGGAGGGGGGCACAAGAAAGCTGGCCCAGGACCCCAGCAGCCCCTCTCCTTTTGATCATTTGGTTCCTTGGCATCAGATGCTTTGAGCTGGTGGGCCTGGGGTCGTCCCAGGGCTGCTGCTGGCCCGTGAGTCCCAGCTTGAGCCTCCCTTGTTGGGTCAAAGGTCATCTCCACCCCAGCAGAGGCAGTACGTGCACTCTGGGCTGTTCTTCCTACTATGGTGGCTTTTGTCATCTGACCTCTGCCTGCCCCGAATCTTCACTCCTGGCCTTCATCTGTCCCCTTAAATGTGACCACAGCAGCCACCTGTGGCTTCTCTCCCACAGAAGACAGAGCCAGTTGTGTCACCTGCTTCCCTGGGGCAGGGTTTCAAGGTCTCACGTCCCATATGTGGCCTACTCGGCTTCCCCCAAGCATCCTGACCTGGTGGGGTAACCATGGCCCTGGCCACCCCACCCACAGGGCCCAGTGACATTGCCGCAGTCACACCCCATCAAGTGTCGGACTTACTGAGAGAGCAGGGAAGGAGCCAGATTCCATGAGGACCCGGGAGACTGGCTCCAGTCTTGGCCTCAGGTTCACAGAAGGAAAATGGGCCAGTGTGCTAGAGCCATGCTTCTCAAAGTGTAGTCCCTGGACCAGTAGAGCAGCTTCCATGTCACATAGGAGCTTGTGGCAAGTGGGAGTTCTAGGGCCTGCCCCAGGCCTGTGGAGCTGGAAGCTCTGGGGGCAGGGCCAGCAAGCTATACAGACAGGCCTCCGGGTGACTGTGATGCCTGCACACCTTGAGAACCATCCACCGAGATAGCCTCTGAACACTAACGGCACCTGGTGCGTCTGGAGAAGACAAAGGCCATGTCTGGGAGGCAGGGGAGATGGACTAGCACACTCCTCCTGCCACAGGGCAGCATGATGCTCGATTCCCTCAGAAGGATGTCCTTCATCTTTTCCACGCCGTGTGTGTTCACCCTGGCCCTCCCAGCAGCCTGGGAAGGGCAGAACACTGCACACACAAGAGGGCCGTTCCCAGTCTGCACATTCCAGATTCATCTGTCACCAGACCCACGGGAGGAGGCAGACTGGTTCCAGGAGGATGAGAACCCTTGTTCTGACACCTGTTTCTGATTCCAGGGCCTGCAGATCTGCTCTGGACTACACCAAACGAAGTCTGGGGATTTTCATTGACCTCCAGAAGAAAGAGAAGGAGGCGCATGCCTGGCTGCAAGCAGGGAAGATCTATTACATCCTGCGGCAGAGCGAGCTGGTGGACCTGTACATCCAGGTGAGTGGCAAGGGATGCAGGAGGACCCCTGTGCTGTTCACTTTCTGTCCATCCACCCATCCATTCATCCTTCCATCATCTCTTTACCTGTTCATCCTTCCATCCATCCATCCATCTGTCCATCCATCCATCCATCATTCATCCATCCTTTTATCATCCATCTATTCACCCATCTATCCATCCATTCACCTGTCCATCCACCCATCCATTCATCCTTCCATCATCTATCTCTTTACCTGCTCATCCTTCCATCCATCCATCCATCATCCATCCATCCATCCATTCTTCCATCATCTTCCCATACACCTGTATGTCCTTCCATCCATCCATCTATCATCCATCCATCCATCCTTCCATCCTTCCATCCTTCCATCATCCCATCATCCATCCATTCACCTGTTCGTCTTTCCACGCATCCATCCATCCATCCATCATCCATCCCTCCATCCATCCATCCATCCCTCCATCCATCCATCCATCTATCATCCATCCATCCTTTTATCATCCGTCCATTCACCTGTCCATCCATCCATTCACCTGTTCGTCCATCCATCCATCCTTCCATCTATCTATCATCCATCCAACTGTTCACCCTTCTATCCATCGATCCATCCATCATTCTTCAGTTCACCTCTTCATCCATCCATTCACCTGTTCGTCCATCCTTCCATCCATCCTTCCATCCATCTTTCCATTATCCAACCAACCATCTTCCATCCATCCATGATCCATCCATTCACCTGTCCATCCATCCACCCATTCATCATCCATCCTTTTATCATCCATCCATCTATTCACCTGTTCATCCATCCCTCCATCCATTCTTCCATCCTTCCATCATCCATTCACCTGTTCATTCTTCCATCCTTCCATCATCCATCCATCCTTCCATCATTCATCCACTCGCCTGCTCATCCTTCCATCCATCCATCCTTCTATCATCCATCCATTCGCCTGTTCATCCTTCATCCATCCATCATCCATCCATCCATCCATTCGTCCATCCATCATCCATCCATTCTTTTATCATCCATTCATTCAGCCACCATCCACCTGTTTGTCCATTCATCCATCCATCCTTCCATCATCCATCCATTCACCTGTTCATCCTTCCATCCATCCATCATTCATCCATCCATCCATTTATCCATTCATCCATATATCTGTCCATCCATCTATCATCCATCTATCCTTCCATCATCCATCCACTCACCTCCTGTTGATCCTTCCATCCATCCATTTATCCATTCATCCATCCATCCATCCTTCCATCATCCATCCATCTTTCCATCATCCATCCATTCATCTGTTCATCCTTCCATCCATCCATCATCCATCCATCCATCATCCATCCATTCATCCATCCATTTATCCATCCATCCATCCATCCATCCATCATCCATCCAGCCATCATCCATCCATCTGTCCATTCATCCATCTATCCTTTTATCATCCATCCTTGTATCATCCATCCATTTCTCATCCATCCATTCACCCGTCTATCCATCCATTCACCTGTTCATCCATCCATCCATTCATCCTTCCATCAACCATCCATTCACCTGTTCATCCTTCCATCCTTCCATACATCCATCTGTTCATCCTTCCATCCACCTGTTCATCCTTCCATCCATCTACCTGTTCATCCTTCCATCCATCCACCATTCATCCATCCACCATCCATTCATCCATTTATCCATTCATCTATATATCCATCTGTCATCCATCCATCCTTCCATCAACCATCCACTCACCTCCTGTTCATCCTTCCATCCATCCATCATTCATCCATCTATCCATTTATCCATCCATCCTTCCATCATCCATCCATTCATCTGTTCATCCTTCCATCCATCCATCCATCATCCATCCATCCATTCATCATCCATCCATCCATCCATCCATCATCCATCCATCTGTCCATTCATCCATCCATCTGTCCCTTCATCCATCCATCTGTCCGTTCATCCATCCATCATTCATCCATCCATCATTCATCCATCCTTTTATCCATCCATTCACCCGTCTATCCATCCATTCACCTGTTGTTCCATCCATCTGTCCATTCATCCTTCCATCATCCATCCATTCACCTGTTTATCCTTCCATCCATCCATCATCCATCCACATATCCATTTATCCATTCATCCATCCATCCATCATCCATCCATGCTTCCATCATCCATCCATCCACCTGTTCATCCTTCCATCCATCCATCATCCATTCACCCATCCATTCATCCATCCATCCATCCTTCCATCATCCATCCTTTCTCCCATCCATCCATTCACTGTTCGTCCATCCATCCGTCATTCATCTATCCACCCACCAATCTACCTATTAATCCATCCCTCCATTCATCTATCTGTCAATTTGTTTATCCATACATTCGTCTATCCACCATCTATCCATCCATATGCACATACATCGTCTACCCTCCACCCATCCATACATTATCTACCCACCCATACATACATACAGACATACACACATCATTCCACCCATCCATCCATCCATCCATCCATCCATCCATCCACCCATCCATCCATCCATCCATCCATCCATCCACCCATCCATCCATCCATCCATCCACCCGTCATCCACCCACCCGTCCGTCCATCCATTCATCCGTCCATCCATCCATCCATCCATCCCAGCATTAATCTATCCACACACTCATCCATCCATCCATGTGTGTACCTCTCCTCATCCATTCATCCATCCATCCACTCATTCCTAAGCCACTGCTGAGCACCTGTTGTGTGCTTTTCCCTCCCTCCAATTGGTTCCCTCACATCCTCCCCCAGTGGCCAGCATCTTCTCCCTGAGGGCAGAGGCGCGGCCCCTCACAGTGCCCAGCACCTGCTGGTATACAGCACATGCTCAAATAATGTGACCACTCAGTTAACACACAGAAGAACTTGCTCCAAGCGACACGTGGCACATCTCCTTACAAAATGAATCTATCATAGTGGCTGTTTTCAGAGGCTTTCCCAAACACAGTGTGATCTGGAACAAATTGTGAAGCCCACGAGCCTGGTGAAGCTTTCATTATTGAGCATCTGCTGTATACCTCCTTGAGCTGAGAAGAGGGATCAAGAGCTCATGGCCAAGAGGGGACCAGGCCCACCCACAAACGCTGTTGATGTGGCAGGGATGTGGCAATGCAGAAAGGAGCCAGGGGCTGGGCTCCCAGCAATCTGGGGGCCACGGAGACTGGTTTGAGTGCAGGGGGAGTGGGCTAGGGCTAGCCCTGGTGGTAGGATTCACAGGTGTCGGGCTCCTGGGCTGCAGCTGCTCAGTCACCTCCTGGCACTCAGGTGCATCAGTTCATTGTCCTCATGCCAGTGGTGGGGGCAGCCCTAATGCACAGGGTCTGAAAAATGCTCAGGTGTACCTGTAGTGTGTGAGAGGAAGGAGGCTGGCAAAGGTGGGCGTGGCCATCTCGCCAGGTGTGGGTCTTGAGGGAACTTCTGTCTCCTTTCAGGTGGCACAGAATGTGGTCCTGTACACAGGCGACCCCAGCCTGGGGCTGCAGCTGTTTGAGGCAGCTGGAGACATCTTCTTCAATGGGGCCTGGGAGCGGGAGAAAGCCGTGTCCTTCTACCGGGTGAGCTGGCCTGTGGGCTGATGTGGGTGGGCCTCAGGGGGGCACCTGGAGGGCTGAGGCACAGCTGTGGCAGGGCAGAGGCCTCCCACCTGGAGGCAGGGCCACCCATGCACATGCTTAGTTTCCCAGTGTTCTCACCGGGAATGATACTGACCGTGCCCCTGCCCGGGACAAACGTTTGGGGCCTGGATGTGACAATGGCTCTACCCTTGTACCTGATGATCTCAAGCAACCATGAGCGAGAAGTCCTGTCCCCATCTTCCAGATGAGGAAACAGGCTCAGAGAGGCACAGGGACATGTCAAAGGACACACAGCATGTCAGTGGGAGGCCCAGGTCTGCTTGCACCCCGAAGTGGGACGGCTTCTCCCTTCCTCTGAGCTCACGGTGTGGCTCAGCCCTGGGCACAGATAAATGTGGTGTTTTTAGAGCAGAGAGGAGTGCTGGCTCCCCCCAGTCAGACCCCTGGTGCCCAGGTGGGAGAGGCTGGTCTGAGGCTGCTGGGTGTAGCTGGATGGGCCTCAGGTGACTCTTCAGCCCCCAACTTGGGTGTCTGAACTGTGTGTTATCCCAGAGCACAGAGCTGTGTGTAGGTGCAGGGGTAGCTGGGGCGTGGGAAGCTCCAAGCACATGTTTGAGCTCTGAGGAGGGCGCTGGGCAAGGTGGGTGCTGCAGGAAACCTGACCCCACCTGCCTGTGTGGTAGGACCGGGTCCTGGCCCTGGCCCTGGCCCTGGCAGTGACTACGGGCAACTGCAAGGCGGAGCTGCAGCTACAGCTGTGCAAAAAGCTGGTGGCACTCCTGGCCACACTGGAGAAGCCCCAGGATGGCTTGGAGTTTGCCTACATGGCCCTAGCACTCAGCATCACTCTGGGTAAGTCCCCTGAGCCCCCACCCTGCCAGGACCCACACTTTGCCAGAGCCCAGCCTCCAGGTCTGCAGGGCAGGAGCTGAAACAGCTGCTGGATTTTCCTGGTCTCCTGTCCAGGCAGGCAGATCTGCCCAACTGGCTTCCCCATCCGGCTGTGGGGCACAGCCCGAGGTCTCTCACGCAGTGCAGAGCTCCCTGCCTGACTGAGCTCTGTTTCCTCTGCCTGTTCCTGCTGCTGACCACAAGGGCCGTCCAGTGTGCCCTCTGCCTTCCAGACATGCCAGGCATCTCGTTGGTCCCTGTATGTGCCAGGCTGAGTGGCACATTCCCTTTATCTTGTGCCCTTCCCAACCTCATCAACCACACGGCTCTCTGGCTGATAAAATCCCAGTTCCCCTTCCAGCAGTCTGCCCCTTAAGGCCGGGCATCCCCTGGTGCTGTGCCAGGGTCATCTGTCCCCCTCCAGAGACAGGGAACCCTAGGCAGGCCGCATGCCCCAGCACCTTGTGCCCCGTGGCCCAGTACACAGTAGGTGTGCAGCTGACTCCCCAAAGTAGGGGGCTCTGATTGTGACACACGCAGGAGGAGTCGGATGTCACGTCTGTGGGTTGCCTGGAGCCGGTGTGCCCGGGAGCACCTGGACTGCATGGCTTTTGGGCTCCCCTGGTTAAAACCAGTGAGCAAAGGCAGGTGGCTATGTGTAGGCACAGAGCTGGGCCATCCAAGTCCGACTTTGCCAAAGCCTCACAGTAGACAGGGGCAGGCCTTATTAGTTCTGCTTTGCAGATGGGAAAGTGAGTCTGGGAACCTGGAAGGGACTGGCCAGAGCTGCCCAGGCGACCGCAGGTGCCTGGAGGCAAGCCAGGTGTGCTGCCTGGGGTCTGCATACCTGCTCCTGAGGGGCCTGTGCCCTCCCTGCCCCAGGGAGCCGCGTCCTCACACCTGCCCCTTTGGCCTGCACCCCAGGGGACCGGCTGAACGAGCACGTGGCCTACCACCGGCTGGCTGTCCTGCACCATCAGCTGGGCCAGGGCAAGCTGGCAGAGCAGTTCTACCTCAAGGCCCTGTAGCTCTGCAACTCGCCACTGGAGTTCGACGAGGAGACCCTCTACTACGTGAAGGTGTACCTGGTGCTCGGTGACATCATCTTCTATGACCTGAAGGTGGGTGGGGAGGGGCAGGGCTCGGGGTGTTCCCGGCCCCCTTGGAGTGGGATCTCTACCCTGACCCAGAGGCCTGGGTTCCAGCCTGCCTTAGGAATGGCCCAGTGGCCTCCCTGGAGCTCTGCACGCGGCTGGAGGAACCGGCAATGTTAGCAGATACAACCCAGCTCCCAAGCTGACCAGGCCCCACCCTCAAGAACTCAGTCTCAGCCAGGGAGGCTGACACATGAGTGGGCAATGGTGGTCTCTGGGTAAAGAAGGGGGATTGTAGTCAGGGGGACCCTCCTGGAGGAGGTGACACCAAAACTGAGTCTTGACAGTCAAGTGTCAAGTTGCATTTAACAAAGAAAACAGGGTCGGGAGAAGGACATTTCAGAGGACGGCATCATCCTCACATTGAATCCACATTGCAAGATCCAACCCAAATCCTGGCGCCTCCTCTAGGAAGCCTGCCCAGGGTGCCAGCCTGCACTGAGCAACTCCTTCCTGGAGTCCCGAGACACCTTGAATCTTCACATCACCCAGGAAGGGTGGGGTGGGACCAGTGTCTTACCATCGGGTTCACAGACAGGGAAACCCCAGCTCAGGGCAGGTGCAGTGGGGCGGGGCCCCAGCCAGCCAGGCTGAGGCCTTGCTGGGTGGCGTCTGTCTGGAGCGGAGGTGCTGTGCTCCCTCTGCCCCCAGCCCTGCAGGGGTGGAGAGCTGGGACTGTCAGACTCAGACCTGGCGTGTCTCCACCCCTCTGCCCAGCAGGCACCCCCCCTCCTCAGCATCGCACCGGCACAGCGTCAGTGCTCCTTATGGGCTGAGGGGCCAGGGCACTCCAGTCCAGGGGCCGAGATCTTGGGGTCCTTAGAACAACATGAGGAGCTGGGGCAGCCCTACGACCTCGCCCCGTATCGTATCCCCCACCTCAGGCCTGGGGCTGCCCGGAAGGCCCCCACCCAGTGCTGGCGACACCTGGTGGTCAGAAGTGGTCCCTGTGGCCTCCCAAGTCCCAGCCAGACAGGGAGGTGCCAAGTGTCAGACCCAGAGGGACGCTACTTACCGTTCAGGGGCTCGCCTGGGACCCAGGGAGATGGGCCTCCCAGAAGAGGCCTTTATCTCTCTTGGTCAAGCCTGCCGCCCACTCCGCCTGCCCAGGAGGAAGGAAAGGGCCAAGTAGCACCTGAGAGGCCAAAGTCCACGGTTGGGGTTGAGGGGCAGAGGCCTCCTTCACCTCCTTCCCATGCACAGCCCTCTGGGCCTCATCGTGACTATGCTGTCAGCGCAGGCCAGCTTCCCACAGGGAGGCCCCTTGGAATTCCCCAAGGGCGGCTGTCTTTCCAAGGCTACACCCTCCTCCTTGTATAGGAGGCTCTGGACCCAGGGCCCAGAGGAGTAGGAGAAAACGCCGGGCTGCATGGGGCCTGGAAGGCTGGCAGAGAGGCAGGGGTAAATGGGCATCTTTGCCGATTGCCTCTAAAATGGGGTCCCCTTTAGTGTACACGTGAGAGTGAGCCCTGGAATAGGGAAGATTAAGTGTGTCCTGGCTCAGCCTGCCACTCACTAGCTGTTGCACACACTACAGGCACATGGAAATGCACACACAAATGCACACGGGCACCGGCACATGCACACACAGGCACGCGCACACACAGACACGCACACACAGGTGCACACACAGACATGCACACAGGGACACAGGGACACGCACACACAGGCACACAAACACGCACAGACACACGCACAGGCACACAAAGGCACAGGCACACGCAGAGACATATGCATTGGCTGGCTCCTTCCTGTTTCGTTGGGATACCCCCACCCCTTCAGGAAGCCTTTGCCTTCCACCCCCGGCTGAGTCTGGGGCCTCCTGGGCCCCCCACAGGCTCCTGGGCTTCCCTCTGCCACAGCCTGGGCCACCCTGTGTGGTCAGTGTTTACTCCCAGGTCCCTCAGACTGGGAGCAAGGACGTTAGGCTCAGCCACGCACCCAGCACAGAGTCCAGTGTTCGGCTGGGCCGGGGGCATTGGATGAGCAGTGGCGGTGACTCGGGGCCTTCTCATGCCCCTGCTCCGTGTGTGGGGCGGGGCAGTGGGGGAATGGACTGCTGCATCTTGGACTTTGTCCTTGACCCTGGGAGCCATCTTGAGATGGTAAAGGACAGGCCAGGCATGGGTCTTAGAGAGGTCCCTTGGGTGACCCTCAGGTGGAGGAGGTGCCTGGGGAGAAGCCGGGTGGGGAATGGGAGGGTGAAGGAGGAGGTCTGGGAGGCGGCATCCCAACCCAGGGATGGTGAGTTTGGGCCAAAGATGCATTGAAAATGGGAGTGGATGTCTGGGGCGTCACACTCCGTCAATATTTCAGGGAACATTGCCAGAGAGGACACCTGTGAGATGGTTTTGTACCTGGCCTGTCCCGTGGAGGGCCTGGAAATGGTCAGCATGGACAGGGGCCAGAGGGGAGCCTGGGTCACTCAATGCTGTGCCCCTGCTGTGGCTCGGAGCCACGGGTCCTGCATGGAACTCTCAGAGCAGGCAGGATCTGCCCTGACCTCGGCCCATGGGGAAAGCAGCCACTGCCTGCAGAGAGGGTGGCACTGGGGCAGGACGGTTGGGGTGAGTGGGGCGTAGGGACAGTCAGGAAGGCTTCCAGTGGTGTCAGGGTCGTCCCCACTTCCTGCAGCTGAGACCACAGCAGTGTAACAGGTTTCGGGGCTCATGGGTTGAGCCAGCATTGGCTGGACATGTGGAATGACCTGGAGACAGAAATGGCTTCTGGGAAGATGGGCTCCGAGTCCCCCTTTTGCTGAGCATGACCTGTCCCCTTCAGGACCCGTTTGAGTACTACCAGCTGGCACTGGCAGCCGCCGTGGACCTGGGCAACAAGAAGGCACAGCTGAAGATCTACACGCGGCCGGCCACCGTCTCCCACAACTTCCTCCTGGACCGTGAGAAGTCGCTCCTCTTCTACCAGAAGGCCAGGACCTTCGCCACAGAGCTCAACGTCCGCAGGGTCAACCTGCCTCCTCTGCCACTCTGCGGGTGGGCCCCCTGGTTGCCCCCAGCCACCCTCGCTGAGGACAGCATCCGAGGGAGTGGGTTTTGTGCAAGGAGGATGGTCTCCTCCCTCTCCTGGTGTCTCCCGTGGCTCATTTTCTGGGAAATGGGGCATGAAAGCAGGGTTCAAATAGCAATAAATTTTTCTTTGCAATAACATACCGAAGTCCCCAGGGCATCCTTCCCTGTGTGCTACCTGGGCTGTGTCTAGGGGCCAGCTCCTTCCCTGGTGGCAGCCCTCTGATCTTGGGGATGAGAAGGACCGTGAGTTCAACAGACCTGGGCCAGGTCACCATAAGCCTCGGTTTCCTCGGTGGCCAGAGGGGAGATGGTGGTGGAACTCTCTGGGCAGCTCCCTGCTCTCCCTGCTCAGAGCTTTTGCTGTAGGTCTCGTGCCGCCCTTGACTTTAACCTTCAGGCCACTGTGCCCGGATGTGGGGGCTGGTAGTGTCCCTGTTTGCCATTGAAGAAATAGAGGCACAGAGAGGTTAGGTGTCTGGCCCACCGTCACACAGCAGGTAGGGGCAGAGACGCAGAGCCCAGTACACTGACCACCACACCGCCCTGCCAGCCTGCAGCCAGGAAGGTGTCCCCCATTAGGACCCAAGGTCAGCTCCTGGACCTCTCTTGTGGTGTCGGGAAAGCCACAGGCCAGTGAGGGTGGCCCTGGGGATCCCTCACTCAGTGTCCTCTGCTCCCAGACTTGGTTGGGCTGAGCCTGGCCAGTCCCACCTCTGGCCACTGGTCAGCCCTGCGGGAAGTGAGATGCAGGGATCTCTGCCTGTGTAGATGCTGCTGCGCAGTATTGAAAGCCTTATCTGGGCTGCCCCCAAGCCATCCCCACATACCCCTCCCCTTCCGGTCCCCGGCCCTCATCCCAGTCCCTGGAATCCCAGGTTTTCCTTGTTGGAATCTCTTGGCCTTAGGGAACACAGCTCGC
Source organism: Macaca mulatta (assembly GCF_049350105.2). Lineage (NCBI taxonomy): Eukaryota > Metazoa > Chordata > Mammalia > Primates > Cercopithecidae > Macaca > Macaca mulatta. Next base: position 8,587,612 of record NC_133413.1, read on the forward strand.
ACGGTCTCTTTGCCAGTTTACAGCAAGGAAACCGAGGTTCAGAGACTGTGGGTGTCCCACGTGATTCTCACATACACTGCACTCTCCCAGGCCCCTCTTTTAAACACTTTAAATGAGGTGACATTCACATCGCATGCAATGAACTATTTCAACGCGAATAATGTGGTGGCATTTGTGGATTCACAGTCCTGTGCAACCACTCACGCCATCTAGTTTCAAAATGTTTTCATCTCCCCAGAAGAAACCTGCCATCCTCACTAAGCTGTTACCCCTCCTTGGTATCCCCCAAGCCCCTCGTTTAATGGAAGGGGAAACTGAGGCCCGGAGAGAGACTTGCCAGTGGGCGGAGCTCTGATCATAGGGAATCAGGCAGCCATCTGCTGCTTCAGTCCTGGGTTGGTTTTCCACCCAGCAGAGGTGACAGAGCCAGGAGGTTCTGGGAGCGCCACAGGTGTCACTGGTTCAGTCCTGGGTTGGTTTGCCACCCAGCAGAGGTGACAGAGCCAGGAGGTTCTCGGACCCCATGCTTGCAGCCAGAGCCCTGCCCGGAGCCTCCCCACCAGGGGGCAGCAGAGAGCTTTCCAGAACCGGCCGCCAGACTGGCGGGAAGCAGCGGGTCAGAGCTGCTGACAAACCTCACGTGGACCCCAGATCGCTGTCTCTGTGGGTTGGGCTTGGGAATTGGAGAGGAGGCCGCATGATTGGAAACGTGAAGACGGCACGGCCTGGCTGGAGGTGTGGGAAGCGCCGTCACGTTGACTGAGGACACAGACCTCCTGCCCGCTGGGCCGGGCCTGCAGCCATTCTTCTCGGGGTAGGGTCCGCAGGTCCGGCTTGCTCTCGGCCCCCGACCTGCCTCAGAGTCCGGGGGGCTTTGGAACTGTGCCTTCCCATCTCCACCCACCCTGGCTGGTGCCATGAGGGGCCTGGATCCTGGGATCCTGTTCCTCTTGGGCAGCAGAGACTGGGGGACCAGAGGAGATGATGGGTCTTCAAGCCCCACATTCCAACCCCAGCCCACCACTGACAGTCTGGGGGTTCGAGATGAGGGAGTTGATGTCTCTGAGCCCCAGTTTTGTCACCACTAAGATGAGACCGACATACTGGGGCAGAGTGCCAGCCCCAGGGCTAACAGGCCTGTTTCCTACTGACAATCCCTCTTACTCCTAGGAATAGCTCCAACAACCGCACACTAGGGAACGCTCAACCCAGGCCAACTTGTCAGAGGCACGTGAACCAGAGCGACTCCATCTTGAATGGGGGCTGGGTAAACGGAGGCTGAGACCTGCTGGGCCACATTTCCAGGAGGCTAGGCATTCTTCGTCACAGGATGAGATAGGAGGTCCCCACAAGATACAGGTCATAAAGACCTTGCTGATAAAGCAGGTTGCAGTAAAGAAGTTGGCCAAAGCCGCAAACCCAAGATGGCCACGAGAGTGACCTCTGATTGCCCTCACAGCTCATTATGTGCTAATTATAATGCGTTAACTGCTACAAGGCACTCCCACCAGCGCCACGACAGTTTACAGATGCCATGGCAACATCTGGAGGTTACCCTACATGGTCTCGGAAGGGAGGGCAGAAACTCTCAGTTCTGGGAATTGCCCACCCCTTTCCTGGAACACTCATGAATAGTCCAACCCTTGTTTAGCGTATGATCAAGAAATAACCACGAAAATGGGCAACCAGCAGCCTTTGGGGCCACTCTGCCTATGGAGCAGCCATTCTTTTTTTTCCTTTTTTTTTTTTTTTTTTTGAGATGGAGTCTTGCTCTGTTGGCCAAACTAGAATGCAGTGGCATGATCTTGGCTCACTACAACCTCCACCTCGTGGGTTCAAGTGATTCTTCTGCCTCAGCCTTCCTAGTAGCTGGGATTACAGGCACCTGCCACCACACCGTTAATGTTTTGTATTTTAGTGGAGACAGGGTTTTGCCATGTTGGACCAGGCTGGTCTCGAACTTCTCACCTCAGGTGATCCACCTGCCTCGGCATGCCAAAGTTCTAGGATTACAGGAGTGAGCAGCTGCGCCCGGCCAGAGTAGCCATTCTTTTATTCCTTTCTTTCCTAATAAAGGTGCTTTCACTTTATGGACTCACCCCGAATTCTTTCTTCCGTGAGAAACCTCTCTTGCGGTCTGGATTGGGACCCCTTTCCAGTAACAAACTTTCTTAACCTCTCAGACCCCTCGTGTCTTCATCTGTAACCAAAGACAAAGCCTCCCCCGAGGTTCCAACAGTGAGGAGAGAACACATGGGAAACGAGGGGCACAGAGTTGGTGTGCAGAACCAATATCACAGACTGGGTGTCAAGCCACTGTCATATTGGAAGTAATATCATGCTCTCCCCTACAAGTTATGAGGAACAATATCACAGGGGGGTATGTGCCTTCTCCGGTAGTGGGAGTAGTATCGTCATCTCTTCCTTTAGATGACAGGAACAATATCACAGGGTGGGTGTACACCCCGTGTGTTTTTGGAAGCAATATCATTCTCTCTTCTTCTAGGTTTTACGATTCATATCACAGGTGGGGTGTACACATCATCCACTCACCCCCTGGATATCAGCAACCATATCACAGAAGAGGTGTCCACCCCCTTCGATATTGTCAGCCATATCATCTTCCTCCCGCCTGGATATTAGGAACAATACCCTGGGGTTGGGGGCGGTGTACACCCACTGTGATATCGAAAGTAAACTCAGCCTCTTTCCCGTTGGATATTAGGAACTATATCACAGGTGTGTGTGCACCTTCTGGGATATTGGGAGTACTGTCAGCCGCCAACCCACTGAATATTAGGGAGAATATAGGGGGGACAGGGTGGTTACATCCCCTGCGATATTGAGAGCAATATTCTTCTCTTTCCCCTGTACATTAGGAACCACATCACAGGGGTATGTACACCTTCTTCGATATTGGGATTAATGTTATTGTCTCCCCCAACTGAACGTCAAAAACGATATCACAGAAGGGTGTACACCCCCTGCGATATGGCCAGTAATATCATCGTCTCTACCTTTGGATACTAGGAACAACATCACAGAGGGTGTGTATACTCCCCAGCAATATTGGGCATAATGTTATCCTCTCTTCCCCTGGATATTAGGAACGATATCCCTGGTGGTGGGAGGTGGAGTACATTAAGAACAACATCACTGAGTGGGTGTCCACTCCCTGCGGTATTGGGTGTAATATCATCCTCTCTTCCCCAGGATATAAAGAAAAACATCACAGGAGGGGTGTACAGCCACAGCCCCTGCGTTATTGGGAGTCATAGCTTCTTTTCCCACTCTCGATATAAGGAATAATATGCTAGGGTGGGTGTACATCCCCTGCGATATTGGGCATATTGTCATCATCTCCCAACGTGAATATTGGGCGTAGTGTCCCAGGGGGGTGTACGCCTTCTTCCATATTGGGAGTAATATCATCCTCTCCCCTCAGGATTGTAGGCAAAATATCGAAGGGGTTTTACACTTTGTACGATATGGGCAGTAACATCATCCTCTCCCTACCTGGATGTAAGGAACTATATCACAGCCGGCTGTACACTTCTTGCCATATTGGGAGTCTTATCATCCTCTCCTATCATGGATATTAAGAAAAATATTACAAAGGAGGTGTACACCTCCTGAGATATTGAGAGTAATATTATGCTCTCCCCTTCGGGATATTAGGAACTATTTCGCAGGAGGTGTGTACAACCCCTGCGATATTGGGAGTCATATCATCCTCTCCCCCTGAATATAAGAAACAATATCACAGGAGGATGTACCCCCCCATGATATTGGGAGTCATATCGTGTTAGTCGGAACAATAGCACAGTGGGTGTGTACAACCCCTGCGATATTGCCACTAGTAAGATCGCCTCCCTCCCAGGATATAAGGATCAATATCCCAAGGGGGTGTACACCCCTGCGATATTGGCGGTAATATCTTCCTCTCCCCGGCTGGCTATTAGGAACAATGTCACAGAAGGGGTGTACACCTCCTGCTTTATTGGCAGTAATATCATCCTCTCCATCCCTGGCTATTAGGAACAATATCACCAGGGAGTGTACACCTCCTGCAATATTCAGACTGATGTCATCCTCTCGCCATCTGGATATTAGGAAACATATAACAGGGGTGGTGTACAACCCCTGCGAAATCTGAAGAAACATCACCCTCTCTACCTTTGGATGTTAGGGAAAATATCACAGTGGAGGTCCACGCCCACAGTGATATTGGGAGTCATATCATCCTCTCCCACCTTGGAAAGAAGGAACAAGATGTCCGACGGGATATACCCACACTGCGGTAGTTTTAATAATAACCTCTACCCCCTGGCTACTAGGAATAACATCATAGAGCAGCGTACACTTTCTGCGACACGGGGAGTAATATCATCCTCTCCTGGCCGGATATCAGGAAAAAGTCTATTAATTACTAATCTTAATAAATATAAATAATAAATATTAATTGTAGATATTAAAAATCACAATTAAGATACTAAAATTAATACTGGTTAAAAAAGTTAATGATGAGAATTAATAATTAATAATTAATAATATTAATACAATTAATAATGAAATAATATCAACAATTAACGTTACTTAAATCAATACTAAGTGATATTGGCTATGAAATAATAATAATAATTAAGAAATATTAATATTGATAAATGACATTGATATTAAAAATTAATCCTTGGAGTAGATCATAACCTATTCAAACAATTATTAATAATTAATGGTAAACGATTAATTGATACTATTATTGATAATTATTAAAATGGATCCTTGATGTATAATAATTAATTATATGATTGTCCCGGGAGCAATACACTGAGAGTGTACACCCGTATGTGAAACAGTTCATTATTTCCAGAGAGGGAGACGATACTACT